>NW_027492246.1:0-687235 GCF_021521415.1 Bidens hawaiensis | reverse complement strand
TATATAACTTGGTTGTCTCCACAAACCAAATTAAAATATGATCCAAAAGCTGTGGCTGTTGATATCCACACATATAGCCCTCATCAATAAAACAGATTAGCACCCATCATGAAAAACAAAATGTGGACATACAAACAAGAGTTAATGTCCATTTTCGTCCCTGTGGTTTGCTGCTTTCGCCACTTCAGTCCAAAGTTTGAAATTTTGTCAGTTTAGTCCTTATGGTTTTAAACATTTGCCAATTACGTCCTCTTGTCTAACGGCATCCAACTATGCCGTTAGTTTAAGGGGTATTTTTGTCTTTCTCCTGTTTATGTTTAGTTAATGGCCAGTTTCGTCCCTGTGGTTTGATACTTTTGCTACTTCAGTCCAAAGTTTGAAAATTTTTCAATTTTATTTTTAATTTATTCAGTTTTTTTTTTCTTTTTTTTTGTCTATAGCCCTTAAGAGCATAATCCAAGCCCAAAACCATCGAGCATCGACCAAACAGGTTTACGTTTACTCTGTCGATAACAATAATCATACCCTCCTCGTATTTAGTTTCTAGACATTTTCTAAACTCTCCCCCATGGTGGAATTCATTGGTAAAGTGGTCAAGGTAATTTGGTAAAGTGGTCAAGGTAATTCCCTAAAACCGTACTATACCGATAAAACTAAAATCGTTTATTTAGTTAATGCATAATAGTTACGGTTTAGAGATTAACATATTGTAGCAAACATCTTGGTCGAAATCACATCAGGAGGTGGAATATCCAGCATTTCCATGTCTGCTCTACAAATCGATACACTAGATCGCATGTGTGTTCTTTAAATTGTGGTGTTGTTCTTGAATTCTTTATATCGACTACAATTCTAGGGTTGAATTCGACGAATTCAAGAACAATACCAAGATTTGAAGAACACACAATGCGATTTAGTGCATCGATTTCTTGAGTAAACATGGAAATGCGGGATATTCAACCTCTTGATGTTGATTTCGACCCTGATGTTTGCTACGATATGTTAATCTCTAAACCCTAACTATTATGCATTAATCAGAGAAACGATTTTAGTTTTTTCGTATAGTTCGGTTTTAGGAAATTACCCTGACCACTTTGCCAATGAACTCCATTATGGACTGATGTAGCAAAAAAAAATACTGAATAAATTAAACATAAAATTGAAAATTTTTCAAACTTTGGACTGAAGTAGCAAAAGTATCAAACCACAGGGATGAAACTGGCCATTAACTAAACATAAACAGGAGAAAGACAAAAATACCCCTAAAACTAACGGCATAGTTGGATGTCGTTAGACGGGGGGACGTAATTGGCTAATGTTTAAAACTATAAGGACTAAATTGACAAAATTTCAAACTTTGGACTGAAGTGGCAAAAGTAGCAAACCACAGGGACGAAAATGGCTATCAACTCTACAAACAATTAGAAAAAATATTTATGAATTATAAATTTAAAATTGAATTGAAATAGGAATGTATTTTAACAAATAGATGTATACATTTATTATAAGATTTAATTAATTAAATACAAAAACGAATAAAAAAAAATAACCAAATCATAATGTTGGTTTGACAAATAAGGGCAGGGCCGGCTCCGAGAAAACAAAAAAACTTTTGAGTCAAAGACGAAAATTTTTTGGGCTTTAAGTAAAAGGAGTCTTTTGTTAGGTTTAAAGAGTTTAATTATTATATGGGCTTACTTGGTTATAATTTGGGTTGTGTAAAAAACTTTTGTATAAAAAAAATTAAAAGATGTCTCAAGTGATGCTAGAACCCACAACCTCTTGGTTGTAAATAATACTCATTTGCCACTAGACCAAGCTAGTAGTTATGTAATTGTGTTTAAACAATAAATATACATATTGTTTTAATAAAAATACATATAATTTTTTTCATAAATAAAATTTTCGGACCTAGGGGGTGTCGGGCCTATGGTCGTCGACTACCCTGCCACCCCAAGGGCCGGCCCTGAATTAGGAGTTTAGTGTAAACTTGGCAACTAACCATTGATTACCAAAGGAACCAATGTGCGAATGATGATTAGAATGTTCGAGTTTGAATATGAATGAAAACACGTATGCTACTTCTATAAAATATTTTTACTGAGGTTTGATTGATAATAACATGGATACTCGCTTAAAGATAATAACCGAACTTAAAACGAGTTTTAAACATGCCTACCTTACTTCCAAGCATATCATAACCTATCAATGGTTTTTGAATGCTCCTAACACCTTTGGAATGCTTGACCAGATCTTGAACTTGACAAGAAACTATTCCCTTGGCTTATTATTGCTTAAACACACTTAAAACACTTTTACTTGATTTAAGAGTATGAGAATGATTCAAGGAAGTGTTGTGCATGATATTGAAGTTTGAGGGTTGCTATTTATAGGCCAGCTCACTTAGATGAGTCAGCAATGGGTGCAAGACACGTAGCAAACGATTTTGACATGTCATGCTGCCAGAAGGGATTAGACGGACCGTGTAACTATGAGATGGTTCGTCTCATAATTGTGTCCCACCCGTCGCAAAAGGTAGGCTTGTGAGGACGCCTCGTCTAAACTAGGATACCTTTGAGCCTAGGTTTTGTTTGATACGGACTGTCTAATAATGAGATGGTCCCTCTTATTCAGTTTTTGCCTAATTACATATTAGACCCTATACTTTAATTTTGAAAGAATGGCCAAATGGTCCCTTAACTTTAAAAGATAGCAGAAATGGCATGGAAGTTTTTGAGATGTTATAGTATTATTACTATTTATAGTTGTACATATTGGTTATTTATTCTATAGTAGTTTTGCTGCCGAAATATTTAGTAAAAAGTATTTTAATTAAAGGTTAAAAAATTGTGAGAAGGGCCTTAGGTTACCGACTGGGGAGTTGGTTGTACTCAAGGTACTCGGGGGATTACTCGGACATGTTAAATATAAAAAAAATTAGTTTTTGGATATCGTGTGTGCACGCGCGCGCACCAAATATCATAAATTTGCTAAATTTATAACAAAATAGGTGAATATCAATATAATTAAGATAAATACATTTTTAAATACTACATTATTCTAAAAGTCAGCCTAAGTTAATCAACCAGATCTGATTTTGGTTGAGGTTGACCACCTTTGATATATTCTTAGTAAGAATGCGGAGTTGAAGAAAGTCGTATTGGTGTCATACCTTGTAGTGATTACTCAAAGAGTACTCGGTCTTGTACACCAACTTTTACAATATTTGTTTAATTAACTATTGTTTAATGCACGACAGAACTTAAGAAGGATGTAGAGATTGTCAAGTGCGATCGGTGATTCATCATTAGCTGATGAGACTGGATGTCTTAAACATGCTTTAGGTCAAAGCATGGGCGTATACGTGGAATTGACGTACAAATGCAACAACACGCGTAACAAGTAGAAGATATTCAGCTACTGTTACGATAACAAATTGAACAAATTAATGTGTCGCTGACAAGCACGACGTCATAGTGATGAAGATTGTTAGCTAAGTACTTCTGTTTAATTTGTATAAACATAAATATGAACAGTTTGTCATTGCTTTTAAATATTTGGATGCGTTATGTTAATTTGTGTTATGCTATTTTGTCATTTAGATGTGAGTAAAGTGTCAAAATCGTCTTTGAGGTTTGTTTAATTATGCAATTTTCATTCAAAATGTTTATTTTGTGCAACTGCCACAGAGGTTTCCCATTTCTTGCCAGTAACGTCCAAATCACTAGTTCTATTAAATATTATCATTATCTGAGGGTCATTTATCTCTTTTTACAAATTTATATAATTTCATTATGTTTTTTAAACTCAAATAGTTTCCCACTCATTATGGCTGGATCTTTATCCCAATCTCTCTTTCTACTCCGTTCGTTAACCGGTAAGTCGACCGTATCTAATCGGTAATGTGGGTGGAGGCTTTTATTATCTATGTGTGGCTGATAGGTATTCAGATGCTGGTCGGATTTTGGCGATGGTGTACGTGGCTGGAAGTTTGCATCAAAACGTGAAATGCGTTCAAAACCCCTCCCACAAACCTTTATTCCTTATTTGTTTGCTAGGCAATAGTGAGAGAAAGAGCGGTGTGGTGACGGGCGAAGTTGGTGATGGAATATGGGTAGGGAAATGAGAACCGGGTGGGGGTGAATCTGAAAGAGATGGATCAAGTTAGGTGTATGGGTGTTGGTGGGTCACACCATTTAGTAAACCAAGTTTTAAGATTGTTTCAATTAAGTCACTCATATTATTTATTTACCAATTAGGTTACTAAACTTACAATATGTGTTGTAATACTATGTTTTTAACCTACACAGCAAGTTAACATGCCTACATGGCATTTCTTTCTATTTTTAATATATGATATTGTGGATTAAAAATATAAAAAACAAGTTACAATTTATTAATCAAATAATAATCATTTGTATCCACACTATTTTGCATCTACAAAGATTTGAACAAGAGAAGAAGGAAATAAATCCTCCACATGTTCGATCACTCTCTTAAAAATTTTGTCACCACCGACGCTTACCGTCGCACAGCAGGATTCCAAAAAAAAAAAACGTATTAAGCTTGTAATCTTCTTTATTAGTGTATTAATCCGTATGTTTTTCTTTGGCGAAATTAGGGATGACGCTGTTTGGGGAACGCAATTCTTTTGGTAGATTCGTAAATTAATTAGATTTACATCAAGAATCTATGTTTTGTGGGTTCAATTCGTCATTAAAATTTATCATTTCTGGGAAAAGATATTATGAAGAAAGCTTGTTTAATGAAGAAATATCAAGTGGGATTGTGCCATGTAAAGAGTTCCAACTTAATTTTAAAGGGAAACAAAATATTTGAGCAATGGATGCAACCAACATAAAGTTCAGTTGGATTGTCCTTGTAACGAATTGATGGACTCCACTGTATTTTAACATTATGATCCTCGGTTTTTCTTTTTTTCTTCTTTTTTAATTCATTTCAAGTTTCAATCTAATCAGTTGACAAAAGTGACCGTACAAGAGAGTTGGATATGGTGGTGGTTGGAGGTATTAGCGACGACTACTAGATCGGGAAGAGGGTCTCACAAGTGTAATCGGAAAACACGTCGGAGAAGGTTGCCTTCGCCGGAACCAAAATGGTGTGGAACAAAGATGTTGTGGTGGCTGTCTGGGAGGTGGTGGAGACGGGTGAGTCGCCGAAAAAATGAGGAAGGTGAGGGTGAGGGTGAGGGTGGTGGGGGCGTCGGTAAAGTTCAGTCCTCGATTCGTGGGTGAGGAGCTTGACTGCGATGATTAGAGATGCACAAACCGGTTTTTTTTTATAACACACACTAACCGGTTTTTTAATAACCGGACCGGTTTTTAAACCGGTTTTTGTTAAGAAAAATAAGAACCGGTCTAACCGGTTAGAACCGGTTTTGAAACCGGTTAGAACCGTTTTTTTATTAACCGGTTTTTTTTTTAATTTTCGCGATTTAGAATACGAACGTTTGTAAATAATGAAGACCATTAAAAATACAAATATTAAAATTTCATTTAAATTCAACATTAAAAATACAAATATTAAAATTTCATTTAAAATTCAACATTAAAAATACAAATATTAAACATTGTTTTTAACAAACGAATACCTAGGGATGGCAACGGGGCGGTTTCGGGGCGGGGAATGCCAATCCCATACCCGCCCCGGTTTATAAAACCCATTACCAAAACCGTCTAAAAACCCGCGGGGACTAAACGGGGAATCCCCATTGGGGATTCGGGGAAAACCGCGGGTATTCGGGGAACCCGTCTAGCATAAATGGTTTTTAAACGGGCTAAATTCCCCGTGGGGATCCCCATTTAACCGTCGGGTTCACCGTTTAAAACCCGATTGTAAGAAAATGATACAAAATTACAATACAATATTAATACACAAAAAGAGATTTAATTAAGAGTCGGGCTGTGAGATCAGAGATGCGCGGCGGCGTGCGGGCGGGAGGTTGTTCTAGGGTTAGGGTAAATGGCCAAATGGGAAAGTAGGAAACTGGTTTTAAACGGGTATACGGGAAAATGGGTTAGGCAGCCTTATTGGGAAAATAAATAATAAATAATATATTATATATAAATATAAAAATTATATTTAATTAAACGGGTTTTAAACGGGTATACGGGGCGGGTATACGGGGCGGGTACATGCTATACCATACCCGCCCCGAACCCGATTAACTTAAACGGGGAAACCCCGAACCCGGACCCGTCCCCGATTAAGTGTCCCCGAACCCGCCCCGTTCGGGGCGGGTTTCGGTTTTCCCCATCGGGTTTGGTTTTTTTTGCCATCCCTACGAATACCAAACATTACAAACTTTGAGACATTGTCTTCGTACAAACAATTACATCATTAAAAATACATGACTAATTTTCTTCGCTACCCGATCCCGAGCTATTTCTTAGGTAGTCATCGTAGGCGGCTTCTTCATCGGTCATTGGTTGAGTGTGTCCTTCATTGACCTCGTCTTCATACAAGCCCGCTTCATACTCCAATTCCCCCTCGAGCGAGCGTTGATGTTGTGCCCTATCTAACGAGTCCAAGTAATCTTTGTAGCAAATCGACATCTCTATAGCCGGTGCAGTGAGTCGAGTCCTCCTAATCGATATAACCCTGCCAGAAACAGAAAAAGCAGACTCCGAAGCTACCGTGGAAGCTTGGACTGTTAGTAAATCTTTGGCCATGGCGGCGAGGATCGGAAACTCATCCTCCTTACCTCTCCACCAAGCCAGCAAATCAAGACTTTTAAATTCATCCAGAGTCATGTGTTTCACAAAGTTGCTACCACTGTACCTTCCAAGTTCACTGCTTAGGGTGTTTACTTTTTGACGTTTACCGACGTCTTCCCAAATCATGTAATACATCCCCATTTCAAGGTCGGTTTGGATTGGGATTGTGCAGCAGCTCTCAACGAGTCATGAATTTGGGAAGACGACCCGTATCTTGTTAAGTAAACATCGTACATATTTGACAAGGTGGTGTTGAAAGTATTTTTTATAGTTTGGCTAAAAAGGGGGTTTTCAGCGGTGTTTAACCCAAGCTCATCACAATTTTTTTCTATTAAAGATTCAACACCACCAACATTGATGAGAGGGTTTAACGCAGCAGCACAAGTAAAAAACAGCGGGTGGTTCTTGAAAATATTTTCTAAATTTTTCTTTCATTTTTACACCCATATCAAAATAAGGTGCACCCCTACAATCAAGCTCACTCAACTTTGTGCACATGACAGCAATTTTTGGTAAAGTAATGGGGCTTGGTGGATAGTAAACCCCGGATAAACTAGTCGTGCAAGATTTAAAAATTTGAAGGACCTCCGTAACGGTCTCAATCAATAACCAGTTCGAAGGATGATATGCTACACATTTACCCCTACTTGCCATAATTTGATGAAACGCAATCAAAGATTCTTTTTGTTAGATGGCTTTTTCAAACATGTTACAAGTGGAATTCCATCTTGTAGGACAATCCCAATTTGGCCCCAACCATTGACAATTAGCATCGTCGCAAAATTTTTTGTATCTTAAAAATGTTTTATTGTTGCTAAAAACCTCTCGTAACATTCTTTTAAAATTGTTTCTTTGCGTTTCAATCACTTTTAACCCATCTTGCACGGCCAAGTTGATAACATGTGCAACGCATCGACTATGAAAAAACGCTGCATCACAAATAGGTTTATACTTTAATTTTAAATGCTCAACCGCGGCCGTATTGTTGGACGCATTATCAAACGAAATTGAAAGGATTTTATCTTGAATTTTGAATTTTCGAATGATTTTATCCAAGATTAAAAAAATATTTCTACCCGTGTGCGGGTAATCGAACAAATGAAAAGTAATGGTTCGTTTCATCATTTGCCACGACTCAGGGTCTACCCAATGAGTCGTGACACAAATGTATGAGTCGGGCGAACCATGAGGTACCGACCAAACATCCGTTGTTAAGTTTACACCGTTTTTAAAATTTTTAAAGTATGAAATTAGTTCGGATTTAGCGTTTTTCCATGCTTTGAGACAATCTCTTCTAAGGATCGAACGACTTACGTGTTGGTAGCGTGGTTGAACAAACTGTTGCATCATCTCAGTGAATTTTGTGTTGTCGAAGTGGTTGAAAGGAAGTGTTTGTTTAATCACAAAGTTTGAAAATTGTTGACGTACCGCATCAATGTCGTACGTAAACACCGTTCTTTGATTCGTCATCTCCGGTTGCGAACTACTTCCCGCTTCGCTCTTCAAACCTTTGCAATAGCGCTTTTGTATATGCTCTTTCAAAGTTGAATTGGCATCTTTGGCGTAGAACTTCGCACAATGCTTGCATCGAGCTCTTTGGACACCACTAGACATTTCGCATAAGTCGAAATATTGCCAAATATCTTGGTTTCGTTTCGTGGGGATGACCCGAACGATCGTTTCTTGGGTGTTAGAGGCACCCATGTTGACGGATGAAGTAGCACTTTGGGAGGCCATGATAATCGAGTTTGAAATAAACGTTTAGAGTGTTTTTAGCGAGTTTTGGAAGTGTGAGAGTAGCGAGTTTTGGAAGTGTGAGATAACCGAAATAAACGTTTAGAGTGTTTTTAGCGAGTTTTGGAAGTGTGAGATAACCATTACCCAACCTAAACTATATATAGATGTTTGGGGTGGTATAATGGTAAAAAAACCAAAAAAAACGGTCAAATGGGCAAAAAACGGCTATAATGCCGTTGTGTAACGGTAAAAAAAAAACCGGCTTAAAAACCGGTTTTTAACCCTAACCGGTTCGGTTTTTTTTCTAACCGGTTTTTCTTGCTTGAGATGTAACCGATACACTAACCGCCGGTTTTAAAACCGGTCGGACGGTTTTTAAATAACCGGTTTTTAAAAAAACCGGTTTCCGGTTTTAACCGGAAAACCGGTTCGCAAACCGGTTTTTTTGATCATCTCTAGCGATGATGGTGCTATATAATCTTTTAATTGCAAAAGAAATTTTATATTAAACATCATATTTATATAATAATAAGATTATTCAACATCATCATATATTAATAAAAAAATAAAAAGGAAAGAAAGAAATACCATGTAGGCATGTTAACCTGCTGTATAGGTAAAAAACGTAGTATTAGAACACCTATTGTAAGTTTAGTGACCCAATTGTTACAAAAAATAATATGAGTGACCTAATTGAAACAATCTTGAAACTTGGTTACTATTCTACAGAGTTAATTAATTGAGTTACAAAAAATATTAAAATAAACATCATCATCATCATCATCGTACTCAGTATATCCCACCAATAGCAAAGCTATGGTAGGGTCTGAGGAGGGTAAGATGTAGACAGCCTTACCTCTACCCCATAAGGATAGAGAGGCTGCTTCCGGTGAGACCCCCGGCTCGATAGTAGTTTTGCATCAAGCCTTGGACATAAGACACATAGCACTCAATCATCGGGACCGGCTGATCGGTGCATGTACCCTTGTCTTTCGGCTATCAACGCCACTACATGATGCCTGATTAACCGTCCGTCACTTTTAACGTTATTTTCACGAGATTAGTAAAATAACGTCAAAATTAGTGCAATTTCACTTTTGCCCACCCGAGGGTTCACACATATATACATCATATGTGCGCACCGCAAGCAGGGCTAAATATTAAAATAATCTAACATGGTTGGCGATTTGGACTTAATTAGAGCATGTTTGGGATTCCATTTAGATCTTCTTATCTCCTTATTAGCCTTTTGCAAAAGGAGATAAGGAGTTAAGGTGTTTGGGTATAATGTTAAAAAAGAGTTTTTAATGAATAAATAAGGAGATAAGGATAAGTTAGTGAGGTGTGACTTATGAAAAAAAGAGACAAGGAGAAGTGAAAAGGAGAAAAGGAGATAAGGAGATGGAATCTCAAACACCCCCTTAGTAAGAAGTGGGAAACCAGGATGGTTTAGTTGCAAAAAAACAAAAAAAAGCGTAAGGTACATAATTGAACAAACATCAGGGACGGTTTTGGCACTTTACTCTTTAGTTATTTCAAATACTTTTGAACCAATAGGGACAACATGTTGTCACTATAAAGTGCACTAGATCTGTCAAGAGTAATGACATGTTGGGTGGCGTTGGATGTCGGGATGACATAAACTATGTCAAGAACCCTACCAACGACACGTCGTCGCTAGAGGCCCCAATTATTGTTTTTACTAAATATCTTTCTATCTCAATGGCATGTCATCGAGACAAGTGAAAGTTAGTTATTATGCTTAATTTAATAAAAAAATGTTGACAGGCCTATAGCCACGACATGCCGTCGAGATAGATTAGCCTGTGGCTATGACACCTATAGCGGCGACATTTTATACAGCCCTATAGCCACGACGTCTATGGAACAAAATGTGGTCGAGATAAGTCTGCATACTCTACAGCGCGACGACATAACGTCAGAAAAGCTAATAAATAAATGGTCGTTATAGGGTTGATTTGTTGTAGTGTTATCCATTTGTTAACATGTTATTCTTCACCCTAAGATTATTTCTTTACTCGAAGACAACACTATGTTTTTTAGTTGAAAAGGGATACATTTGTTCCAATATGCACCTTTAAATGGAATAAATAAACGATGATACATTTGTCTCTGTTTCAAATCATATCCAACTTCTTCGTACATAACAGAAAAATGGTCCTCCATTATATGGTTCTATAATAGAAAGCAAAAAAAAGAATGGTCCCAATATTGGATATTTCGGATAACTATGGTTTTGTAGAGGGACAACTGTAGATTTGTTAAACATGCTTGATCTACAGCAGATAACTACATGTGACTATGTGTTGCATATTTCTAGATAGGTTCAGTGACCATGTGTTGCACATTTTTGGATAGGTTCAGTGACCATGTGTTGCACATTTCTGGATAGGATGCAACGAACCTCCAGTTTCAATAATGAAGTGCATATTATAAAGTAAGTGTTACGTGCGTTACTTCGGTGATATTAGCGTGTTTAATTACGTTGATAAGCTTATAAAGCTCTAGTAGCTCGGTTTAAACTTCGAAAGATAATAAAAAAAAAGCATGTTGTAATAGTATATTCAGAAATAAAATTGAACATTAAGAAACACAAAAGTGAATTAAAAAAATGTAAAAAACAAATATTTATATTTGACGCTGCATCTTTTTAAATAAAATTCTTGTTAAAAGGATTTTATTTACAACAATAAACACCTACAAAGCTTTATGTTAATTGGGCTTAATAAGATTAAGCATTGGGTTTGTGTAATAATAATATAGGCCGATGTTTTTTTTTCAGTTAAGACCCTCTCTCGATCGCATACTGAAAAACGCATATGATTGCAAGTCCTATTGATTCTTCACTTATTCATGGACTTTTCAAAATTGAATTTCATCAACAAAATTCTCTCTCTAATCCGATAAATCATTGTGCGTAAATGATGTATAGGTGAAATAATGTGTTTTTAGTATCTAATATTGTGTGTTTTAGTTGTTTATATCTATCGAATACAATTACTTTGATTGGTATATGATTGTAGACGCTTGGAGCTTAAAGGCACTAAATTGGATCATTCAAAATGATGTGGAATCAAGTTATGGATACAAGGAAGCAATGGGGGATTAGAAAGTCGATCGAACATCAAGAAAATAGAAAATGAATATTCGGGTGTTACCTCCACTGTAGCTCCACCATAACTTACGGTGGAGGCTGCACAAAGATCATCGTAGAGGCTACTGTAAGGCAGAGAGTAAGTATCGTAGGGGATGGGACCATCGTAGCTTACAGTGGACTGCCAAAGCTTACGGTGGTATGACCTACAATGTCGGTTTTTGGTGAATTCTTCCATATTTAAGGTCTGTTTTAACCCTAGGTCTAGACTTCTTTATACCCTAGTAGATTTGGATGATTTGAGGTAATTTTCATCTAACCAACACCTTCAACCATCATATCTTCCATGGTTTCATCCATCCAACCGATAATCGAGCTACTCAAGATGCAGAGGCAAGACTAAACCCTTCCTGACCATTTCAGGTTTAGGGTTCTGTATGAACTACTAATTTTATGACTTTTATCTATATGTGTGGATTAAGTTTTGATTAAGCTTTTGTTTGGTTGAACCTTTATGTTTATTGAATTGATTAAAACAGTTGTTTTTCTGGATTTCCTTTTATTATCAATTGATTGGTTTGTATTCATCAACATTTAGGATTAAGTTCTTATAGTCATTGAACCGTTTACCTTTGATCATTAATTCTTGAAGAGTTTTATACTAATAAACTGGTAACTAGGTAGACTAAGTTCAGTTGCGTCAATTCGTCGGATTAAGTTCTGAGAATCATCACAGTTAAACTTTTGTGTCTAGTAATTATTTAATTTATTAATTTAAACTGACAAATCATGTCTTGTTGTCATCCATTTGATAATTTGATGGGAGTTATGATTGTTCAAGTCATTGCATTACCTAAACCTTTTTCTCATATTGATTTTACAAGTAACACCAAAAGCATTTTCATAATTAAACCTTTTGATATGCTTGACATCATTTGTCCACCCTAACATAATTAATTAAAGTACTGAACTTTATTAGGACTTTTCAGTGATTTTTCATGTGGAAAATGACTTTACTTGCTCATACTAGTTATAGGTATTTAAGTTTTATATATAAATATTTGTTTTTTTATTAAAGCACGACATCTGTGTAGGTCCTATGAATGGATCTCACAACTTACTCGGATCAATCCGTGTTGTTAGTTAGTGGAATCACTAACAACACTTGGATCTTAGATCTTAGTTTGCAAACACACAGAGAGAGAAAAAGATGAAGTTTTGTAAGAAGTTATATGTGAAGAAATGGGTGAAAGTGACCCTTTTATATGTCCCCATTTCTCCAATGTTTTCATTTCATGGGCGGGTTTGCCCAATGGCTTTTAACATACACCGACTGTAAGCAAACAGAAAGACATACACAATCCTTATAATAATATAGAATACTAGCCCTACAATCTACATCAGTAACCCACAAATAAGTTTATCTTATTGTGATTTGTAATTTAGAGAAGGACCGAGGTTTTGGTTTGATTATCTGCAATCTCATAAAAATTTCCAAGTTTGTTATTTGATTGATTGGTTGGTTTTAATGTACAATTATACAACAAAGATAAAAATTGTAGGGTTAATTTGGTTGCTAAGTTTCAATTACATGGTTAATTATATGAATATGTGGACATGTATGTTGTTCGACTGAACTTTTTTTTAGAAATCTTAATTGCATATAGTGAGCATAATTTGTCACTATAGAAAAACGGAGGAGAGAAACAAAGTTTGTGATTGTCACTATAGCCCTCGTCGAGTTCGAATAGAATTTCACCTGTATCGCTTTCAAATTAAACCAGATCCAGATTGAGCCTAAGATCCTTTTCTTATCATCTCTAAAATCAACCAACTTTTTTAGTATGGTTACTTATAACTTAAATGATGGGTTATTATAAAATAATGAGTTTTGTTTTCATTGTGTTTAAGGTTACCAAAATACATGGGTGCCAATTCCTAACACGATTTGAAACCCGACACGAAAAAATATAGGTTTCGGTGGGTTGACACGGCTCGTTTTTTTAAACAGGTCAACCCGAACCCAACATGTTTAAAATACAGGTCAACCCGAACCCAACCCATTAAAAAGTGGGTTGACCAGTTAACCCGTTTAAGTATTTTAGATAAGTTAATATTTTGATTTTAGAGAGAATAAATTTTAAAATTTAAACTTAAATACTTAGATTTTTAATTTTCATATATCAATTAACTTTTAAAAGTAAAATAATTTCTTTTTAACTTACTTTATCTGCTTTTACTTCCAACATTTATATTTTATTCGTTCAAACTGTCCATTCTCTGGTTATTTTCATTTGTTTATTCTTATCTTGAGCTAAATATGTGAATATAAGTTTGTTAATTGAAAATGAGAGGTAAATACACAAAAACAATTAGATCTAACACAAACTAACAACTTTTAAATGAATAAGAGTAATTAATTATTTAATTTATTACTAAGTCAATAGGTATTGCTCATATTCGTATATAAAAGTAAAATGGTTCACCCGAAATACAACCCGAACACGACATGAATTTATATGGGTCGGTACGACCCGACACGAATAAATATATGGTTGAGTTTGGGTTGAAGAATCTCAACACGCTAACCCGTCAACCCAAAACCCATTAACCCGACACGATTGACAGCCCTACCAAAATATGAGTAAAAACCAGTTTAATAGTTCAAACCAGAAAAAAACGGTTAGTTCGAAGGTTTAGCATAATGCCATAAATTAAATAGGGACTTAAAATACCATCCCTGATATACTGGTTCAATTGGCCGGTTTGAACCGGTTTTTAAAACATTGCAAGTGTTAGACGTAATTTCCAACTTAATAGGCCCGTCATTTGTAGTTGACCAGGTTGGACCTATTGGCCCGTGGGATTCACTAATATGTAATGGGCTTATGGGGTTGCAATTAGGGTTTTATTATATTTGGTAATGTCTTGGCTAGCAAGTTAGGTTAGTCTATATAAACCAAGATATGTTGGACATTATAGATAGTGGAGTGTAAGATGTAACCGAGTTAGGGTTAATCTAGAGGCACACGAGATGTAACCAAGTTAGGATTCATCTAGATGAAACCGAGTTAGGGTTCATCAAGAGTCAAACTGAGTTAGGGTTTGATAGAATTGTAATCAGTTTTTTGAGTTATATTTTCTGAGTAATATAAACGAGAGTTTGGTCACGCGCAACCTCACTCTCCAATAAGGATTTGTCAGTATTAGCCTGCGCAATAGTTTGGTCACGCGCCTCTGCTTCCAACTCCAAGTCACGCGCTCGACGCGCGTACTTGGTCGCGTCTGCCTCTGCCGCCTGCAGCTTCTCCCGCGCAGCTTGCAGCTCATGCCCGCGCTTCACAAAAGCAGCGTTGGCACTTGCCCGGTTCTCGCTAAGTTCTGCTTGGAGTTTCTCAGCCCTCTCTCGGGCATCAGAAAGATTCCAAGCAGAAATCTTAGCCTTTTGCTTGGCCTCCGCAAGGGCATCACGCACCTTTATATAATCATTGCGAAGCTCTTGGGAGGCAGCAAAAAACGCAGACCCAGCAAAAAGGTGGTCATTAAGCAAGTCCACGCGAGCGCGGTCCTCTTGAAACCTCCTTTCAGCTGGGGGAACAGAATGAGCCCAAAAGTCTTCACATACGCCCATGGATTGGAATGAGCTCTCTTCAGTGATATTCCAGCTCGGGCGGTATATGTGATCGGCTCCCTACAAACACAAAGCAACGCAAAAAACGTTTTAGTTATCTAAACACTAATTTGGAAGTCTGCGCAGCGGAGCAAAACAAACTTATACCTGCGGAGAACCAGCAGAAAGGTTAGCGCCAGCTGATGGGCTCCTGCCTGCCCCATGGGAAGAAGGCTGCGCCATGAAATCTCGTGGCGCTATAGGGCTTACGCGGCCACCATCAGAATCTTCAAAATTGACCTCCTCATCATCCTCTATAACAGGTCTCTTCTCCTGCGACTTGGAAAAATCAAAAACAGTCTCACGAGGAGGGCTGCGCGCAGGAGGAGGTGAGGGAGGTCTTGACGCTGTTAGATCAGCGCGTAAAATAGTCTCCTGCTCCTTAGTGATCCCAATTAGGGGAGATTCAATACTTGTCGGAGCAGGAGCTGAACTAACGGCGCCAGCGCTAGCGGTGCCACCAGCAGCTTGTGTGCCAGCTATAATTCCTACGAAAAAGCCAACAAGGAGAAATGATTCACGACTTGGAACTAATGAAAAAAAAATCAGGCAATCAAAGCGCAATAAATACCTTGGCGCACCGCAGTCCGCGAATTAAGCATCGCCATGAAGTCCATTTTCCCCCTTTTCGAGGGTAAAACAGGGGACTTCAAAACAACCTTAGGCGGAGCCTCGACACCTTGCTGCGCCTGAGGTTGAGCCGCCAACGTTGCCGGCTCTACAAACATTTGAGTGAACAAAGCTTCATTAATAAATCTATCGGAACCACGCTCATAAAACCACAAAATATAAACAAAGTATACCTGTTGGAGAAGACGAAACAGCAGGCGCAGCGCCGCTTCCCTGGTCCGCCGCGCGAAGAGATGAGGTGGCAGCACCATACCTCGTGTGGACTGGAGGATTGCCCACACCTCGAGGCAAAGAAGACGAGGAAAACGGGGAAGTAAAACTCTTGGTTTTCCCAAGTCCTTTCACCTGAGTAGGAGGAAGATTCTGGGCAACTAGGGCATTATCTTTTTTCTGTTTTTTACTGGCCCCTGCGCCAGTTTTGCCTTTAGCCTTGCGCTTGAGTTGCGGCGCTTCAGCTTCTTCCTCCTCCACTTCCTCTTCCACAAGCTCCAACTCATAATTCTCGAGCGCATCTACAATACGCGCAACATAATTGATAAAACAAAACACAGGTATTCTAAGGGCCTAAGCACAAATACAAAGGCTTACCAGGCGCATCGCTGTCAAAGCGAAATTCTAAATCGACAGGTATGAACATATCATCGAAGCGATCAGGGAAAGCAACTTCCCCAGCGCTCAGCGCGACAGAGCCACCTTCCGTATGCTCGTCATAGGCGGCGTGGATGTATTCCTTTCTTTCTGAATAAAACAAGACAAGTGATATCAGCAAAACGAATTATACTCGCGCAAAATTAATGCAATGAACAAACAACCCACCTGAGCCATCAACATGAATGAAAGGCTCAGTCCCGCTGTCAATCCACCTCTTGCTCATGCCAACCCCCACCAACGCTTCCTCGCAAATTTTCCTGGCAGGGGATGGTTCAGCAGATAACTTCTTAACCCATGCGCCCGTTGGGTTCTTAAGGACATTGTCATCCGCGGTCGCAGAAGTGATCGCGCGCATAGTCATGCGAATTGGGATAACACCAGCCTTGACGTAAAAGAATTTTTCAGCCCAGTCATGAAGGCTTTTGAAAGAAACAGTGCAGCACTTAACCTTCTGACTGCGTGGTGTGAATGAGAACCAAGAATCTTGAATTTTCGGCTTATAAAAATATTGAAAGCGCCGAGGGGTGGGCTCCTCGCGCTGAGCTTTGTACACGAACTCAAAATGAGTCATGCGCACTAATCCACAGGGATGAACCTGAGATATATGAATCCCGTAAAACTGGAGGAGCGCACCTATAAACCTCGTCATTGGAAGACGAAGATTACAGTGGGTGAAAAAATGAGAGTATAAAGAGATGTAGCCGGCAGGAGGATCCGCCGCCGTTTGCCCGGTAGACGGGAGCAGACAGCCATACTCAGGGAGAAAACCCTGAGAGGCGACGAGAGTATCAAAGTCAGATTGTTTCAACTTGCAGGGAATCTCATCCCATCTCTTCACCACCTTGTTTTTCCCTCCCTCATCCGACGAGGCCTCGGCAACCTGTTTACCCTTGCCGGTCTTCTTCAAAGTAGACATAACAACTGATTTTATACGGCGTTTACTAGGGGAAATTGTGGTGTCTGGGTTATCAGACATACATTTGAAAAATCGAACAATATGGTCACTGTAAGGACGAAATTCAGGAACAAAGACGAAGGCTCTTAGTCGGAATGTAAATTGAAGAACCAAGAACTCTGAAAATGACAATGGAGATGAAGAAAAAAACCATTCAAAAGGTTTGGTTTTATAGACCCAGGGGGGAGAGAGAAACAAGTAATAATCAGATCTACGCTCACGCGCCCCCACGTGCAGGCGTATGCTAACATAAGCGAGACACGTGTTCCTGACACTGTATGAGGAGACGTGAAAGGCAACTGTAGCACCTCGAGCACGCGAAAGGTCTGACACAACGTCTCCATCTCTGATGCACCTCGAGCACGCGAAAGGTCTGACACGCAATGTCTCCATCAATGATGCATGTCAGCACCAACCAACCACGTGCATTGACGATTCGTTTTAACCAAAGGGATAGAATTTCGCCCAACGGGCGTACAAAAAAAAAGAAAAAGAAAAAAACAAGCCCTATTAAAAAAGCAAACTGTTAGTCTAATATATATCTTACCTCGCTCGCGCGAGACAAGACACACATTAGACTGGGGGGCTTGAAGAGTTATGCACCCGCCTTAATATCGAGCGGGGCGGGTCAACCCACAAGATATAGACAAGAGGCTTGAAATCAGGATGTCATGAAGACACAAAGCCAAAACCTATGCGCGTGGCGCATATCACATATGCTCACGCATATTACATATGCTTACGCATATCACATGCTCACGCATATCACATCTGCGCATGAAACATCTGCGCGTGAGAATAAAGAGAAGACCTTGCGCATCCCCGGGATAGGCGCATAAAGGACAACACAACAAATGAGACAATAGTCTAATCCAAATCAGGATAAGGACAACCATGATTGTACTCATCAGACAACCTTCCAGAATGTATCTTTTAAGGAATAAAGAATGTGCTGATGTTGACAGCTGCCAATGAAGGGTGGACAACTCAGCAAAACCCATGTGCCACCACGTGATGGCACATGGGTCAGGTAAAATACCTTGGTCAGAGAATAATCAATGAAAAAGCACCAGGTGTCCTAAGTACACGTGGCGCGAAGCAATAGGAGGAGGCCAAAAAGGCCCTAATTGGGTCTGAGCCCAATCATTGGAAACCCTAACACTATAAATACCACACCACCTCCACAGTTGGAGCCAGACAAGAAAATATACTCTAAGTCCTTACTCACTTTCACATTATTATCTTCTCCTACAATATCTTATTCTCACACCGGAGGGTTACCCCAAAGAGGACCCCTCTGTCCCTTTCTGAGGGGTAAATTCACGGTGCTGCTCGTTTTGTAGATGGAAGAACTCATATTCCAGAAAACCATCGGTGATATAGCACACTCATACCCGAGAGACGTAGATCGAATACAAGTAAGTCGATCCACGCTTCTTCAACACTCTTTATACATTTGGTTGTTTTTGTTATCTTTTTATTGAGGATATATACATGAGGGTAAGTTATTCTACAAAAGGGAATAAAAATAAAAATAATGAGAAAGATTTGTAGAAAAAAAATAAAAATAAAAATAAATAATAATAATAATAATAATAATAATAATAATAATAATAAATTGATAATCATAACTTAAATTTTAACACAAAAAACAAAAAATGTAAAAAATACAAAAATGTTTTCAACATATTCCTCGTTCAAAAAAAAACAAAAAAAACTAAAAAAAAACACAATGTTGAGTGAAAAAGATTATTGTGTCGTTTTGTTTATCATTGTGTTTTGTGTTTATTTTCATCATTGATTGTGTCTTTTTTTTCTTGGGAAAATTTCATAGAATAGTAACCAACTTTCAAAAGTGATCCAATTAGGTCACTGATGCATATTTTCCTTAAATCGGATCACTAAATCTTTAAATCAAGTCTCACTGATTTTTTTGTACATCAACAAAGAAATGGAGGATAAGATGTGGGGGTCGGAATTTGCAACATATGTAGCTAAATTTAAAAAATTTTAAAAAACGTTAATTATATTAAAATTGAAAAATAAAAAATAAAATTCACGTAGCCACTCACCGTCAACTTAAAAAAAAAAGATAAAAAGATTTCCTATGTGAAACAAAAAAGAAAAAAGCTAAAAAAACATATTAAAACATTTAATTTAATTAAACATGAAAGTTGAATGACTTAATTGGAACACTTTTGAAAGTTAAGTGACCTAATTGAAACACTTTTGAAAGTTGGTTACTATTCTATGATGTTGCCCCTTTTTTCCTTATATTGTGTTATATTACTCAACATTGTGTCATATTTTGTTCGCCATTGTGTTATATTTTGCGATATATTGTTTCTTTTTTGGTTTATCATGTGTTTGTTCATTTTCGGCATTGTGTCTTTTCGTTGTTTTTTTTAAACGGGAATAATGGAGGAAATATTTTGGTTTTTTAATTTTTTTCGTTTTTTATTTATATATTGAGTTGCGATTTTTATTATTTTTTTAAAAGGATTTTTTGTATGGCCACCAATCATTCTCACACTTTCTTATTTTTATCTCAATTTGCATTTTCACTTTACCTTAATATCTAGTATTGAATTTGATTTGGGTTCGTTTGATTCCCTTATTTATATCATAAGTTTATAGCTATTCTATATCTCTTTTTCTCCATTATTTACAAAAACCATCCATACATATACATGAGTTCACCAGCAAATATTCAAATGTATGATTTGAACTCTATAACTTCGTAAGTTCATATGTATAATATCCTAACAAAGCTCTAACTGGTAACTTATTGTGATTTATATTTCAAAGCGGCGATATATTATTAGAATTAACAAGAACTAGTAAGATGTAACAAGATACACACACGAAAACATAAAATAAATAGATACCCCTGTTAAAAATCAGACCTCGAAAACAACACTCGAACAATTGGTTTTTGTGATTAAACACCAGATCACGACACTTTCTTTTGTTCAATAGCCCTAACCATAATATATTTATTTTATGTACCTTTCTAACACATAATATGACTCAAAATATTAAACCTAGAAACATATTATAACTTAAGATCTCGTAGTACATGTAACATTCATACGAAGGACATATCGCACAAATTTCATAAAACCAACATATAATATAAATTTAATCTGAGTAACTCAAAAGAAGAAAATGCGTGTGGGGACCGAATCAAGAGAGAAATATTTATCGTTTGTTACATTCACTACTTATAATTTGTAATTGAAAAATTGGTTTTAAATAATCCCAACTATGCGATATTAGAAAATTGGTTTTATTAGTCTCAACTTAACATTTAGCTGGTGGTGATCCCAAATAAAAGTGCATTTTGTTTACAACGGTCTACGACTAACAGAACCCTAATGCAGTTAGTTGCAGGTCGTCAAGAAAACATTTTTTGGCCTAAAAAATCACATTTTTCACCAAAAAACTCGAATCTTTTTTACCGAAACCTCTTTGTAACCTTAGATTGGACTTTTATGAATATTTTTCTGGTAAAAACCTCGTCTATTGATGTCGCTAGAACCCTAAAACCACTGTCAAAGTCAATTGGTGGTGGCAAGTGGTTGGTGGTGAGTCAGTTGGTGGTGGTGTTCATATCGAGTTTTTCAACAAAAAATATGAGTTTTCCTGCTAAAAACGTTTTTTTCAACGATCTGCAACTAACAACGTTAGGGTATTGCTAGTTGCGGACCGTTGTAAAATAATACACCTTTAGTTGGGATTATCAAACCAATTTTTCTTTTAAAATTTAATTAAAGTTATTGAAGTTGTAAAATGAAGACTTTAGAAATGTGACATCTTATTAATTTAAATGAGACACTTCATCATGTGAACTGTTAAAGATACACAAAATAAATTAAATTAGAAGTATAATTTGGACTATCAAAGATTCACACACTATACACCAAAGCACACAACAAAAGCGATGATCAAGTCCAAAAAACAGAAACTTCTATGGCCCATACACCCAACTTATTATTCTATTAAACTAGAACATGCAGTCACGTTTTATACCCTTTATATAATTCAATTTCTAATAATCACCACTTTGAGATATATTATTTATTGTTTGTTATAATTAATAGTTTATTATATGTGTAATGTGTGTGCTAAAATAAAGGCCAAGATGTTTTGGTAACATTCAAATAAATCTATTTTGATGACAAACTAAAACGATCAATGATTGAGATTTTGTTTATATCTTGCCACATTTAATATATTAAATATTGAAATCATGATAATTTAGTTATATATAAATGATATAAATAGTAAAAATTTTGAGTATTTTAAACACTTTGGTAATTATGAAAAGTTGAATAAAGTTATCCTTTTTGTGTTGTTTTGGACGACAAACATCTCCGTCAACCTTCCACCTGGATCATTTTCACATCGAGCATCATCACACACCCCTCAGGCCCTCACCAAAGGGCATGAAAGAGAGGGTCGCCCATAGTGTTCGCCAGCGTGAGAGATTGATTGCTTGTTTATTTATTTTTTTTATTATAATTTATATATTAACCAATCATTTAACTCTATCTTACCAACTGATGATTAGTTTGCCCATTTCACTCACGTCCCTCGTATAACATGATCGTAAATAGCAATTGACTAAAACTAAAACTATGTAAAAAGAGAATTCGTCTCCCTTGTTGATTTATATTTGTTTAAATCTAGTTACAACAATTTTTCACAACAACAAACAAAGAAAGAGGGGGTCAAGTCAAACAGTCTTCTTCACAATCTACATACTATGGCTAGGAATATGGTACAAGGAATTACCGACATGTCGTAGAAAAATAGTATAAAAAATGGATTTTCTAATTTCTTTTTTATATCATAATTACTAAAAAGAATTTGGTTCTTTTTAAAAACTTGATGTCGATAAATGCGCGAGTTTAGAAATTCATTTCGGACAATTGAACCCTCTCGAACTGCTTCTTTTTAAGAACCAAAAATATTTGTGCCAAAATAACAGATGCGAAGAAGAACAAAAGGCCTTGTACACGTAATGGATCTTGCAGTACTATTTCTGCATCTCCCTGTTCAAAAAACTTTATGTACTTTATTTATTTTTAAATAAGTATATCCTCGATGGACCATGGCGGTCTCCGGTATTTGAGGAATGGTGATGAGCAGGTTTAGTGACATTCGTAACATTCACTTTTATTGCTAACGAAATCTCAGTAGCATAATTATCAAAGATTTACACTCCATTTCACTCAATTATGAACAAAACAAGGAAACTTACAAGCGATTTCAAGTAAGTAAAAAATTAAAGGTAAATCAAAGATGATTTTGCTATTGAGATTTTCCTTGAAAACAAAAGTGAAAGTTATGAATGGCATTTAAGTTAACCTTTATTACAATCCAATTTTCTTATTTTTTTCAGTCCAAACCGTCATTTTTGAGGAAAAATTGTCCTTCCGGTCTAACCGGTTTGACTGGTTATCCGTTTGTGTCGCTATTCGATCCGGTTATAAAAGCATTGCTCATAACACATGATACAGTAAGTGGGTTTAAACCGTCTAATTACAATAACACTTATAAATCAATCACAAGTTCACAACTATAGTGGTGACTTTAATTTGACATGATTGGTAGGGGTACAAGCGAGCCGAGCTGCTCGCAAGCTACTCGAGATGGACTCGTGAAAAAACCCAATCGAGCCGAGCCTAAACGAGCTCGAGCCTAAAAGTAAACTCGTTAAATAAACAAGCCTTAGCTCGAGCTTCACTTGTCGAGCTCGATCCGGCTCGCGAGCTTAGACGAGCATATCATTTTCTTTTATAATTTTTATAATCTATATGCATGTATCTGTGTGCATATATAATAATAATTAATTAATATATATAATGTTATAAAATAACTACATACTTACGTAGTATATGACTATATATAAATTTATAATTAAAAAACATA
Organism: Bidens hawaiensis; assembly: GCF_021521415.1. Lineage (NCBI taxonomy): Eukaryota > Viridiplantae > Streptophyta > Magnoliopsida > Asterales > Asteraceae > Bidens > Bidens hawaiensis. The sequence continues at coordinate 663,803 of NW_027492246.1, read as the reverse complement.
AAAATAATTATAAATGTATAAAATTAATTAATAAGTAGTAAACGATCCGGGCTCGAGTTTGAAAAATTACTAACAAGCCGAACTCGAACTTTAGACATAAAGATCGAAACTAGCCAAGTTCGAGCTTTGTGAAGGTTAAACAAGGTAAGCTCGAGCCTGTCAAGCTCGGGCTTGGCTTGTCTAGTTTGCACCCTCTAATGATTAGGATTAAGGGTATTTAAAAACCACTAGGTATGAGCAAGGAAGGAGGTAAGGGACTAAGGGAGAAATGACAATTTGGCACAATGTGGATGCACATGGTGATGTAAGGTTTGCTCAATGGGTGTCTACACAATCATGGCCTTTTAACCATCAGCAAGTGGTGGTTGGTTGGACCTTTGTCACCCTGACCCTCACACATGGGTAGGAACTAAGCCATCATTTCATTCTATTGGTGTATTGTGTGAGCATCCGAAGTTGTATGTGAGTCGTTGCTAGAGATTGACTCGTTAAAAACTCAAATTATTGTAAACTCGAACGAGCTACAGCTTAATTCGTTCAGACTCGTGAATAAAATTATATATATTATTAGGTGTTGTAACCTTGGTAACATTTTTAATAAATGTCTAGATTTTTCAAAATCAAGGGATAAATGGAGTGTGAATTTTAGTTATAATTTACTAATTATCTTTTTAAAATTAGCTTGAAGAATAAAATAGTAGTAAAAAAAACAATTATATTAAAAAATAACCAAGTTTTGATTATTCAATTTAAGTCAAATTATTACTTAATAGTAACCAAAGCGCATACATTATTTATCTTATATTTAGCTTTTAAAAAGATTAACATTTATAACAAAAATCAAAAGATTTAAATCTAAAACATGGGTGACTTTAAAGTATGAAACAACAGCTTTAATAGAACACTTGAGAAACTTGATTCCGTCTATATAGACAAATAAAAAAATTAAATAACAAGCCAGCTCGATCTTGAAAAGTTACTCACGAGCCAAACAGAAGCTTCAAAACTATAGCTCGAAACAACCCGAGCTCAAGCTTAAACAAGTTCAAGCTCGACCAATTTCACACAACATCCTCAAGTACAACACCAAAAATATTACCTAATTCATGACACAAAAGGATTTCAACCCTAAGCCTAAAAAATAGAAAAAAATGAATAAATAAAAACAAAAAAATAAAAATAAATAAGAAAAAGAAAGAAAATCATTAATAGTTTTTGTACACAAACAACATTCAAATCCTACCCACTACAACTTCATAATCTATGTATTTTTCTAAATAATTTTCCACTATTTCTCAAAACATTATCTCTACCCACAAAAAAAAAAGGCTACAATTATGCATTTAATTAAATTGTACAACTATTACTGCACATGTAACCATACTCACCTCTAAACTTCAGATTTAACAGAAGGCTGAGATAATTCTTTATCAGCAAAATGCAAAAGCCTTCTAAGTCTGAGAACCATATCGCAATGAAACGGAAGTGCGGTTCGTCTTTCTAAATACCCCGGGCTCACAGTCATCCAGGATAACGCGTGCAATTCAGCAGCCACGCGTTCTAAGATCAAATGGTTTTCCATTCCCGATTTGCCAATGCTTTTCCCTTTTTCGTTATTATGGTTACTGTTATTATTAGTATTACTGTTATTATTGTTACTGCCGTAATAGTCGAAAAGTCCGACGGATAGGACCGAAGGCCATTCTTCTTTGCAATTGGTTCTAGAGTCTTTTCGCATAGAAGGGACGGCTTTTGAGACGACGAAGCCTGTGGATATGGGAATGGCGGAGCCTTTGCTGTGGAGGAGGTGGGCTAGCGGTTGGGATTCGGAGGTCAGGCAGGTCGGGAGCTGGAGCGGGTTTGGTGGGAGGAAACGCATGCTAGGGGAGGGTACGAATATATACGATGTGGATGCGGACCCCAGAGATTTTACGGGTGTGAATCCTTCAACATAGCAAGATTGGCCCATTACTCCACTGCCTTGAGTTGTGCCTGTTGCAAGATTATAAAGTTTATTGATATCTTAGTTCTTAAACAAACTTGGCCCACTCAACAGCTTTTTAAAAATAACAAAACACACGGTTGTGTTTTTATTTTCTGAACATTCTGACATAAATTTTAACGAAAACCAAGTGATTTTCAGGAAAAAAACTGTTTTTTTTGGTCTCGTAGAACGATTTCACCAACTTTTGAAGATGAAATCCAAGTGACTTCTATTTAATTATTATTCAGAAATAATAAATAATAATCGTTTAAATCTAATTACGGAACTGTATTAAAATACTTATAAGAAAAAAAACACTCACTATTCACACTCGCTAGATATAACTCATTTTTATGAGTGAGTGGCTCTATGCTTACATAGCGCCTACGTGGTGTCAGTGTGAGCAACATAGGTGCCAGGAAACGCTTAACCACTTATTTGTTATGCCCTGGTGAGTGTAATTGGTGATTTTTTTTTTTGGTAAAATATTTTAATACAATATAGTGATTATCTTTAAAAAACTATTATTAAATATTTTTAGACAATAAATAAATAAAAGTCATTTGGATATCATCTTCAAAATTCTGTGAAAGCCGTCTACACAACCAAAAATAGCTCGTTTTCCGTTGAACTTTATGTCGGAATGTTCAGAAAAAATTATACAAAGCTGTGTATATTGCTTTTTTAAGCTATGCAAGTTATTTGAGAAAAAATCAAACTAAATGTTTAAAGAATATTACAAACTTTTATCTTTTTAACAGAAAAAGGGTAAACTAACCTGGAGACGAATCCGCTTGATAAACTAACTGTAGTGAATGGTCAACAGAAACCGATACAAAAGTAATGCTTTGCACCCATTGAAGCAACCCCTTTGAGTTATCCATTGCAATATGACTGCCACCGAGCTGCTTCCTACCCAAAGGTTGACCAAGTCCGCCTTTCAAATAGTTTGACCCTTTGGTGTGAGACTGTAAATTCCTATCTTGAATAATACTCATATCTTGTGGGCCACCATTGCTGCTAGCGGTCATTCCATCGGGTACCGACCGTCTAAGCTGCAATGACCACTTTTTCACCTCGGATCCGCCAATAGAATAAAGAGCCTTTTGCCATTCTGCTTACAAGTCAAAATATATCATTAATTTAATCAATACAATTAGAAAAATCAATAAAAAAAAGGCAATGAATAATGACATCATACCTTGGCATTCAAGCTCAAAAAAACAACCGATTCGCGTGATAACAAAATCATGAGGTCTAGCGGGAGTTGAATCCGAAGAACACGCCTGTAAAATCTGACACCCTTGTTGTAAAATTTGAACAAAAAGAAATTGTAATCCTTTTGTGTCTTGTCGACTACTAATTCCACCAAACGGGAACGTACAGCTGTCAAGCAATTCGCCTCGAGAATCGGTCCATATGCAAACTAGCCACCGCCAATCCTCGGTCCAACCATAGCAACAATGCAGGCCCAGGGGTTGTTTGTGACCCGACCCAAACCCGTCATCAGACCCGTCCATTTGAGAGCCCATCCCAGTATCTGAACTCGTACCGTCATCAGATAAAAGCTTTAACGAATCCGGTGACAGCCCGCGTTCAGACGAACCAGGCTCCGCCAGAATAAAAAGCGGCTCGAACATGTATTTCAACTCATCTTGAATATAATACTCCCCAGGCCTGTCAGACCGGGTCATCTGCCATGAGTTATCCCATACGCCGGCCCGTAACCCAGCATCCAGTTCACCCTCTCGTGGGCCCATTCGCGGGCCGAGAGAATCTTTCCACATCCCTTGCATCGAAGAACTCATCTGCATCATACTTGAATGAGATTGAGGCCGGCCCGATACCGAAACGGAGGGCATGACATCAGCAGACGATCCTCGGGAGATTTTTCGGGCTTTATTGTAGACCGTGAATGCAATCTCTTTGAGAATAATGGGCTCATTAAGAGACGGGCTTGTGACACGAAATATTGCATCAACGGTCACGACCTGTAACACCAGTTTAGGGATGCTAAAACCAGAAATTGTCACAACATTTGATATTGATGCATCGTCTACAGCTGTAGAACAACTTAACGCCTTCCCGACTTGATTCTGCATTGCGGTTCTTCTTTCTTTGTCGGATGATGGAAATACGACTGAACCAATAGCCACACATGATTCAACAACGGTTTTCAAAACCGCCACGGGCTCGGGAAACGGGCACACCACATATATTACCTGATTAAAATACCCCAAAATTATTAATATGACCTTTCACAGACATATGTAAACAGTTAATTGATTATGAAATTTTGAGAATAAAACACTTACTGTACAAGGAGTGCTGTTCCCTTCTTTTGAAGTAGGAGCAAAACAGGAATTGAGTTTTAGGGCTTTCAAGACCTTAGAGAGTGACTTCAAGAAACTTGTTAAATCCCATCCATTAGACAACGAAAGAAAATAATCACTAATTGATCCCACTAAAGACGCACTATCGCTTTCAATCTTCATTGATTGAGGGCAATCAAGTAAAACAAAACCGGAAGAAGAGCATTTTCCCAAATCTTTGGCAGTTTGGTTTCCAAAATTTTGAGGTGAATGAGTTCCTAATTTGCAAGTCTCATACACTGCAGGAAAGTTAGAAATGAAATTGGCACAGACCGAAGTTATGATTAAATGTACAAAAAATAAAATTAAAATATTTATTTATCACACACCTGTCTCTAGTTGTTGGAAAAAGTCTGCAGCCGCTGTTGTAAGGGGATCGATATCAGGACAAACGACACAGTAATTCATCTGCCATATTAAGGAAAGCAAATAACTAACAGTGAAAATTTGTGTTAACTGAAGGGGCAAAATAGAAATTTTCTCGCATATTTCTGCATAGCGTAATGTTCAAAAGAAGCAAATAATAATGGGAAGCAAATAATTAAACGTGAAAACTTGTGTCAACGTTAAGGGGCAAATTAGTAGTTTCCTCACATGTTTCTTTAAAGCATAAGGTTCAAAAGGAGCTTTTTCCCAGTGTTGAAGAGCGGTTGCTGAGGTTTTTAGCCAATCATCCTGGTACCTGTTGCATCCATTACTTTTAGATTTGAAATATTGACAATTTATTCCACTAAAATAATTTGCCATTTTCAAACGTATGAACTAAAGTATAATTAAAACCATACCCGACAAGAATAGCAGGAATAGGAATTACAAGAAGTGCAGGCCTGAGTCCTAGTTGCTGCTCCGACTCGCTTATGTCATCCACTCGAGTTCCATCTGTCACATATATCCATCTTATTATTCTTGGTAAGATACATAAAACAAACATAGGGGGTGTTTGGATGTGAATTTTGAAATACTCAATAACTAGAAATAGTGTGCCGACTAAAATGTGGACCCACCAGCAGACTGAGATGGGCTTATTGGTTCGACCAAAGAATCATTTATGCTAGCAGATGATTCAGCTGAAAATACATCAGTTTGACCGTTTCGCCCTTTGCACCAATCAGTTACAGTCAAGGGCCCATCAAAAGTTCCAAAGGCTGATTTCAAGGCTGATTTAATGTCAGTCTGTAGCAAAGTGATGGCATATGATGCATGCACCTGAAACACCCAACAATAAGGTTACTTAATATTGAATATAGTGTTTTAACCTTAACAGAGAAAATATAAAGAACAAAAGCTTACATCAGCCGAAAGTGGGTCTGCCAGCTCAACACCCGCAATGTCAAGAGAATGACAGGAAGACAAAACCCCACCACAACCTGCATGAACCAAAGCAGGCCCACATGAAAACCCGCGTCTCAACTGTTCCTGCATGGCCAGCCAACCATAAGGCCCGTCCCCACAATCCGCATCTAATGTCACATCAACAAAAGACGTTGCTTGTTGAACAAGCAATGGCATTCCATCTAAAAGCTCCAAAAGCGGTTGCCTTTGACCATATGACAACATTCCCTCTTCATTAAACGAATTATGAGGTAACGAACCAAACGGTTCCATACTCGATGTCATGGGTTTTGAACCTTTAGTGACACCAACTGTTCGCCAAACACCAACAGGTGGATTCAGAGGCCCATCAAGCAGCCCGCCATCTAAATCACCCGCGATTCTAACAGGTATTGTTTCTTTTTTCTTTATATCATATTTGTTAGATATGTTATCTGGTAAACCACTTGATTCACCATGCATTTGATACAAAGCATTACCTCCAGATAACCGACTCATTTGCAACGAGCTGGTCGGAGTCAATAACGTATGCCTTATCTTGCACATAAAAGCTTGAAACATAATACACTCTAGCTCATTTGCAATAGAGGTTTTTGACGATATAAGAAAACTTTCAGTTATCTTATTCCGGGTAGATGCTCTAAAACCCGTGTTTGAAGAATTAAAACCCGAAAAAGCTGACGGTGCAACATCTTCAACAATATTGTCACACGATGACAATTTTTCGTCTTTTTTATCATTCTTTCCACTTTCAACATGAGTGTAGAATTTCTTTGATTGAAGTAAGTATTTGTCTTTTGAATTTGCACCAACGATTGTTTTATCATCAGATATATCGTGTTGTGGAGGTGTTGCAGAGTAAATGTAGTTATTGGTACTTGAATTTGCACTCTCTGCTGTTCGGGATTTTGGGATGTACGGGCTTTTAATAAGAGATGATAATGCATCGGTTGTTGGGGTTTCAACTGCTCCATATTCTGGAGCAAATGTCATTAACGCTTCCGCTTTTATCAAATAATCAAATTCACTGGAAGTAGGTGCGGGTGGATTGTAGTTCATTGATCCAGAAGATAAAGCATCTTTTGTAAATTCTTGATTTTTGCTTATTGATTCCTCTATGACAGTTGATGGTGGGTTAAAACTCTCAAATGATGAAAACCCGACTGGTAAAATCATAGGGTCAGACGTATCAATCATCCCAGTAAACGGGCTGCTACTTGCATCTCCACCATCGGTTGCAGAAAACATGGGCGTCTGTGATTCCTCGGTCCCTGGAGGCTTTTCACCATACACAAAAACATCAAACTTGTATAGCATATAAGTGTTCAATAAAATGCATATGTAGCGTTTGATTAAATGCATATGTAGCGTTTGATGAAATGCATATGAAGTGTTTGAAGAAATGCCTAGAACAAAAACTAATTTAAAAGGGAAAAACTTTCAGCCTTTTGTTACTTACCTCTCCAAATGGCAAAACGTCATTTTCAAAAAAATCACCAAAATCTCCAAACTCAGAGAGAAGTGCTTGGATATCCATGACAACGCCTTTGTCATCATCATCCCAGTCCCACCCAGACCCGCCTTGATCATTGTTGATTGAATTATATCCATCTTGTTGTGCATTAATGATTGCACCAGCTGGACCATATGACTCACCCATCCCAGCTCTGGATCGCTTACTACCCTGCAAAATGTAAACAAATTACAGCCCGTTTTGGGGTTTTATTTTATGAATTTACTAACTTATATAAATGGTTAATAACTCATACCAGTTTGGAGCCATCAATATGCATTTGGTCAGCAGTAGGCAAACCGGACTTCATGCAAGATAGTGAGTCAGCATCAGCCTCAAGATCACCGGTTTCACAAGTCATTCTATAATCACTGTCACTAGACGAACTAGTGCTAATGCTACTACTATTACTATTTCCACTACTATTGTAACCATTTTGAGCCCGCATGTCATTATCATGCCATGATCCATCCATGGTACCGAAAGCATCACTGTTACACACCAAACGAATATTATCGTATAATGTAGTATATAATCGAGTAAATAGCTGTCTAAATTTTATATAATAGAACTTGCCATTGCATAGAGAATGATGAACTGGATAATGATGGGCCCATCCAATTTTGAAGCCAGAATCTACAAGATAAGTAAATGTAATATATATTTGAGAATCTCCATGGTACGTAACAAACATTTACATCTTTTTCATGTGAAAATATCATTTTCTTGGAATATCTTACCCCGAATTTATTCCCAATCCAATCCATGCACATAACTTTAACATGAAATATTTTACATTGGATAATTATAATTTATATTTTACACATTAACTTTTTTAAGTTAAATTAGCTTATTAGTTTATTTATAAGACTAAAAACAAATTATTTTAGTTTGATCCTTCATCAACTAAAATCATTTTGTAAAATATATGCAGTACTCATTGTATGTCTGAATGGGGTAATTTTAGTAATATATATTTCAGAGGTTAACTTTTGCCTTTTATGTTAATTAGTATGTGAATTATGGTGTGATGAATAATACCAGAACTCACAAAAAAGTTGGTGCGGGGTGATGTATAGCGTTACATAAAGAAAAAACTACACTATTTTGTTGTCTTTGTTAAAGATGTTTTATATTGAATTTTACACCATTTTTGGTGTTTAGGTGCATACAATTAGTATAGTGAAAGTATTGACTACACTGCAAAATGATTTTTATAAAAATAAAAGATGAAGAAATAGATGGATGAGATGCCTTTTTAGAGATGATCTAGCAGATGATGTTTGCACAAGTGGCACAAGGACTGCCTCGGCCGGATAAATAAATGTTTTTTCATATTCTTTTGTGACGCCAAGAGATTCAGATATATGATTCTTTGAACTCGTATTTGAATTTGGTGGAAGTGATTTTTCACTTTCAGCAGTTTCACACCCCAGGGTTACCTCAAGGTAACAGTTTTGGCCCCTCAATTGGCAGCCAGAACTTTGGGAAAACTGGTTTGGAAGTCCTACAATCCCATTTATAGCCTTAAACTTCCCAGAACTGTAAGATTGTGTTTGCAAGAAAAGAAAATAAAAAAGAATCATGAGTGTTTTCATCAACAAATCATCAAGAAAATACGTTTATAAATGATGGTTGGTAATATTGTAATAATGGTAACTCTACCTCAAATATAACTGCTTCACAAGGTCGCCTGGACAAATTCTAGTTATTCTGCCACGCATTCCATGAGGTGAAACAATAACTGCAAAAGTCAAAACTTCAAGATCACTGTACAATTCAAGAGCACTAAAATCTAAAGATGATGCATAAAGTGAAGTAAAATGACCTGGAAGCCTGACACTGGAATTGCTAGATGTGCGTTTTAAGATCGTCTCCATGTCCCCACTTGAAAGTGCCCTAACATGCCTGATAACAAAAGGGTTATAAAGTTACTCATATAGCAATTCAAACCTCAAAAAATGACAAAAGAAAAAAAGAAATGAAGTTAACAGACTTTGCTGATATTATGACATGAACAAATATGCCCTCCTCCGTTGCAGTAAAGGTGAATTCAAGCACCGGCTGGCCTCTCCTACAAAGGTCAAAATGTCAACATGTGTTGATATATTCAAGGGTGAAATAATCAACATTACATTGTTTTGCACACCTGAATAGCTCTTCTCCTTGTGAAGATGGGTGGTATCTTGAGAATACATCCCCAAATCTCATATATGAAAGCCCCATTAAAGCTCTATCGACAAAAATTAAGTAAAGAAGTAACGTTATTAAAATAATTGTTTGCAAGAGTTGAATGTAAAGCATAATAGAGTATGGATAAAGGAAACCTTTCGATACAATTCTTTAACGCTTGAGAAAGTGCAGCTGCCACCTCTTCAGAATCCCCAGGTGCTAACCACACTCCAGATGCAAAACCTATGGCACATTATAAACATAAATCAATATGATTCAAAACTACAAAACGTGTAAAACAAAAGTATTAAAAAAATTAAGTATTATTAGCATACCTCTTAGTTTAGATACAGCGGCTTTGGCCTTATCAACAACAGATGAATGTCGGCCCGGGATGAAAAGCCATAACTTGATTTTCTCGTCTGCAAATTTAGTAAAGTAACAACTTAACCAGATGAATACATATGGTGATTTAATTCTTGAAACGTGTGATGGAGAAACAGATAATTACCAGGGTTATGTAGACCCTGAGATGGATCCCAAGGCCCAACAAAAGAATTGCCCCACATGCTAAGAAACCCATCCTTTTGTAGCTGTAAATGGGATGAAATAACCAACTGTGCAGCAGCGTCCTTCTGATTCGAATTTAAACTGTCCAAAACACTTAAAACTCTCACTAACTTGAACATAAAAGGGCCAGATAATAAGACAGTATTGGCTTGTTGCAGAACATAATATATATTGCAAGATCTAAAGTTATCAAAACAAGGAACCTTCTATCGGATAGGTTGGCGTCAGATTCATTTGGGAGAAACTGGAACCATGACACTTGATGTAGACCGCCCTTGAAAAAAGTCAAATCAAGAAACATATGAATAATTAAGAGGTAAGTCATCAATTCATCATTATCATTGATTTTAAGTGATCTTTGCAAAATTCAATCAGAATTCCAATTCATTATGCCCCATCTAAAAATAGAGTATCATTCATTAAGTTCTCTAGATGCATAGGTAAACGCACGTTCAAAATGGAAGAAAACTCCGTACATTACCTAACCAAATATAACTCAGATTCAATCACGTGCGTTAACATGTACAACTGTATACCACAACTAATAGCCATACAAAATCATAATAATTTATACAAAAGTAAAGGAAAGATGCATACGATTTTGAAGACATTTGTCCACATCACTAACACAACTGAAGGCCCTCAAAAAATTCAAATCAAGTCAAGACTTTGTGTTATTCCAGAGATTGCATATCCAAGGCCACATAAATAAATGCATTCAATCAAACTGAAAAACAGAACAAAACAAAATCAAATGACACTATTAGTAAAAGAAATGAAATCAAGTCAAGATTTTATGTGTTATTCCAGAGATTGCATATTGAAGACCAAATACATATATGTATTCAGTGTAACTGAAAAACAGAACAAAACAAAATCAAATCAAAATGACACTTTAGTAAATGAGATCAAGAATAATTTAACAGATCAAATAATAACCAAACAGTAGATATCAGATTCTTGCGAAGGTAATAACTTAGCGCTCATATGATGTGTGAGAGGTATCATAATCACTGACTAGCTAACCCTATAATAGCAAACATAATTCAACTCAGGCACAATTGAACTAATATCCCCTGATTACAGACAAAACCTCCCAAAAATCTTAGCATACACATAGCTAGGGTTAAATTTGATACCAATTTGATACCAGCCAACAAATTATGAAGCATTTATAACACTTTACCTAATTTCATCAAACTATTTGTTGCCGCATGGTACTCAAATTTAAGCTTCAACTACCGCGGGTTTCAGTTTAAAATTCAACTATATGAGAATAAATGGATAGAGATCAGTAATCTGCTAATAATCGTATGAGCTAACCAGAACTCAAATTAGGTGAAAAAAAACAATCAATCAATCAATCAATCATACCCAGTAAAATCCCACCGACAGCAAAGCTATAGGTAGGGTCTGGGGAGGGTGGGATGTAGGCACACCGTACCTCTATCCAAAGGAATAAAGAGGTGGCTTCCAGAGAGACCCTCGGCTCTAAGTACATGTGTATGAAGCAAAATAAAGGAAATCAAAGTTTAACAGTTATATAAAAACTACTACTAATTATAATAATATTAATAATAAGGTCACAGTTTAACAGCTATATAAAAGCTAATAATAATAATAATAATAATAATATATGTAAGGGAAATACCATTATGGTATGTGACCTAGATAAGTTAAGTCTAAGCCCTAAGGTGAAAAAAAACAAAATTAAATAAAAATGACACTAGTAATTAGACATTAGTAAATGAGATCAATAAACTATTCGGCAGATCGAATAAAAACACGCACTGAATATCAGATTCTTGTAAAGATTATAAGAAACAATATACAAAAAAATCAGCCTAGACACATACTTATTTACTCAGATGATGTGTGAGGCATCATAATTAATGACTAGCTAACCTTAAATATGAAACCTAATTCAATTCAAGCACAATTGAACTATCTAAGAAACACTTTACCTAATTGCATCAACCTATTTGCTGCTGCATAGTACTAAAATTCAAGCTTCAACTACTTAGGGTTTCAAATTCAACTATATAACAACAAAACAAATAGAGATCAGTAATCTGATAATAATCGTGCAAGTTAACGAGATTCCGGAACTTAAATAAGTTTAAAAACTGAACGATTTAGGTAAATTATAAATTTGTAACAGTTTCCCTAATTGCATCAACCTATTAGCTGCCGCACAGTACTCAAACTCAAGCTACAACTGCCTAGGGTTTCAAATTCAACAAAACAAACATAAATTAACAGATATCAGTAATCGGCTAATAATTGGAACTCAAATTAGGTCAAAAACCAAACGATTAAGGAAATTATGAATCTATAACAGTTTACATAGTTGCATCAACCTATTAGCTACCGCATAGTACTCAAACACAAGCTTCAACTGTTTCGGTTTAAAACTCAACTATACAACAACAATTTAACAAAGATTAGTATTCTAATAATAATTGGAACACAAATTAGGTCAATAACTGAACGATTTACGAAAATTATGAATTCATCGTACTCGAACTCAAGCTTCAACTGCCTATGGCTTCAAATTCAACTAAACGAGCATAAATTAACAGAGATCAGTAATCTAATAATAATTGGAACTTAAATTAAGTCAAAAACTGAACGATTAAAAGAAATTAAGAACTAATAACAGTTTACCTAGCTGCATAAATTAGCTCAAGCTTCAACTGCCTAGGGTTTCAAATTCAACTATATCGCAATAAATTAACAGAGATCAGTAATCTAATAACAATCAGAACTCAAATTAGCTCAAAAAGCGAACGATTAAGAGAAATTATGAATTCACAGTACTCCGAACTCAAGCTTCAACTGTTTCGGTTTAAAATTCAACTATACAACAACAATTTAACAAAGATCAGTATTCTAATAATAATCGGAACTCTAATTAGCTCGAAAACCGAATGATTAAGAGAAGCTATGAATTCACAGTACTCGAACTCAAGCTTCAACTGCCTAGAGTTTCAAATTCAACTATACAGCAATAAATTAACAGAGATCACTATTCTAATAATAATCGGAACTCTAATTAGCTTAAAAACGAACGATTAAGAGATATTATGAATTCACAGCACTCCGAACTCAAGCTTCAACTGCCTAGGGTTTCAAATTCAACTACATAGCAATAAATTAACAGAAATCAGTGATCTAATAATAATCAGAACTCTAATTAGCTCAAAAACCGAACAATTAAGAGAAATTATGAATTCACAATACTCTAACTCAAGCTTCAGCTACCTAGGGTTTCAAATTCAACTATATAGCAATAAATTAACAAAGATCAATATTCTAATAATAATCAGAACTCTAATTAGCTCAAAAACCGAACGATTAAGAGAAATTATGAATTCACAGTACTCGAACTCAAGCTTCAACTGCCTAGGGCTTCAAATTCAACTGTATGATAACAGAATATTAACAGAGATCAGTAATCTAATAATAATAATAATCGTACGAGCTATCGGAAGTAAAATTAGGTCAAAATGAACGGATTAAGCAAATTACGATTACGAAGAAATTAGTAGTGATTATGAAGTATGTAACACTTACGAGATCTGAAATGCGTGAATTCTGCAGATTAATCGAGCATCTGATTATAGCGATGAAGGCTGAAAGGGTTTTATGGTGCGCTTTGATCCTGGAATCGATAGTCAGTGACTCTCAGACTCTGTTTTTGCGGTCTATTTATTATTATTCGTTGAGCCGAGCCCGAGCTCGGCCCGTTTAACTTACCCAGAGATCGAGCTCGAGCTTGGTTTGTTCGAGCTCTATTTTCAAAGCTAGAGCTCGGCTCGTGAACGGATTTTGAAGCTCGGACTCGGCTCGTTTACTATTTATCAGTTATTTTTTATATAATTATAATATTTTTGTATGTTTTTTGTATTATAATTTTATGTATAAAATAATATTTATTAGTTATTTATTTTTCCGTAACTTTATATGTGTATTAATTAATAATTTTTAAATATATATTTTAAAAAGTATATAAATAAAGGCTCGTTTAGGCTTGCGAGCCGGCTCGAACTAGATAAGTGACGCTCAGGCTCGGGCTTGGGCTCGTTTATTAAACGAGTTTACTTTTAGGCTCGAGCTCGGGCTCAAGCTCGTGGGCCGGCTCGAGATCGGGCTTAGGCTCATTTAGGCTCGATTGAGCTTTTTAACGAACCGATCTCAAGTAGCTCGTGAGCAGCTCGTCTCATGCATTGCACCCCTAACTATTATTATTAGTTGAAGGATGACACCTTTTTTTAGTAGTGTATGGTTCGGTGGTGACGAGTGAGTGTGAGCCCTATGGTTTTGGAATTTATAAGCCCAAGAGGTTTTATTGTAAGGATCTATTATAAATATTGTTGACTTGTTGCTATATCGGTTGTCGGGAACTTAAGAGTCGGATTTTGGAGTTTTGTAGATCAAATATAGATTCTTTTAAGATTTATCTGGAGTTATAATGTAATGTTGTTTTAGAGGGTTGCGAGCAATGGCGAACTTTAGACAAAAAAGTGAAAGGGGAGGGGGGGCATAAGGGAAGCCTCGCGATGGTCGCGACGCTCAATAGTCAACATCGTCTGAATAATCACTTACACACATAGTCTCAATTGTTTACGAAAGGGCAAATAGATAATTATTTTGAGGTGAAGAGTTAGGTTTCCTTATTTAGAATATAGATTGCGTTCTAGATTAGGTCTATTTGGTCTCATCCGAGCGTGAGCATAAATTATTAGAGCATGATTCATACGTATGTCGTGAGTTTTATCTATAAACTTAAATTTTAATTATTAATAACATTTGTGAAACATACGGACATAAACTGTAATAAATATGCTACTTTAATAACATGGCCACTGCAATGTATAAAATAGTATCTTGCAAACTTTTGTACGATTTTGACATGTTTGTTGGATTTTTTTCAATTCACATGCCAAACATAGTATGTAGATGCTCAAATATATATCAATAAAAGCATGTTTATGTTTTTAAATTTAATAATTAGTAGTTTTACTATATATGTTAAAACGCAACTTCGTTGAGCAATGTGTTTTGTACACTCTATTTCTTTTGTTGTACACGCTATCTAGCTACATTCTTAACAGATTGCTTCACATATTATTACTTATTTTGTGCTTCTTTTGATTGTATTCCATGTCCTCATATTTGTTCCATTTTCTGCCGACTTAGAGCATGTTTGGGATTGAGTTTGCAAAATGCTTATTGACTTATTGGTGTTTTCAAAAAACCAATAAACTAAAATGTGTTTGGGAATCATGAAAATCCTTTTTATTTTAGCTTTTTGAAAGAGTTTAAAAGCAGTTTTCTAAAAGTTTCAAATCCTAGCTTTTCAAAAAGACTTTTTGAAAAAACTAATAAGCCAATAAGCATTTTTTACACTCAATCACAAACATGCTCTTAGTCTTCCAACTTTATTACTTTAGATTCCCCAGCCAATCACAATTAGTTTGGCAATATAATTTTGCAGTTCTCAATTTTACTTTGTTCTTCAATTTGATTTTAACAGGCAAGTTCGTTAAAATACAACTATCTTAAGCATTGTCTATTATACCCTTTGCTTCTTATATTGTACACCCTCTCAAGCTTTTTGTGTATTGCACCCTTTGTGTTTTTGGTAGCACAACATTCTTATACAACAACTGCTTTAATACTCCTTAA
Organism: Bidens hawaiensis; assembly: GCF_021521415.1. Taxonomy (NCBI): domain Eukaryota; kingdom Viridiplantae; phylum Streptophyta; class Magnoliopsida; order Asterales; family Asteraceae; genus Bidens; species Bidens hawaiensis. The sequence continues at coordinate 648,169 of NW_027492246.1, read as the reverse complement.
CAAGGGGAAACATTGTGTCAAATACTGATATTATAACCTTGGATGATAAACACTTGCTTAAAGCATATGACATTGAATTTGCGGCTTTCGTTTTAGCATCTTTCATTAGCAGATGATAAAAACAAATTCAATCCATAACACGAAAAGAAATTATGTTTTGAATTAAACTCTAATGGAACTGCTAGACGAATAATAAAGTCAATATAACACTACTTTAACAATACTTCGTCGCAATACGGCATGGTCTAAAAACTAGTTAGTAGTTAATTAAGTTGATAATTCTTTCTTTTTTCTTTTTTATTTTTATTTTTATTTTGTTGGTTTTTGTATTCCAAAGTTAAAATGAGTATGTAGTCTAGTGTATAAATATTTTTCACTAAAAATGTATGTTAAGTTTTCCTTAACACTTCATTCACCATTCACTGATCGCTACGTTTTTCATATCATCCTTAAATTTTATATTTATCTTCGGTAATCGAAATATACATTTCAATAAACCATTTAAAAAGTCAAAAGTAATCTCATTTCAATAAACCATTTAAAAACTCAAAGTAATCTCATATAAGGATGAGCAATGGTATCAGGTAATAACACCGAGTTGGTTACCGTCGGTACAAATTTGATACCAACTTTTAGGGTTTCATAATCGGTACGGTATGATAATGATACTTTATCAACTTTTAATATTCGGTACCGGTACCCATTTTTAGAGATTTTCAATACTGATACTTTCTTTTCCCTAATCTCATATGCTCAGTTTCCTGTTCAAGTAAAATTGTACTTTCAGACTAACTTACTAAGAAAGTTAGTAATATTTTTTTTTTCATTTATCTTAAGCTAAAATTGCACACCCACAAATATTTAAGTACTAAAATGCACACCCACAAGTCTTGTGTGCTAAATTGCAAATAACCCAACTTCTCCACAAACCGGAAGGGCCCACACACGAACGTCTTATGGACTTGTTTGTCGCCACAAACGGGCACGAACAAAGCCATGTCTTGGTTGCCTATGAGTGCTACATCCACCATATGTGGCCTCCAAAACCACCCATTGCAAAGTGCTATGAGAGCACTTATAACATTCAGGGTCTAACAAAAGGATGCATTGTTTTTAAAAAATTACGTAGTATAAATATTATTATTTAGAAACTTGCATTATTTGCTTGTTATACTATGCGCTATTAGATCCGAATTCTTTTTGTATATAACCGTTAAGTATAAAAGTGAGTTAATCTTATCATTTGTTCTATCTTTTAATTACCAATTGTATCGTAACAATAACAAAGAAAGCGCATACATTGAACGAAACGAGACAAAACATTTCGAATCAAGAAAGAGTCCATTCATAAACGGCAAAACCCATGCCTGCTAATATATCAAAAAAACCAACTCTTAAGAATCATAGTTCAAATGGTTCAAAACAATTCTACTGTTCCTTCTGCAAAAGTACAACTCATAAGACTTTCACCATTTTAATTTTGTAAGTAATCAAAATCCGCATACAACGTGATATATTATTTTTGATAAGGGTGCTTCATATGGGTATTAAATTACAACCCGGCCTTCTTCTCCAGCTTTTGAATTTGGTTGAGGAAGATCCATGTCATCTGTCACAGCAAATATCCATTAGTCGAAAATATTCACAACAGTAAAGAAAACCGTACCATTTTGACTCCATACGTTAAATATGTTGCTTTTCATTATTCAAATTTTAATACACGTATTCAAAACTACTACGTGTATTCATAGTCAAAGAAATAGGGTCTAAATGAGCCAAGCCTGTCGTGAGCTACTCGAGATCGGCCTGCTAAAAGCTTGAGTTGAGCTTAAACCAACTCGAGTCTAGCTTAAACCAGCTCAATTCGAGTCAAGAACAAACTCGAGCCAAAATTGAAGCTCGTTCAAACTGAGGCTCGTTTAATAAACGAGCCTTAAGCCCGTCACGAGTCGAGCCCGAGTTGAGCCAGGGTGGTTTCGAGCTCGGGCTCCAAATTAAACGAGGCAACTTAGCTAGGCTCTAGCTCGATTTTGAAGTTAAACGAGCTTAAAATCGAGCCAACGAGCCGAGCCATGACTCGAGCCGAGCCTGACTCGATTTTGGCTCGGTTACAAAAATGATCCAAATCATCTCAGGATGTTTCAAATCAACCTTTTGTAGCTAGTTTTATTCGAGCTTTTATCGAGCGAGCCACGAGCCCGAGCTTCGAGCCTCGAATTTTTTAAACAGCCCTAAGCCCGTGAGACTAAACAGACTTACTACTTATATAAATATAGAAACAAAATTTACCAAGTAAAATCCCACTCTTAGCAACTATTTTAACATATATAGTAACTTTTATTTAATACGTTTTGTAAATATGATTAAAAAAACCAAACAAATTATGGTATTTAAACAAAAATATAATTCTAGTTGTATAATATTGAATAATTAACAAATAATAATCGAGCTGAGCTCGAGCTTGAGTATTTTCTAATGGGCTGAGCTCAAGCTTTGAATAATAAGTTCGAAAAGAGCAAGCTTGAGCTCTGATAAGTTAAACGAGTTGTGATCGAGCTTGGCTTGTTACACCTAGAACAAAAATAACTTTAAAAATTTGATGCCAAACACTCCCTAAAGTAGACAGTGCATAAAAGAGAGAGCGTACCATGACATGTGGCGCGATCCTAACACAATATACCGGAAACCCTGTATAGAACTTGAAGGGCCCACCAGCCTTGACGGTTTTCATGGCACAATCCAGAGATCCTGTGTAAGGATATTTTCCCGCAGCATCAGGCTGCATTTTTTGAATTTGGGTTTTCACATAATCAAAAGGCAAACTGCAGGCAGCAGCAAAGAACCCTGATACAGAACTGGCACCTACAAAAAAAAAGTGTTACTGTTCTATTCTGTATAATCTTCCCAAATTACCGATATTATAACTATGCAGCTTAATCTTACCTAAGATTGTAGCAGCCTCACCAAAACCGAGGCTATCCTTAAAAAACTCCACACTTTGATCATAAGAAGCAAGCATTCCATGTTCAAAGCCATAGCCCTAACGACTGTGGGACCCGCACCTTTCCATAGAGCCAGTACACCTTCATCTGCAGTAATCCTATACAATGCATGGAATGCATTTGTGTAGTTACGGCGTTGGGCAGCAGGTAATGTTGCATCCGCCTGCATACGGATGAGTGCTAGGTCAGCAGGGCTTCCCACACAAGCTCCAATTGCTCCAGCTGTTAGCCCACATAAAGCTTTCTGGTATAGAGGCAAAGGCTTTCCATCATTAGCCTCGAGTGCTTTGTTTGTCAGAATCCTATTGAGTAATCAAAATTTCAGATTAATGATTACATGAGAAATAAGATTAATTCAAATTTTATATGTATAGCAGTACGCTTAATTGTTTATTGTTAATGAAAGTACCTGAATGTACCAAGCCTTGCGGTCGTATAAGTAGCTTGCCTAAGTAATCCAGCAGATAGACCCTGCTCAAAATAATGAACTTAATGAGTCATCAAATGTATGATAAACAAACAAAACTAATGAAAGAAGACCGCTATAATCATTCTGTATCACAGAATGTTTCATATTTTCGATGAACCAGTCTCAAATTGCAGTAGAAGAGAGGTCATTATACACATTGATCATTTGAGAGAGCAAACCTTATAAAAGGCACCGATTCCTTCGTTTTTCAGCATAGCCTTTGTCACCTCACCTGCTGATCCTTGACCCAACTGAATTCTCACCTATAAATACAGCATCATGTCATATACAATCCAAATCAAAGATTTGTCTGGGAAATTTTTGATCCTAATGAAAATAAAAAATAGGTCATAACTGTCCCCTAATCAAACTTGCATATTCATTGAACTTAACGGATACAATCAAACTACTAAGCATCTTTTATGTTAATATGTCAATAATTACTAGTCTACAAACAAATCAGATGAAAACCTGACACCTGCAAGCTTCTACCACTAACGAGCTCAAAAAACCCAAATAATTAGACCTACAAGAGTCCGATCTACATCTAACGGCAGATCTAAAATCATAATAAGAACTTGAAATGCACATACTACACTTAATAAACACACCTTGATCATATCAATGAGCTAACTGAACAGTCTGACACATAACGAATGAAAACCTAATCGAAGATCTAACATCTGCAATTTTCTAGTACGAATAAGCTCAAATATCGAGTAATTACACCTACGAGAGTCCGATCTACACCTAACAACAGATCTAAACTCATAATAAGAACTAGAAATACAAATATTACACTACATAAACACACCTTATCATATTAATGAGCTTGATGACACGCGTAGCAAGCAAATAATTCTATCACTTGGAATTCAAAATTTCAGAGTATAGACATAAAGAACGAAAACCTAATATAAAAGAAAGATCTAGCACAGTGAGCTAAAATAATCAAACAATTACACCTAATACAATCCGATCTACACCTAACAACATATGTAACTCATAATAAAAACTTCATCAAAGTTCAAATGCATAAATTACACGATATAAACACGCATTGATCATATCAACGAGCTACGATAATTACATTACTCGGAAGTTAAAATTACAGAGCATAAACATAGCGAATAGAAACCTAATACAAGATCCATCACTAATGAGCTCAAAAAATCAAACAACTACACCTACGAGAGGCCGATCTACACCTAACAACAGATCTAAACTCATAATAACAACTTAAAATGCATACATTGCATAAACACACCTAGATCATATCAATAAGCTGAATAATACACGTAGCAAGCACACTAAATGATAATTATATTACTCGTAAGTCAAAATTACACAGTATATACATAACAAAGGAAACCTAATATAAGATCTATCACTAATGAGCTCAAAATATCAAACAATTACACTTATTAGCGTCCGATGTACACCTAACAACAGATCTAAACTCATATTAAACAGTTAAGAGCTAATAATGCATAAATTATACTAAATTATAAGATAAACAGACCAATATCATATCAATAAGCTACATGCCACGTGTAACAAGCTTCTATCACTAACAAGCTCAAATAATAATCAAATAATTAGGCCTACGAGAATCCGATCTACACCTAACAACAGATCTAAAGTCTAAACTCATAATAACAAGTTAAAATGCATATAATAAATTAATAATATACTAGATAATGCGATAAACAGACCTTGATCATATCAATAGGCTGGATGACACACGTGGCAAGCATACCGGAGGCTCCGCCGTTGACGAACGGTTTGACGGTGGGCCATACACCGCCGACTGGCTTAGGTTTGTTCTCTTCTCCCATTTTAGGGCAAATCAATACAGAGAGAAGAGAGATAAATAATATTATAATAATAAATGTAATGGAAAGCAGAAAAGAAGTTGTGATGAAAGGTTGGTAGATATTTATACCTCCACTCCCTTGAACTGTGATGTGTTGGATTTGGGTTAATTACGGAAGTGCCACTAGCTCTTTGTTGACGGAAATGCCCTTGATCGTTTTCAAGGTGTTTTTTTTCTTTGTGGGAATTAAATAGAGTTGAAAACGTGATGTTATTATGAAATAAAAATGGTAGGTGAGAAAGTAGTTAGCATTACTGGGGACGGGTTGGTTGCATTTCGCAGGAATCCGATTAAAATTAAATTGGTTGTCAACGACACAGGCGCACTTTCTCTCTCTCTCTCTCTTTCTCTCCCTCTTCTTTCAACGGCAGGCCCGGCTCCAAAAAAACAGAACAAAATTTAGGCCGAAGGCGAAAAATTTTTTGGACCTTAAACAAAATGATTATTTTGTTGGGTTTAAACAATTTAATTTTGATATGGGCTTAATTGGTTATAATTTAGGTTGTGTAAAAAACTTTTGTATAAAAATAAGATTACACATGTCTCAAATGCAATTAGAACTCATAACCTTTTGGTTTGAAGTAATTCCTTTTTGCCACTAGACCAAGCTAATACTTATGCAAATGAGTTTAAATGCTAACTATACATATTATTTTAATAAAAATACATATAAATTAAAAAAAATCGGGCCTAGCGGGGTGTCGGGCCTGTGGCCGTCGACCACCCAGCCCCCCCTATAGGCCGGCCCTGTTCAACGGGTATAGATACTGGCAGTGCAGTTTTCTTTCATAGGGTATCCGTAGGGTCGGTGGCGGCGTAGCAGTTCGGATTATCCTGCTCGTGAACGCCATGCCTCCCCCTTTAGTGTGCCAATTGGCTACAGTCTGTTTTTGAGTTTGCTAGTGTGGCAAGCGAAGTTGAATTAGACAAAAGGTGAAGTTAAGCATACCAACAAACTCAAGTCAACAGTAAACGTTGTGCCTCTTATGTCTTTTGAGCCATCAACAGATCAGAAAAAGCTTAATAGATTAGACTATGGCCGATAAGCTCTAAAAAATAATAAAAGTTTTATGTTAAGCATACCATGTGATATATATATATATATATATATGTGTGTGTATGTGTGTACGAACTGAACTAATTCTAGACAAACAATGGTAGCACTATTCATTTTAATTATTTTCAATCAATGTGGACTATGTGTGTCAATTTCTTTTTGGTCATATCACGACTTTTAACATTTGGTTTTTCCTTTCAACTATTATAGCAAGTACAAGTACCATAAAGAGCTGAACCCATAGCGTGCAAATTTATGTCGCGTCACACAAAGAATCCACTAGTTTAATTAATTATCGATTATTGAAGAAACACTAACCGGACCCCGGGCAGATTACTGGTAACCTGGGGGTTGGATAGCTGTTTCCCACGAGGAGTTAGACCCTTGGAAGATGGTTCTTCTGATAACCTGCAAAACAGACACCGTGAGCTCGTCACTGAGAAGGGGGGGGGTTCCTCCTTGTGACCACCCTCCGGCGTGAGAATCAGACTAGATTGCTCTTTAAATATAAAAGTATATTAAGAGATTGCTAGAGCAGATATCAGGTATAATATGATGATAATGTAGTAAGATATGTTGTGTTTAGATGATCATACCATTTGGGGTATTTATAGCCGAAGGTAGGTTTCCAAGGAGGTATGGCCGGCTGCAACAGTGTTCCTGTTCATCAACAGTAGCCTACGCACGTGCCCTGCTGGTAGTTGGTGGGTAGGCAGCGGCTGATAGCGACCAGGCCTGCTGTATACTATTCCCTTTCCACCAACTGCCGGCTACGCACGTGGTATGACAGTAGTTGGTGAGTAGGCAGCGGCTTAATAGTGATACAGTACAGGAGCATGCTGCTCGCCATACTGTATCAGTGAGCTGTCGTATCCCTGATCAGATCTTTCGCCCATACCTCGTCAGGTACAGTAAAAGGTCCTTCAGTATAGACTGGCTTATTTGGGCGGGAGTATTCCCCCTCCCGCCTCTGTGCGGGATTGCTCCCGGCTTTGCTCATTCCTTCAGGTGACACTGAATGATCGAGAGCTAAGTACCTAGTGCGTGTAGCCATGCTGCGCGGGTGGCCTTCCCTCATGGCTTGTATCCGAGGCTGCGGGAACAGGCGGAGTCCTTCACCATGGGAGGCATTTCCTGCGGGACCAGCTTGCATACTGCGCGTAAGGACGTCACGTCTCTGAGCATGGTTGGTCCTGCGGATCCAGTTGGTCTCTGCGCAGACGTCCCTGTTTAAGGTGAGTCTTGCGGGTCCAACTGGGCTCTGCTGGGACCTACCTCTTCAAGTCCCCCCAGTCCAATGTTCTTCTCATGCGTGTTTAATAAAGTGAGGTGAACTTTTGGACTTAAGCAAAGGGTTTTGAAAAGGGTTTTGTAAGGTTTTCCATGGGAAGTCCTTGTCACTTGCAGAAATGCCCGAGTTTCCTGCTTGGTCTTCGGGTATGATGCGGGTAGGTCTGTAACCTCCTCGCAAGTCAGGAGCATTGAGTCCCAGTTGTGTGGATTCTCCATGAGGTTTTGGTAGTTTTGAACATAGTGATCAATTATGTTAAAACCACCAATTCCATCCTGGAGCTTCAAACAACGTAGTTCTCAACGTTCCCGCTATGCGGGGATGTTATTTCCGTTTCCGCAAGCATTGCCCAGAAGATCCTTCCTGGTTTCAATTCCCAGCGGAGCGCTAGGTATGTGAAGGGTTTTGCCTTAACACTGTACCAGCGCTCGTCTTACGGTTACTTTACTTCCAAGGTATTCCTAGCGTCAATTCCCTGCAGGTGCTAGGTACGTGAAGGGTTTTGCCTTTACACTGTACCCGCGCCTGTCTTATAGTTACTTGGTTGCCGAGGAATATTTGGCTTCAATTCCCTGCGGGTGCTAGGTATGTGAAGGGTTTTGCCTTTACACTGTACCCGCATCCGTCTAACGGTTACTTGTTCGCCAAGGTTTACTTGGCTTCAATTCCCTGCGGGTGCTAGGTATGTGAAGGGTTTTGCCTTTACACTGTACCCGCATCCGTCTAACGGTTACTTGTTCGCCAAGGTTTACTTGGCTTCAATTCCCTGCGGGTGCTAGGTATGTGAAGGGTTTTGCCTTTACACTGTACCCGCATCCGTCTAACGGTTACTTGTTCGCCAAGGTTTACTTGGCTTCAATTCCCTGCGGGTGCTAGGTATGTGAAGGGTTTTGCCTTTACACTGTACCCGCATCCGTCTAACGGTTACTTGTTTGCCAAGGGGTAAGGGGTATTTTCCCGCTTACTTTTTAATATTTTTTAAATTTTGAATTTTGAAATTCGAAGAGTTGGTGGAAAGATAAGAACAGTCCAAACCTCTGAAACGTCGTGCGACGGTTTCTTCTGACTGTGTCAGGACGTGCAGGAAGTTATGGTGACGTGACAGAACATGGTCATTCCAGACGCTTTTCCTGGCGCGTGGGCACGATTTTTCGGGCGCGTGGCCGCGAAATTACTGGCACGCGTCCTGTCAACAGCTGTTGCCAGCCTGCTTTTTGCCACGTGTCATAGTTTCATTGCATCTTCGATTTCTCTCTCCTCCGCATTAAATTCACCGCATTAATTGCGATTAGTATATAAAGGGGGAGAGGCCCCTTTGTAATCCACACTTTCACCTCTCTTCTTCTTCTTCTTAGTGATTTCCGGCAAATACTCCCCTTTTTCGGGCAAGCATTTTCCCGAAATCACTCTTCTTTCTGCAAAAATGTCTTCTCATGATGCTGAAGCTGTAGCCGACGATAGGAGTACTGCTGGCGAGTGCCAGTGTGCTCTACCTCTCGATCAGTACCAGTACATAGTCAGGAAGTTCATGCTCGAGTCTCTCGAGCCTGAGTTTCCTGAATCCCACCAGACTGTGTACGATGCCCCCAGTGGCAAGATCGGGGTATATGCTGCATTCTTTGTTTATGGGAACCTTATGTTTCCATTGACAAAGTTTATGTATCGTGTCCTGGAGAGGCACGGTGTGCACCTGACCGAGGTGCATCCGATGGCGATTGCCAAGGTCCGGCACTTCGAGTGGGTGTGCCGGATTCTGGGTATTGAGCCCTACGTGGACCGCCTGATGACCTTCTATACTTGGAGGTGCGTCCAGGGGTGGTACACCCTGACAACCCGTATTAAGGGTTTAAAGATCTGCGTGACCGAGCGCAGTCTCCGATCGTGGAAGCGGGAGTTCTTCTACATCTCTGCCCGCGCCATCCCCATTGCTATGAAGTTCAAGAAGGGTCAAGCGCTTCCGAGCCTTCACGCTTCCAGCTACCAGGAGGCGGAATGGTTCACGAAGATATCCCGGGTCCAATCTCCGGTTTACCGGTTTGCGGAGTCCGGGATGGTGCTGCTGGGGATGAGCCGGGTATGGAAGGATGCGTCCCGGTTTCCCATCCTTCTTGAATATGGTTTGAACTCTATTCCTTATGGTATGTCTTGTCTTTCTTGCTGATATTAGTTAATTTTCTAACTGTTTCTTTTTCTTTCAGAGGGGAATAATTTGGAGTCGCTCCTGTTCCCGCGGGAAGCTGACAGTCCTGTGCGGGTGGGCACTCGTGCTCTGGATGACAATGAGTTGCCCATCCTGGAGCAAACGGCGGATAGGTTTGTGGAGGTCTATCCGCCGGGCCAAGAGATCCTGAGCCACCGGCGGCCAGGTAAGGAGATATTCTATCCTGAACCCCTCAATGCTGTACCCGTTGCTGAAAATCCTTACATCCTGTCTTCTGAGGAATCCGCAGATGGTCCTCCCCTTGTGCGGAAGAAGAAGACTGCTGCCGGCGTGAAGGGGAAGGAGAAGGCCACAGCTGATCCAGTGGTTCTATCTGACACGGAGTCAGATAGTGAAGAGGTGGCGGGGAAGCCCGGTGGTGAGAAGACCACTGCTCCGGAGGCTACGACCGTTACCTCCGGAGAACCAACGAAGACGACGGTGACCGGTACCAAGAGGCCGGCTCCATCGGGTTCCTCCCCGCCCGTCCGTACGTTCAGGGTCAAGAAAACCCGTAAGTATAATCATAATGCCTTTGTAGATTTGTCACTTCATAATTTTCTTTTAACACTTTCTTCTTTGTGCAGGCGTGGATGTTGACGCAATCCTGGGTGAAACGCAGGGGAGTACCTCCTCGCCAATGACGGTAGGCTCGGTCAGCCTTCCTGAGGCGTCGACCCAGTCGCCTGCGCCTGCATCCGCTGGTCCAGTTGCTCGTTCCGTCGAGCCAACTGTTCCGGACGAGATGACGTCACCGCCGGCCGTGAGTGCGATTTTTACAGCATCCTTCACGGAACCGGCGGTTACTGCTACTTTTAAGGAGGCGGAGACCACGACGGCGACCAGGGCGGCTGCCGCCATGCCCGCGCCACCGGCACCGATGGCCGGACCATCAGGTACGCGCAGGGCTTCACGCCGATCTTTGCCACCTTCCCGTCTGCCTGACCTGTTGGATGGATTTCCTTTAGGTTCAGGTGATGGGTTTGGCGGCTATCGGCCTGTCATTGACCCTACAGGTGCGTAGGGTTCCTTTCTTTTTCCCTTATGTTTTTCATCATCTTTTCCTTACTGCTTTTGTTTCTTTTGCAGTGTCGGATTCCAATGAAGTGTATGTTCCTCGATGGAACATACGCCGAGGAACAACCCTTCGCACACCCGTGGAGTGCGTGGACTGGGCTCGCCACGCTGCTCCTCCGGGCGCGTTGGGGGAAGCCATGGTTAGCTACCAGGAGGGTAGGCTAACTAATGAGCTTCGGGTTCTCCAGGCCCGGATGCAGCCGCGCGTCGAGCTGCTTTGTCGTGAAAACGACAAGTTGAAAGCAGCTCACGCCAAGGACATATCTGAGGCGCGTGCTCTTCGGGAGGAGAACCAACAGCTGGCGGCAGCTGCCGCCGACAAGGAGAAGGCCTTCAAGGCCCTCGAGGTTGAAGTTCAGGCGCGACTCGAGGCCCGCTCCAAGGCTGCCCAAGCTGTGAATGAACAGCTTCGGCTGGCCAGGGAGACTGCGCGAAACGCAACCGAGAGGGCTGCCAAGGCTGAAGCCGTTGCTGAGCCTTTGCGTGTGGAGAATGAGGAGCTCAAGGCCAAATTAGAGGCTCTCCAACGCGCTCATGATGCCTTGGCAATGGAAGATGCCAAGAAACTCCAGGAAATCCTGGACCAAAGGGGGGTGCTTGACCAGACCCAGCGGAAGCTTAAGGGCGTCGAAGAGGCTGCCGCTAAGGAAGTTTTACTTGCCAACCTTAATAAGAGCGAAGCCGAACGCGCCCATACCGAAGCTCAAGCTGCCCTCCGATGGCTTCTTCGAGAAGCGTTGCCTCAGGTATGTTTAGATTTATCTTCACGCATTTCTTTTGTAAGAAAAGGTTCTAATGTATTTTTTTCTGTAGGTTGTGCGTCGGGTCTTTTCAGAGACCTACGATGATGCTATGACCGCAGCCCTCAACGCTTCTCATGATGATGGGGAAAAGGCCGGCTTCATGCTTGGTCTAGGGTTTGTTGAGAAAGGCGTCCCGCCTTCCAACTTCCCTTTGTTCAATGTGGATACTAAAGCCATTTATGACCAAGCATTGAACCAATACGCCGCCTTCCCGCATCCAGTGGTGGAGAAGGTGGACGAAGTAGCTGCTGCTGATGATGGGTTAGCTGTCCTCAAAGCGTTCCTCGAACCACCCCGTTCTTCTGACGGAGCGGGTCCAAGTGGAAGCGGCCCTGAGGCTTGATCCTGAAGATCCCTTCCCATTGCTAAGACTTGTATAGTTTTTTATTTTTTCTTTTAGGCGGGTAGTTACCCGGCCATTCTTGTAATATATTCTTGAAATATTAATCTTTTTGCGTATAAGATTGTTATTTCCTTCTTTGGGTTCCTTGCTTTATAAACTTATGACTTGCATACTTAGTTTAAATTAGCAATTTTCCAAGTGTTTAGAATAAGAACCTTTGAACGTGGTTGATAGTGGGTTAAAGTTTCGCTTCTTCCTTCGTGATTGTGCGGGTAGAACCGTCACTTGCACTTGGTGAGATGGCTAAACTTTAACTTTTATCTAACCTGCGTGTAGGTTTTTCTTACTTTTTGAGGATAAGTTAACCTTTGAACGTGGTTGATAATAGGTGTGAAGTTTTGCTTCCTCTTTCGTGATTGTGCGGGTAGAACCGTCACTTGCACTTAGTAGGATGGCAAAACTTTACCCATACCTGACCTGCGTGTAGGTTTTTCTTACCTTATAGGTGTGAAGTTTTGCTTCCTCTTTCGTGATTGTGCGGGTAGAACCGTCACTTGCACTTAGTAGGATGGCAAAACTTTACCCATACCTGACCTGCTTGTAGGTTTTTCTTACCTTATGAGGATAAGTTAACCTTTGAACGTGGTTGATAATAGGTGTGAAGTTTTACTTCCTCTTTCGTGATTGTGCGGGTAGAACCGTCACTTGCACTTAGTAGGATGGCAAAACTTTACCCTTACCTGACCTGCGTGTAGGTTTTCCTTATCCTTTTTAAGAATTTTGTTTTGAACCGTTCGACGCGCGGTTGTCGATAGGTTAGTGTTCATTTTCCTTTCATGATTCATGCGGATAGACCGGCACTTTCATTTAATGGGATAATTGAACTCCTTCAACTGACCTGCGTGAAGGTTTGCCACGTTATTGGGTTCGTGCGGGTAAGACCGCCTTCCCACGCAACGACTTCACGTAATGTGAATGCCGTCACCAGTGTTGGATAGTTTTAACCGTTCGACGCGCGGTTGTTGATAGGTTATTATTCAGTTTCGTTAATGATTCATGCGGATAGACCGGCACTTTCATTTTTGGGTGCTGAACTTTTTCCCCTTCAACTGACCTGCGTGAAGGTTTGTCACGTTATTGGGTTCGTGCGGGTAGGACCGCCTTCCCATGCAATGACTTCACGTAATTATGCGGTGAAAACCGGCATATTAGTGTCCAGAAAAGTATAAATGTAAAATCATCAGCTTCGATATTCTTAAAAGAGAATCATTTCCATTAGAAGTGGCTCTTGGCCTTTTCTTTACAAATTGGAATTGATTTACATGCAAACTGTGTAAATGAGCTCCCTTCCTTGTTGGGATGGGAGTGCCATCGAGCCGATACGCACCTGGTTCGGGATCTCGTTCTTTACGCAGCATGTAGTCTCGATTTTGAAGCTGGAATTGATTCGTGTTTTCCCCAGCTGGGGTTCTATACGCACCCGCCTGCTCAGCCTTTATTACGCCACGAGGTGCGCGAGCGTCCCATCTCTGACAAATGCTTCGACCATATCTTTTACATCTATGCATTCTTCAGTGTTGTGGCCCTTTGTCTTGTGAAAGTCACAGTATTTGCTCCGATCTGCATCGTGACGATGTCGGATTATTGGCGGTTTTGGCCATGGGAGCCCTTCAGTGGCGAATATCTCAGTGACGCTTTTGGTGAGTGGCGTCCATCTGGAGTTCCGGTGCGACTGTACATTATCCCTTCCGCCCAACCGATTTTGCAAGCCGGATGAGGTGTCAAAGTTTACCCTTGACTGCCAGATGCCTAGCTTTCGTTTTTTATTTAATCGGGCGGTGAGGACGTTGTCTTCTCTCGTCCTCTGGGTGTAGAGGTTTGTGCTCTGTGGGAGATCTCTACCCAGTTGCTTCTCTGTTTCCGCATAGCGTTTTGCTGCTGTCATGATGCCATCCCATGTGGATGGCATGCCATCTTTACCCGTTAGGGTGCGGATGAGCTCTGGGTCATGTGCGCCCTGGATGAAGGCAGCGCGAACAAGATCTTCACTGATATTGCCCAAACTTAGCTTCTTTGAGTTGAAGCGAGTGATGAAGTTTGGCAGAGATTCGTCTTCCTCTCGTATGCATTTGAGGATTGTCCATTGCTCCTCGGTATACTTCCGTTGCTGGCTGAAGTGTTGGCTAAACTTTTGTTGGAAGTCTGCCCAGTCGTAGATGTGGTTGACCGGTAGACGATCGAACCATGCTCTAGCAGCCCCAACCAGCGTCATTTGGAACATGTAACACCACGTGGGTTCCGTCCAATTGCTGACGGTTGCCCCTGCTATGAACCTGTTCAAATGATCGTCTGGATCAGATATACCGTCATATGTGCCTATGTTGGGCATTTGTTTGGCACTCTTTGGGGCGATTGCTTCAGCAATGTCCCTTGCAAATTTGGACGTTCCTGCATTTGCAACGTTTGGTCTGAACGTTTTAGAGAAGTCTCGTGGACTTCCACCTGTGCTTTTTGGTTTGAAGGCTTGTCCAAAATGCCTTTTCGGTTGGGATTCCGTTTCCTTATGCTTCCCTTTTGCCCTATGGCGAGGGTTCGCGTCGGAGTCGGATTCCTCCGAGTCATCCTCCCAGTATTCGAATTCGTCGGCCTGTTGCACGGAACGCAAGCGTTCGTCCAACTCAGCCTGGAATTCCTTTTGTCGTGCCTCCGCCCATGCCTTAACTTCATCGAGAGTTTGGCGGGGGAGTCTTCGTTTCTCAACCTGGGTATCAGTGGATCCCAGTAGGCGATCATTTACTGCACTTGCCCCAGCTTTGGTAAGTGGGGTAGTGTTCGTAAAATTTACTTCACTTGCCCCCGCTTCGGTAGCCGGGGTAGTGTTCGTAAAAACTGTGTTGCCGGTATTCCCCCTAGTAGCAGGGGTTATGGTTACCGGAATTTCTCTAACCATCTTTGTAGAAGTTTGAAAAAACTGGAGAAAAATAAAGTTCTAGCTTTATGCACGGATGGCGCCAATGAAGAAACACTAACCGGACCCCGGGCAGATTACTGGTAACCTGGGGGTTGGATAGCTGTTTCCCACGAGGAGTTAGACCCTTGGAAGATGGTTCTTCTGATAACCTGCAAAACAGACACCGTGAGCTCGTCACTGAGAAGGGGGGGGGGGTTCCTCCTTGTGACCACCCTCCGGCGTGAGAATCAGACTAGATTGCTCTTTAAATATAAAAGTATATTAAGAGATTGCTAGAGCAGATATCAGGTATAATATGATGATAATGTAGTAAGATATGTTGTGTTTAGATGATCATACCATTTGGGGTATTTATAGCCGAAGGTAGGTTTCCAAGGAGGTATGGCCGGCTGCAACAGTGTTCCTGTTCATCAACAGTAGCCTACGCACGTGCCCTGCTGGTAGTTGGTGGGTAGGCAGCGGCTGATAGCGACCAGGCCTGCTGTATACTATTCCCTTTCCACCAACTGCCGGCTACGCACGTGGTATGACAGTAGTTGGTGAGTAGGCAGCGGCTTAATAGTGATACAGTACAGGAGCATGCTGCTCGCCATACTGTATCAGTGAGCTGTCGTATCCCTGATCAGATCTTTCGCCCATACCTCGTCAGGTACAGTAAAAGGTCCTTCAGTATAGACTGGCTTATTTGGGCGGGAGTATTCCCCCTCCCGCCTCTGTGCGGGATTGCTCCCGGCTTTGCTCATTCCTTCAGGTGACACTGAATGATCGAGAGCTAAGTACATAGTGCGTGTAGCCATGCTGCGCGGGTGGCCTTCCCTCATGGCTTGTATCCGAGGCTGCGGGAACAGGCGGAGTCCTTCACCATGGGAGGCATTTCCTGCGGGACCAGCTTGCATACTGTGCGTAAGGACGTCACGTCTCTGAGCATGGTTGGTCCTGCGGATCCAGTTGGTCTCTGCGCAGACGTCCCTGTTTAAGGTGAGTCTTGCGGGTCCAACTGGGCTCTGCTGGGACCTACCTCTTCAATTATATTTAAGTTGACACCATTGTTTTTTTTTAATAAATATATAAAAAGCAATATCCATTATCTATAGATTTGCTTTAATGTTTTTATTAGTTATTAGCTTATTATAAGTTTAATATTGAGTTTATGTGAAGCAAAGCCGAACAACCTTTCCTTATATAACACAACACAAACAGGGCACCTTCAATACTCAAGGGCATAACGGTCATTTCCAATACCAAGATTCAGGCATATGAGGTGGGGTTGGGGTATCTTTTGTGACAAGTTGTACACACAATTCGATTGGCGATGGTTTCATTAAGACATTCTTGGCTTCTTGCACAATAAGGGTAGTTTTGGAATATCCAAATTTCGAGTCAATAAAATGGTCACTTTTATCAAGGACCCCCACTACCCAACCACTATTGTAGTATCATTTATTAATGAATTTCCAATATTGCCCCTGGTTTTTGTAAACAATAACGAGAATAATACTTTTGAAAGATACATCACTAATTGTCGCTTAGTATCTAATAATCATTTTTATTGCCTATAAAACGAGGAGACAAAGATGGATGAAAGTTTAGTAAAGAGATACCTTGAAATATATGTTGATCACAGGCATCTTTTGTGAGTATTTTATTTGTTAGGATCGGGTTAGGAATATGAGGATTTACGTGGTTCAGCTTAAGCTGACATACGTTCATGTGCTGTAATCAAGATATATTATTATTATTATTATTATTATTATTATATTTTGCTCTTATGATGAGAAATTATAAGTACAAGATCTGTTTAATTAGATACTAAACTATAGTTACAAACTTGTATAACAAAAGAACACAAACGGGCGGTAATAAAGAGACATACAAACTTGTTGATCACAAATGGCTTTTTTTTTTTAATGGAGTATGTTAAACCTTTCAATCAATTAAGCAATTTTTTTTCCATCTTCCATCTCGTAAGTACCACCAATCTAGAAGCGATCTAACACATTTAACCGAAGAAAAAATTATCACGAAGATCTAACTCCCAAGTCCACTCGTCATTTGAACTTTCTGAAAATTCTCGAAAACCTTGAAGACAAACTAGTCCCTCCAATCCAAATGCCATTTCCAAAACAAAGTCTTGTTCTCATACCAACCTTTTTTTCTAATAACCGAACGAGGTAATTGGACTTCCTCATACAATCTATTTACCACCTTAACTATTTGAGACCAAACACCAACCCTCTTTAAGACTTCGTCTTAGATACATACCATCTTAGTCAATTTGGGACCATATATATCTTTTAATACCAAGTCCTAAACTTCTAATACCAAGACCACCTCTATCTTTTGACATAACTAAATCGTCTCTAGCAACCCAATTGATTTTCTCATTGTCTGCCCATGAAAACCGCTTTCTAATGGATTCCGAGGAGCCTATAACTTTCTCCTGGGCCTTAAAAGAGACATAATATAACGCAGTATTTTCGTTATTTCGTGCACTGGTTTAACAAGAGAAACATAATATAACGCAGTATTTTGCCTTTCCCTTACTAAACTTTGATTTATTATTATTATTATTTCCAAACTAGGACTCCAAAAACCAATTTATTTACTTCTTATTAGTTAAACAAGTATCCAATTCTAGAACATACAGATGTCGCGGTCCAATTGGACAATAAAACAACTTATGACATCTACAATTCTACAGATCACTAGACACTAAAATACCAACTCATACAAACTTGAAAACTCATTTCTCAAATATTATCATTCATTTTACGCTTTCCTCGAATGCGCTAGTCATATCAGCGCAAAAAGCATACCGTGAATAGCTGCCAGTACCTGAGATTACAAGCACGGTTTTTGATCCTGCATGCGTGATGACTATATGCAACCCGAAACATGGTAAACATATCGCATGCTTGATTCTTTGCATCATCAGCAAAAACCGCACTTGCAAAAGTGTTTCCCATGCATTGACCACAAGTTTGACCAAACGGGCTTCAGTTCGTTCGCATGTGACGACAGGGTATGAATATTAATATTAACATTTCATGTTTTTTTTCACGCATATTGATTTCTAAACTTAATCGTGTTCGGACTTGTCATTGTTATTATTATTTTTTATTTACGTAATATAATCCAAAGACACACCCGTAACCTTCTATAAAACATAATTTACGATCAAACGATCATTTTCATACTTCTAGGATGATCTCGACATGGGGTTGGTGATCGTATTCATAGCATTACATGTTAATAATAATAACATTAACTTTTTATCAAATCATTTGATATATAAATATAACCCCTTAAAACACAATCCTAATGGTCTATAACTGTAGACTAACAAAACAAGCATCTTGAATTAATGTTACCTCTTCATTGCACACACCAATCTACAACACTTGAAGCCTCGCATAATCAAGCTATTTACATAGATTTATGTCCTACATGAGTTGTTACACCTGCACCGATAAACGAACAATGACATGTCAATCTTGTTGATTTAGGAATGCTTAACGAGCAAGTCGAGCCAAGTTCAGCTCGGGCTCAGGCTCAGGCTCGAGCTCTAAGTTAAACTCGTTTAAATTGTTATTTAATATTTATTTATTATTTAAGCAAAAATTAATATCAGGGTGGTCTCTAGTGGGCTCATGTACCATAATATTATGTGGGCTTATTTATAAAATGGAATTTTGTTATAACTTGTAAACATTATAATTTGGTTTTAACTTAAACGAGCCAAACATGCAAGCCAACGTGTGAGCTTACTCTGGCTCGAGTTTGGCTCATTTACAAGCCACGCCAACTCGGCTCGGCTCATTAATAAGCAAGTTTTTTTCGAGCACGTGAGCACGTCTCGGAACACGAGCTTTTTGAACAATCCTAATTTTTAACTTTTAAAATTCATTGCCAAAAAATCCAAAATTTAGAAATGAAGATCAAGAATATTACCATTTGATTGTTCTATGATTCGCTGCCAAAATCATCAAAACCTAAGTTTTCTGGTATGTCCAACCTCTTATTTTCTCCTGAGACACAAAAACTGGCGTTAATAACCGTTTTTAAAATGAGAAAAAAAATAATCTTGGCATAAAAAAAACCTACCTTGATGCTCTACGGTACTACTATGCGAGTCCAAGAAACTGTCTCTGTCTGTTGATAGAAAAGCAGACCTAGAGAAGTTCTCTAGCATGTCTACAATTTAACAAAAAAAAAACGTTATTAGATAAATACAAACAGCTATATGCAGATTCGGCATAATGAGCGGTCCGAGTGTATTACATAACGGGTCAAAACGAGTTGTGTGTAGATTTTTTAGACATTAATGTAAGGGGTCATAAAGTCAAAACGAGTTGTCTAAAAAATAGTTGTGCTGAATAAGTCATTAATGTATGGGAGGGTCGGGTTGACCCACAAACAATTTTTAGGTATAATTACATATTTACATACACATACATATATATTTAGTGTCTATTCAAAGCTTCAAAATTTCATATATGTCCTTCTAGAGTTCATAATATCATATATACTATTTTCCAAAAACTAAAAATCTCATTTTTATCCCACTACAATAAATAAGATAAAATAAAATAATTACTAGTAAAACTTTGTCATAACTAGGGATGTAAACGAACCGAACCGAATGAAGCTTTGTTCATGTTCGTTCGTTTAACATTAAAATTGTTCATGAACACTAACCAAAACGAAAATCCTGTCTGTGTTCGTTCGTTAAGGGATTGAACTTGTTTACGAACGCAAACGAACATGTACTATTTAAGAGGAAATAAAAAGAATAATATTCTTCATCTAAAACATTAATTATTCCCCAATTGGCGGTTTTATTCTGATAACGTCTAGATTTGTTGTTAGTTAAAGTAAAGACTTTATAAAACCAACCATTAACGAAACGAACTGAACATAAACAGTAGGTTGTTATTACAAATAAAAATATTATAAAAATAAAAGCAAACCTTTAAATAACGACCATAAACAAACGAACGTAAACAAGCATAAATGAACACATTATTGAACGTTCATGAACACAAATGAACGACCGCAACCGCTGTTCATGTTTGTTCATTTAACTACACAAACAAAATCTTTTGTTTGTGAAGAATATATATGTAAAAATGAGGGCTTTACCAGAACTATTAGTGAAGTCGGGAGTCGACTCTGACAAACCAAAGTTCTGAGACATAGGATCCAACAACCCGAACAAAGAACCATCATTAAGAAGTGATCCATTCAACTGATGCGGGTCAGATTCCAAACAACTAAAAGACGAAGCAGACGCATCGCCGATCGTGGGCCGTGTTTCTAGAACGTTCCCATTCGTTCCATACATAAACCTCGAGTTCCCCAAATAACTTGATTCTGTATTCACAGACACGCCGTTTGTTATTCCAACGTTCGAATTCTGGCCCAACAACATACTCGGTGAAACGTTGATCCTTCTCGAATGAGGTTGTGGGTCCCCCGAGGGTATTGGCAGTCCACAGTTGTCGAATCCTCTTGAGAAGCTGTTAATGTTTTCGGTCTTCAGTGGCATGCCAGTATTTTCGGGTGCATAACATGTTGAATTTTGATGCACTGGAAAAAAAATTGATAATATAATATTAATTATTTTATTATAAGTAAATCCTTAAATAATTAGAATTTGCCAAACATAAACAACCGGTTATCTAAGTTACATTACGCTTCAAAAAAAAACGTAAATTGGAAAACAGACGTTTATTTATCTTTTCCCGCTTTTTCTTTGATTTTATCTCCTCTTTCCTTATTTCTTTTTATAAAAAAACATATAAAAATGAGCACATATGCATATAAATGCATATATGCATTAAGATAAACGACTATTAATATCGTATTTTTAAAAATAAATCTTAAAATTATTTAAATGTATACGCGTTTTAGTCAACTTATAATATTACAAGAGTTAATGCGGTTCTCAACATATTGGTTTTGATAAAAAAACGCTCACCGATATGGCAATTTGCTTATATTTAAATATATTAGTTTGAGCCTAAAAATACTTACTTGGTGGCAAATGAGATCCATTAGACTGAGGTTGAAAATTCACTGCAGTGGGGCCTAATTGCTGCATCAATGCAGCCTGCCTATCAAGAAGCTTATTAAATTCCATTATTTGATCTTTCACCATCAACCTCAAATGGTACCCTTTAAAAAATTCTTGATTTTGTTCTTCAAGTTTCTGCCAAACTATAAAAAAAGAAAGAAAAAAATAACCTTTTTATTTGATTGACATAAACACACATATTAAATAAAGAAGTTGTTAACTGTTAAGTACATACCAAGCTCGGTAAAGCTCGGCTCTATTTTCTCTTGCTGGTAAATAATATCTATGACTTGTTTCTGAGTCATGTAATAAGGTAGGCATTGTTCTATGAGATTTTGAACCTGAAACCGAACCATCGTGACGTTTAAATTACATTCCTAAATATAAAAAAATATGATGATATTTTATGCATTAGGCTCAAAAACATTACCATTTGTATGTCTCCCGATGACACGTTTCTAACCTCTCCACCCGACATCTTCTTGAAACCTCAAACAAAAGAAGCGCGTGTGATGAAATGTATTCCACCTGCCTTAAGAATTAAGAAAATAATAATAATAATAATAAGATAACTTATTCACAAATCCATGTCATTTACATCTTGAAAATCAAAAGTAATATGTTTAAACCACTTGAATTCACTCTGGTCAACCGTGAAGTCAATTAGATAAGTCATATGACACATAAAAGTTAAAAGATTTTCTTGAAACCTCAAAACAAAAGAAGCGTGCATTAAGAAACGTATTCCACCTGCCTTAAGAATAAAATAAAAAAAAATAGAGAAAAACATAACTTTTTTCACATATTCGCACTCGTTTACATCTTGAAAATCAAAAGAAACATGTTTAAACCACTTGAATTTCACTCTGGTCAACCGTGAAGTCAACGGGTAAGTCATATGACACATAAAAGTCAAAACATTTTCTTGAAACCTCAAAACCAAAAAAAATGCTCGTGAAGAAACGTAATCCACCCGTCTAAAGAGTAATAAAAAAACAAACTTTTTAACAAATCCGTATCGTTTACATCTTGAAAATCAAAAGTAACATGTTTTAACCAATTGAAATCACTCTGGTTAACCGTGAAGTCAAGAGATAAGTCATGTGACACATAAAAGTCAAAAGACTTTCTTGAAACCTCAAACCAAAAAAATGCCCGTTAAGAAACGTATTCCACCTGCCTTAAGAATAAAAAAATAAAAAATAAAAAATAAAACATAACTTTTTTCACAAATCCGTATCATTTACATCTTAAAAATCAAAAGTAACATTTTTTAAACCACTTGAAATCACTCTGGTCAACCGTGAAGTCAATATATACAAGTCATATGACACTTAAAAAGTCAAATAGTGGCCACTTTCTTAATGGGGTAGCAATTAACAATTAACATTTAAGACTAGGATTCTACAAGCTACAACGCATTATGCAATTTAACATTTAACACTAGGATTCTACAAGCTACAAAACATAGAGTTGTTGTCACAATTAGGGATGAGATATTTTTTTCCCAAATAGCGGTACATTACCGGTACCGATACATACGGCACGCTGCGGGTACCCACTTTTCTTGAATTCTGTATTCGGTATTTTCGGTATCGGTACCTTTATTTTTTTTTGGTATTTGGTAGACTGAAAAATGTAGAGTTTTTCTTGGATATCAGGTACCGGTATCCGTACCCTTCTTTCTTGTTTTTAAATAGAATTTAATACGGGTTCTGGGACATTTTGTATGTTTTGATTTTCATATAATGGTTTCTTGATTATGAATCAATTTAAATATTTTATACAATTTGTAAAAAAAAGTACCAAAGCAGTTAACGTACAGAAACACAAGTACCTAACCACAGTACCTAACCAGGTACCAACAGTTAATCTCATCACCGGTCACAATAACTCAGCTTAAAACAAGTACACAAACCCTAAAAGCAAACAGTCTATAAAGCTAAATACAAAACAAAATGATATTTAAATTAAGTTTATCTTTTCAGGGTCAGATTCATAGTTTAAAAATCAGCAGAAAATGAGCACAAATATAAAACCCTAAATATACAAACAACTCACAAACGAACCTAAAGAATAAAACAAATCAACAACCTAAAGAATAAAACAAATCAACAACCATAAAGAATCAAGAATTTGAGCTATATATTAAAGATGAACAGCATGTGTATAATAACAACAATAACAATAATAATAATAGTAATAAGAAAAAGATTATTATTACCGGTGGATAAAGGTGAAGATGGAAGTGAAGATTCTTTAATGGAGTCTTTGAAGTGTTTATTGATTTGTGTGTGGTGAAGGAGGTGGACACTGGGGCCCACATCAAACGGTGGATTCATTTTTTTTTTCAAATATACAAATATAATAATATTCGGTTCATATTTGATTCTCATGCGACAACTTTCCATTAAAGTACGGCGTACTATATACTAACAAGACGTTAGAGGCCAACAGAAACAACACAACAAACGAAAGCGAAGTTACACCAACCAAGCCATAACAAAGATATAAACGTGGATATGTTTTTTATTCAATGGAAGTTTAAAGACATGAATTTTCCACCATTTCGTTCACCGCGTGGGCTCTTTCGGAGAAAGTTGCTATGTTCTTCGACTTCCAAATATACCAGCATGCCGCCATAATCCGCATTTCTCTTTTTGAAGGCCAAAGAAGTCGAGTTATGAATATTAAGTAAATCTCGGGTTGTGAAGGTGAAAATTGATTGGTTACGACTTACGACACCATGAGCTAACCGCACTCCAAACCTTATTAGCGAGCTGACAAGTTGTAAAAATGTGACAAGAATTATTCGGACCTTCCTTGCATTACCCGCATTCCTTCGAGCTTAACTAAATGGATCGAGAGATTAAAGCGTATTTAGTTGCCAATAAGTGATCTTTGGTTTAAAAGTTAAAAGGGCGAATAAATAAATGTGAACATTTAAGAAATATTTGTTTTTAATTTTTTATAAAACTGAGATGTAAAATAAAAGTATGATATAAATGTCTACGTTCTAATTGGACGCTTCCTACCAATCGGTCCCACAACCAACATAAGGGAAATAAATCGTGGGTCTGATAAGGTGAATCATGTATTCAAGAATAAAATCAGGTGGTGTTTGTAGAGGTGCACAAATCGGGTTTTTCAAATACCCGGGTTCGGGTATGAAACCGGGTTCGGGTATGACCGGGTATTGGAAAATCGGGTATTGGTAATACCTGGGTCGGGTTCGGGTCCAGGTATTGTCTCTAAAAACCATACCCTATGCATTGGGTTCGGGTCGGGTATAGAACCAGGTACTTGAATACCCTATTTCCGGGTATTGAAAAACCCTATTTTGGGGGGTTTTTTGGGGGGTTTTTCTGGGTTTTTTCGGGTATAGATTAGATTTTTTTACGGGGTTACAATTTTTTGAGGTATTTTCGGGTATTTGTCAGGTATTTTACGGGTAATTTCGGGTATAGATCGAGTATTTGAAAAACCTGGTTTCGGGTATTGGAAAAACCCGGTTCCGAGTATGGAACCGGTTCCGGGTTTCGGGTATTACCGAGTATAAATCGGGCCCGGTTCCGGGTACGAGTTTTGGTACTAAAATACATACCCTATCTGTACCCTACGGGTAGGGTCGGGTACGGGTTCGGGTATTAAAAACCCGGGTATTAAAAAAACCGGTTCCAGGTATCTTTTTGGGGTCCGGTTCCGGGTTCGGGTTTTTTGTGCACCTCTAGGTGTTGGGGTTTGATATACAGACGTTCATAATAGATTCTCACCTCCTTACTAGTGTGGCGCCATCGTGGGGACGGGATCCATACGAACATGTCTCTACCAAAGTTTTTAAAACAAGACTGTATTGCTTGACTGGATCAGGAATTGCCACATAACCGATTAGATTAGGTTGAGTGTCCGTAAACCATCTTCGCTTAGATTGATCGGATCATTCTTGTTGAAAATCCACAACCCTAACCTTGATCTTTCCAAATCGTCATGATTCCTATGGTCTCTTTACCTTTCTAACTCTAAAATCGATCTGATTTTTGTTTTATACTAAAAATCGACACTTTGTTCATAATTGGACATTTGATTTCTGTTGATTTCGTTTTCATGGTCTCCAAGCATTAATTATAACTAAAATTGCAAAAAATGTTGCATTGATTGTAAAAAAAAGTTACATTTTATGTACTAAAACATAAAATATAATAGTTGTTGCACTTAAAAGTGTAGTAAAAGTACTAAAGATTGCAATAAGTTTAATAAATGTTGCATTTAATATAAAAAAATGCATTTGAAAGTAAATCAAGTTGCATTTGCATAAATGTTGTATTATGAAAAAAATTGCATTTGAATAACACATTCAACTTGTATTTAAAAAGGTTCGCATAATCTGACAGAAATATTATTTTATTTGTAATGTAACTTCACCTAACGCCACCTTTAGTAGAAGGTCGTTTTAGACGTAATGCAACATTTAATCACTTAATGTAACATTTTACCATAGTTACGTTATCATCATTTTTTATAGTGATAAGAAAAATAACATTTCACGCATGATTAACACAGACATCATCGTTTAATTTTAATAAAAGTATGATACGATGCAACAAGTAAATGCAACATGTCAAGCATGTGTTGCTTTAAGAACATAGGCGTTCACATTCCTTAGCGTCTGGCACGCAAAAACCATGTGGTTTTGTATTGCAACAAAAGCAAGATGGCATATCTTCACAGGTGCTGGGCACACAGATACCATTATGAAATTTGAGATTTGTTGATGCAAGATCCATTTTTTTATGATTGATGTTGTTGTTCCCTTCAATACCTATGTAAGAAATGTAAGAGTGGGTTTATATAAAAAAGAAAAATTTAATATATTCTCATACAATATTAATTACAATGTCAATATTAATTTATAGATTAGCGTCTTGTAAAGTGTATCTTTTTTAAAGAATTACGAGATCAAGAAACTTACATAAGGCAAAGAGGCTGAAAACAATGACAAATACTAGAGTTTGATTGTTGATGAACATCTTAGCTTGTTTGAGAGATTAATGTGTCTCTAACTTAGTAAGAATTATGATGCAGATAACATATTTATATTAGAAACAAGTGAGATATAATTAATGTATAAACTAAAGGATTTTTAAATAAAAATAAAATCTAATGATAAATGTAGTTTTGACCTTTTGTAATTAGTGCAATTATATGATTATAATATAGTAATTTATTAATACTATTTTAATTTTAATATTGTATCTATTTAATTCTTTATTATTATTATTAATAATAATAACGTATGCTATTAATAAATTACCATATTATCCAATAGAAACATATCTCCTATAAAAATGTAATTAAATGTTGATTATTAAGATCTTTTAATAAAATTTTTACATTAAGAAAATTTTCACGGCTAGCATTGCGGACAATCAATTTTGAAAGTCTAATTAAATCACTGGCAAACAAGTCTAATAATGTAATGCTTATTTTAAAATTGTTGTAAAGCTAGACATGTGTTTGAACATAGACCCTAGTAATCACTTAACAGTTATAGGAGTTTATGGTTCGGTTTGAAACGTTACAACCATATAAATCGGCCATGGGTTAGGTTAACAGTGGTTTTTTCTTTAACGCTCGGTTTCAATTTTTAACAGTTTAGTTTCTATTTTCGATGATAAATAATTGTTAGTAACTGTTTGGCTCGCATGTTTAACTTGAACAATCAAAACCGCTCTTGAACACTCACACGTAACATATTAGTTTTTGGAATTGAAAAAAACTCCAAACAATATTATACTCAAATTAAAGAGAATAAAATGCTCGTTTTTATGGTGCAACCTTTTTAAAAAATATATTAATGTATGAAAAAGTTATACAGGCTTACAAATTGGGGGGCGGGGGGTGGTTGGTTTAAATTAAAATAAATAGTAATAAATGGTTAAAGATGAGGGGGTAAAATTGTAAGTATTCTTTCATTTAATAAAGGTTGAGGGTAAAAAATTATAAATATATTAAATGAACGTGTGCAATTTATGCTTGAATGTCCATTTTGCCCTTCTTTATCATGCGCGCTTTGGAGTTGTACAATGTGTTAATTATATTGTAAATTACTTAAAACTAAAACGTCTTAATTTGCCCATCACCTATCCATTATGTGTAAGGATGGATGGATTGTATAGCGAGGAGTTGTTGTGGCTGCAACGATGCCAGGTTGATGCAAAGGTTGCAGGCGGAAGTCCTTTTTGAAGTTGTCTCAATAAGCTGACTATTCGGCTAATTGTTTGTTCTGTTGCAAGATCATTCCCGGCACAAAGAATCTAAAATCCATAAAAGTTTACATTAAAAAAAATACATATTAATTCGGCCCAATATGTTAAGTTTGTTAAAACTAACCTCACAATTTTGGGCACATATTGGTCGTTGAAAAGCCAAAACACTGAGCAGCATGAAGAATTGTGGACTCTGACAGTAGATACGACGAAAAGGCTAAGCCGTGAGAGAATGTGCTTCAATTGCTTCAGTTCTTTCTAACTTCTTCATTTAGGGCGCAAAGTGCATCTCTGATTCAGTCTCAGGTGGTTATCACATTCTTGGATCTTGACTCTTTAACAATTTCCTATTGTTATTGTTATTGTTTTTAGCAAAGTACATGAAGAAATCATAAAAAGAGTATATTTTTTTCAAAGTAAGTATATTAATTTTATCCAAGGATAAAACTTACTAAAATGACCCTAGCTTACATTAACTTACCTTGTTTTGATCAAAATATTTTTATATTTGGTATTCTATTTGACACAAGGCAGGAAATGACCACCCATGGTGTTGGTGGCAACTTTATTCACAAAACCCAATCCAAATACAAGAAAAACATTACACGTTTCATTGCAACTACACTTATATCCTTAAATAACAATAATAAGCAGTTCAAAAACAGCTTGATTATACTAGGGACAACATACTACTATTTACATGTAAACCTTTGCAATTTTGCAATGAACACCACCACCTTGACATAAACCAAGTTTTGCAAGCTATCCAAAAAGTGATAAAAAGCATGTCTCACACGGCGACTGAGAAGTAAAGTACCACACACTATCCAAAATCCGGTAGGGAGGCCGGTAGCACCACCTATATAAAACCATCTCCAAAGTTCATCTATCCATTTCCCGTAATCCTCATTTTCACCTACCATGAGTGGTACTTTTGTTTCTTTATCTCCGGGACAATATTTGGTCAAGGGAAGTCCACAAAGTTCTGCATTTCCTATGAAATCTGAAGGTTTAAAGGACTGGAGTTGAGTGCCAGATGGAATTCTTCCTGACAAGTTGTTATATGACACATCTAAATCACTTAATAAATTCATCTTAGACATGCTTGATGGTATCTCTCCTGAAAGATTGTTTCTTGATAAATCTAAAGCAAGAAGGTTTCTCATCTCACCAATTTTCCATGGAATCTTGCCTACCAGCGCATTGGTTGACACATTTAGTGCTATCAATTCATGGAGATCAGTTAGTTCAAAAGGGATTTGTCCTGTTAGATTGTTTCTTGATAGATCAATGCCCTTGAAGAACCTTAGATTTGTGCTGAATTCACGCATATATCCTTGCCAATTGATCATTGCACGGTCAACATTATTGGGATGAAAGTAAAATTTCTCCATACCTTTTAAAATACTCCGGGGATTTGAAACTCTATGTACATTTTGCTGTAAGAGTCCATGCTGAACCATGGTACTAAGATTATTAATGCATGAGGGTATCGTGCCATAAAGATTGTTCATCGACAAGTCTAGGATCTGAAGATTTGCGAGTTGACATAATTGTAAAGGGATGGGCCCGAAGAGTTTGTTTGATGTTAGGCTAAGCACATACAACCTTGATAGATTTCCCCCAATCCAACGAGGCACATTACCGGTAAATTTGTTGGCCCCTAAATCCAAAAATGTTAACTTCGTGCAGTTTTTTAATGACGAAGACAAGTTTCCAGAGAAGTTGTTATATAAAGACAACACCTCAAGTCCAATCAAAGATCCAATAGAGGACGGAAGCCTTCCAAATAGATTGTTGTATCCTATATTAAGAACTTCAAGATTTTTGAAATGCCACAAACAATTTGGAAGTTTTCCACTGAATGAGTTATGCGAGAGGTCTAGATATCTTAAAAACCCATGAGAAATTTGGCATAAAAAGGATATTCCTCCATGGAATTTGTTTCTTGAAAGATCTAAAGATACTAAAGTAGATGGAACATTAGGTATATGACCATAAAAGTTGTTAGAACTCAAATCTATTATTGAGAAATAAATATGGTCAAAGTTGGATAGTAAATCGGGCACGTTCCCATAGATTTTGTTGGCTGAGAGATTCAAATATGTCAATTGAGAAGGCCAAATGTTCCAAAACCCAATAGGAATTGTGTCGGAAATTCTATTATTTGCAATACTGAGTTGGGTAAGATTTTTGACACTTTGAATCCATCTAGGGAAGTGGGGCCCTAGGTTGCAAGAGCTCAAATCAATAGAATTCACATAAGAAAGGTTTGACATGTGTGCTTCAGAAGGAACTACTTTGAGTGAGTTGTTTGAAAGATCAATATCACGAAGCTTGATTTCCAAGTGTAATCAAAGATGCCATCTCTAAGATAGTTGGAAGAAATGTCAAGACTTTGAAGCTTGGGAAGTTCCCACACCTTTTCACTAATTGGTCCATTTAACTTGTTATGATCAAGGTTAAGATATTCCAGAGATTTAAACATTTGGATCTCATCAGATAATGAACCAATAAATTGGTTGTATGAAGCGTCCAAATATTGTGATGCTACTGATGTGCATCCAGCCCAATTGTTAAGGAAATCAGAAAATTTGGCTATAGCAGAGTTATAACTAAAATATAAAGATGTTAGACTACAAAGATTACCAAAAGATTCTCCATCTAACATGTTCTCATCGAGAATTAGAGTACGAAGCCTATTGCTAGTTGACGGTAACAGCCAATTATACATAGATGAGTTGAGATTGTTACCCCCAAGATTAAGGGAAACAATAGATGATAAAAAAGAAGAGTTGAAAGGTGAGGAAGAATATGGATCTATGACATGCGATAGGTCACACCCCCATAAACTCAGATATGATAATTTTTGGTGACTTAGAATCACATTTACCCACTTATTTGCTTTGGCTAGAGAAGTACCATCCATATTGAGGTGGTTTAAATGAGACATACGGGGCAACCAATCTATGTTTTCAACTGTACAACTTTTAAGGTATCTAAGTGAAAGGTATTGCAAGTTTGTAAGGCTTCCAAGTTCTGAGGGAATGCAGGTTCTGTTTAAAAGATAGTTGTAAGAAAGGTCAAGACGCTTTAATTTGGTCAAATAACCAATGGATACGGGAATGCTTCCACTAAAAGAATTATTGCGGAGTATAAGATACCTTAATTTGGTTAAAGAACCAATGGATGTCGGAATGCTTCCACTAAAGAATTAGAGGAAAGGTCAAGATAGCTTAAGTGAGTCATGGAACCAATAAAAAAAGGAATGGCCCCATTAAAAGAATTCCAAGCGAGGTTAAGATGACTCAAATAGCTTAAGTTGAGCAAAGAAGGGCAAACGCTACCTTCAAAATTATTTCTGATTTGAAAGTCGGAAAGATCAAGTCGTGTGACATGACTTGTATAGTTGTTGCACGTAACTCCATTCCATTTACAACACTCATGGTCTTCTTCCCTTTCAAATGTCCATGCATTGAGAATGCCACTAGGGTCTTGAATGTGAGCTTTGAAATCAAGAAGAGCATCTCTCTCCTTATCGATGTATAACGAGTAGCTTCCGGTACGCGTCCGTGGCTAACGGAAGTGGAAGTTGTAATTTTTAACCATAGCAAAAGAAATGAGAAAATAAAGAAAACAAGATGCATAATGTTGTTTCAAGGTGTGATCTTTGTTTTTCCTTTTATCTAATACATCAAATATATACCCTGATTTATGTTAGACCTGGTCCGAAGCATCTAAGTTTTATCAATTATATATATGTATAAATTATTCACCCCAAATTACACGTTCAACGACTTTTTAGACTTCGCAATCTGTACTTATTAGATTTTTCTACCTTGTAGCTTCTTTGTCTAAAAGTAATATGCCAATGAAACCTTCATTAGAATAATAATTAGTTATTATGTGATCTAGACGGGCAAGATAAAAAATATAATTCTGAAAGTGATATTATAATTCAATCATTCATCCAATATCACAATAATTAGAAGATAAACATGCAATAACACATCCCGAATGGAAACCGTGAGCCAAATTAAGATGGAAATATAAACGTATAGTGTAACAATTAAAATCTTTGAGTAATAGTTAAATACATAAATATATTTTAGTTATGGAATATTAAGAAATCAGTGAGCAAATCAATATGACTAATTTCTTGCAAATGATTATATTTCTCAAATTTCTACACTTTCAAATGTGAACTTTTCTTATTATTTTTTTTGTTGTTGATGTTTATAGGATTCTAGAAAAGTTATCAACATGGATTGTTTGATGATCTCCAAACTGCAAATGTTTTTGATCCATACATGATTCTAGATGATATATAATTGGGAAAACATCGTGTAATCATAGCAATAGTATAATTGGGAAAATTTTGTGTATAATTGTATTTCCACACATGAAAATTAGTTATGAACCGTTGGGACGTAATTTTGGATTCAAGTCAAAAGTCAGTAAATTTGAGGGACTAATAATGACAAGAGGGTCATAGCTGGTTATTTTTCCTAATTATAACATGCTTCCTAATTGTTATAATTGTAATAGGTAATGTATTGCTAGCAAGTTATTTTAGTCTATACAAACCAAGTCATGGTTTGGCATTAAAGAATGTGTAATGCAACCAAGTTAGGGTTCATCAAGAACACGAGATGCAAACGAGTTAGGGTTCATAATGATATCTATACTACCTGGTACTGTTATAATATTAGCCAATTTCATTCATTTTATCGAATTAAAAAAAAAACCATTTTGGCAGGCAAATTTGGGATTTGCGATCCCAGATAAGATCGATCCAGGATCATGGGATCCTTTTCTAGTTAAACCGAGTTAGGGTTTGAGAGCTGTAATCAGTTTTTGAGTTATATTTTCTGATTAATATAAACAAGTTATTCGTTTAGTTCGTATTTGCTTATCTGTCGAGACTTGAATTGGTATCAGAGCCAAGTTCCATATCCATTGTTATTCATTTTTTTAATTCATAATTAGCTTTTATACTATATATACAAAATCATTTTATACGTTAGCTTATTCTATTTGAACCAAGGGTGGGAAATGACCACCCATAATGTTGGTGGCAACTTTATTAAAAAAAAAAAAACCAATCCAAATACAAGAGAATCATTACAGCTACTACACTTTATCCTTAATTAAATATTAACACGAATAAGTAGTTCAAAACAACTTAAATACTAGAGACAACAACTATTTTCAAGAGAGCATATGCAATTTTGCAACAAACACCACCATCTCTACATAAACCATGTTTTGCAAGCTATCTAGAAAGTGAAGGAAATCATGCCTTGCATGACGATTGAGAAGTAAAGTGGCACACACTATCCAAAATCCGATAGGGAAACCAGTGGCGCCACCTATGTAAAACCATCTCCAAAGTTCATCTATCTCTTTCCTGTCATCCTCACTTTTACCTTTCATGGGTGGTACTTCTGAATTGTTATCTTCAGGACAAAATTTGGTTAAGGGAAGTCCACATAGTTCTGCATTTCCAATGTATCTTGAAGTTTCAAAGGACTGGAGTTGAATGCTAGATGGAATTCTCCCTGACAAGTTATTATATGACACGTCTAGATAATCTAATGAATTCATCTTAGACATGCTAGATGGTATCTCTCCTAAAAGGTTGTTTCTTGATATATCCAAACTCAAAAGGTTCTTCATCTCACCAATTTTCCATGGTATCTTCCTAAATAGAGCATTGTTTAACAAGTTCAATGCGATCAATCCATGAAGATTGGTTAGTTCACAAGGGATTTGTCCTGTTAGATTATTTCCTGATAGATCAATGCCCTTGAAAAGTCCTAGATTGATGCTGAATTCAAGTATATTTCCTTGCCAATGAATCATTGCATGGTCAACATAATTAGGCAGATAAAAATAATGATGGGTAACACTTATACAAGATCCATGATCAGAAAGTCTATGTACACTTGGTTTATTTAAGAACCCTTCTCGAGCCATGGTAGTAAGATGCAAGTCAAATCCGTTCTTTTTGCTTGTGTTCTTGTTCAAAGTGATCTCAAAAAGCGTATTCTTGACGCTCAACACGAATCCGTCAATGAAAGTAATATGTATGACGAGATGTCATGTGTTGAGGAAACTCAGCTGGAGTCTAAGCCCAATGGTTTTCTCTACTTTCTTAACCGGTTATGGATTCCCGATTGTGACAACCTTCACACGTGCATTATGGACGAAGCTCATAAGTCATAGTATTCTATTCATTCCTATGCGGATAAAATGTACGCTAATCTTCGTTCAATCTATTGGTAGCGTGGAATGAAGAAAGACATTGCTCTTTATGCCTCAAAATGTCTCACGTGTTCTAAAGTAAAAGCCAAGCAAGCATCATCGACCCTTTGGTTTACTCGAACAACCCCCCGTTCCCAAGTGGAAGTGGGAAAATATTGCTATGATTTTATTACGAAGCTCCCTCTGACTCGTAAGCAACATGATAGTATATGGGTAATCATTGATTGTTTGACTAAATCCGCTCATTTCATACCCATCAAAGAAACGTATTAAGTTGATTAGTTGGCACGAATTTTTGTGGAAAAGATTGCTTGTCATCATGGAACTCCATTAACCATTTTCTCCGATCAAGATGGTCATTTTACCTCTCATTTTTAGAAGTCACTTCAATCAGCTTTGAGAACTAGTTTGGATCTTAGTACTGCCTATCATCCATAATCCGATGGTCAGTCCGAGTGTACGGTTCAAACTCTAGAAGACATGCGTCACTATTGTGCCCTCGATTTTGAGGCCATTGGGATTCTCACTTACTGCTTATCGAGCTCTCGTATAATAACAGTTTTCATTCGAGCATTGGAATGCCACCTTTCCAAGCCCTTTATGGTCATAAATGTCATTCTTCGATTTGTTGAAACAAAGTTGGGGAATCTCAAATCACCGGTCCGGAGTAAGTACAAGAAACAACCGACTGGGTATTGCTCAAATCCGTCAAAATCTTCCTGCCGCTCGTAGTCGTCGAAAGAGTTATGCGGATAAAAAAGGAAACATCTTGAATTCAATATTGGTGATCGAGTTCTATTCAAGGTATCTCCGTGGAAGGGAGTGTTTAGATTTGGAAAGAAAGGAAAGCTATCTCCTCGTTTTGTTGGTCCTTTTGAAATTCTCGATAAAGTTGATCCCGTTTCTTATAGACTTAAACTTCCTCTTGAATTCTCAAATGTTTACCCGATGCTTCATGTGTGGAACTTCAAGAAGTGTCTTGCTGAGGGAAATCTTCAAATATCTCTTGATGAAGTTTGTATTGATAAAACCATGCATTTTGTTAAAAGACCCGTTGAGATCATGGACCACAAGGATAATGTCACCAAATGAAGCCGGATACCGTTAGTTAAGGTTCGTTGGGAATCCAAACAAGGCGCTGAGTTTACTTGGGAGTATGAAGATCAAATGAAGTTTAGGTATCCTCAACTTTTCGCTACATTTAATTCTCTAATTTCGGGATAAAATTCCCAAAAGTAGGGAATATTGTAACATTTCAAATCTTTCTTATTCGAAATCGTACTTGTTTACCTCGTTCGGCAATGTAATTCGGATCTTTCATGTCAATAAAATCGTGCATTTATTAGTAATTAATCGTGTTGAACTTAGTTTATGATTTCATAACTTCCAGTCATGCCTAATAGCCCTTAAAAACTTTTAAAATCACTTAAAATGGCAAAAGACGCATTTTTGAAACTTAAGAGACAAAAAATGTCAACTTTGGAAAGTCTGGTGGAAACCACCCACAGCGATACCCGATAGGGTTTCCCATGACCCATCAAGTTTCTCTACCGACTATCAGATCAGATTTGTGTTATTTTTGGTTCGTTTATTATTAAATCTTGCCTTGAACAATCTAAATCACTAAAATTAAGATCCAAGATAAGTCATCTGCTATTGTAACATGCCTATGTTAATTTCTTGTTGATTACACCGAATTATTGAAGTTATTAGACCCGATTTAGTCATCAATATGTTATTCATTTTCCTAAACGAGTTAATTTTTAATTTAACAAGTCTTATCTCTGCATATTTAACCAAAACACATCCTAAAACCCTAAATCATCACTGCAACATCAGTCTCCATCATTCCCCTATCCTCCTCTTTCGTGCTTCGTGTTCTTCTTTATCAACTTCATCTTCCTGTTGACTTTTGGTGTTCAAGAACGTTAGACCACGAATTTCTCCTAATTCTAATCCTCATTTGGGTAAGTTTTCTTTTGCATTTGATTATTATCTGATAAACAAAAGCCCTCAATCAATTTCTTAGATTAAGGGAGTTTGGGTGGTCAATTTGATCTTGACCCGTTAAGGGCATAATAGTAAAACATAATTGACTTATCTACTTCTCCACTTTTTGTTCTGATCTAGTGTCGGGCCAGAAGACTTCTTTGTTCACCATAAAATTTTAAGTGTAGTGGTCAGAACCCGAATCCCGACTTAAAGTTCAGATTCTGATAGTACTAGCTCGCTTAAATCTTAAAAATCTCATAACATGAGTTTTACATATCCAATTAACCTGATTCTAGTTATGTTGTTCTTGGTTTTAGTTCTAGTTTATTGTCTCCAAGTTTCAGGTTCATGCGTGTTAACTCATTCAACATGTTAAAGTTTGGTTTCTCATTATTATTTCTTATTATCTCTAAACTCGGCTAAGTAATAAGGTGGGAAATAATTACCCTCATATTTTACTGATTTTGACAATTTTTTTGGGAACTTATGCGCACCTACTCATATTTTATATATCATCTATTATACAACTAGCAAACTATGAATATTGTGTGTTGATCGATTAAATGACTAATTGCTATTTGTTTACTTGATTTATTTTATCGCATTCAAATAGGTCCATCATAATCACATTATAGTATGATCATACGACTCTCATAGTAGTCAGAGCCCGATTCGCTAGGCAATGGTTAACTGACATTAACTATTTGCTCATGGTTTGATTGATTTATGCTCTATAAAATTATTAGTTTTGCTCATTTATTCACATTTTCTTATTATATTGAAACTGGTGACTTTCTTACTATACCTCGTGTTAATTACATATATTATTTTGTACGCATATACAGGTTATCATTTGGTTTAAAGCTAAGGTGAAGAATTATTAGAGATACCCAAAGTTAATTTAATAAAAAGACTACTGTGTTGATTTTATTCTTTTGAGATATTTGGTTTATTTGAAATTGATTTGTAATTTTATTGAACATGGTGTACTTGATTGAAAATTTGAATTTAATAAATAAATTAGATATTGCCATACTTAAATTGTATGATAGTTATAACATCCTAGAAAAATCCCATAATTATTTTGGACTAAAAATGTCAACTTTGAAAGTGGTAGGATCAAAAAATATTTTCAAGACAAGTAAAGGGAAAAATGAGATAACAAAAATAAAGATATCTCATGTTAAGGAAGTAAGAAAATCCATCCCACATGAAAAGATGGAAGAAAGTGGAAGCATTCCACAAGGGTATAAATAGGAAAAGTAACTTTCATCCCACATGGAAAGAAGAAAAGAATTAGAAGCTCTTATTAAAGAAGAGAGTTTCCATAGTAATATTCTTATGTGGCTAACCAATCTCCATAGTCCTAGCGGAGGGTGCGAAGAACCCGACGTGCACGCGCACAGACACGGACTCGGGCAATGGGCGTAATGTGGCGCTTTGATGGCGCACTTCGCATGCTCACATCGCCGCGAGCCATATAAGGGCTGCTTCAGTATTTTTGGATAGTACAAGGACCGAAAGTGAAACTCTGAAAATTGATCCCTCGAGTGACACGAACGGATCAACTTTAAGGTCTTCGCGCTACGCGAAACACAAAAGAGATATAAACCGACATAGTACAGCTTCTTGCTACGCGAAGTATTCTTTCGCGCGACGCGAAGTAACAGATCTACATGCGTGACACGTGTGAACACGTGGCAAACCTACCGATGACTCAGCAAACCTAACGTTGGTTCGCGCGACGTGAAGAAACCCAAAATATGCTATAAATAGGTGGGTTCACAACACATTCCAACTCACATTGAAACCACTTCACTTTCACACATATAGCCTCGTTTTGCGTGTCGGATTCTCGTAGTACGTGCCAAGCCCCAAGGTTATGACGAAATTAAGCCTTAATACGCGATAGAGAGTAGAAGTGCTGACCGTACAAGCTTAGGCATATAAACTCCGAATACCCGTGTAAGGTAGGGGTTCTGCCTAAGTATTATTTTATTATATGGCTTAGACCCATAGTCAGGGGTATAGCCCAAACCTTAATCATAATTATGTTTACATAAGCTTTATACATACAAAGGTTATAACTAAAATAATGTTTCTTCATGATTAAGAAACATAAGCTTTTACATACAAAAAGATTTAGTCAAAATAGTTTCTTCACAATTAAGAAACATTACATGCAAAAGATATAGTTTTCTTTGTGATTAAGAAACGTAAGATTTTATACATAAAGATTATAGTTATTAAATGTTTCTTCTTGAAGAAGAAACCAATCAATAGATGTTTCTTCATGAAGAAGAAACTCAGCACATAATTTGTAAATAAATGAAAAGACTATGGGTCTAAATATTTTATTCAAACAAATGATCAGTCAAGGTTTAAAGCTATCAAAACCAGACTAAAGGTCTGTAGCTAGATCAAGAGACAATCTGGGTATTTATATAAACCTATTTTATTATAGGTCAATCATCATTCATAAAGGTTTTCAAACGAGATCACCACATCATTCAGAAAAGACAATCACAGGTGAATACGTTAAACCCTTTTTACAGTCAGTCATTAAGATAAACAGGTTGTTTATCTTAACAAGTCAAGTCAAATGTTTGTATGAGATTAGGTGATCTCTAAATTTTAAGGGATTACGTGATCCCTAAGTCACAAGGTAGAGAATAAAAGCAACTTAGACCGAGTACACATGTTTTGGATCCAAACATATCTGTTAACCTATCAATCAAGGCTACGTGGCCGCAAGCTAACAGACATAACGGAAGTTCTCTAATGGGCATCAGTTCCCGGAGAACCATAGTTGTGTGTGTATGGCAGTGGCACAAGTTCCTAGAAATAAGAGACGTTTCTACTGAGATTGTTCAAGAAAACTATCTTGTCAGTCAAAGATTTTATAAATGTTTTTAGAGTCAACGATTCACCAGCATATCGCTGACGTATTTTCCCTACATTACAGGAAAGAAGGTATGGTACAGATAGCAAGGAATAAGAATCATTCATGGAGTTAGATGCTCACCTATTGAGATGGCTCAGTTTTAATCATGAAAATAATCAAGATTTAATAAGGTTTGTAAATTAACTACTCGTATATTTATTATCCGAGAAATTTTCAAAATAGATTAATATTTTATTATAACTTTAGACTTCCGCTAATAACCCGCAACTCTGATATATTTAAAAAACAGGTACCAACTACGGGTGTCACGCCTAGGCCCTGAGTCTGGGTGTGACAACAGTACCTTGTGAGCTGTGAATCAACAGTTCGCACCCGACATTTCGTCGTAGGTTGGGGTGTGATAGTGTCATTGCAAGTGTCATTGCAGACCCGCTTGAGGATAGAGACATTGCAAATGAGTTAGACCGAATACGGAAGCTGAGGAAATAACACTAAAGACTAGAGGGAGATTGTTTAGCCCTATTTTGTATTGTAGTCTTTTGTATTATTTCATGTAATTCACAATGTATTTACTAGCTTTCTGTTTATGTTTTAATTACGTTTGGGCCCGAGGCCATGCCTTTAGAGCCCATTGGGCTGATATAATAAAAAGGAGCATGGCATGGATTCACCTATATAGGGATGGCAATGGGTCAGGTTTGGGACGGGTCTAGGTATTCCCAGACCAGGACCCGGTTATAAAATCCCGTCCCGGACCCGTCCCAGACCCACCGGGTATTTAGCGGGTAATTACCCATCGGGTATCGGGTATACCCGCGGGTTTCGGGCATACCCATTGGTTTATTAAATACTCTTCGGGTAGTGTGAATCAAGCATTGCACATACTCACACAACAAGAAATATTGCTGTTATCTAGTTAGATAAAAAAAACAAAAGAACATTTGCAAATTAACATACTCAGACTTTTGAAAGATAAACTCTAACTTTTGAAAGATAAAGAAGCGCTCTTTGGATTGACAAACAAGAACGTCCCATTGTTCACAGAGTTGGGAATAGGGAGAAGAGGAAGAGTTTATGACTTCATGTAATTTGCTAATGTATGGTGGAGTTGAAAGAGTGGGTCATATTAGGAACTTGAAACGTTAATAACTTTTTATTGGGATTGATTACAATATACATAGGAACAAACTTTTCATTAATCCTACTATATTCTCTTATTGAACGAACTTAACGGTTAATACAATCACTACCTTTTGATTTTAACACACACACACATATATATAATTATGTCGGGTATCTCGGGTATATAATCGGGTAAATGGGTTCATGTTATCGGGTAACCAGGTCAGGTAATCGGGTATATTAGAAATCCCATACTTGTTCCAAACCCACGAAAAATTTAAAAACTAATCCCAAACCCGTCCCAAACCCTAATGGGACGGGTAAGACCCCTCCCAATTATGTCAGGTTTCGGGTATTCCCATAGGGTTCGGGTTTCACTGCCATCCCTACACCTATAAAAGGTGAAGCATGCACATGCTAAACTAACCTTTTTTGTAAACAAGTCTTATTCATGTACCAACTCTTATCTTTCCCTCTTTTCTTTCCATAACCCGTAGTAAACCAAGCGCACATCAAGATCCAAGATCTCGGTTACACCCAAGTGATTTCTGCTAGCTTGGTGTGAGATTGATCCAAGAACATGTTGTTTGATCCCGTCTCTAGGACCTACATGTGTGCTTTTGGTGGGCCATTAAAGCTCTTTTACTGCGGATGTGACAAAGTAGATGAACTTATGTTCACTCTATAGGCTCACGAACCATCTGACTCGCTTGTAACATATAGGGGCAACTGGGTATGTTTGATTGATTGGGCAGAAATACTGTATGAGGGGTGGGTCAATTATTCAAACACATGTGAGTAAGTTTGACACAAAGCAGGGAAATGACCACCCTGGTGTTGGTGGCAACTTCATTCACAAAACCCAATCCAAATATAAGCTAGACAAACATTACATCTTTCATAGCTACTACACTTGTATCCTTAAATACTAACAACAATAAGTAGTTCAAAACACCTTAAATACCAGAGACAACAAACAACTATTTACAAGCAACCCTTTTCAACTTCGCAATAAAAGCCACCACCTCTACATAAACCTTGTTTTGCAAGCTATATAGAAAGTGAAAAAAAGCGTGTCTCATAGGACGGTTGAGAAGTAAAGTGCCACACACTATCCAAAATCCGACAGGAAACCAGTGACGCCACCTATATAAAACCATCTCCGAAGTTCATCAATCTCTTACATGTCATCCTCACTTTCACCTACAAAGGGTGGAACTTCTGAATCTTTGTCTCTTGGACAATAGTTTGTCAAGGGAAGTCCACAAAGTCCTCCATTTCCTGTGTATCTTGAAGGTTCAAAGGACTGGAGTTGAGTGCTGGATGGAATTCTCCCTGACAAGTTATTATGTGACACGTCTAGATAACTTAATAAATTCATCTGGGACATGCTTGACGGTATCTTTCCCGAAAGAATGTTTTTTGATAAATCCAAAGATAGAAGGTTTCTCATCTCCCCAATTTTCCGTGGAATCTTCCCAAGTAGGGCGTTGTTTGACAAGTTCAGTGCAAGCAATCCATGGAGATTAGTTAGTTCATCAGGGATTTGTCCTGTTAGATTGTTTCTTGATAGATCAATACCCTTGAAAAGTCCAAGATTTGTGCTGAATTCACGTATATTTCCTTGCCAATGGATCATTGCACAGTCTACAGATATTTGCTTAACACCTCTTAAAAGGTAAACTCTATGCACATTTTTGGTATGCAAGAATCCTTCTTGAACCATGGCCGTAAGATTATTCAAGCATGAGGGTATTATACCATAAAGATTATTCATCGACAAGTCTAGGATTTGAAGATTTGCAAGGTGACATAAATGCAAAGGGATGGGTCCACGGAGTTTGTTTGATGTTAGGCTAAGAACATACAGACTTGATAAGCTTTCCCTTATCCAAAGTGGCACGCTACCACTAAACTTGTTGGCCCCTAAATCCAAAAATGTTAAGTTGGTGCAATTGTTTAATGACAAAGGCAGTGTTCCAGAGAAATAGTTGCTGTATAAACACAACACCTCAAGTCTATTCAAATATCCGACAGAGGCAGGAAGCGTTCCAGACAGATTGTTGTATCCTAGATTAAGAACTTTTAGTTCTTTAAATTGCCACAAACAGTCTGGAAGTTTTCCTGTAAATGAGTTATGTGAGAGGTCTAGGTATCTTAAAAACGCACCAGAAATTTGGCATACAAAGGACAACCCTCCATGAGATTTGTTTATGGAAAGATCTAAGTATGATGAAGTTGCTGGAACATTCGGTATATGACCATAAAAGTTGTTAGAACTCAAATCTATTCTTGGGAAATCAAAAGGGTCAAAGTTTGATAGTAAATCTGGTACTTCGCCACTAATGTTGTTGGTTGATAGGTTCAAATATGTTAATAGAGAAGGCCAGTTGTTCCAGAACTCCACAGGAGTTGTATCAAAAATTCTGTTATTGGCAATATTTAGCCAGGCAAGATTTTTTAAATTTTGAATCCATTCAGGGAAGCGAGGCCCAAGGTTGCAAGAGCTCAGATCAAGTAAATATACATAAGAAAGGTTTGACATATGAGCTTCAGAAAGAACTCCTTTTAGTGAGTTGTTTGAAAGATCAAGTTGATGAAGCTTTGATCTCCCGGAGTTTTCAGAGATGGCATCTCTAAGATAGTTTGAAGACATGTCAAACTGAAGCTTGGGAAGTTCCCACAACTTTTCACTTATTGAACCATTTAACTCATTATGATCAAGGTACAATTCTTCCAGAGAGGAAAACATTATGATGTGATCTGATAATGACCCTGTGTGAACTGACTGTATGAAGCATCCAAAGATTGTAATATAACTGATGTACATCCAGACCAGTTATTGAGGAATTCAGAAAGTTTGACAACAGCTGCGTTGTATCTAAAATCTAAAAATGTCAAGTTACAGAGATAACCAAGGGATTTTCCATCTAGCATGTTTTCAGAGAGATCAAGATCACGAAACTTATTGCTAGTTAATGGCAACAACCAACGATACATGGATGAGTTGAGATAGTTATTGGGGAGATTAAGGGCAACAATAGATGAAGAAGAGTTGACAGATGAGGAAGAATATGGGTGCATAACTTGTGAGAGGTCACATCCCCTTAAACTTAAATATGGTAGTTTTTGAAGACTTACAATCACATTTACCCACTTGTTTGCTTTGGCCAGAGAAACACCATCCATATCGAGGTGGGTCAAATTAGACATATGGGACAACCAATCTATGTTTTCAACTGTACAACTTGTAAGGTTTCCAAGTGAAAGATCTTGC
Organism: Bidens hawaiensis; assembly: GCF_021521415.1. Lineage (NCBI taxonomy): Eukaryota > Viridiplantae > Streptophyta > Magnoliopsida > Asterales > Asteraceae > Bidens > Bidens hawaiensis. The sequence continues at coordinate 605,175 of NW_027492246.1, read as the reverse complement.
AAGTTTATGAGGTTTTCAAGTTCTGCGGGAATGCAGCTTCCATTTAAAAGATAGTTTCCATAAAGGACAAGATGTGTTAATTTGGTCAAAGAACCAATAGATGCAGGAATGGTTCCACTAAATGAATTATAGGAAAGATCAAGATAGCTTAAGTGAGACATGGAACCAATAAACATGGGAATGACTCCATAAAAAGAATTCACTTTAAGGTCAAGATAACTCAAGTAGCTTAAGTTGACCAAAGAAGGGCTAATGTTAACTCCAAGACCACATAAGGAAAGATCAAGCTTTGTGACATGACCTATTTGGTTGTTGCAAGTAACTCCATTCCATTTACAGTGTATAGTCTTCTTCCTTTTCTGTTGTCCATGTACCGAGACGGTTTTGAGGGTCTTGAATGTGAGCTTTGAAATCAAGAAGGGCATCTCTCTCCTTATCAATACATTTATAATGAGTGGCTGCCGGTACGAGTAGTTGGTTAAAAGAAGTGGAAGTTGTATTTTTTAACCATATCAAGAGAAGTGAGAATATAAACATAACAAGACGCAAAAATTTATAGCAAATCATATCTGCCATTGTGTTGTTTCAAAGTGTGATTTCTTTTTCCTTTTATCTAATATATCAACATATATGCCCGTATTTATATAAACTCAACTTTGAAGAGGAGGAGCCTCACACTTAATAGTCGCTTTCTGATAACTTTTCTTGATATGTATTCTTATATGATCTATGAATTAAAAATAAACTATCAGTTTTGTCAATTATGTGTATAAATTATATGTCTCAAGTTACGCGCTCAAAAGACTTGAGTCTTGCCAAATGTAACGATTAAAATTTTCCACCTTGTGACATTTTTGTCTTAAGAATATTGATAAAGGCCGTCTAAAGATACCGATCCATTCATTAGAATAATAATTAGTTATTACATGACATAGACAGCCTATATAATACATACAATTCTGAAATGATATTAGAATTGATCTATTAACACAATATTTAGAACATAAACATGAAAATGACTTCCTGAATGGAAACTGCATGTGAGCCAAAATTAAGAAACTGGTCTAGTTAAAATCTTTGAATAATAATTAAATACATAAAGTATACTTTAGTTGAGAAATGTTAAAAAATCACTTACAGGTGCACAAGTCTAAATAAGTGGGAACAACAATGCAATAAAACTGATTGTCAAAGGTTATATAATAAAGGGTCATATACCTTTCAAGGGCGTAATCTCATCAATGCAACTATGCATACAACTGCACCGGGATCATCTATTAGATTGCCGCTGCATTTTTTGCTCATATGCTAATAAAATTTAAGGTGCAGAATATAGTTTCATACTAATTGCAATATAATTGATTGTCAAAGGTTATAATAAAGGGGTTCTTTGCACAAAATGCCAGCATTTGGACTGTTATGTAATGGCTCAATTTAACAAAAAGAATTATCATACATAAATATAAGATTTATATGCATAAATTTAATATTTTTATACAGAAACTTCATACCCACCGGAAAAGTTTCCGGCAATGTTTCTTTTCCTTTGTCATATCCTTTTTCTTTCTCTTTTTCTCATTATTTCACAAGCCATTAACCCAATTTCATTTGCTAATGTTTAAAAAAACTAGTATATGTTTAAAAATTTTGTGCCTCCGGCTCGCACACCTCAAGAGCCGCCCTTGCAGGTACCCTTAATCTGAGGTTCCCACCTTTGGGACTTAGAATTCACAACCTCACCAAGAGTGATCGCCCACCCGTCACCAGTTTAACCCCACCTACATTCCAAACTGATGCTCGTCTAACATAACATTCAGCAAAAGAACATCTGAAAGCAATTCATGTTTTCTAAAGTTAACTTTTAATGAAATTTCAACTGAAAGCAACTAATTAACTGGTTAATCTTTCCGCTTACCCTCCTACTGAAGAGGCTTCTCTATAAACAAAAGCCGGAAATTCAGGACTTTCGAATCTCTAACACTAAGAAAATCTTCAAAATCTTTACATATAAACTTCAAATAAATATCAAGATATTGGAGATCAAGACTGAAAACAATTAATAACCTGCCCGGAATAAAATCTGTACAAGGATCACCTGGTAACTCATGAGTAAACGAATGGTCCCAATTCAAATCCTCAAGTTCAATTTCAATCCATTGGTGATATAATCAATTGACCAATGCGTAAGGGAATTCATTGAAACGTTAGTGTAGACTGTGGTGATATAATCAATTGACAAAAGTTTACCATAATGAATGACTGGTGATATAATCAATTGATTTTTCCTTTTTTCCTTTTTCTTTTTTGTAATATTTGGTATCAAAGTTTTAGGCCAAATTATATTTGTTTTGGTTACGGTTAGCTGACCTGTAACTGACTCTAAACCATCATAACGGATCAGGGTTATGGCTATTGATTTGGTCAAAAATAAACCTCCCATAAACCATGCACACCCATAGTTTTCATCCCTTCTTTTTTAAATTAATTAATACACTGCAAGTCATAAAAAAACAAAAAAATTAATACCCCAGCTGGCACATACAATCTGAATCTGAAAAAATCTTTGCTATTTAATTAGTAAATATTTGCAAACCCTATAGACATTCTATAAATATCCTCGTTTCCATATCATCCTCAACCACAACCACAACCACAACCATAGCCAGCTTCCTATGGGGCGCCGTCACGATCCACCTGATCCCTTGATCATCACAATCATCTCCCTGGATGAGAATATGATATCATCAGTAGCTCATTGTTCATTGGATTTAGGTAATTTTTTTTGTTATTTTTGTTTACTTTTACAAGGTTCTTCCAATGTGATATTAAATACCTTGCTGTAATCTGCATGACAGAATCACCCGCTCGAATTCTAACGCTTGGTTGAGTGGTGTGAGTGAATCCCAGAACTTTGGTTGCCAAGCGATGTGGGATGTCTTTATATAATATGAGATCAAGAATGTTTTTATATGTTCTTGTGATTTGATTTCTGTATAATTTTATATTTCTTTATATATGAGATCAATGACTTCAATTTTTTCTCTTGTGTCTTGTATTTCATTGATTTGTTGGATATTTATTATTATAAGCTTATGAGTTATGAACTAATGATTATTCATTTGTATTTTTTTTCTTAAATGAACGAGGCTAGTTTAAAATTTATTATTATGATTGTTATTATTAAATTAGTCATTTGAAATATAGTTTTTAAAATTTAAAGACGCATAAGTTTGATAAGAAATAGGGGTAATAAGTGGGCTGAAGAATAAGGATTTAGTGGTGCAAATATGGATAAATAATTTACTTTTATAATATTGAAAATCTTAACATATAGCTTAATTAAGGTTCTAAGATAATTATGTGTTAGTCAAATATACCTACCATCGGCTAAAATCAAGTCATAGCTCAATATATGCTTAAAAGATTAAGAACCAAAAGGTTCAGATTGTTGAGTCCACGATCGACCAAATCCTACCACGTCTGATCCTTACGCATCGCTAACACAATTGACTTGTACGCCAAGTAGCCAAGTTACCTACATCTACAAGATACTACATGAACTGGATATAAAATATAGTCACTCATCATATAAGATTGTAATGATACAATCTTATAAAGTTTGTAACGAATAAACAATCGCGATTGCACCATATAAGATCTTTTTTTTTTATGAAAAGTGTTTTATAATGTTTGTTTGTTAAAAAGAAAGGGATCAAGAAACTGACACAGCTGATGATAACAATATCGATGCTGATAAAAGAATAAACAATCGTGATTGCAGAGAAGAAAACAGATCAGCAGCAGAGGCAACTGGGAGTGTGGTAACCGGAGATGTTGTGGTAAATATGGATCCTGTGATATCACCAGAAAGTTGTAGTGTGGCCGTTTTGGATTTTGAGGGCCCAACAAAATTTGTTAATGACCAGATTTTGGTGTGAGGACTTAATAAGTCCTCTAATACTCCAAGACATGATGTTCATCTTTAGCAACAAAGTTTTTTAGAGCTAGGTTAACATAAGACATGTGCTTTCATTGACCCGGCCACTCTCAATATCGGCTTCCATAAAGTTTGCAGTACATTGCTCGAAGGTAGCCTATGGTTTATTTGGGGTTTATTGCAGTAATCTATTCCAACATGTATCGTGCTCGTATTTCATTTTTCAGTCACACACTCGTTGGGAAATTGATTTATATTTGTTAAAAAAATCTAATATAAATTTCATGATTTCTCATTAACCCATGATCTTACGGGTATTTGGTAATTGGTATTCATGTTTTGTTTAGAGGAGTGTCGTTCTGCTCTAGAGAGTAAAGGTTTGAAGATTAGTCGGTCAAAGACGAAGTATCTTTACTGTGACTTTGGTGGGGTAAACGATGATGAAGATGTCCAAATCGCAATTGAAGGCCAGGAGGTTCTGCAGTCAACCAAGTTCAAATACTTGGGATCGTTTGTGCAAAGTGACGGGGCCATAGATAGTGATGTAGCCCATCGTGTCCAAGCAGGATGGTGTAAATGGAGAGCTGCCACAGGGGTATTGTGCGACAATAGGTCCCTACTAAATTAAAGGGAAAATTTTATAGGGTTGCGATTAGACCTGTGATGCTATACGGAACAGATTGTTAGGCCATCAAGAAGACACACATGCGCAAGTTGGAGGTAGCAGAGATGAGGATGCTAAGGTGGATGTGTGGACACACAATGTTAGACCGAATAAGAAATGACGCTTTTCGGGAAAGACTGGGGGTGGCTACTATATCAGATAAGATAAGGGAAGGCAGATTGAGATGGTTTGGACATGTAAAAAGGAGACAGACAACGGCTCCCGTTAGATAAGTGGAAAGCCTTATTATAGAGGGGAGGAGGGGTAGAGGTAGACCCAATTGACTTGGGATGAGAGGATTAGGCGTGATTTGCTAAAGTTGCACCTCTCTGAGGACATGGTTGAGGATAGGAGTTCTTGGAGATGTAAAATTAAGGTTAAAGACCTTTAGAATGACGGGCTATTATTATTACTATCCCTTTTGCTATTGCTATTGCTATTGCTATTGTGGTGGGTGTTGTGGTTGTTGTTAGTATTACTATCGTTCTTACTATTAATTCTACTTTTAGAATTATTATTTTCTACTTATTATTATTTACTAAATCCTACCGTGTGTTGTGTTTTTAGTTTACCCATAGTGAAATGTTGAATTAAACAGACTAATATCATAGTACTGTAGTTGATTGTATATATATATATATATAAATATTATCTGTATATCTATTTACTTTTGAGTTGGGGGTCTCGCCGGAAGCAACCTCTCTATCTTTAGGGATAGAGGTAAGGTGTGCTTACATCCCACCCTCCCCAGACCCTACCTATGATAGCCTAGGCTATTTGTGATGGGAAATACTGAGTATGTTTGATTGATTGATTGATATATGTTTTGTTTAGAGGAAGGATTTAAACTATCGTTAAACGATGCATTACTATATGGCGGTAGAAAATCTAAGGGATGTTTTTTATTCCCTTGGATTTGGTCAAATATTTATACATCGTATTATCGATAATTTATATATGTAATGCAAAGTACGTGCACCTTGAGATTATGTTGTCATATCATTAAGCGAATCTGCATCATGACGAGATAAAACCTTGAACGCTGTTTATCATATTTAACTAACAAAATATCACAATGACATTGATAACTCCTTACATTAGAATTATATAAAATCATCATCATCATCGTACTCAGTAAATCCCACCGATAGCTAAGCTACGGTAGGGTCTGAGGAGGGTAAGATGTAGACAGCCTTACCTCTACCTCGTAGGAATAGAGAGGCTGCTTCCGGTGAGACCCCCGGCTCAATTAGAATTATATAAAGTATATCTTATTTAGGGTCATGATTGTTGATGGAAACATACTACCAGTCTACCTAAAGGTTAAACACGTACAAATTAGGAAAGCAAAAAACATGTATTAATCAGGACAATGAAATTGGGTTATCTAACATTTGGAAATCCAAATAAGCGAAATAAGTTCATCGCTTGGTTATAATTTCAATTCTTGACTCATTTATTACATCATCACACATACATGTGCTCGCTTCGACAGTGCGTCTCCTACTAAAATTATAAGCATAGCTTTAGGGTCTTGTGATTCAGACAATCATACCCTTCAAGGTTTTTAGTGCCTAGCAAATTTAAAGCTGTCATAAACATAACACCAAACAAGACCGGCACTTTGTATGCAATACTTTATCTCCTTTCTAAGTTTTCGTCTTCTATCACCCGTCATGAATATCAGTCACAAAGAGAATTGAATTCAATCTTTCTTTTTTGTGGAAAAGTTTTATTGAAAAGGGGACTTGCAAGTGACTAGTTATTGAACCAACAACACAATAAAAAGACAATTAACTTACAAATTTAACACCCTGAATTTACACCATTGATCCCAATTAACTTCAATTTTCTTGGATCTTAAGACAACCCAAATGAAGCTTAGTATCTTAATTTCTTCAACCATCTTGCTAGGGCTGATACTTATGTTATTAAAGCTCTTGTTTCTTGCTTTCCTAACACTCCAAGTTGTGATATGGTAAATGGCTTGGATCAACTTCTTTGCAAGCTACTCTGGCTGATATAACTATAAAACTCCAAAAAATGACCGAAGCTTACAACATAATGCTATTTTTTTTCCATATTAAATCCGCCATAAAGGGTGAGATTAATAGGTGTTCAACTGTTTCGAGAATCTCCAAACAAATGGGGCATAATTAATTAAGTCGTGTTTACAGGAATATATCTCTTTCTTGGAGCAATACATGTTAAAATTCTTTCAAGATGAACTTTCCAATTAAAGGCATTTACTTTTTCCAGGACTTGATTAATCCAATCATATTGTCTCTGATCATCATCGTGAAGATGTTTATCCTACATTCCTCACACCGAGGCACTGAAAACAACCCATCTTGGGTGCGCCATGTCCACAACCCATTTATCTTCCACATTTGAAATATTTACTTGCCTATTAACATGTAAGGCCAATGTGTGACTTGCGATACTAATATGACGAAACCCGTTAAATATATTATAGTCAAGAAAATAAAGTGGGCGAAAATCCGGATACGAGACTAGAGCTTCGGTGCACGAGTTTAACTTCAACAGGGGAAAAGATCTTCTAGAATGTTTAGTTTTAGCTATTTATGTTTACTTTTATGTGTGTGTTTTTCATGGTGTAAATCACCCACCCAATCGGAGCTCACTTTGGGTGGGGTCGGTTCGTTTAATCTATTTTATATTTTATACCGATAACGAGATCGTTTAATATCCTTTATATATCTTTATATTATCTATTCGGTCGTTTGATTTACCGCACCCATCTCGCATGCTTATCAAGAAAAAATCCGTTTGTTTATGGATCCGGTTTTGGGACCTACAATTGGTATCAGGGCAGGATTAAATCAATTGATTCAACTTTGTTCTTGATATTCGGGTTCTATTTTCATGATTACCCGAACCAAGAGGTTAATTTCTTGAAGATCCATTGTAGTTTTGAAAATAAAGTTTGAAGATCTTGGAAATAAAGTTGGAAATAATCATGCTATGTATAAGTTCGTCTTTGTAGATCTGGTGTTTCGGGACCATTCCGCCATGAGTCAAAATTCCGACGAGCCTACGGTTCTTCTCCAAACACGATTCCAAATATTGGAGATATAAAAATCAAACTCTGATATTCAGTTGGGTGAGTGTCGGTTATTTCTGATTGTTTCAACTGTGGGATGAAGACAGCAGCTGTGGTTTTGGTGGCCGGAAATTGGGTTTCGATGGCTGCAGATCTGTAATAGTGTTTCCGGCAGTGAGGCGGCGCTAGTGACCAAAGAGGAGGTTACGGTGGTTGAGGACTGGGATCTCTTTTTCGTTGACCTTTGGGCGGTTAACAGTGAAAGGGGTGACGGAGTTTGGTGAATGACTGGTGGATGATCGATGTCGAAAGGTTAATCAAAAACATTTATAAATTACCTTTATTAGCAAGGGCAAGTAAGGTGTCGAATCCACAGAGAATTGGTGAAAAGTGCTAATCAAGTTCAATACTTAATAACTAATTATACTAGGCGGACAAACGATGTCAAGCAGTTAAAAGATTTGTTAAACGAAAACACTATTACTTTGATTTGTAAACAATTATTAAAAGGTAACCAATCTCCAGGTTTCAGGTTTTGAAACAAGTTGGATAGATAATTAACCTATTGAATTGTATTATTTGTTTGAATCAATAAACCAAAAGACTAAATGTTTGACTATGTTGATTATTAGAACTTAATCTGAATAATTGACACGGCTAAATAATAATCTAGTTGATTGTCAATTTTGGGTGTTGATGAATTAATTCGGTATTAGTATTATGGTTAAAGATAGTTAGTTCAATGACACTAAGAACTCAATCCTAAATGTTGTTGACCACAAATCGTTTAACTGATAAACTGCAAATCAATCGATTACCAAAAACACTTTAAGCACACAAACAAAATCCAAAAGTTAAGGTTTAGAGTACCAACAATCCAACAAACAACGCAACCCTACGCCCGTAGATGGTCACGAGCGGATTAGACTCGCATAAGCATCTTCAATAGCTCTCTTGATTCTTGAATGGATGATGGCATGGATGATTGTGATGATTGGGAGGTGTTAGGATCGTGGAAAGAGGCTCCAAGTTCGTCAACATATGTTAGGGTATGAAGGATAGCCGTCATAGGGTTGAACCGGGCTTAAATAGTAGGCAAAAAAAAACCAAAAAACGATTTTCGTCCAGGTGACCTAGCCTACGGTCGCCCCACCATAAGCTACTGTGGGGACCGTAGCCCATGGTTTACATTCTCTGATTTACGGTGCAGTCCCCAGCATAAGCTACGGTGGGGTCACCGTAAGCTACGGTGGGGCATTCTCCCGCCTAACTGTTTCGCCAATAACTTGTTCGTTATAGCTCCATTTTATGTCCTGTCTTCGGCAGCGTCTTCGTCTTCAAATTCTCTATCACTCCACATAATAATATTTTCATTTCCACTCCATCTCAATTGCTCCAATTTAGCTCCTTTAAGCTCCACTCACATATAAACGTAAAACCACTCAAAGTAATTGTGTCCAAGACATATAAACACACAAAACGGACGATATAACTTTCTTAACACACACTATTTCACCTATAAAATCAGTGAATTGGTTTTCGGCGGTGAAGGTGACTGGTTTTGATGGTGACTGGAATATTAAGTTATGGTATGGAGATCTTTTCCCGGTGAACGCTTTTCCGGCTATCGGTGACTTTGGGTGGTTGCTACTGGCAGCCTTGGATGACAACGTTGATGATTTGAATGGTGACTACCAAAGCACAATTTTCCAGTGGCTTCAGTTACTTTGGCTCGTTTTTCCGGCAAAGGAGCCGGTCACCGGTTTTGGGTACGACGGTGGTTGCAATGGAGGTAGCCGTGGTGGCGGTTATGGAGGAGGTGGTGGTTTGTGACGATGTGGTGTTGGAGGGAGGATGACCGGTGACAAAAACTAGGTTCTGACAACCCTATCGGTTTTCCGGCGACACCTCCGGTGAACTCCGGTGTCTTATCCGGCGCTGTAACTGCTGAAAGGTAAACAAGGTCCCTCTTTCTTTTGTTTTGTGCCCTAATGAGAAGTGGACTTGGGCTGAATTAGACTTGGGAAAATATTAATACTTAGGTCAAAGTCTTCTGGTCCACATTACTATTTGTTGTTTGGCTATTATTGTGAACTTATTATATTTCTCTTTCGCCAGAAGCAAATTAAAGTTTTAACTAGATTTTCGGGCAGAGAAATAATTATTTGTTGGATTGACCAAACTGAATTAAGTCAATATTGATAAGGTTTTTTGGCAAAAAAAAAAATTGATATCACAAGTTAAGGGGGTGATTGTAAGGCCAATGATGTATGACTTGTAATATTAATATGACGAAACCCTTTAAATATATTATGGTCAAGAAAATAAAGAGGGCGAGAAATCCATATACGAGACTAGAGCTTCAGTGCATGAATTTGGCTTCAACCGGGAAAAAGATCTTTTAGAATGTTTAGTATTAGCTATAAATAGGACTTTATGTTTACTTTTTGTGTGTATTTTTCATGGTGTAAATCACCGACCCAAGGGGAACTCACATTGGGTGGGGTCGGTTCGTTTAATCTATTTTATCTTTTATACCGATAACAAAATCATTCACTATCCTTTATATTATCTGTTTGGTCGTTTGATTTACCGCACCCATCTCGTACTTTTATCAAAAACAAATCCGTTCATTTGTGGATCCAGTTTCAGGGCCTACATAACCCATGATACTTGTTGAGCTAAACAATTTCGTATGATGTTTTGGGTAATCTCACCCACTTTCAATCCCATACAACCATGCCTCCAAATAAATTAACCTGAAGCAACCCGCCACCATGTAGTTCTTATTTTAAACAATCGCGAACAATGAAGGGAACTTCGTTTTCAATGGAACAAGAGCAATCCAAGCATTTACCCAAAAATGAATATTTTGGTAATTTACCAACAAACACAACTAGAAAATGAGTCACTAAATTTGTTAGAAAACCCATTTTCCAATGATTTCCTATAAAAAGCTGTGTGGAAAAAACACATGTTGAAAAAATCCATTTTCGCCAATAAGTTGATGATGGAGTAGTAAGAGAGAGACTTGGTGTTCATGTGACCTAGGTTCGATTCTGCCCTATTGTTTAGATGTTTGTTTTTTCAGAGGTAAAATGTCAGCAGACCACATTTGCAGACATTTGTAGAAAAAGAGATGGAACCAAACCTCTGTAGTATGCAAGAAGACGACTGTTTGTTTTTTAACGTCCGTAGACGGCTAAAATAAATTGATGATGTATGAACAGTGATAGTGGGTGGTGGTGGTCGACGATGGTGGATAGTGGTGGTGGTGGACGGTGGGTGGTGGTGGTAGACGGAGGATGGTGGTGGTAGCAGGTGGTTGGCTGTGGCGGACGGTGGTGGTAGATGGCGGTAGTGGGTGGTGGTGGACGATGGTGGTGGTGGGTGGTGGATAGTTGTGGTAACGGACGGTGGTGGATGCCGGTGGATAGTGGGTGTTAGTAGGTGGTGGGGTTTAACCATCTAGAGAGACCTTAGAAGATCTTAGAAGTGGATGGCCAAGTCTGCACCAAGAAGAGTTTGCGTTGACATTTTTTTGATGAGACTTCTTCGAAAAAACAAACAGTCTGCAGATGGCAATGCCTGCACTGCGCAGACAAAAGAGCATGCGCAAACCTTTTGTTTAGAAAAACAAACACCAACTTAGTTTCTACGACACCGACTGATGATGGGAGACTAGGCGAGTATGTAGCATTCATTTGACACTCTTATGATTCGCCTTATTTTGGATAGTTTAAAACACAGTGGGTATCACACAAGATCCTAGTACCTGTGATCTAAACCCGATATAATTATATATGGTTAGTTGCAAGGTTTAATCTTTACCTGATATAGTGTCATTCTTGCATTTTACTTTTTAGTCGGCATACTTACATAAATCTATTTATTTGTTAGAAAAATCTAATTTTAAATTCCATAAGTTCTTATTAGCTAATGATCTTAAATTTATGCGGTATGTTAATATAGTTTCCATCTAGGAGATTTGCTACATTCCCACTTTAGTCTAAAGTTCTTTTTTAGTCTTTTGTTTTGCTTCAGTATTATTTACATCGGTCACTTAACTCAATCAGATGCCAGAGTTAATTTTTACCCATGTGTCAGTCATATGATGAGTATTTTGATAATTTTCTTTTTTTCTTTTAATTTAACTTTATGATAATAATTATTAGCTAAATAATCATAATACTAAACAAAGTGGGACCTAAAAATCATACTTTTCTTCTCCATCTTGCTAAAAATAACCCTAAACTTCATAATCCTCACTATCTCATTCTTTGACTGTCAACCATCATGACCCACCGACAACACCACCAAAGTAGCCCCAACCTTTTGCTTCCTGCTGGCTTCTCCCTCCCTTATCTGGTACTAATTAGGATAAGATTTTGTTAACAGGGTGGATATGCCGTGGAAATTGGACATTATTTATCCTCAAAATCATGATGATAAGATGGAAACAAAAAGGAGTTTGGTGGGATTTAGCAAAAGGTGATGGGACGATATTGGTGCAGTGTTGGGATTTCCTACCTGAAGGTTATACGTTGTATATGATATGACATGACAGAACATGATACCATATGATATAATTTGATATAATATCACTTGATAAAGTACGATATGATATGACAAGATATCATTTCATATCAAGTTAAATGAAGGGGAAATATAAAATTACAATAATACAAATCATGTGAACCACAAATAGGTAAAAGCTAATAACAACATTTGACGAAGTTATGTGTTTTGATGAAAATAGGACTAAAACGAAACTAAATAACTTAAAAAGCAAAAAAAAAACACCCAAATTTTTGGACTAAAAGTGGGTATCTGAACAAAACTAAGGGACTAAAATCGTACTTAACTCAATTATGTGTTACAATTCCGCAGTGAAAAGATCTAAGAGTTGTTTTCGATTCTCTTAGATTTGGTCAAATATTTAGAGTTTATTTGATAAAATACGCTTTAAATATGCGTTGTTACACACTCCTTAAGGTGTTCAGTTAGTCCATATTATGTCACAACATTACCAAAATAGTAAATTGATGTTATAAGATGAAAACTAATAAACAATCATAAATATAATAAGTTTATCATCGTTTAATGTTATTGTACTAACGAAAAGAAAGTAAAAACACTAGCTTGACATAATAAACTAACATTTGAGTTAATAGATCATTGCAAATCAGGAAATAGAAATTAAATTTATAGTTACTTAACTTTAACTATTTAAGAAACTTTTTGAACTCTATGATGTGTTAGCTTTATTTTAGTTATGCACAAAATGGATGCTAGGGTTCACAAGGTATATTGGACTTTAGATGTTACCGATGTGTTTTGCACATAATAATTCTACATGAATAAACAATAAATATGTAGTTAAGTGTGCTAGAGTGGATCTATATTAAGATGCGTGAATCTAATGGTAAGTTTCCACTCGTGCTATAAGAAACTCTGTGAACTCTTTGTTGGTATAATATTGTTAACTGGTATGAGATAAATATGCTATAAATGGTATCAAAGTCACTCAATTGGGAAACCTCATCCTCCATGATGAGTACCTATAGATGTTAAGGACACTTTAGGAAAATCCAACATCCTTGAAATTGGGGACCTCTTTAAGAACAACCCATATTGCGTGGACGACTGTAACATCTAGACAAATCATACATCTATCATGGTCAAGTGAGTTGTTGGGTTCAAAGGATTAAAGGACCTCAAATATCACCTATGTTTATTTGTTAACCTTTTATGGGAAAACAAATATTATGTGTTGGTGTTTGATTAAAGCATGATTTTACAAGTATACACTTTGTTATGTTTTGTTTTAGGTGAAAATGTTGATATTTGGTTAATAAAAGAACAAAAAGACATGCATGTAATCAGGGCTGTTTCGAGAAAGCAAAAAAACTTTTGTGGCGAAGGCGAAAATTTTTTGGGCCTTAAGAAAAAGAGTATTTTGTTGGGTTTAGAAAGTTTACTTTTTATATGGGCTTACTTGGTTATAATTTGGGTTGTGTAACATACGTTTATATAAAAAAAGAAATTAAACATGTCTTAAGTGTGGCTAGAACACAAAACCTCTTGGTTGTGGGTTGTGAGTAATACCCATTTGCCACTATATCAAGCTAGTTGTTATGTAATTGTGTTTAAACGTTAAATATACATATTGTTTTTAATAAAAACATATATAATTTTTTTTCAAAAAAAAAAAAATCGGTTCTAGCGGGATGTCAGGCTTGTGACCGTCGACCACCTTGCCACGCCAAGGGCCGGCCCTGCATGTAATAAAATTAAAATTTCACCGGTCTTACTAGAAAGTGAGGGGAACTAAGCTTATTCTTGGTTATGCATAAAATTCTTATTATAACTAGTAAGGATTAGCGATTAATATTATTAAAATCAAAACGATTACAATAAAGTGGCAGACAAACGAGCAACAAGCTGCGTCGCAACCCCTTTTGAATGGCAAAACCAATTCTACTAAAAACAAAGCGTTGGGTCGTAGGAGACGACAAAGTACCATGAACGACACTCTGAACCCTGTTTAGAAAATTCACGGCCTCCGGGGCCAGAAACCCAAATGTATCAAAAGCAAAAGGGAGAAATACATGTTGATTTTCTAAACAGGCTTTCTCGTGTTTGGCAACTTTGCCCGATTCGGCCTTCAACGCAGCCTGACCCACAATCTTATTTATAACTATTATCTTATATAGCCCATAATCTTATTTATGGTATCAGTTTAAGGTAATTTTCAAGAGTTGTTTAGATTTCAACGCAGCTAGCGGTTTATACATGGTTCATTGTAGTGATGTTTTCCTGATACGGTATCTTGCTAGTATTTAGCTTTAAACTCACATGCTTATATAATCTAATATCAAATTCCGCAAGTTCTTATTAAACGAATCTTGATAACAAGTTAAACTTTGAACATTGTTTATCATATTTTTTTTAACAAAGTATCACAATGACATTGAAAACTCCTTATATTAGAATTCCAAAAGTCGAACACAAGCACTACTAGAAGAGGGAACTTTCCTATAAAATGTTTCCGACAAAATATCGACAAATGCAGTTTTCCACAACTTAGAAATAATTTTCCGACAAAATAAAAAAAACTTACACCTCCAACAATTTTTCGAGAAAATTTCAACAAAAGAAACATTTGTCGGAATTTTATCGCTAGCGTTCAAAGGATTCCGATATTTTACCGACCATTTTTCCATTTATTTACTAATCTATCAAGTAAAATTAGAAAAATCCTAATGTTTCGAAGTTTTGTCAGAAAATTGTCGAAACTTCAATAAACTTTACGATAAGTTTCTGACTAATATTAAATAAAAGTTATTATTCTTTTTTATTAAGATTATTAACAAATGTAATTGATGAATTAAAAACAGAAAAAAGAAAAAAGTTAATATTTTTTTAGTGTTTGTCGGAAAAGTGTCGGAAATTTATGAAACTTCCGACAAGTTTCCGACAAATGTTAAAAAAATTAAGTTGCTTTTATAAGATCATTATAAATCTAATTGACTAGATTAATAAGAAAAAAAATAATTTAAAAGTGTTCACAAATTAATACTTTAGTATATAAAACTTATTAAGTATAAAGAATAACATATATAAATTTTTAAAACAATTTATAATTCAGTGTTACTAATTAAATATATTAGAAACCAAATAATATTTGATTGTTATTAACACATTATTAATAAATAAAGTTTTAATTAGGAATGACTTTTATTTACACAATGTATGTATAATTTGCAAAGGCATATGTGCTAATGTGTGTTAGGTTGTGTTTGGTTTTGCTTAAAAGGTTTAAAAAGAGCTTACGTTACCAAACAAAAAACATGCTGGCGGTAAGTTTCCCCCCAAATTAAAACTCTTGGCGCCTTCTCAAACCCTAAAAGAGTAAAATCCTCAGTTCGCTTCATAGAGCCTTTTTGCCGTCGCTTCCCATCACCTGTTCCTACCCTTTTCGAAAATTATGTTAATAAACAGATTTCTAGGTTTTCTTGTGGATATGGTTTTTAAGGTTGAATGCTATATGAGCGTATTTTGGATATGCTGATTTTGTGCCTCCTTTTTGGAACAAATTAATTAGAGTGATTATGCCATACATTTTGCAGAAGCTAGTCTATAAAAAATATGTTTGCTTCATCTGTTCTTAGGACTAAATTAGTGCACAGCTAGCTTTTAGTATAAAATCCATTGTTGTAATGAAGCGTGCCTTTAAATTTAAGGATAATCTTACAAATAGTTAAAGTACAGGCCTATGTGTGTGTTTATAGATATGGTTCACTTGTTTTATTTGTATATATCTATTGTTAGGTTGGCGTGTACGTATGTGGATGAGGACGATTATGGCGAGGAAGATGGTAGTCATCTGGATGATGATGGTGAGAATTATGGTAGTGGTAAGGGTGCTAGCGGTAAGGATGATGGTGGTGATAGGCGGATCTCACGCGTGGGAAGAAAGTATGTTTTTTAATTTCAACATTTTTATCTGTGTTGATTATAATTACTGTATATTTTAATGTTATAGGTTTGGATCTGGACGTGTTCATAGGAGTGCTTGTGTATTACTAGATCAAAAACTTGATGGAGATTGGATCAAATTTAGAAAGGTTCCACATAGCGTCTTAAGGGAGATGTTTAGTACCTTTCGGGTAAATATTAGTAGATTATTTGTATATTTTATAATTATTTGTTTTAATTTATTAATTTTATATTTTTTTACCGACACGGTGGATATGGGATCCACAAGATGACCCATACATTTTTGAGGGGTTTGTTAACGTTCTTATGAATCATTATTCAACTAAGATGAATGAACTAAGAAAAGAATCAAAAAGGAAAGCCAGGGTGGACAATCAGGTTGTTGAGGATGCTCGACAGTCGAAGGAGGTATCATTGTTATTATTGTTGTAAATTGTTGTTTAGGTTATTATTGTTATTATTAAGTCAAACATATATATATTTTTTAAGTTTAGGTATTTTAGGCTTGTTTTCATATTTATTAGTTATGCGAATTCTTTTTGTTTGCATTTAAGGGTGCAAAAGAGCCGAGTCGCTCGCAAGCTACTTGATATCTACTCATGACCCGAGCTCGAACTTTGTAAATAGAGCTCGAAACGAGTTGCGCTTGATCTCGAGCTCCGTGTAAGTTAAACGAGCCGAGCTCAAGCTCAGGCTTGATTCAGCTTGTTTGCATCCTCATTTACATTAAAGGTCAAATGAACATGATCTCAGTTTGTAGCTGGTAAAGTGTAGGTTTAACCTGTACCTATTTTAGACATATGATACTTATTTTCTTATTCTAAGCTGTGAGATAATGCGTTTTTGGTAAACTATGGTGTAAATTGGGACACCATTGTCATCTGCTGTTAAAAAAATGATAGGGCCACCATTGTAATTTGTGTATAAATCAGGGCCACCATTGTTCTTTTTTTAGTTAAACTTATATAGTTATGTTTTCTCACCGGAAGCAGCCTCTCTATTCCTTCGGGGTAGAGGTAAGGCTGTCTACATCTTACCCTCCTCAGACCCTACCATAACTTTGCTATCGGTGGGATTTACTGAGTACGATGATGATGATGTGTTAGTTTTAGCTGTAATTTATGCAGAGGTACAAAAATATAATTTAAAAAGAACAATAGAACTACCATCTAATAGAATTTGCACTTGGTGTCATTACTATAAGGCGTATTAATTTGCATCAGTTACTTGTTTTGAACTTTGGTCAACTTGCTTGGATACGACAATAGTTTGACTTTCATATTTCTTGAACTAGTCAATGACTGAATCTCCAAATTGGGTGGTTTTGCTAACATTTGATTATCATGACAGTATGGTCATGTTTTAATGACCCGTTAGCATTTTGATTAGCATTATAGTTTGTAAATTAATATGTATTATGTATTAATTATATATATATATTTTAACAAACTATAGGTCAAAGATGTTCTAAGGCAAGTTTGAACAAGAACAAGAGGCTTGACAAAACTTGGAAAACCGCTTGGAACACATGGAAAGAGGCGCGGAAAAAGAGCGGACCGAACGCAAGAAGCTTCAAAGTCAAATGGAAAGAGTCTTGGAAAAGGAGCGGGCTGAACGCGAGAAACTACAAAGACAGTTTGAAGAAATTATGAAAAAGTTTGCCGAAAAGTAGTTTATTGACTTTTTGGTAATTTGACATGTTAAATGTATGTTATTTTGTTTGGTATTTGACATGTTAAAGCATATGTTATTTTGTTAGGTTGTTGTAAAAGATTTGCTTAATTTAAATCATGTTTTGTTTTGTTTTTTTTGGAATTTTAGCTTTTTATAACTTTTTTTGAACAAATAATTTAGATTTTCGTTCTTTTTTTATTTCATGTTTGTCAGAGTTTCATCAGAAAAAATAATAAATTAAAATTTAATATTTGTCGGAAATTCACCTGTAAAAATAAAACAAAAAAGAAGTAAGAATTTAGTTTTTTGTCGGAAAGTTGTTTGTACATTTAAAATTGTTTTATATTTAAATAAAATTGTTGTAAGATTGTTGGAAATGAAATCAAATTAACTATTATGATTACTAAATTTTCATGATTAATGATTAAAGAAAAAATTAATAAAATTTTGATTTGTGACTAGTTTCTCGCTAAATAATGGGAATAATCTAAAAATCACGTCCTCGGTAGTTTGTCGGAAATTTAGCGACTAATAACAATTGTCGCTATTTTGTGGGAATAGTTGTGGGAAATTACTTGGAAAATTTTTTCCTAGGAGTGTTTTTCCGACAAATGCTTTTTGGCGGTACTTTGTCGCTAATCTGTGGTTCCAACAATTTACCTACTATTTTTTTGTCGGAAAAGCTTCAGTTTTTTAGCAGTGAAGGAGATCAAGCAACAACATGTATTAGCACAAGTGAGCTTGGGTTATAAGTCCACTTCATAACAAAAAACTCACATCATGTATATTGGATTTCCATATAAACACAATAAATTATAACAGACTAGATTATAGTTTCACACTTTCACTTCTTGACTCTTTTAATATTTTGCATCATCATCACATATACACATACATGGACGCCCTTTGTTGGAGTGTGTTTTCCGCTAATATTATTAGCAATTTGTACCCTTCAAGGTGTTTAGTGCCTAACAATTATTTCCAAGCTGTCATTTAGATAATATCAAGACCGACACTTTTAAATCAATATTTTATCTCTTATCTAGGTTTTCGTTTTCGACCTCAGTCATTAATATGAATTGTTACGTTTTTTACAACAATTCTTTTTCTTTAAATTAATTAATACAGTACAAGTTAATTAATACCTTACAAACTAATATCTTTTCCATTTAATGAATATATATTTGCAAATCATGATGATAAGATGGAAACAAAGAGGAGTTTTGTGGGATTTAGCCAAAGGTGATGGGACGATATTGGTGCAGTGTTGGGATTTCCTAACCGAAGGTTATACGTTGCATATGACATGACATGACACGATACGATATGATACGATACGATACGATATAATACAATATGGTATGATATGATATCACTGGATAAGGTACGACATGATATGATAAGATATCATGTCATATCATAATATGTCATGTCATATAATATAATATCATATCATATCAAGTTAAAAAAAAAGGAAACATAAAATTACAATAATACAAATCATGTGAACCACAAATGAGTAAAATCTAATAGCAACATTTAACAAAGTTAAGTGATTTGATGAAAATATGACTAAAACAAAACTAAATAACTTAAAAGCAAAAAATAAAAAACACCCAAACTTTTGGACTAAAAGTGGGTATTCGAACAAAACTAGGGGACTAAGCCGTACTTAACTCAATTATGTGTTACAATACCGCGGTGAAAAAGATCAAAGAGTTGTTTTTGATTCTCTTAGATTTGGTCAAATATTTAGAGTTTATTTGATAAAAAACGCTCTAAATATGCGTGTTATGTATGTTGTTACACACTCCTTAAGGTGTTCAGTTAGTCCATATATATACCTTAATGTCACAACATTACCAAAATAGTAAATGGATATAATAAGTTGAAAACTAATAAATAATTGTAAATATAATAAGTTTATCATCGTTTAATATTATTATACTAACAAAAAGAAAGTAAGAACACTAGCTTGACATAATAAACTAATAGATCATTGCAAATCAGGAAACCGAAAGTAAATTTATAGTTACTTAACTTGAACTATTTAAGAAAATTTTTGAACTCTATAATGTGTTAGCTTTATTTTAGTTATGCACAAAATGGATGCTAGGGTTCATAAGGAATATTGGACTTCAAATGTTACCGACGAGTTTTGCACATAATAATTCTAGATGATTAAACAAGAAATATGTAGTTAAGTGTGCTAGAGTGGATCGGTATTAAGATGTGTGATCTAAGGTAAGTTTTCACTCGCGTTATCAAAAAATCCGTGAACTCTTTGCGGGTATAATATTGGTTAAGTGAACACAAGGAGATCAAGCAACAACATGTATTAGGACAGGTGAACTTGGCTTATAAGTCCACTTTCATACCCGAAAACTCACATCATGTATATATTGGATTTCCAGATAAACAAAATAAGTTATAACAGACTAGGTTATAGTTTCACACTTTCACTTCTTGACTCTTTTAATATTTTGCATCATCATCACACATACATGGACGCCCTTTGCCGGAGTGTGTTTTCCGCTAAGATTATTAGCAATTTGTACCCTTCAAAGTGTTTAGTGCCTAACAATTATTTTCATGTTGTCATTGAGAAAATATCAAGACCGACACATTTAAATCAATATTTTATCTCGTTTCTAGGTTTTCGTATTCGATCCTCTATCATTAATATGAATTGTTACGTTTTTTTACAACAATTCTTTTTCTTAAAATTAATTAATACAGTACAAGTTAATTAATACCTTCCAAACGAATATGTTTTCCATTTAATGAATAAATATTTGCAAACCCTGACATTCTATAAATTAATATCTTCCATCCTTTCCAAATCAGCCCCATCTAATAACACCCAGCTTCCTATGGTGAGCCGTCACGATCCACCTCCATTGGCCATCACCGTCTTCCAGTCATATCCACCACCAATTTACGATACCATAACTGGCTCATTGTTCATAGTATTTAGGGTGATCAACAAATTTGGTCTATGTCTTGATATAACAGGATCGAATGCCTCCCATCATGGGTATGTAGTTCAGTTTGGAACTCATACGGAGGATGTTAAAGAGGGTATGTTATAATTTCAATTTCAATTTCCATTTTCATTTTATTGAAGTCTTATATATATACATATATCACTTACAAATTTCCATGTGGATGACTCAGAAGTAACCTTAAATGTTTGTTTGGCAAGCAATTTACGGGTGGTCAACAGTGTGATCGACGAAAAACATGTGAACACTAAAATACATCATGAGGTATACACAAATATATGTTTTTAATTGTTTCTAACTATTGAATAGATCTTTAATCTGCTTTTGTACACACTGACAGAAAATCATTGAAGTCTATATTTCGGGTGGATCCTACATGCCTTAAGGTAATTCACTTTGATTCAGATCCGAATTATCTTGGGAGTAAATTGCAAGTTTTTGACGGTTACAGTCTTTTTATTTTCAGGAGAAGGCTCACAAGTTCGAGTTCAGGAGCTAGGAGCAAAGATACTTAAAATTGCATTAGCTAGTTTAGTTTGTAACCTTTGTGATTGTTCTTCTCATAGTCTAGGAAAAGTACCTAATCTGAAATGTTTTATTTACTTTTTGTAAGGGGATATTTGATTGTTGTGTCATGTTGATTTATTGGACATTTATTATTGTATGATTGCAATTTTATGTTTATTTATTTCTATATATATTAATTATAATTTTAATCTTTAAAATATATTTATCAAAGTTAATTGAAGCAAACATCTGATGCAAAATTATGACCAAATTAAGTTGTAAAGGAAACGCTACAATTATAAATCAGTTTATGAAGCTATGAAAAGTTGATTGTAACTTTTCAACGGTGGATGGCTTGACCCGTTGACCTGCGGTTTGTATGTGTATTACACAAGATTGAACAATTTTAATTATACAAGTCGTAAGTCTAATTCGTTATTTTAATCTTGGTTCTGAACAGTGAAGGATCAAGAAATTTTTTTCACAGGGTCAGATTTTTTAAGGGTCAATTGTCTATCGCATGTATTAAATTTTTTCGGTTGTTCGAGTCGGGTCGGGTCGGGTCACATATAAAAAATAAAACCAAATTACGATATTAATTACCGTAACAAAATTGTGTTAATGCGTGAAATTAAATTACATGTAAGTAATATAAAAATAAAAATAAATGTAAATATTCATTATATTAAATCTCTAATAATAAATTAAATCTCTAATAGCATATTACTTTAAAACAAAAACAAAAATCTGTTTAATATTAAATGTTTGTTTAGCAGTTGAGTTTATTTGGTTCATTTGAGTATTTGACAGACTATTTTTTCTTTTAGTATTTCCAAGTAAAATAATAATTACACTCCTCTTCTTCATATTTATCCATCTACAATTCATTAGCTCCACCACTTTAAGTCTTGGAATAGTCAAATGGTCTCTAATCTTGAAAGCAACTTTAAAATGGAAATAGACTAGATTACTTGAAGGTTGAAGCTGTCGATCTACATCGTCTTAAAAACTTCAAAGTGGAAATCAACGTAAACCTTTTCCTTCTTTTTTCTCTAGATTTCAAGGGGTCGGTGTTGAAATTTTACAGGGGTCGGTCAAGATTTTACAAATACATAACACTAAAAATTATTTTTTTCACAGAGGTTGGCCGACACCCGAAGGCAATGCTTAGGCCCGCCCCTGGTTCTGAACCCAAATTTATAATCACACCAGGTTTTTGCATATATCAATTATAAGACTAGTTTTAAAGGAAGAAAAAGGGAAGATTGTCAAATTAAACAGTATACTGATTACAGGCTGAACTGAAATTACCGACCTTCTGTTTAGCCCAGTACCAAAGTCATTGATTCTCATAGACCCCAATATACTGTTTTTGCAGGGCTTGTATATCTCTATTACCAGCTTTTCTTTTCTGGGTCTTAAACCACACTATAAGTGCTCATGAGTGTAACCGACTCTAGACCCTCTTATAGCCCGATACTTCACAACAAACCATTAACCGAACAATTTCCCGGATATCACTTATAAGTTATAACCATACTTTGGACTATTTGGTCAATGTTTACCAAAAAAGCCAACCATCCCAAGGAAGTGTCCTTGACCCAGAAAAGTCAAACTTGATAAAAAAAATATATAACCTTTTGCTCAATTTACATGTTCTATATATATATTATGACCAAGTTGCCTAAGTTAGAAGGGACTGAAATAATAGGTTGTTTGAAAAATGGGCCAATTGATTAAACAAAGATGTGAATGTGACTTGTCTGATGTCATGTGGAATATATGAATGGTTATTAATCATTCCACTGTCAAATTGAGCTTCAATTTCCATGTTTCAATTCATAATGACTTGACTTCATTTATATGGTAATACAATATTTGTATCAGTCAAGTTGTTCACTAAAAGTAACAGTTTAAGATAATCAACAGATACTCTGATGGAGTTTTTGCTCCTGTTGTGTTTCTCTCTTATGATTTCTTTCGCGTCTGGAGCCGACACCGTGTTTGCAAATCAATCTTTATCTGGAAACCAAAAAATCATACCCAAAGGAGGAAACTTTGATCTGGGATTCTTCAAACCAGGTAACTCTTCCAAATATTACATAGGAATCTGGTACGAAACGGTCAAAACACCAACAATAGTCTGGGTCGCAAACAGAGAAACACCCATCTCTGATAGATTCCTGTCGGAACTCAAGATTGTTAATGGTAACTTAGTCCTCTTAAATGAGTCCAAGGTACCTATTTGGTCCACAAATGTTACAATCACCAGTTTTAATGCAGTAGTTGCCGTTCTTCTTGACGATGGTAACTTAGTTTTAAAAGACGGGTCAAAACCAGCTGTTGAACCAATTTGGCAAAGTTTTGATCACCCGGTTAACATACCTGGTTACCCGGGGCTAAACTTGCTTATGATTATAGAACAAAAAGGAGTTAACTTCTTACTTCATGGAGAAGCGATGAAGATCCCGGTGTAGGACTCTTCTCTTTTGAGCTTATCCCTTCTAGTAAAGAATATGTATGCAAGTGGAATGGGACACAACAATACTGGACAACCGGGCCATGGAATGGACAAATATTTAGCTCGGTACCTGATATGAGGTTAAATAACATAAAGTTGGGACTGCCTGTAAACGTTTCATGAATTGCAATTAATCACGACCAATAAGTGAAAGCTGAGATTATTAAATTCAATAACCCTATATGTATCAATACTATTCGGTTTTTCATGTTTTTAGTATTTTCATTGGTACTGGAACTGAACCGAAAAGCAGGGAGTGCTTGATTTTCAGTACCCGGATTGATGAACTGAAGATGTTCCGAAAGGCAAGTTAGAGTCGGATGAATCCGTGTTGTGGCAGCTTGAAACAACAGCGAAAATATCAGTGGGAACTTCCTGTGAAGAGAACAAACATTCCTGATAACGTATTGAGAAATTTGTGGAAAGTTCAAGCAGAAGAAGTGTCATATATTTATACATGGGTATTTATTTATACATATAGACAATAAGATAAGCCCTTTGTTTTTCTTCATTATTGTTTTTTTCTAAGCAAAGTACAATAAGAAGTTATATAATCAAAAAAGTTTCAAAGTAAGCACATCCAAATTATCCAAGGATAATTACAATCATGACAGATCTTGTTTTTGACCAAAAGCTTTTTACACCTTAAAATATTCTATTTGACGCAATGCTGACCAAATCTTTTTACACCTTAGAATACTCTATTTGACACAACGCAGGGAAATGACCACATATGGTGTTGGTGACATCTTTATTCACAAAACCTAATCCAAATACATGACACACATTACAATATCTTTCATAGCTGCTACACTTAATGCTAACACGAATAAACAGTTCAAAACAGCTTAACTACTAGAGACACCATAAACTACTTACAAGCAAACCTTTGCAATTTTGCAATGAACACCACCACCTTTACATAAGCCATGTCTTGCAGGCTTTCCAGAGAGTGAAAAAAAGCATGTTTTGCACGGCGGTTGAAAAGTAAAGTGCCACACACTATCCAAAATCCGATAGGGAAACCAATGGCACCGCCTATATAAAACCATTTCCAAAGGTCTTCTATCCCTTTCCCGTCATCCTCACTTTCACTGACTTCTGAACCTTCATCTCCCGGACAATATTTGGTCAAGGGAAGTCCACATAGTCGTGCATTTCCTGTGTATTTTGAAGGTTCAAAAGACTGGAGTTGAGTGCTAGATGGAATTCTCCCTGACAAGTTATTATACGACACATCCAGATAGTTTAATAAATTCATCTTGGATATGCTTGAAGGTATCTCTCCTGAAAGATTGTTTCTTGATAAATCCAAAGATAGAAGTTTTCTCATCTCACCAATTTTCCATGGAATCTTCCCATCTAGAGCATTGTTTGACAAGTTCAGCGCAACCAATTCATGGAGATCAGTTAGTTCATAAGGTATTTGTCCTAATAGATTGTTTCTTGACAGATCAATGCCCTTTAAAAGTCCTAGATTTGTGCTGAATTCACATATATTTCCTTGCCAACGAATCATTTGATGGTCAACGTAAGTGGGATGAGGGTAAAATTGCACAGTACCTCTTAAAGTAGACCACGGAGTCGAGACTTTGTGTACATTTTGTTGATTTAAGAATCCTTGTTGAACCATGCTAGTAAGATTGTTCACGCACGAGGGTATGGTTTCATTAAGACTGTTTATTGACAAGTCTAGAATTTTAAGATTTTGAAGTTGACATAATTGTAAAGGGATACATCCGAGGAGTTTGTTCGATGTTAGGCTAAGAACATATAACCTTGATAACCTTTCCCCTATATATACAGGCACGTTACCAGTAAACTCATTGGCCCCTAAATCCAAAAATGTTAACATCGTGCAATTTTTAAGTGACAAAGGCAATTCTCCAGAAAAGTTGTTGTTGTATAAACTCAACACCTCAAGTGCAATCAAAGATTCCATAGAGGTAGGGAGCTTTCTAGATATTGTTGTATCCTAGATTAAGAACTTCAAGTTCTTTGAAATGCCACAAACAATCTGGAAGTCTTCCAGTAATTGAGTTGTGTGAGAGGTCTAGATATCTTAAGAACCCTTCGGAAATGTGGCATAAAAAGGATAGTCCTCCATGGAATTTGTTTCTAGAAAGATCTAAGTACGCTGAAGTATATGGAACATTCGGTATATGACCACCAAAATTGTTTGAACTCAAATCTATTCATGAAAAATAGTTAGGGTCAAAACTGGATATTAAATTAGGTACCTCCCCGCTGATGTTGTTGGTCGAGAGATTCAAATACACCAATTGAGAAGGCCAAGTGTTCCAAAACTCCACAGGAATTGTGTCGGAAATTCTATTGATGGCAATATTAAGATGAATAAGTTTTCTACTGTTTTGAATCCATTTAGGAAAGGGGGGCCCTAGGTTGCAAGAGCTAAAATCAATAGAGTCTACATAAGAAAGTTTTGGCATGCGAGAATCAGAAAAAACTCCTTTGAGTGAGTTGTTTGAAAGATCAATATAGCGAAGCTTTGATTTTCCAATGTTGTCAGAGATGGCACCACTAAGATAGTTGGAAGAAATGTCAAGACTTTGAAGCTTGGGTAATTCCCATACCTTTTCACTTATTGATCCTTTTAACTCATTATGATCAAGTTTAAGAAGTTTCAGAGAAGAAAACATTTGGATCTCATCATTTAATTAACCAGTGAACTGGCTATGTGAAGCATAAAAATATTGTAATTCTACTGATGTGCATCCGGACCAGTTGTTGAGGAAATCATAAAATTTGACCACAGCGGAGTTGAAAGTTAAATATAAAGACGTCAAAGTACATAGATTACCAAAAGATTTGCCATCTAACTTGTTTTTAGAAAGATCAAGAATACGAAGCTTATTGCTACTTAATGGCAACAACCATTGATACATGGATGAGTTGAGATTGTTATCGTCAAGATAAAGGGTAACAATAGATGAAGAAGAGTTGACAGATGAGGAAGAATATGGATGCATAACCTGCGAGAGGTCACATCCCCATAAACTTAAATATGACAGTTTTTGAAGATTTAGAATCACATTTACTCACTTATCTACTTTGGCCAGGGAAGTACCATCCATCATCAGGCTGTTCAAACTAGACATATGGGACAACCAATCTATTGTTTCAACTATACAACTTGTGAGGTTATTAAGTGAAAGGTGTTGCAAGTTTGTGAGGTTTCCAAGTTCTAGGGGAATGCAGGTTCCGTTTAAACGATAGTTGCTAGAAAGGTCAAGGTGTGTTAATTTGGTCAAAGAATCAATGGACGTGGGAATGCTTCCACCAAAAGAATTATAAGAAAGATCAAGATAGCTCAACTGTGTCATGGAACCAACAAAGGCGGGAATGGTTCCATTAAAAAAATTATTGGAAAGGTCAAGATAACTCAAGTAGCTTAAGTTGAGCAAAGAAGGGCTAATCTTACCTCCAAGACCATATGAGAAAAGATCAAGCTTTGTGACATGACCTGTTTGGTTGTTGCACGTAACTCCAATCCATTTACAACACTCATAGTCTTCTTCCTTTTCACTTGTCCATGAACAGAGAAAGTCATCTTCGTCTTGAAGGTGAGCTTTGAAATCGAGAAGAGCATCTCTCTCCTTATCGATACACTGATAATGAGTAGCTACCGGTACGAGTTGGTTGCTAACAGAAGTGGAAGTTGTAATTGTTAACCGTAGCAAGAGAAGTGAGAAAATAAACAAAACAAGATGCATAAACTTATGGCACATCTTATTTGTCATTGTGTTGTATCAAAGTGTGATCTTATTTGTCATTGTTATATTTGCCCAATTTAAATAAACTGAATTCTAGTGTGAAGCAGACAAGTCACATCTGATATTTATTGCCAACACGATACTTTCTGGTCCATTCCTAGGTGACTTTTGCTATCTGATAGATTTTTATTTTATATATATATATAGGGTAAGGTTAAAATGAAAACTCATTTGAGTTGTGAAAACCCGCGAAAACCCTATGTAATATCGTTTTTTTTTGTTACATGTAATATATGTTGTAACATTTAATATAAATATCGAAACATAAAAAAAATGTTTTGCTATTTTTTAACATTTTTTTACTAATTTTTATATATGTTTTCAGGAGAGAGAAAAAGTTATATTTATATTTACATTTTTTATTCACTTTAATTGTGGACCACGAGATTTAAAAATTAAGTAAAAACATGTGATTGAGAATGTGTTTCTAGAGTTTTCCCAACTCAAGTGGGTTTTCATTTTATACTTGGCCTATATATATATATATATATATATATATATTCTTATGTGAGAATATGGCCTATATATATATATATATATATACAAAAAGGCCAAGAGAGAGGCGAAAAAGGCAGTGTTAGAAGCAAAGAACATGGCTTATAAGCGGATGTATGAACGTCTAGAAACAAAGGAGGGGAAAAACGATATGTTTAAGATTGCCAAAGCCAGGGAGCGTAGAAGGTAAGATCTAGGGGTGGTGAAGTTTATAAAGGGAGAGGATGGGCGCATATTGACAAAGGAGCAGGACATCAAGTTGAGATGGCAAACATACTTCCACAACCTTTTCAACAGCGGGAGCGTTCACCAACAGCAAAATGAGAACACAACTATACAGCAAAGGAATAATTGCTACTGTAGACGTATCACACAGGAAGAGGTGAGGAACGCACTTAGGAAGATGGGAAGGGCTAAGGCAGTTGGCCTGGACAACATACCGATCGAGGTATGGAAGTGTTTGGGAGAGGAAGGAGTTATGTGGTTAACCACTTTATTTAATACTATTTTAAAAACCAAAAAAATGCCAGATCAATGGAGAAGTAGTGTAGTAGTCCCTATTTATAAGAACAAAGGAGACGCCCAATGTTGCGGTAATTACAGAGGAATCAAGCTTCTAAGCCACATGATGAAGCTATGGGAAAGAGTTATTGATGTTAGACTTAGACGGGAAACTTAGGTCAAAATAAACCAATTTGGTTTCATGCCGGGACGGTCAACTACAGAGGCAATACACATCCTAAGAAGATTAATGGAAAAATATAGAGATAAAAAGCGTAGCATGCACATGGTGTTTATTGACTTAGAAAAGGCGTACGACAATGTGCCACGTCAGCTCATTTGGGATTGCCTAGAGAGTAGAGGTGTTCGTGGAAAATATATAAAGATAATTAGGGATATGTATGCCAAGTCTGAAACAAGCGTGCGTGCACCTGTTGGGGATACGAACTTCTTCCCAGTAGAGGCAGGCCTTCACCAGGGATCAGCATTAAGCCCGTTCCTTTTTGCAGTAGTCCTAGATGAGTTGTCAAAGTTGATTCAGGATACTGTTCCTTGGTGCATGCTTTTCGCCGACGATATCGTGTTGATCGCAGAGAGTAAACAAGATCTGAATATGAGGCTAGAGGAGTGGTGCTCTGCTCTAGAGAGTAAAGGTTTGAAGATTAGTCGGTCAAAGACGGAGTGTCTTTACTGTGACTTTGATGGGGTAAACGATGATGAAGATGTCCAAATCGCAATTGAAGGCCAGGAGGTTCCGCAGTCAACCAAGTTCAAATACTTGGGATCGTTTGTGCAAAGTGACGGGGCCATAGATAGTGATGTAGCCCATCGTGTCCAAGCAGGATGGTGTAAATGGAGAGCTACCATAGGGGTATTGTGGGACAAGAGGTTCCCTACTAAATTAAAGGAAAAATTTTATAGGGTTGCGATTAGACCTGCGATGCTATACGGAACAGATTGTTGGGCCATCAAGAAGACACACATCCGCAAGTTGGAGGTAGCAGAGATGAGGATGCTAAGGTGGATGTGTGGACACACAATGTTAGACCGAATAAGAAACGACGCTTTTCGGGAAAGACTGGGGGTGGCTACCATATCAGATAAGATAAGGGAAGGCAGATTGAGATGGTTTGGACATGTAAAAAGGAGATAGACAACGGCTCCCGTTAGATCAGTGGAAAGCCTTATTATAGAGGGGAGGAGGGGTAGAGGTAGACCCAAATTAACTTGGGATGAGAGGATTAGGCGTGATTTGCTAGAGTTGCACCTCTCTGAGGACATGGTTGAGGATAGGAGTTCGTGGAGACGTAAAATTAAGGTTAAAGACCTTTAGAATGACGGGCTATTATTATTACTATCCCTTTTGCTATTGCTATTGCTATTGCTATTGCTATTGTGGTGGGTGTTGTGGTTGTTGTTAGAATTACTATCGTTCTTACTATTAATTCTACTTTTAGAATTATTATTTTCTACTTATTATTATTTACTAAATCCTACCGTGTGTTGTGTTTTTAGTTTACCTATAGTGAAATGTTGAATTAAACAGACTAATATCGTAGTACTGTAATTGATTGTGTATATATATATATATATTATTTGTATATCTATTTACTTTTGAGTTGGGGGTCTCGTCGGAAGCAACCTCTCTATCTTTAGGGATTGAGGTAAGGTGTGCCTACATCCCACCCTCCACAGACCCTACTTATGATAGCCTAGGCTATTTGTGATGGGAAATACTGAGTATGTTTGATTGATTGATTGATATATATTCTTATGTGACCTGTAAATACCAAAAAGGAAAAAAAAACAAAACAAAACAAAATTTCAGTTTTTCAATTTCTAGATAGCTTGCAAAGCATAAACTTTTTATCAACAAGGCAATTTCACGCCCGTTTTTCTTTCTTTCTTTTTTATATGTTGAAACGCAAATTGTATTTGAATCATATGTATAGAGATATGTTGTGAGCCAATTAAAAATAGTTTAATCAATTATGTGTAATATTTATTTGTCCCAAATTACACGTTCAAAGCTAGACTTTTGAGTCTTGTCAATTTGTACCCAGTCTAAAGAAACCTATTCTTTCTTTGAAATAACAATTGGTTTAATGTGATATAGACGGCCTAAAATATGTATAATTCTAAAAAGTATATTATAGTTAAATTATTAACTTTAGAACATAAACCTAAAATATGATTTCCCTGATGGAAACTGTGAACCAAAATTAACAAAATTGCACTAAAATTATGATGCAAATTTAAACGTAATCCATAGTATGATAATTAAAATCGTTAGTGATAACTAAATGCATAAAATATTTAGTTACAAAATGTTAAGCAATCAGTTAAAGGAGCACAAATGGATTTCTTGGCCTAACTCAGTGTGGTTGTAAATCCGGTTGGTTATGGTCAAAGATGGCCAAAACCGGTTTTACCCAAGCCGGTTCAGGTTGAACCTGGTTTTTAAGTGTAAAGTGATCGGTGTAGAGCTTATTTCAATGTTATAAGTCTTTTGTATTTGTATTTTATGCTTTCGGTTTAGTCTTTGAGCCCAAGGCCATTGTAATTAAATAAGCCCATTAATTAGGCTTTTATAAATAGAAAGATGCATGACATGCTTTTCACTGTAAATAATGGAAGCATGTTCATGCAACACAACTTTTTGTCATTTTCAAACTCTTTTCTCTCTCTCTCTATATCTTATCCTCTCATCAACTTTCACCAACTCTTTCTTTCCTTTATTGTAAATAAACAACACAAAACAAGATCCAAGATCTAGTTGGTTGTAAGTAATTTCCGCTAGCTTACAACCCTGATTGATCCAAAAACTAGCTGTAAGATCCGTTCTAAGGACCTACAATCGGTTCGGCTTATAACAGGTTTGGTTTGGTTTTAACCTATTCCAAACCGGTTTCAATGAAGGAGTTTCAAATTGTACGTTATCAAGCCCTGAGTTCACCACTGAATTAAATACCTCTATTGTATTGTGATAAAAAGCCTTATATATAATACTTATATTCGCACATATAAGTAATTCACAAACATGTAGGAGAAGTTCCAGATGAAACACTATAGGAGGCACCCTACTGCAGCAGTTTTTGTTAAAGTTGGTTATCCTTTTTATGTTGATATATTTAACTGTTTTTAATTTTTTTACATTGTATTGTGTAGTAAATCAGTTACTATTGGAGCCTAAGACCTATTTAAAGCCAGTTGAGAACATCTGATTTCATAAATTACGTGTACAAGTTATTTGCCCCAAATTACAAGTCCAAAGGCTTTAGTCTTCATCTACTTTCATTAATTATGTGTATAAGTTAATTATTTGCCGCAAAATACAAGTCCAAAGGCTTTAGTCTTGGCAAACTTTTCATCTACTTTCATCATTTATGTGTAGAAGTTATTTGCCCAAATTACACGTCCAAAAGCTTGGGTCCTGGCAATTTATACTTGTTAGATTTTTTCCGTCTTGTGACAATTTTGTAGCGGTGTGCAAATGGTTTCTTTCTTCATACCAGTTTAGACACGACCCAACCCGAGACCCTATAACTCATTTCTAGCATATATACCTGGATCCGAAACTGACTTAAAGTATATAGTTTGGGTCTTAATAGGGTCCGATTCACCTTTTTTCATACATGTACTTGTTAGAAAATTTTCGAGATTTTAATAATCGGTTACGAACCAATACCATGCGACTAATTTTGGGATTTCCAATGAAGGGGATACTTTTTTGAATAACAAGCATCAAAAACCTAAAAGATTGTGAAAATGTATATATCGGAATCATTTATTTAGAGATGCACAAATCGGGTTTTCTAAATACCCGGGTTCGGGTATGACTGGATATTAGAAAATCAGGTATTACGGGTCCGGGTATTGTCTCTAAAAACTATACCTTATGCATCGGGTTCGGGTCGGATATAAAACACCGGGTATTCTAAAACCGGGTATTTATTTTCGGGTATTGAAAAAACCCTATTTTTGGGTCTTTTTGAGGTTTTTTCCGGTTTTTTCGGGTATAGATCGGATTTTTTTAAGGGGATACAATTTTTAGGGGTATTTTAGGGTATTTTTTAGGCATTTTTCGGGTAATTTCGGGTATAGATCGGGTATTTGAAAAAACCGGTTTCGGGTATTGGAAAACCCGGTTCCACCGGAATCGGTTCCGGTTTATGGGTATTACCGGGTATAAATCGGGTCTGGTTCCGGGTATGGGTTTTGGTACTAAAAATGCATACCCTATTTGTACCCTACAGGTAGGGTCGGGTACGGGTTTGGGTTTTAAAAACCTGGGTATAAAAATAACCGGTTCTGGGTATTTTTTTCGGTTCCGGATCCGGGTTCAGGTTTTTTTATGCACCTAGTATTCAGATATTTGGGATCAAGATTAAAATCACTTAATAATTGTAGCTCATTCTTTTCTGCAACAGCCCAGCACACCAATTAATATTCATCAGCCCATTAACTTGCAGTCTCCGTATTCACCAATCAGTATACCGATTACTGGCCCAATTGAAATTACCCACCTTCTGTTTAGCCCAATACCCAAGTAATGACTCTCATAAAGCTCAATATATTGTTTTTGGTGTCTCGTATTTCTCTATTACCAGCTTTTCTTTTTTGGTATTTAAACCTCACTAAAAGTGCCCATGGGTTTCTCGTTTGGGCCCGATACTTCCGGACAAACATTAACCGGGCAATTTCTCCTAATATCACTAACCATACTTTGGACTTTTTGGTCAATGTTTAACAAAAAAGTCAACCATCCCAAGTAAGTGATTTTAACCAAGAAAAGTAAAATAAAAGAAAATTTGAACCTTTTAGTCAATTTAAATGTTCTATTATGACTAAGTTACCTAAGTTAGAAGGGACTGAAATAATAGGTGTTTGAAAAATGGGCCAATTGATTAATTAAACAAAAATGTGACTTGTCTGATGTCATGTGGAATGGTTATTAACCATTACACTGTCAAATTGAGCTTTAATTTCCATGCTTCAATTCATACTGACTTGACTTCATAATCCTCACTATCTCATTCTTTGACTGGCAACCACCATGACCCACCGACAACACCACCTAAATAGCCCCAACTTTTTGCTTCTTGGTGGCTTCTCCCTCCCTTATCTGGTATTAATTAGGGTAAGATTTTGCTAACGGGGTAGATACGCCGTGGAAATTGAACATTATTAACCCTCAAAATCATGATGATAAGATGGAAACAAAGAGGAGTTTGGTAGGATTTCGCCAAAGCTGATGGAACAATATTGGCGCATTGTTGGAATTTCCTACCCAGAGGTTATACGTTGTATATGACATGACATGACATGACAGGATACGATACGATGCGATACGATACAATATGGTATGATATGATATCACTAGATAAGGTACGATATGGTATGATAAGATATCATGTCATATCATTTCATATAATAGCAAGTTAAGTTAAATAAAAGGGGAAACAAAAAAATTACAATAATACTCATCATGTGAACCACAAATGGGTAAAAGCTAATAGCAAAATTTGACGAAGTTAAGTGATTTGATGAAAATAGGACTAGAACGAAACTAAATAACTTAAAAGCAAAAAAAAAACACACACACACACACACACAACTTTTGGACTAAAAATGGGTCTTCGAACAAAACTAGGGGACTAAAATCGTACTTAACTCAATTATGTGTTACAATACCGCGGTGAAAAGATCTAATAGTTGTTTTCGATTCTCTTAGATTTGGTCAAATTTAGAGTTTATTAGATTAAAAAAAACGACCTAATTATGCGTGTTATATGCGTTGTTGCACACTCCTTAAGGTGTTCGGTTAGTCCATATATACCTTAATGTCACAACATTAACAAAATAGTAAATGGATATAATAAGATGAAAACTAATAAATAATCGTAAATATAATAAGTTTATCATCGTTTAATGTTATTGTACTAACAAAAAGAAAGTAAAAACACTAGCTTGACATAATAAACTAACATTTAAATCAATAGACCATTGTAAATCAGGAAACGGAAAGTAAATTTATAGTTACTTTATTTAAGAAATTTTTTGAACTCTATGGTGTGCTAGCTTTATTTTAGTTATGCACAAAATGGATGCTAAGGTTCATAAGGAATATTGGACTTCAAATGTTACCGACGTGTTTTGCACATGATAACTCTAGACAACTAAAGAAGAAATCTGTAGTTAAGTGTGCTAGTGGATCAGTATTAAGATGCGTGATCTAACAGTAAGTTTCCGCTCGTGCTATAAAACAATCCATGAACTCTTTGTTGATATAATATTGGTTAACTGGTATGAGATAAATAGGCTATAAGTGGTATCAAAGTCAATCATTGGGAAACCTCATCCGCCACAATGAGTGCCTATAGATGTTGAGTGATACTTTAGGCAAATCTAACATCCTTGAAATTGGGGATGACCTCTTTAAGAACAGTTCAACACATAAAAAAATATAATATATGGCAAATAAATTACACAATACACAATATAGAAATAAAAGGTTGAAATTTCATAAATCTCTAAATATTTTTTTATAAACAATATTTGTAATTTAATTTGCAAATTTATCATTTATATTAAAATTAGTAGTTTCAATTTGTTTTTAGTTTCAACTTTAGATAATGAAACACATAGCTGACATGTGTTAAAACAGGTTTCTCAAAAACAAACAAACCATAGATTAAATATTAGCTTTTATTAATCTTCATTGCAAAACAAACATAAAGTGAAATTTTCTTTCTTTTCTTTGAAATTTGAATTAATTATTTTATATAATTCAAAGTGAAAATCCGTTATTTATAAAAGCTTAATACTAATTACTAATACAATATATTTATGTAAAACTAAATAATATATTTATGTTCGTATTAATTTTTGTAAACCAGGAAATTATTATTAAAAAAAGAAAATAATAGATTAAAAAGAAAAGAAAGAATAAAATATAAAACTATTAATAAAAAAAGAAATATATATTTAATTAATATGAGAGAGAAATTGGAAAATTTTGTAAGAATCGTTCATGTGTAATGGCATATGGCATTAAGACCCGCGTAGAACACGAGTTAGAATAAATAAATTTATTTAAATAATAACACGATGTGAAAAACAAAAAATATATTCAAAAGATATAAAGATATAATATATGTTAGAATAAATTACACATTACACATGGAAATAAAATGTTGTTGAAAATTCGTATATCCCTAAATATTTTTTTGTATATAATATTTGTAATATTATTTTTAATTTTAACCTCCATATCAAAATTAGTAGTTTCGTTTTTTTTTCAAATTTAGATAATGAAACACATAAATTACCATGTGTAAAAACAGGTTGTCTCAAAAATAAATTAACCATCTATAGTGATTGTCGTTAGCTTTTATTAATCTTTATTGCAAGACAAACCTAAAATGAAAATTTCTTTATTTGAAATTAATTATTTTATCCAAATTAATGTGAAAAATCGCTGTTTGTAAAAGCTTAATACTAATAACTAATACAACATATTTATATAAAATTAAATAATATATTTATGTTTGTGTTAAATTTTTAAATCACAAATAATTAATAAAAAGAGAAAATAATTGATTAAAAAGGAAAAAGTTAAATATAAAACAATTAATAAGAAAGAGAAATGCATTTAATAAGAGAGAGAGAGGTGGGAAAATTTGTAAGAAGCTATCTTGTGTGATGCCATGTAACATTAAAAATCTTTATTTATTATATAATATAGATTAATGTTATTATACTAACAAAAAGAAAGTAAAAAACACTAGCTTGACATAATAAACTAACATTTGAATCAATAAACTATTGCAAATTAGGAAACGGAAAGTAAATTTATAGTTACTTACCTTGAACTATTTAAGAAACTTTTTGATCTCTATGATGTGTTAGCTTTATTTTAGTTATGAACAAAATGATGCTAGGGTTCATAAGGAATATTGGACTTCAAATGTTACCGACGTGTTTTGCACATAATAATTCTAGATGACTAAACAAGAAATCTGTAGTTAAGTGTGCTAGAGTGGATCAGTATTAAGATGTGTGATCTAACGGTAAGTTTCCGCTCGTGCTATAAAACAATCCATGAACTCTTTGTTGATATAATATTAGTTAACTGGTATGAGATAAATAGGCTATAAGTGGTATCAAAGTCACTCATTGGGAAACCTCATCCGCCATAATGAGTGCCTATAGATGTTGAGGGATACTTTAGGCAAATCTAACATCCTTGAAATTGGGGATGACCTCTTTAAGAACAGCCCATATTGTGCGGCCGACTGTAACACCTAGACAAATCATACATATATCGTGATCAAGAGAGTTGTTGGGTTCATAAGGATTAAAGGAAATAAATAATATTAATGGTTTTAGCGAAAACTTTACGGATATGAAAAGTAGGTTTTTAGATGAAAAATGGTTAAATTTATTTTATAATTAATTTTATTTAATTTAAAATAATTTTATTTAATAAGTTAACAAATTAAATTAGTTTATATAAATAATGAAAGAATGGTTAAAAATAAATCAACAAAAACGGCCAAACCTGGGTTCGAACCCGGGTCTCTAAGATTATAGTTTCCCTTCCTGACTTTTTTAATATTTTGCATCATCATCTCACATACATGGACACCCTTTGTCAGAGTGTGTTCTCCGCTAAGATTATTAGCAATTTGTACCCTTCAAATGATCCTGAACTATTGAAAAGTTGTTTGATGTTGAAGAATAAGGCTGGAACCACATAGAAGATGAGTTCGCCTCTCTTTTTAGCATTGCTCCATGTGCAGGTACCCAATCTCCAATTCAAGAAGCAGTTACTCACCGAACCCGGACACTCCGGTTCGTGTTGATGAAGAAGCGGTCCAAGTGTCAGTGACCGTGGTGGCTCTTCCTACAAATGCTGCTGCTGAATCGTATCAAGCCCCAAGACGAAGAAGGAACAAAAAATACTACAGCATCAATCGCGCCAGCATTCGAGACCGACTATATCCATACCTTGATGACTCTCCAATTGTTTACTGCAAATGGCATGCCAGCAGCCAGACTCGGGGGATCAGACGTGCCAATGAAGATCTGACTTATATGCATGACAAGGATATGCATACTCTGTCTTAGCTTGATATGAATTACTTCACACGTATTGTAGGTTATCATATTACATAGAAGGAATTGAATGGATGGTTCAATCGTTTTATGAGTAAAGAATGGAAGAACGACTACCCTAACTTCAAACTCAACAAAGGTAAGTTGTATCGGCATCCAACGTAAATCGATCCAGCCACCGGGAAGAAGAATAAGAAAGCATGGAGATACAAGGCACACAAAAGGCGGGCGAGCTATCTATCATGGTGAGCCATTCTTGACCAACCTATTCTGTGATTTCATCTTCTAGGAGTTTGACAACAACACGAGGGAAGCAATAATGCACTGCAAAGACATGCACTTCCTTCATTTCTTTGATGAGCACGAGCTGCCGCCCTCAGCAAAGAAGATCTCTTGGAGCCGTACAACTCCCCACTGGGCACAAGAGGTGCACACGCCGGTTTAAAACTCAAAACCGGTTTTGGTTGAAACCGGTTCAGTTTGGTCAACAAAAGTCAAAACCGGTTTATAATCGGTTTTGGTTCGGGTTGAAACCGGTTTCTTACCATGTTACGATTGGTTTCGGTTGGGGTTTTGATCGGTCTTGGTTCGGGTTTTGACCCGGTTTTGGCCGGTTTTGGTTTGGTTAACCGGTTTGAAACCGGTTTTGGTGGAGAAAATTACAAACCGGTTCCGAACCTACGGTTTCAATCGGTTTCAAACCGGTTTTTACATAATCGGTTTCAAACCGATTCGGTTTCAGTTTGATTTTCGGGTTGGTTTGGTTAACTGGTTTATTTGCCCACCTCTATGGACACCGTTGAAGACATTCGAAGAGATAACACAGATAAAATAGTTGAGAAGTTCAATAAGTTTGTTCATAATCTTGTTGACAATCAACTATTCAATTATGAATCTGGCTTCGAATACGAGATCGACTGAAGCCGAAAGCTAAGGAAATAGCACCAAAAGACTAGATGGAGATTGTAGGGTCTCGTTTTATTAATTAGTTTTTTGTATTATATTCGTCATTATCAGTTTATCACGATGTATTAATTTAGCTTTTGGTTTCACTTATGTATGTTTGGGCCCAAGGTTTTGTAAACAATAGCCCATTGGGCCGTGAATAATATAAATAAGCATGGTATTGCTTCACCTATAAAATGTGAAGCATGCACATGCTACCATAACGTTTTGCAAAAACTTAAACTTACTTTCTACTAACTCTCCTCTCTTCCTCTCTTCCCTTTCCATAACCGGAAATAACCAAACACTCTCTAGATCCGAGATCTCGGTTAACCTACTAGTGATTTTCGCTAGCTAGTAGGTGACATTGATTCAAGACCTTAGTTGTTTGATCCATTATAAGAACCTACAGCACCAAAAAGATCCATAGGACAACCAGCTAGGACACCATGTCTATCCATATATAGACCGAAAATTAAATTTGTGGTCAAGTCGCTAATATCAATATAACGTACGATACACATAGATCGGGTATAAAATACAACACTTATACCTTGATTTCACAAAACTACTGTTAACGTAAATTGATGGATTAAATTAAAAACCATTAAATAAAGATATTATTAACACACACTCGATATGGTAAATGGCTTGGATCAACTTCCATTGCAAGCTACTCCGGCTGATATGATTATAATCATATCAAATCCACCGTAGAGAACGTACTTAAGAGGTGTTCAGCTGTTTCACGTATCTCCAAACAATAGGGGCATAAAGGTTGTGTTTACCTGAAAATTTTTCTTTGCTAGAGCCATACGGGCTTAAATTCTTTCAAGGTATACTTTCAAACAAAAGACAATTACCTTTTTCTAGACCCGATAAGCCAGTCATATTTTCTTTGATCGTCAAGCTGTTTATCCAGCATTAATTCCTCCGACCGAGGCACCCAAAATAACTCGTATTAGGCGCGCGGTTGTCTACAACCATTCATCTTCCACGTTTGTTATATTTACTTGCCTAATAACCCATGACATTCATCGAGCTAAGCAATTTCTTATGAGGTTTGGGGTAACCTCGCCCACATCCAATCCCATACAACTATGCCACCGATTGACTTGAGGAAAACTGGAGCGATTTTTATGACCGATGCCTAGCTTGATATTAAGTTCATAATATAATGTTAAACTACTCACAAATCGTTTAATACATTTGACAAGGATTTATATAATATAATGGTAAACTACTCAAAACCGATTTGAGTACTAATGTTATCGGTCCACCAACCAAGAGTGTTTTAGCTTTCCAAATGGACAATTTATCTTAAAACGTTTTTATGACCAATGTCCAGTTTGATACTACGTTCATGTTGGAAGCAACGGGAAGTCCCAAATACTTAAACGGAAATGAATCTTTTTGGCATCGGAGTAAGGCCGAAAGGTCATCTAATTCTGACGCGTCACTCCCGACACCGTATTACTCTTCTCCGAATTCAATCTAACCTCTTTTAAGTATTGCATTGCATGACAATGTTCATAATTTGAACTGCTACCTTTTTTCTTCCCATTCTATTTAAATTAATAAATAATAAAAATAAAAATAACCCAGGCCATCATTTCTGAATCATACAAATATTTTTCATTTAACAAATAAGTAAAAGAATCTTTTAGCCCATTTTTTTGGGAGTGTTGGTGCAAACCCTAGACACAGCCGCAACATTCTGATTCTTACATATATATGCCATTTAATTAAAAGATATTTGTAAACCCTAGACAGCCTCACCTTAATAATGTTCTATAAATTAATCCATCCATCATTTACAATTCATCTCCAACCACAGCCAGCTTCCATGGTGCGCCGTCACGATCCAGTCTTCCTTTGGCTTTTGTTTCAAAATAACGGCAGAAGAAAGACAAGGTTTACCAACTTTTTATAATCCCATACATTAGTCTTATCATATCAAACTGCATTACTTTTATAGCTTTGTTTTTATTGTTCTCACTCATCTTCATCCCATTTCAGGTTAGATGAGATAATATAATGAATGATATCATCAGTAGCTCATTGGATTTAGGGTAAGGTGTTTTGCTTTTATTAATTCGGTTCTTTTGATGTGATACATATATGCTGAATATTAACTACCTTACTGATCTGGTATCTCTTGTTGTGGAACAGCTTCATCGCATACGGCGACCAATGAAGACCCCCCCCCCCCCCCGGGGTTTTTGTTTGGACTAAAGGTATCGGTCTTTTGTTATTTAACTTAGTATGCATATGCAGGAAAGTAGGACTAACTGTCAACTGTTAAATTCAGTAGGTTTTTCTCGAGTGGTTCAAGCGAAAGGGAATCATTTCTTGTCAAATGGATAGATAGTCAACGCACCATCAAAAGAACATATGAAGGCCTTGCGAACATTCAGGCCCAGTTCGATACAGCCGGCAGATTCATATCAGCTGGATGTGTCATATCCAGCCTCCCGCTATGAATCTGCCGACTGTATCGAATTGGACAACACTGGAATGTTCGCAAGGCCTTTGTATGTTCTTTTGACGGTGCGTTGACTATCTATCCATTCGACAAGAAATGATTCTGTTTTGCGTGAACCACTTGAGAAAAATCTATTGAGTTTGACAGTTGACGGTTAGTGTTAGTTTGTTGCATATGCATAGTAAGTTAATTAACAAAAGGCAATACCTTGGTCCAAACAAAACCTGGGGTTTCATAATTAACGTTTGAAGCGGGTTCATCATATAACCACGCCTTGATTTTTCCATAGATGGACGATGAAAAGATAAACAGTTTGCTTTTGGAATTTGGGTGTTGATTGATAGACAGTCTGATGAACTGCGTGTTTAACGTGAAAGTCTCGGGAAGAATTTCAGTAGGCCAATTAAGTGTGTAACTTGTTGATTGTTATAGCATCATCTCATAGTCAATCAAAAGTATCTGTTTTGATATTTTTATGTAATTGAATAAGATTATATATGTTTCTTTGCTGGAAATTTTTTATTTTGTTTTTTAACTTATGTTTATTTATTAGTATTTTTTTTCCAACTGTAGAAGGTATTCATGTATTTTGTTAATTGCAAAAAGTTTCATTTCAAAATGGTTCAAATTCTACTATGTCTATTGCTTACGATAGATAATACGGTCGCTTCTTTATTGGATGGTACATACATCTTCTATTATCAACTATTTGGACATTGACTTTTTTTTACTTATATTCTAACAATCTCCGCCTTTTTAAAAAAATCCGGACCCAATTAACTTGATCAACAAATGTTTATAAACTTCAAACACATTAAAAATTTAGGTCCTCATAATTGTCAAACTAATCAAAATTCTCATCAGTATTAGCTTTCTTAACTTCAACTTTTACCACAAATGAAATGAATAGATAACGTCTATGTTGGATAGATGTGGTGGTTATCACACAAGATATAGTATATGTGATCGTACCAGATATAATTATATATGGTTAGTCGCAAGGTGTTAATCTTAACTAGATAAGTGTCATTCTTGTATTGTATTTTTATTCGATATACTCGCATAGAATAATTTATTTGTTAAAATCTAATTTTAAATTCTATAAATAAGTTCTCATTAGCCAATAATCTTACTGGAATTTGGTATATAATGGGATAGTGGCTTTTAATATCTTTGTTCAAGGGGGGGTTTAAACTATTGTGAAGTCGATGTAGAGATAAGTATGATTTTTTTTCTAGAGGTTTGATAAGATTCCCGCTTTAATCCAAAGTTTTTTTTTGTTTTTTTAGTCATTTAATTTTGCTTTAGTCTTATTTATATCTAACTAGTGTTGTACCTGGCGTGTTATGCTGTGACAGTTTGGCAAAACTTCATTGTTGAAACCGGGTATTGGTAAAACCTAAGCGTTACTTTGGTCAGTCGACATGAATTCGATCAGTATTGTTTAGGGCGCTGCTTTGAGAGAGAAAATGCGATGTATTTTAGTATAATTTTGGATTTGAAGATAGGGGAAGGGATGAGAATGCTCTTACATTCGCTATGGTATAGACATCATTGGTAATATATTAATGTTAAACCCAAAAAATATATTCGTAAAATTAAGATATTAAAAATAAATTATTTAAAACGATGTTTGTTTGGTCAGGAAACCAGGCGGTGGTAAAACCCAAGCGTTGTCGGTCCTAGGAATTGATGCGGTAACTAGACAAGAATTCGTAATTCATTCGGTTTCGACTACGTTCATTACAGTACCAGAGCTAAAGAAAGGGGAAAATATAAAAATCGAGTGGACCAATGGGTGGGTTGGTCGGTAAAATCGGGCGTTGGTAATCTTGAGCGTTGTTGGTCCCAGTACCGAGCATTAAGGCGGTAAGTCTATGCGAATTTGGTTTGTTTCCGTCACATTCCTTACGATATCCGAATTAAGACAAACAAAAAAAGCAAAATTTCCGTTCTGTCAGCTTTCGTTATGTTCGTTACAGCACCGAAACAAAAAAAGAAAAACAAAATACTATGAACAAATAATGTGTCGCTAGGTGACCCATTCACGGTTTGTGACACCAAACCATTGGAATTTTTTCTCTCCATATAATTAGAAAAATTCTAAAACTAATAATATGATATGTTAAGATAAGATATGGTATATGATAATATAATTTGATATGATATATATGACATGACATGATACAATAAGATACCATAAGATATATGAAAAGTTTTTAAAATAGCCCAATTTTAAGAAAATCTCAAATTGTCCCTTTTTTTTCAAAATTTCATTAAAGTCTATCCAAAACTTCTCACCGGAAATAAGTTTTAAACCAAATCTGTCTTTGCCGATGAGTTTTATTAACCTTTTCTTTTAACTACTCCTATAGTAACAATAATAAGTATGATGCCGGAACATAAGCATTCAAATGGCTCAGGACACTTTAGTTAATCAAAGACTGATAAACTGAAACATAGGTTCCAAGAACAATGTTCTTCAATTTAATATTCAACCAAAAACTTACTAATGTAGAAACCGTAACCCCTACTTTTACTAAAAGAGAAGGAGATAAACGTAAAATAATAAAAGATAAACTAACAAAATAAAGTATTTTAATTAAATATAAATGCTATGCATCAAAGGGGAAAAGTTAAAATACAAAAGAAGACAAAAATGAGAGGGTAAAGAAGGATTTGTGGCCACATAAAAAACCCTTCAAAAAAAATTTCAAAAAATTAATAAAAAAATTATAACTCAAAATATAATAAAAAAAATAAAAATGTTTCCCTCATCATTCCGGTTCCCAAAAAAAAATCCCGAAAATGACATAATGCAGAGACAAATGACTAAATGACGAAAATGAACAAAAGACACAATTATAACTAAAAAAGACACAATAAATCGCAAAATATAACACAATGCCGAACAAAATATAACACAATATTGATTAATATAACACAATATTAAGAAAAAAAGACACAATGTCAAGAAAAAAAGACACAATTAATGAAGAAAATAAACACAAAACACAATGATAAACAAAAAGGCACAATGGTTTTTTTACTCAACATTGTGTCTTTTCGAGTTTTTTTTTTTTTTTTTTTTAAGAACGAGGAAGACGGTGGAAATATTTTTGTGTTTTTACTTTTTTGGTTTTTTTTATTAAATTTTGAGTTATGATTAT
The DNA here is from genome assembly GCF_021521415.1 of Bidens hawaiensis. NCBI lineage: Eukaryota > Viridiplantae > Streptophyta > Magnoliopsida > Asterales > Asteraceae > Bidens > Bidens hawaiensis. The sequence goes on along the minus strand of NW_027492246.1, from coordinate 560,791 downwards.
TTATTTATTTATTTATTTTTAAATGTTTTTTTTGTGTGACTATATATATCCTTCTCATTTTTGTATCTATTTATAGAATAATTTGACCCTTTATCAAAGATAGCAAAAGAAAAAACAAAAGTACAAAAAGTTTGTTGGAAAAAATAAATGAAGTAAATTAATAATTTAAGTGATTTAATATTTAGTATTTAATATTAGCGTTTGTGATAAAAATTATTAAACTTTTTTAACTACTTATATTTAAGATTATTTTTTTAAATTTCATAGTATAAATAATAAGTATAGCAAAAGAGAAGGACAAAAAGTTTGTTGGAAAAAATAAATGAAGTAAGTTAATACTTTACGTAATTTAATATTTAATATTAGCGTTTGTATTAAAATTTATGTTTAACATCTGTATTTGTAAAATTAAGTTATGCGAAGGAATAAGAAACTCTATTAGTTTATTTAATAGAGTTTTCCTTTAAACATAACTTTACAATAATAATAACAATCATAATTCAAAACCAAGTGGGACCTAACCATCGCACTTTTCTTCTCCATATAATTAGAAAAATTCTAAAACTAATAATATGATATGTTAAGATAAGATATGGTATATGATAATATAATTTGATATGATATATATGATATGACATGATACGATAAGATACCATAAGATATATGGAACCTCACCTTACATATGATTGTATAGGGATCATACGATAAGATACCATATAATTAGAAAGGAAGGCGGATATTAACCTATTCCTAATTATGCATAAAATTATTATTATTATCTTATATGGTCCTTGAACTTTCTTTTAATCTTATTAATCATATCAACTTAAAATAATTGTCTAAGAATTGTTTAGATTTCAACGTAGCTCATGGTTTATACGCGGTTCATTTCATTACAGTAATCTTTTCCCAACATAGTATACGGCTCGTATTTTAGTTTATAGTCACACGCTCATAGAAATTGATTTATTTATTGAATAAAATCTAACTAAAAATTCCGTGAGTTCTCATTAAACGAATCTTGATGACGAGATAAAACCTTGAACGATGTTTATCATATTTAAGTAAGGAAATGTCACAATGGCATTAAAAACCCCTTATGTTAGAATTTCTTTTGAAGTGTAGCGATTAATAAAGGAAACATTCTAGCTGGAGGACGTTAACCCCATACATATGGAGAGAAACATGTATTACAACAGATTATGGATAATCTGGGGGTTAAATAGATGTTTCCCACGAGGGGTTAGATCCGGCAAAGATGATTCTTCAGATGACCTGCAAAACAGACACCGTGAGCTCGTCACTGAGAAGGGGGGGTACCTCCTTGTGACCACCCTCCGGCGTGAGAATCAGACTAGATTGCTTTTGAATATGTGTATATTAAGAGAAATGACTAGAGCAGATATGATGGTATGAGATGAGATGATAATACCGTTCCAATGTGTTGGAGTATTTATAGCCGAAGGTAGGTTTCCAAGCAGGTACAGCCGGCTGAATAGTATTCCTGTTCTGCCAACTGTGGGCTACGCACGTGCCATGCTGGTGGTTGGTGGGTAGGCAGCGGCTGATAGTGACCAGGCCGGCTGTGTACTATTCCTGTTCTACCAACTGCAGGCTATGCACGTCCTCCGACAGGTTGGTGAGTAGGCAGCGGCTGATAGTGACATACAGTACAAGAGCGTGCTGCTCGTCATACTGTTGTCAGTGAGCTGTCGTATCTTTGGTCAGATCTTTTGTCCATACCTCGTCAGGTACAGTACAAAAGATCCTCCAGTATCGTACGGACTGGCTCATTTGTGCGGGAGTGTTCCCGGCTTTGTACGGGAGTGTTCCCGGCTTGCTCACTCCTTCTTCAGGTGACTACTGAATTATTTAAGAGTTAAGTGCCTTGTGCGTGTAGCCTTGCTGCGCGGGTAGCCTTCCCTGATGGCTAGTATCCGTTGCTGCGGGAACAGGCGGAGTACGTCGACCATTGGGAGGCTTTTCCTGCAGGAACAGCTTGCGTACCGCGCGTAAGGACGTCACGTCTCTGAGCATGGTGGGTCCTGCGGATCCAGTTGGTTTCTGCGCAGACGTCTCTCTTCAAGGTGAGTCTTGCGAGTTTAGCCTTTGCGCAGACGTCCCTGTTGAAGGTGAGTCTTGCGGGTTCAACTGCGCAGACGTCCCTCTTTGAGGTGAGTATTGCGGGTCCAACTGGGCTCTGCTGGGACCTACCTCTTCAAGTCCCCCCAGTCCAATGTTCTTCTCATGAATTGTTAATAAGTGAGGTGAACTTTTGGACTTAAGCAAAGGGTTTTGAAAAGGGTTTAGTTTTAAGGTTTTCCATGGGGATTCTTCCCGCGGAAGTCCTAATGTCACGTGCAGAAATTCCCGACTTTTCTGCTTGATCTTTGGGTATGATGCGGGTAGGTCTGTAACCTCCTCGCAAGTCAGGAGCGTTGAGTTCCACTTGTATAGATTCTCCATGAGGTTTTGGTAGTTTTGAACATAGTGATCAATTATGTTAAAACAACCAATTCCATCTTGGAGCTTCAAACAATCTAGTTCTCGACGTTCCCGCTATGCGGGGATGTTATTCCCGTTTCCGCAAGCATGGCCCAGAAGATCTTTCTTGGTTTCAATTCCTTGTGGAGTGCTAGGTATGTGAAGGGTTTCGCCTTGACACTGTACCCGCACTCGTCTTATAGTTACTTTACTTCCAAGGTATTCCTGGCTTCAATTCCCTGCAGGTGCTAAGTATGTGAAGGGTTTTGCCTTGACACTGTACCCGCACCCGTCTTATAGTTACTTGGTCGCCGAGGTATTCTTGGCTTCAATTCCCTGCAGGTGCTAAGTATGTGAAGGGTTTTGCCTTAACACTGTACTCGCACCTGTCTTATAGTTACTTGGTTGCCAAGGTAAGGGGTATAGTCCCGCTTACTTTTGAATCTTTTTGAATCTTTTTGAAATTCGAAGAGTTGGTGAAAGGATAAGAACAGTCCAAACTGTTGAAACGTCGTCCGACGGTTTCTTCTGACAGTGTCAGGACGTGCAGGAAGTTATGACGACGTGACAGTATATGGTCATTCCAGACGCTTTTTCAGGCGCGTGGGCGCGAGTTTTCGGGCGCGTGGCCGCGAAGTTTACGGCACGCGTCCTGTCAACAGCTGTTGCCAGCTTGCTTTTTCCACGTGTCATAGTTTCATTGCACCAGCATTTTCCTCTCTCTTCCGCATTAAATTCATCGCATTCATTGCGATGAGTATATAAAGGGAGGAGAGGTTGCATCTCAACTCACAGTTTCACCTCTCTTCTTCTTCTAAACGATTTCCGGCGAATACTCTAACTTTTCTGTCGAGCATTCTCCTGAAATCGTTCTTGTTTACATCCCAAACATGTCTTCTCATGATCCTAAGGTTACTGTCGAGGAGTCCGATGTATACCTCGAGAATCCGTCGTCCACGTCGGACAAGGATGACAAGAGTACTGCTGGCGAGTGCCAGTGTGCTCATCCGGTCGACCTCTATCAGTACGTCGTCAGGAAGTTCATACTCGAGCCTTTCGAGCCTGAGTTTCCTGCACCTCATCAGACGGTGTACGATGCCCCCAAGGGCAAGATAGGGGTGTACGCTGCATTCTTCGTCTATGGGAATCTCAGGTTCCCATTGACGAAGTTTATATATACCGTGTTCTGGAGAGACACGGTGTGCATCTGACTGAGGTACACCCAATGGCGATCGCCAAGATCCGCCATTTCGAGTGGGTGTGTCTCATTCTGGGTGTGGAGCCCCATGTTGACCGCCTGATGACCTTCTATTCCTGGAGGTGCATCCAGGGGTGGTATACCTTGGTCAATCGGATCAAGGGTTTGAAGATCTGCGCTACCGAGCGCAGTCTTCGATCTTGGAAGCGGGAGTTCTTCTATATCTCCGCTCGCGTCGTCCCCATAGCGATGACGTTCAAGAACGGGAGAGCTCTCCCGAACCTTCACGCCTCCAACTACCAGGAAGCGGAATGGTTCTCCAAGGTTTCCCGGATCCAGTCTCCGGTTTACCGCTTTGCGGAGTCCGGGATGGTGATGCTCGGGATGAGCCGGGTGTGGAAGGAGGCGTCACAGATTCCCATCGTCCTCGAATACGGTTTGAACTCTGTCCCTTACGGTATGCTTTATATTATCTGTTAATTTAGGGTTTTTGTTCTAACCGTTTTTTCTTTTTGTTTTCAGAGGGAAACGACTTGCAGTCTCTCCTGCAGCCGCGGGAGAGTGATGGTCCCGCTCGGATGGGTACTCGTGCTCTAGATGAGAACGAGTTGCCCATCCTTGAGCAAACGGCGGATCGGTTCGTGGAGGTCTACCCGCCAGGCCACGAGATCCTGAGCGCCAGGCGGCCAGGTAAAGAACTTTTTGACCATCGCCCTCTTAATGCTCAAACCTCTGCGGGAATTCCTCTAATTTTGTCATCTTCTGATGAGGAATCCGCAGATGGTCCTTTCTTGGCGAGGAAGAAGAAGGCTGCCGGCGGGAAGGGCAAGGCGAAGGTTGCCTCCACTGCCAATCAGGGGAATCGGTCAGAGTCGGAGACCGAGAGTGAAGAGGTGGCGGGGAACCCTGGTGGTGATGAGACCACTGTTCCGGAGGTTGAGACAGCTGTCACCTCCGAGCAGCCTAGTACAACGACGGTGACCGGCGTGAGGCCGGCTCCATCGGGTTCGTCCCCGCCTATTCGCACCTTCAAGCTCAAGATGACTCGTAAGTGTAAACTTTAACTTTAACTTCATATCTTTCCGCCATTATATTTAAATATGTTGTCTTCATGCAGGCGTGGATGCAACCGCATTCCAGGGTGGAGCGGGGAGGGGCACTTCTGGACCCATGACGGTAGGTTTGGTCAACCTACCCGAGGCGATGACCCAGGCGGCTGCGCCTGCTTCAAGTGTTGGTTCAGTTGCTCACTCGGTTGAGGCAACTGTTCCAACTGTGACGTCGTCTCCGCCGGCTGTCAGTGCCATATTCACTGATTCCTTCACTGAGCCGGCGGTGAGTTTTTCTGCGGGCTCTTCCGCAGCGGCGACCACGGTTGTGAGTTCACCTCCGGTGAGTTCACCTCCGTTGGTTCCTACGACGGCGGCTTCAACCGCGCCTCCGGCACCGGCGACCACCTCGCCCCCGGCCGGTTCAGCAGATATGTTTGGGGTTGGGGCATCTAGCCAATCTCTGCCTCCTTCCCATCTGCCTGACCTCTTGGATGGATATCCGTTAGGTTCGGGTGATGGGTTTGGCGGCTACAGGCCTGTCGTCGACCCTACAGGTGCGTAGGGTTATCTTGGCCTGTTATTTTTTTTTTTGTTATCATCTTTTCCTAACTGCTTTTTGTTTTTGCAGTGTCGGATTCGAATGAGGTGTTTGTTCCGCGGTGGAACATCCGCCAGGGAACCACCCTTCGGACGGCTGTGGACTGCGTCGAGTGGGCGCGCCACGCCGCCCCCAGTGGTGCACTGGGAGAAGCTATGTCAAGCTACCAGGAGGGTAGGCTGACAAACGAGCTTCGAATTCTCCTTGCCCGGATGCAGCCGCGCGTCGAGCTGCTTTGTCGTGAAAACGACAAGTTAAAAGCAGCTCGTATCCAAGAAGTAGCTCAGGCGCGGGCTGTCCGGGAGGAGAACAGGAGGCTCTCCGCCGTTGCTGCGGAGAAGGAGAAGGCCTTCAAGGCCCTTGAGGTTGAAGTTCAGGCCCGTCTCGAGGCCCGTTCCAAGGCTGCCCAAGCTGTTAACGAACAGCTTCGGTTGGCTAAGGAAACCGCTCGGAACGCAACTGAGAGGGCCACCAGGGCTGAAGCTGTTGCTGAGCCTCTACGCACCGAGAATGAGGAGCTCAAAGCCAAATTAGAGAGGCTCCAGCAGGCTCATGACGCCTTGGCCATGGAAGACGCCAAGAAGCTTCCAAAAATCTTGGACCAGAGGGGTATGCTTGACCATACTGAGCGTAAGCTAAAGGGCGTTGAAGAGTCTGCTGCTAAGGAAGTGTTGCTTGCCAACCTTAACAAAAGTGAAGCCGAACGCGCCCGTAACCAAGCTCAAGCTGCCCTCCAGGAGGCTCTGGTTACCAAGGAATGGCTTCTACGAGAAGTGTTGTCGCAGGTATGCTTAGCTTCATAATGTCTTCACGCTTTTCTTTATACTTAGAAAAGGTTTTGATACTTGTATTTTTGTTTTGTAGGTTGTGCATCGGGTCTTCACGGACACATCATATGACGATGCCATGAGCGCAGCCCTCAACGCTTCTCATGAGGATGGGAAAAGGCTGGCTTCCTGCTTGGTCTAGGGTTCGTTGAGAAGGGCATCCCGCCTTCCAACTTCCCTTTATATGATGTGGATACTGAAGCTGCTTATGACCAAGCAGTGAACCAGTATGCTGCCTTCCCGCATCCAGTGGTGGAGAAGGTGAACAAAGTTGCTGCTGCTGATGATGGGTTAACCATTCTCAAGACCTTCCTTGAACCGCCACAGCCAACTGATGGTGCGGGTACAAGTGGGTTTGGAGGGAGTGGTCCTGAAGCTTGAACCTTTAGATCCCTTCCCACTGTTATGATAGGTTTATGTTTTTGTATAGATTTACCCTTTTGTAGGCGGGTAGATACCCGGCCATTCTTGTAATACTTGAATTTTTATGGAATGTAAATCTTTTGTGCGGGTAGGACCGGACCTCTTGCTTTATAAACGTTATACGACTTGCTCATGCATATTATAGTTTAATTTGGCACTTGTTTTGCCGCATAAACAATATATGATTCGCTTGTTCATACTTTAGTTTAACTTAGCAATTTCTTAAGTACTTTGAATAAGTTAACCTATCAACGTGGCAGATAATAGGTTAAAGTTTTGCTTCCTCTTTCGTGATTGTGCGGGTAAGACCGTCACTTGCACTTAGTAGGATGGCTAAACTTTACCTATATCTGACCTGCGTGGAGGTTTTCCTCATTTTTTCCTTTAAGATATTTTCTAAGTGTTCTGAATAAGTTAACCGTTCGACGCGCGGTTGTCAATAGGTTAAAGTTCAGTTTCCTCTATCATGATTTGTGCGGTTAGGCCCGGCACTTTCATCTAGTGGGATGACCGAACTTCACCTATGACTGACCTGCGTGAAGGTTTGCCGTTTTTTGTGTTTATGCGGGTTTTGCCGCCTTCCACACGCAACAATTTCTTCACACTTATTTATGCGGTGAAAACCGACATATCAGTGTTTTGAATAAATTAACCGTTCGACGCGCGGTTGTTAATAGGTTAGTTCGGTGTCCTCTATCATGATTTGTGCGGTTAGGACCGGCACTTTCATTTAATAGGATGATCAAACTTTACCTATGACTGACCTGCGTGAAGGCTTTCCTTATATTTTCTTTAGAAATTTGTCGTTTTGTGTTTATGCGGGTTTTGCCGCCTTCCACATGCAACGACTTGTTTTCCCACTTATGTATGCGGTGAAGACCGGCATATCAGTGTGGAAAGTTCATTAAGTATAAATGTAAGACCATCAGCGTCAATGTGATAAGGAGAATCATTTCCATTAGAAGTGGCTCTGGGCCTTTTCTTTTACAAGTTTGGAATTGATCTACATGCAGACTGTGTAATTGAGCTCCCTTCCATGTTCTTGGGAGTGTCATCGAGCCTTTCGAGCCGATATGCACTTGGTTCGGAATCTCGTTGTTTACGCAGTGTGTAGTCTCCGACATTGAAGCTGCAGTTTTATTCGTGTTTTCCCCAACTGGGGTTCTACACGCATTAGCCTGCTCAGCGTTCATTACGCCACGAGGTGCGTGAGCGTCCCATCTCTGACAAATGCTTCGACGATGTCCTTCAAGTCTACGCATTCCTCGGTGTTGTGGCCTCTTGTCCTGTGGAAGTCACAGAATTTGCTCTGATCAGCGTTGTGACGCTCTCGGATTATTGGAGCCTTTGGCCATGAGAGTCTCTCGGTGTCGAATATCTCGGTGACGCTTTTGGTGAGTGGCGTCCATCTGGAGTTCCGGTTTGACGACGGCATGTTATCCTTTCCGCCTAACCGAGGGTGCGAACCGGATGAGGTGTCAAAGTTTACCCTTGACTGCCAAATGCCTAGCTTCCTCTTTTTGTTTAGTCGGGCGGTAAGGACATTGTTTTCTCTTGTTTTCTGGGTGTAGAGGTTTGTGCTCTGGGGAAGATCTCTACCCAGTTGATTTTCCGTTTCCGCGAAGCGTTTAGCTGCTGTCATGATGGCATCCCTTGTGGATGGCATGCCATCTTTACCCGTTAAGGTGCGGATGAGCTCTGGGTCTTTTGTGCCCTGGATGAAAGCAGCGCGAACAAGATCTTCGCTAATACTACCCAGACTTGGCTTCTTTGAGTTGAAGCGAGTGATGAAGTCTAGCAAAGATTCATCTTCCTCTCGAATGCAATTGAGGATTGTCCATTGCTCTTCGGTATACTTTCTTTGTTGGCTGAAGTGTTGGCTAAACTTCTGTTGGAAGTCTGCCCAATCATAGATGTGGTGGACCGGTAGACGGTCAAACCACGCTCTAGCCGCTCCAACTAGCGTCATCTGGAACATATAACACCACGTGGGTTCCGTCCAATTGCTGACGGTTGCCCCCGCTATGAATCTGTTCAAATGATCGTCTGGGTCGGATATACCATCATAAGTGCCGATGTTGGGCATCTGCTTGGCACTCTTCGGGGCGATTGCTTCCGCAATGTCCCTTGCAAACTTGGACGTTCCCGCATTTGCAACAGTTGGTCTAAAAGCTTTGGAGAAGTCACGTGGGTTTCTACCCGCGTTTTTTGGTTTGAAAGTTTCTCCCAAATTCCTTCTCGGTTGGAAGTCCGTGTCCTTACGCTTCCCTTTCGCCCTATGGTGAGGGCTTACGTCGGTGTCGGATTCCTCCGAATCATCGTCCAAGTACTCGCACTCATTGCTCATGTTGAGCTGTTGAGTGCTTCCGAATTCGTCAGCCTGCTGGAGTGAACGTAAGCGTTCATCCAACTCAGCTTGGAATTCCCTTTGACGTTTTTCCGCCCACGCTTTAACTTGTTCAAGTGTTTGGCGGGGGTGCCTCGTCTGTTGTCTTTCCACCTGGGTATCAATGAATCCCAAGGGAGGATTGTATACTGCACTTGCCCCGGCTCGGGTAACCGGGGTAGTGTTCGTAAAATTTACTGCACTTGCCCCGGCTTGGGTAACCGGGGTAGTGTTCGTAAAATGTGTGTATTCGCCGGTGTTCCCCCCAGTAGCTGGGGTTGTGGTTACCGGGGTTTCTTGGTTACTCCCTGGCCTGGGGACCGGAGTAACGTTAACCATCTTTTCGGAGGTTTTGAAAAAACTGAGAGAATTAGTTCTAGCTTTAATGCACGGATGGCACCAATGAAGAAACACTAATTGACCCCGGGCAGATTACGGATAATCTGGGGGTTAAATAGATGTTTCCCACGAGGGGTTAGATCCGGCAAAGATGGTTCTTCAGATGACCTGCAAAACAGATACCGTGAGCTCGTCACTGAGAAGGGGGGGTACCTCATTGTGACCACCCTCCGGCGTGAGAATCAGACTAGATTGCTCTTGAATATGTGTATATTAAGAGAAATGACTAGAGCAGATATGATGGTATGAGATGAGATGATAATACCGTTCCAAGGTGTTGGGGTATTTATAGCCGAAGGTAGGTTTCCAAGCAGGTACAGCCGGCTGAATAGTATTCCTGTTCTGCCAACTGTGGGCTACGCACGTGCCATGCTGGTGGTTGGTGGGTAGGCAGCGGCTGATAGTGACCAGGCCGGCTGTGTACTATTCCTGTTCTACCAACTGCAGGCTATGCACTTCCTCCGACAGGTTGGTGAGTAGGCAGCGGCTGATAGTGACATACAGTACAAGAGCGTGCTGCTCGTCATACTGTTGTCAGTGAGCTGTCGTATCTTTGGTCAGATCTTTTGTCCATACCTCGTCAGGTACAGTACAAAAGATCCTCCAGTATCGTACGGACTGGCTCATTTGTGCGGGAGTGTTCCCGGCTTTGTGCAGGAGTGTTCCCGGCTTGCTCACACCTTCTTCAGGTGACTACTGAATTATTTAAGAGTTAAGTGCCTTGTGCGTGTAGCCTTGCTGCGCGGGTAGCCTTCCCTGATGGCTAGTATCCGTTGCTGCGGGAACAGGCGGAGTACGTCGACCATTGGGAGGCTTTTCCTGCGGGAACAGCTTGCGTACTGCGCGTAAGGAAGTCACGTCTCTGAGCATGGTGGGTCCTGCGGATCCAGTTGGTTTCTGCGCAGACGTCTCTCTTCAAGGTGAGTCTTGCGAGTTTAGCCTTTGCGCAGACGTCCCTGTTGAAGGTGAGTCTTGCGAGTTCAACTGCGCAGACGTCCCTCTTTGAGGTGAGTCTTGCGGGTCCAACTGGGCTCTGCTGGGACCTACCTCTTCAGTTGGGTTATAAGTTCATTCCATGCCGATTAACTATCATCACGCACCTCGTACCCTTTAAGGTGTTTAGTGCCTATCAATTTCCAAAGTTTATGTATTATATGATATAGTTACACTACACTCTCAACTCTCCCGTAAATCTCTGTATCGTATATTTGTTTATACATAGTATCTTTAATAATCTAGCTATATATGTAAAGCAACGTGTATCTTTGGGGTTACATTGTTACTATAAATCTTATATACTTGATACGCTAACTTATATCGTCTGATAAGACTATAAATATAGGTTAGAGAGTCTTTTGTACATAGTCGTATTGTTAAAGTTGCTAGTCTATACGGTAGCGGGTCTTTGGATTTGTACCCAAAAAGGTGTTATGCATCTTAACAATTTTTAAGTTGTTGTTCCATTAACAACATGGTAGACACATTTATTAATCAGCATACTGTCTCATTTATAACTTTTACCTTTTCATTTCACACCATAAATATAAATCTCTTTCATTGATAGCAGAATATCCTGACTCTAGCTATATGGGCGCTAGCGCTTTACTAATAGAATAAAAAAGAAAAGGGGCCTTAAAACGTAAAAGGTTGAACTGCTACGCTAGGCTCGCTTCTTCAAGCTCCGCCCCTTTTTGAAAACGGAACTAACGAGCAATCAAACAAACTAAAGCGGTAACGTTATATTACTTAGTAAAGCAACCTTTTGTGGTAGGCACTCACCTTTTTTGTCTGGGTGGAAGCTGGCGGCGGGGCTTACTTAACTGGATACATGGTATTTGGATCTCTGTCACAGACAAATCTTTCTATCGGGAAAGCCTCGCTTATTCAAATCAAAGGGCTGATTATTTAGAAACTCGCTTCTAAGATAAGTAAGAAAGCCTTAGGTATTCGAATTCCGATCTAATCTCTTTAAATACTCATAGCATGATAACGTCTTTAGTTTACTAGAGACATCGACATCTTTTTTTAGCTCGGTGGAAATAAAACACTTTTCTTTAGGACCCTCTCATATAGAAATAGAGAACGAAGTAATTAGAAAGATTATTTGAATCGTGTAGGTCCTCTAGATGGATCTCAAGACTTGACTCGGATCAATCCGTGTTGTTGGTTAGCAGAAATCACCAACAACACTATCTCGGATCTTAGTTTGTTATTACAAAAGAGAGAAAATGAAATGAGAGATTTTGGAGAGAGAGAAACTTTATATTCTTGAAGTAGTGAAGAGTGGTTGTGGAGAAATTGGTAGGTGACCTTTTATAGGGTCCCCATTTCTCCAAAACTTACAAAATAAACGTACAAACTAAACGTACCGAATACGTACTACACCGACTAAAAGCAAACTAAAACGACATATACAATCCTAAAAACAATATAGAATATTGGCCCTACAATCTCCCTCTAGGATTGAGTATGTCGAGGAACCTTCGTCAAGTTCTTTGCTTTGTCTTTATTTCTTGAAACTTAGTACTTGTCTTGATCCAGGATCTTGAACCAGATTGGATCTTGAACAGTTCTTTATTTTCCAGTTCTTATCTTATTTTTTGGGAAGGATCGGCAACAACAAATTTTAGAAACATCAGATGCGGGAGGCTCGACATCTAATTTTCTTTTGTTGACTTTCTTGAGCCGACTGGTTACATTCCTTGTCTTCAGTCACAATCAGTTCATCTTTAGGTTAAACCACCAACTTTCACGTTCTCGCCTTCTTTTAAGCGCTTCAGCATCTGCAACTCCAAGCAGACCTGATCTTGATCATCTGCCCATCTACACCTGCACAAAACTTAGAACAAATAAGACTCGTTCACAGACCCTCTCAAGGGCTAAAGAAGAATTTTCCTTTTCAAAACAAGCTCTTGGTTCGAATTGTTTGCAGAATAACCTGAAATTTTATTTTCAATCTCTCAACTTGTAAATTATTTGTTTAAGTCCCAGGTTTCCAACAAACATTGCATGAACGACCTTTACAACAAAACACATGATTTTGAATAAAACAAGGTTTAATAAAATATGTACGAACATAATAAAAACTTAAAATCTTTTTGGCATTTTCATGTATTTTAATATTACGAAAATATATACATAATATTTTGAAGTTGAAACAAAAAATAAAACAAAAATAAGATAGGAGTAAAGATGAAATTAATATTATATATAAAAAATATTCACTTTAAAAGTTTACTAAATTATTTTTCTGAGAAAGATCACAATAGGGAATCACATTATCTGTTAACGTTCTAGATTACACTTCTATTTGGACATTATTATGTCAAGAACCCAAAGTCGATTGTAGATATAATTTGTCCACTTTAAACTTAACAAGTATTTTGATGTCAACATTATACGTTAAGGTATAATTAGGTATAATGCTTGCGTGGTCCCTATTTAATCCGACAAATTACAGACTCCATCATACCTCGGGTTTAATTTTCTTTCACATGTCACCTCAACTTGATTTAAACCTTTCTTAGTTGATCACAGTAATCTTATTAACACACTTGACACTTTGACTTTGTGCACTTGAAACTTTGTACACTTAACTCGATCTAGAAAGATTAAAATAAAGCAGAAGTTCAGGCCATAACAATCAGGTCGGATAATACCATATTATCGTGCAGAGAAAGTCCAAGGCTTGAATCAAAATAAATGAAGAAATAAGGCAGAAGTTAAATTCCTAGAACTGACTCTTTTTCTGACTCTTTTTCTTGATTTTTCTTTTTCTTTTCTGACTCTTTTGTTTTTCTTTTTCTTGTTTTTCTTGACGCTTTACTTGACTCTTTTCTTGACTCAATAAAAATTAAAAATGACACTGATTTTTCATACGACAACTGTGATAAGGTAAAGAGAGGCTTGGGTTTGACATGTTTAATTGCATTTCAGCCTTAATTAATATGACTTTAGTTGGAGTCGGCAACCGCTTCATAACGTGTAGCCACTAACATAGGCAGATATTTAAGTTTATATCACTATGACACTTACTCATTTGTCAAGCCTATCTACACATCAAGCAATGATCTTGTTGGCTTTTGATCTACTCTTTTCATGTGCTAGAATCGTTAGAAATAATTTCTTATCATTTTCCAATGGTTGGATCAATTTCTCAAAATTTTAAAAATTTTAAATATCCGACTCCCTCTAAGCAGGAGCTCACTCTAAACGGGACAATTCCTTTTAGATTTTCTTAAAAGTAATATAAAATCTCTTTGGTAAATCAAATTATTTGTTTTTGCTTTTCTTAAGATGAATTGAAAATCTTTTTGGTGAGTTAAACTTAACTCATTTTCTCCCTCTAAAATTGCGACATATTTGAAAAATATTTACAATTTTATATACAAAAATATAGATAGTTTGTTTTAATCAAAATTGATCATGCCGATCTATTCGACCCGAAATTCAAATCGAGCATGATCGATGGTTTTAGTGAAAAGGTCAGCAAAGTTGTTGTCAGATGGACTATCTTAAGCATGCATTATCACATTGTATGACAAAGTTGAAGAGATTCAAACCGAGATGCTGGATCCATCACTTGAGAGAAGCAGTTGGACGAGGTTGGTTTGAGAAGCGCTCGAAAAGTTGTTGTTGAACCATTTAAACAAGGCTTCCCTTCCATGAAGTTTGTCATCCCATGTCGCTTATGAAAGACTCGAATCCGCCATCAAATGGTTTAGCATCAAATAGCAAGAGTTCGTCTCCCATCATATGCCGGGTGCAATCACTATGTAAGTACCTAATACTATTGATAGTCCTCCTTGATTGACCCTACATGCACTAAACGTTCAAATAGACATGGGTTCCCGGGATACTTTTGTCCCGGGAAGGTCAACTGTAAATCGACCAAACTTGATTTTATTTCCTGAAAACCATTTATTTCTTATTGGGGCCTCACTTGATGAAGAGCAGTCCTTAGGAATCCAAGCAAAAACTTGTTCCTTGGTTTTGGTAATTTTAGACTTCTCTTTTCTTGCTTTTGAAACTGTTTTTGGTAAATCCTCAGACTTTACAGTCTTTGGATCCTTTTTTATTTTATCCTTCTTGGTTTTCCAAAAAGGTTTCTTTTTGTGTTTTAATTTATTTACTTTGGATCTCACATCCATTTCACTAGGTTCACTATCAGCTTGATCAGTCCTTGAATCAGGGCTACTAAAAGCTCCTTTTGGGGACTGACTAAGCCGCCTTTGAATATCAAGTTGTTGCTTGAACCAGTGCTTGCAATGTCTTGCAAGGTGAGAAGAGTGACCACACACAAAACAGCACTTTCTCCTAGGAGTGCCATAGAACTCGTCTGAACTATAATGTGGTTGGTGCAGTAGGAAAGGTGATCCTTGGAAAGGAACATGATTATAAAACACATTTGTGTAATATGGATCAACAAAATTTTGTTGATAATGACCATAGTAGTTGTTGTCACAGAAGTTGTATGGTTGAGGATTTCTAAATTGATTGGTTGTTTGAGAAAATGATCGTTTATTTGGTGGAACATATTTACATGAAGTACTTGTATTTTCATTTTCAAAAACTTTGCTTTTACTTGAATTATCCTTAGTCTCACAACTTGATGATGAACAACTTGATATGTTCACCTCAACAGACCTACTTTCGTTGACACGTTTTTCAACAAAAATTTCATCATAAACGGTTTCATAATCTGAGTCAGAAGAAGAACATTCATTTTCATTGCAAACGTTTGTACAACTATCATCACTTGAATTTTCACAAAATACATAATTTGACCCTGACTTTAAACTTCCCAACATGGATTCACAAACTTTATTACAAACTGGATTGTTAATAATTTTGGTTAGATCCACACATGATTCAAAACGTGGTTCTAACTTTCTTTTTAGCTTACAACCCAGGTTAACCGTCCCACATTCACCACCATTTACATCACCAGCTGCTACACAAGACATATTGATGTCAGATTTATCAGATGATGGGACTGGAGCAGCAGTTTGAGAGGCAGCAGGAACAAATTTGATAGGCGTTGGTATTCTACCAACCCCGTATTCCATTTCTTCCTCTGGAAAAGTATTGTAGCTAAAGTGGGGCAAACTGGTGTAGTTATCATTGAATTGTGATGGTACGGCAGTGTAATCGTACCCCAACCCCGCTTTAACTTTAGCGCTTCTCTAGGCTCCAATAAGATCATCTAATTTTTCAGATGATGCCTCAAATCTTTCAACTTGTTTTTCTTTTTCTTTCTTATCAGAAACTTCGAGTTTTAATTTCTTAATTTCTTCTTTTAAATCATTAATTATGTCTTTATAATAAATGACAATATGCTTTTCTCGAAAAATTTCAAGTCTAAGATTTGCTCCATTATTGTGATGTGTTTGAATCTTTTCAACATATATCTTGTCAGCCTTTACATATTCAGCATTTAGTTGACGAAGTTTTGCGTTTTCTTTCAAAATTTCTTCCTGAAGATATTTATAATATGCAACTTTATTTACGCAAGCTTGAGTGCACAGATTGTGATTTACCTCATCGATTGGTGATGTGTCAGGAATGATAGGACATGCGTGACTGCTTTTACTGGCAGAACTTGTCCAAACTTTATTACTTGTCCCAACTTTATTTTCTTTGGACTGATTGTTCATTTGGAGCTTATCTTCCATTATTTCAAAAGACTTGATGGTAGAAGTCAACTCTGAGAGTGTCATGGTATACAGGTTTGTGGTTCTTTTGATGGTAACCACATTGACACACCACGAGTAAGGCAATGAATTCAACAGCTTCATGTTGATCTCAGACAAACTATTGATGATACCGACACTTTTCATTTTGGTGACGAGCGACTCAAATCTGTTGATGAGAGAGGCAACCAATTCTCCTTTAATATGTGTAAACATATCGAATTCTTCTTTTAACATTTTCTTTCGGCTTTCTCCCATATCCAGATTTCCTCCAAGCTAAGGTTAGAAAGACATTTTTTTTTTCTCGATTAGATTTTTTTTTTTTTTTTTTTGAAAGAGAAAAAAATTTGAAGTTTTTTTGCTACAGTACCGAGGTGCTACAGTGCCCAGTCGCTAGAGTGTTTCGCATGAGTTGCTACAGTTCCGAGTCGCTACAGTGTTTCGCATGAGTTGCTACAGTACCTCGGCGATGCGATTGCTACAGTACCTCGGCGATGCGTTTGCTACAGTACCTCAGAAGCGACTGCTACAGTACCCAATGCGAATATATTTTATTTTTTTAAGAATATAACACCCAAACTTCCAAAAAGTCAAAAAGACTTTAGTCTAAAAATCAATAAATCGGCCTAGATCTGAGTTTTAAGCCGAATCTGAGCTCAGACACAAAAACTTAAAATACTAAAAACTTAGATTTGGTGATCCTCGTGTGTTTCTAAGGTGTAAGAGACTCCAAAAGAGATGAGTAACATGAAATCAACCTCAAATCCAACAAAAACTAAGATCAAAATCCGAAAAGTTTGACCCAAAAACCACAAAAAGTCGAGCCGAAAGCTCTGATACCACTTGTAGGTCCTCTAGATGGATCTCAAGACTTGACTCGGATCAATCCGTGTTGTTGGTTAGCGGAAATCACCAACGACACTCGGATCTCGGATCTTAGTTTGTTATTACAAAAGAAAGAAAATGAGAGGAGATGTTTTGGAGAGAGAGAAACTTTATTTTCTTGAAGTAGTGAAGAGTTGTTGTGGAGAAATTGGTAGGTGACCTTTTATAGGGTCCCCATTTCTCCAAAACTTACAAAATAAACGTACAAACTAAACGTACCGAGTACGTACTATACCGACTAAAAGCAAACTAAAACGACATATACAATCCTAAAAACAATATGGAATATTGGCCCAACAAATCGCCTTCTTCTAGAGAATCATCTAGAAAACGAGTCGTTTTGAATTGACCTACCGGTGATAAATATTTAATGCATTCCCCCGACCGGAGAAGTCATTTTTGGAGGAGAAACTAGGTGATTTCGCGATTTGTGTGCTCCTTAATTAGAACCTCTACATACGTTTTTACAGCTAATAAATGCCTAAAATTAACTGATGACCACTATTAATTTGGCCCATGGATGGTTCGGAGCATCAGCATTCAGCCGTTTGATGCAAACCCTAGAAGTTCAAATGACACTTTTGCCCTTAGACAACTCTTTAAATACCCTTGTTTTCATCATTTCCAGAGCAGTCCCAATCACAACCGCCTCCAAATGGAGGATCTATATTGTTTTCAAGTCTTCTTTTGTCCTTTGTTTCAAAATAACAGCACAAGAAAGACAAGGTTTACAATGTTCTTGTAATCAAGCATCTCATAGTTTAATCTATGTTCTTTTTTTATATTGTTCTAACTTATACTCCTTTCAGTTGCAGGATAGATAAGAATCCTCCGACTTACGATACCATCACTAGCTCATTGTTCGTAGTATTTAGGGTAAAAGGTTTTATGTTTGTTAATTCGTTCTTTCCGATATGATATATGCTTACCTTTCTGTAATCTAAATGGCAGCTTCATCCTGTAGAAAAAAAAGGTTATGGCAAAGCTAAAAAATAGGTTGAAAATCAACTGTAAACGCCTGCCTTGCAAAAGATACCGACTCTACTAGTATAAACATAATTTACCTCCCCCAATGACCGTCCAAATTTCAAATCTCAAACGAAATAAATGAAAACATGTTTGATTCTCATCTTTCCTAACCCCTAAAACGATCTTGTAATCATCCTTTATGGAAATTCCATAAAGGATCATAAAGGATGATTACAAGATCGTTTTAGCGTTTAGGAAGGGTGAAGATTGACATGTTTTCATGTATTTAGTTTGAGATCTAAAATTTGGAAGGTTATTGAAGAGGTAAATTATGTTTTTACTAGTGGCATCGGACTAAAGACTTACTGATTATATGAAAAAATTGTATTTTAAAGTAGAATATTTGTACATTAAAAGTTGTGACTTAAAAAATCGGTTATATTAAAATTACCTTATTAATCTTTATTGTTTCTATTTAATGTATCATTTTTTCAATTATATTATTACCTCAATATTATCTTTCAGGTTACGTTTCAACATACAAAGTTATGTTTAACAAACACCATCTATTTACTATTATATCTATCTATCTATAATATATATAAACGAAAACCCAAAAATCCTATGTGTCATGATGTAGTCGCTCTCCCCTTTTATGGAAGCCACCAGATTTCTTGATTTTTAAATGGAAGCCTCTCATTGATTTAACCCAAATTCATGGGTATGGATCTTACCAAAACGATATAGCTCTTAAACGGGTTATAACATCTCATTAAATTAAAAATTAATCTTACTAATTATTTGATATGAAAATCCTACAAAATAGGAATATACTAAAATTTAATATCCAATTTAAAAAGAAAAAGATATTATTTATAATTAATAAACAATTTTATAGTAAAAAACATAAACGGGTCATGGGTCACCAAATCCAGACAGCTTTTAAACGGGTTATAAAATATCATTTATTTATGAAAGCTTTTTATCATCAAACCGTAAGTATATTATTAACTTTCTTACAATAAAGAAAATTAAAATCCAAAAACTAAATATTAAAAAACGAAAAATGTAAAACAACCATTCTCTCAAACCATTAGATTACTTTATTTGTAAATGAAGGTTTCTCACGCATTTGACCCGAATTCATGGATAAAGGTCTCACCAAACCTAGATAGCTCTTAAACGGGTTATAACATCTCATTATATTAAAATATAATCTTATCAAATATTTGATATGAAAATCCAATAAAATAGAAATATACTAAAAAGTTAATATCCTATTTTATTTTAAAAAAAAAGATATTATTTATAATTAAGAAACAATTTTATAATAAAGAAAATAAACGGGTAATGGGTATCACCAAACCCATGTAGCTTTTAAACCGGATTATAACATATCATTTATTTGTGAAACCATTTCATCATCAAACCTCAAGTATATTAATTATTAACTTTCTTACAATAAATAAAATTAAAATCCAAATACACATATAAATATTAAAAACAAATAATTTAAAACAACCCCCGTAATACGGGGGATAAAATCTAGTATTATATATATAAGAATAAAATGTATTTGATCCTGTTTCTTTTATAGGAAAGGTTTATGTGTATTTTAGTCTTAACATGAGAACGTAGAAAATAATACCAATTTACAAAAAAATGAGAACGTAAAAACAATACCAATCTACATAAAACAATTATTTATAATAGCAAAGAAAAAAACCTAAAAATGACAACAAAAGAATCAAAATCAAGAACAAAATAATAACAGCAAATACTTATATTAACAAAAGAAAAAATCTAATAATAACAACAAAATATAAGTAAGCAAATACTTGTAACGTCTCATAATCGAGAATTAGCAAATACGAACAAAAAATAACAGCAAACACTTATAAAAATAAACCTAATAATAACAGCAAACTGGTTCTCACTGTTTTCATATTAAGAATAAAATGTATTCGATCATGTTTCTTTTATATATATATATATATTATATCATATAGTTGTGATAAACACTATATATTATATCATATCATATCATGTCATATATTTTATATTATATAATTGTATTGTATTGTATCATATTACGCATCATGTCTATCATACTATATTATATTATCATATTATGTTATGTGAATCGTATTATATATATCACCTATATATTGTATATACTTTTATTGTATCATATTATATAAATTTTTGTTTAAAAGTTGGTTTCGTCTACATTGTAAATATATTGACGTTAGAATCTTTTAATATTAGTTGTTTGAATTTTGAATTGTAACATTTTAATTGAAAAGAGAAAAAATGATATTTATTTAAACACTTTTAAACTTGCTTATAACAGAATTTGTAAACCTCATGTTTATTGTCATTATATCCTTGTACCCCTGCTTTTTTTTAAAACTGTCGAATTTATGTCATTAAAGGAACTTGAACTCAAAATCTTATAACTATTGTGTTTTAAAGGTTTTAGTTTTTTATCAATAGGCCACCAACCCATACTGTCTACTTTATCATCAAATTCACACCTTTTCAATAATATTATTAATTATTTTCTTTCATTAATTACTAGCATTTATAATATTCCATACATAACTCTCTCATGTCACGAATAGAGGTGCAGATGTCGGGTTTTTTAAATACCTGGGTTTGGGTTTGGAATTGGGTTTGGGTATGACCGGGTATTGAAAAATCGGGTATTAGTACCCGGGTTGGGTTCGGGTCCGGGTATTGTCTCTAAAAACCATACCCTATGCATTGGGTTCGGGTCAGGTACAGAACCGGGTATTCTAAAACCGGGTATTTGAATACCCTATTTCCTGGTATTGAATATACCCTATTTTCAGGGTTTTTTCGGGCTTTTTCCCGGGTATTTTTCGGATATAGATTGGATTTTTTTAAGAGGTTGCACTTTTTAGGGGTATTATCGGGTATTTTTCGGGTAATTTTTTGGATAAAAATAGGGTATTTGGAAAACCCGGGTTCGGGTATTGGAGAAACCCGGTTCCGGGTATGGAACCGGTTCCGGTTTTCGGGTATTATCGGGTATAAATTAGGTCCGGTTCCGGGTATGGGTTTTCGTACTGAAATGCATACCCTATCCGTACCCTACGGGTAGGGTCGGGTACGGGTTTGGGTATCAAAAACCCGGGTATTAAAAAAACCGATTTCGGGTATTTTTTTTTTCTGGTCCGGTTCCGGGTTCGGGATTTTTGTGCACCTCTGGTCACAAAACTTCTTTTTCTACCCAGGGCCAAATTTGGGGTTGTGCAGGCTATGCAGCCGCACAAGGCCCAATACCGAGAGAAGCCCATATTAATTTTATTGACAGCCGGTTAAGTTCAGTTGGTTCGATTGTCCAAAAGCCTAATATAGAAACCTATTTAATTAACAAGCCCAAATATGAAACATCTGCCCAAATATTTTTAAGACAATAAAAAAACCCGTTGTTTGTTTGAGGCTGGTATTGGGACTATGTTACCACGTTCGCACAGATCGATTACCAAATCTGAAAGTTGATCAGTATAAATCAATTACTAGTGGCGTAACCCCCGTCTCATCTTCATCTTCCCGGAAAACAATCGACGGATCATAATACGAAACAGGTGAAGGGTATAGGGTTCTGCCTCGGCTCTAAGCTGATTTATTTTTCCAGCTAGATTTCATGGCTGCAGTGGTGTATCGATTTTTGCAAGGGGGTGTTTTACCGGCGGTGGTGGTGATGGCAGGACGGGAGGCGGTGGTGTGGTGATGGTTGCAAAAAGGAAGATAAATCGTGTTTTTGTGTGTACAATACATTATGCCTTTCTTCTCCAGCAAATAAAACGTCGTTGCCGGCAGAAAAAACATCTACTTGATTGGCGGCGATAGTGTCTTTGTCGGTGGTGTGGTGCCGGGAGCCGTAGGTTATGGTTAGGGCTCCGAATTAGTATATTGCGTTTTTTAACGAATGTTGTTGTATAGAGTAGCAAGACGGCGAACGGCTCCAAGAAATCCAAATAAAGGTGTTGTTTCATCGCCGGAGAATAGTGAAGACATGATCGGTTGCTCGGATCGCTGTGTTTTAGTTAATCTCTTTTGTAATCTGAATGTATAGTTTTTGTCTGTTTAGTAGCGGTGTGTTTTTGTTCTTTGTGTTCTTAGTGTTCTTGGTGTTGTGTTTTTAAATTTTTATTAAAATCTAGTGTTTTTTTTTAATTTTGATTATTTCAATTTAAAACACTCTGTTATATATCTTGTTTATGTTCTTGATGATGTGTTTTAAATTTGGATTAAAAAATGATAATTATAGATTGATAATGTTTCCATATAAAATATAACACACTTGACGATTATATTTCTGGAGTGTTATAAAGCAGGTATTAAAGTAAAAAACATACCGCCTAAAAAAGACACTTTCCATCTAGACCATCAGATCACTAAATCTAACGCACCAAATTACTTCATACACATTTTAGACACACTTCACTTCTTATTATAACTCCACCCTTCTTCAAGATCCCTTCTCTTTTCTACAAATTCCAATTGGTACATAACAAAAGGCTGATTACGAGTTATTATTTTGAAATTATGCCTTGAAAGTTAAAATTATTTGAGTAGGTTTATCAGCTTATAAATGCACTTGAATACACTTGATTATTTGAAATTTTAGCCTAATAACTTGTTTGTTTTTTAGAAATTATGCCTCAAAAACATTATCTAGTTTTCAAAAAAGAAAAAAGGATAAAGATAAATGAAGGCAAAAAAAATTCTTAAGCCGGTGATATGCTTGCGTATTTACCGTAACAACCTCAAAGTTCTAATGTTAATAAAGAACATATTTATATTATGGCCTATCTTTTTTACTCGCATGGGGCCTATAAAAACACATACATTGATGGCACTAATATTCCTACCTATGTTACATACATTAAACATAAAAGAAGAATAACAAATTTATTTTGACTCATTCAACACTTATGTGAATGTTGGAAGTAGTTGCCCTTACCATGACTTCAAATTAGTATTGATTACAAAGATTGGTGAATTATGTTGAATATGAAAAATCTCGTTTAAAAATTGCCGAGAGGGTGAAGTAAACATATGTTGTGTCTCGAGTCCCTCATACCCTATGACGACCTTATGCGACGCCCATGCTTAAATTATGTTATGTAGCTAGAGTATGCATATGCAAACCGGAGTAACTTAAATGTTTCTCAAGTAAAGTAATTAAAGGGAAGAGCGGGTTTGATAGAGCCTTTGGAGTCGGACCAAATGATGGTTAGTGAATTAACACAGTTAAGTGTTCTAAACTTAACGATTTTCTAACTTAATGAACTCTGATATATATAATATATATATATATATATTTATTTATATATATTTTATGTTGTGTAAATTATATTTGTTGTAATTAATTAATTATATGATAAACCCTTTACTTTAAATGCTCTACAAGTGTGAACATTGAAATTTTGTGAAAATATAATGAAAATGATAAATATAAACTAGTCAACTATAGACAATAGGTGTGAATCCAAGCCAAAAACACATACTTTTTCAACTATTCTTTTTTTCCTTTGTGCGTGTTATTTTCATCTTTTTAGACGACTTGGAATTAGCTAACTTTAACAAGTCTACTCGAATTGACCCTTAACATTAATAAGTTTAACAAAAACAGTATGGCTTGACCCGACTGTTTCTGCTCCAATTTTGGATTGACTTAAACGCGTTCTAACCTATATGTATCTTTCATACATGCCGTTTTAACTTACTACTAAGATAAGTTTAACAAGTCTATGGAATTATATGGCTGATGAATAAATTATTAGTGGGGCAAAAACCCATAAAAAACAAGCATACTATTGCTTTTCTCATAAGATTCTGGAAATTTTACACATCAAAGTCCCTATACATATCATGAAAAAAAACATTAAAAAAATTAGTTATCATTTACTGGAATGAATGAACATAAACACATGTGTTCTTCATTTATTTGTATTTATAAACGTCCGTTTGTGTTTATTCATTTATGTTCGTTTATTTACATTCGTTTAAATTTTGATAAAGAAACAAGTAGTTATATTTTATTTACGTTCTTGAATGTCTGTTTGTTATATTTTTATTTGCATTTATTTTGTACATCTCCCCACATGTACAAATTAGAAAATACAAACTGATAAGATGGAACGAAAGGCTAACATGATTGAAGTTTTAACTAATATGTTTCTTTCATTCATATTGTTTTTAACATTTTAGACCAAAATAAATCAGCTTAACAAATCTATCGTATTAAATGTGATGGATTTACTCTTTGATGATGTTTTCAGGTGAGTCAGATATAAAATGTCAAAATCAATATAAACAATTAACATCTAAAAAAAATAAGTCTATCGAAATAAGTGAATAAATTATTGAGGAATAAATTATCAGTGATGTATATTTATTTGTATTTATTTTTATATATCCTTACATGTTCAAATCTCCTAATCATGTGTGAAGATATACAAAATATATATACAAATAAATATATCATATGATTTTGACACATTTGAACAAATCTATATAATCCCTTGGTTTCTTTTCTTTCTCTGAACTCACTCTCATTTTCACTCTTAAATCACAGATTGATCATGTCGACTCTAAGTGTTCTTCCGATGTCTGTTTCACCCCGGGAGGATGCAATTCAGTTATATAAAGCTTTCAAAGGTAAACACCTTCAACTTATTAATATGAACGAAAATTTAATTCATAGTATAAGAACATGAGTTAAGCTTTTGTTGAAATGAACCAGGATTTGGGTCTGATGATGCGGCTATAATTGGTATTCTTGCTCATCGAGATGCAACGCAACGAGCGTATATCCAGCAAGAATACAAGACAATGTATTCCGAAGACATCCTTAAACGTTTGTGTTCTGAACTTAGCGGCAAATTAGAGGTATGAGCAGGGTGTGCACAGTTTGGTTTGGGTCGGTTTTTGGCTAAAACCGAACCAATATTAAAACTTTGGTTTGTGAACTTTTGAAAATTGTTTGATTTCTGTTTTTTTTTTTCGGTTTTGCCACATTGGAGCTTGAAAAATTTGGTCGAAAAAAAATTGAGTCAAAAATAATGTTTTTGGGCCTAAATCTTATTGTTATTTAATAACTAACTGATAATATAGATTTTGACTAGAATATTTGAGTTAAATATTTATTAAATTTGTGTAACTTACTTGAAACAAAATTTATAAAAGGAAAATTGGTTTTTATGGGTCCCAACTATTTTATTTTTTTCGGCGCTGGTCCCAACTTTCATTTTGGCTGGCAACGGTCCCAACTTTAACATTCGTTTCTTCCACCAGTCCGCGACTAACGGAGTACTAACTCCGTTATGTTTTTGCTTATGTGTTATCTGAGTTGTCAAAAAAAAGTTACGTGGCAGCCACCTCCCCACACCACCGTCCACCGCCACTCCTGCCACCCCCACCACCACCACCCAACGCCGCATCGGTATCGCCGTCGACCTCTCCGACGAGTCCGTCTTCGCCGTCAAATGGGCCGTCGACCTCTCCGACGAGTTTGAACATGAGAATGTGTTTATACTTAACTTATTACATTCTTATATCATCCCAACACATCCACCAAATTAAAACCAAACTCTCTGGAGCTTCAACCACCATTCCCTCTATCGAATCAGAGCTATGCAACACCGACTTACGATCAATCGGAGACAAATCATTGCCTAATTCATCCACACTTCGCAAATCCACACATTTCCAAGGCCCCAAAGTTCTTCAGGCAAGTTAGATGTGTTCGTAAATCAATTTGTTCTGTTGGGTTTTTACTCGAATTAGGAATTAATTGCATTATTTGTAGCTTCCGTTAGGCAATTTGACATTAGAACTGTCAAATTTAAGGTTGACTCTTCGTTGTCAGTATCAATGTCTGCAATTGATAAGTCAACGGAGCCCCAGTCAACGCCGTAGAGGACAGAGGTGGATCTGACATGGGTTAAGATGACGGCGTCGCCGGGACGGAAATACTGGTTGACAACCCATTTGACGGCAAAGGCGGATGGCGTCGCCGGGATGATGGTACTAGTTGATGGCCCATTTGACGGCGAAGACGGACTCGTCGGAGAGGTCGACGGCGATGCCGATGCGGCGTTGGGCGGTGGTGGTGGGGAGGTGGCTGCCACGTAATATTTTTTTGACAACTCAGATAGACACATCAGCAAAAACATAACGGAGTTAGTACTCCATTAGTCGCGGACTGGTGGAAGAAACGAATGTTAAAGTTGGGACCGTTGCCAGCCAAAATGAAAGTTGGGACCTAGTGCCGACAAAAATGAAATAGTTGTGACTAATAAAAACCAATTTTCCAATATAAAATGAAAATCTATAAATTCGGTTGGGTTGGGTTCGGTTTTCTCGGTTTTTATAACGTTGAAAACCAAAACTTAACCATAAGTTTGGTTTTTTACAAAAATATAAAACAAAACCGCCAGTTTTTGTTTTGGTTTGGTTTTTCAGTTTTGGGTCTGTTTTTTAGGTTTCATGTGCACCCCTATATTATAATAAGTAAGCATAGATCTCTAGTCTATTTTGACTTTAAATATATGGTTTCATTGTTTGCAAAAACCATGAAACTGAATTTTGAATTTGGAGTTCATAAGATTTGACTGTTGAAAATCATGTCATAGACTGCAGTTTTGCTTTGGATGCCTGATCCAGCAGGAAGGGATGCCAAAATATTAAGGGAGTCACTGAGTCCGGGTTTTATAAATCTTGAAGCAGTAACCGAAATCATATTCTCTCGAACTTCAGCGCAACTACAAACTCTCAAGCAACTTTACCACTCGGCGTGTGGAACGTATCTTGAACATGACATCGAGCTACAAACTTCCGAGGATCACCAAAAGGTCGAATCTTTACGCCCTTTTATTTTATCAAGTTTTACATAGAATGTCACTTGGTTTTTAAGAAGGCGTCATTAAATCATTTAACTGAAACGGTCTTCTTGTACAGATTTTGCTTGCTTGGGTAAGCAAACCGCGCTATGAAGGAATGGAAGTCGACAGAGAAATGGCCGCAAAGGATGCAAAAGCTTTGTATAAAGCCGGTGAAAAGAAACTAGGAACAGACGAAAAGGTTTTTGTGAAAATTTTTAGTGAAAGAAGTGGAGCACATTTGATTGCTATAAAGACATGTTACCATGACATGTATGGTGGATCACTCAAAAAGGTTATATATCAAGAAACATGAAAAAACATATCTTTTATTGTTTTCTATCAAGTTTGTTTCCATGATTTTGCTAGCTAACACATGTTTTTTTTTTTTTTTTTTTTTTTTGTTTACAATTTGCAGGCTATAAAGAAGGAAACTTCAGGGTTATTTGAGAAAGCACTTTTGACAATCTTACAATGTGCTGAAAATCCTGCTAAGTATTTTGCAAAGGTAAAATATTTAGTTAACCACAAATCTTTATTTAAGGTTACACTATGATACCCTTGTACTTATATGTAGTTTGAAAATGACTATAGGTGCTATATAAGTCGATGCAAGGGTTAGGGACCGATGACACAACACTTATGCGGGTGATTGTGACAAGAACTGAAATCGATATGCAATACATAAAGGCCGAATATTACAAAAAGTACAAGAAGAGTTTGAATGATGCAGTTCACTCTGAAACGTCTGGTCACTATCGAAGTTTTCTTCTCTCGCTTCTTGGCCCAAATCATTAGATCGATGGTCTTTCGTGATTGTTCTTGTACGTTGTTTTTTTTTATATTCTGAGGTTGCGATTCGAGTTTGTTTTCATGTTTTGCACGCCAACGTGTGCTTGTTTACTATGATTTGTGTTTGTTTGGATATTTGAACACCAACTTGTACTTGTCTACTTTTAAAGTTATTGGCATCAAGAGTTTGGATTGATCACAATGTGATAAGATTTGGGATTGTTGGGGGGATCATGATTAGTTTAAGAAAGTATTGTTGGTATAGGACGGGTAGGGTATTAGGTGATTACCCGAAACATACACACCTACTTACATAAAACATACTTGTGAACATTTTATTTTTAGGTTTTATCTTCATCGTTGTTTAATAGTGTAATCTAATAATCCATTGCCTTTTTTTGGTATGTTTCAAAATGTATTTGATAATAAAATTATATGAAAGTTAAATTAGTAAGAAATGTATATAATGCATTACTTTTTTTTATAATCCATTGACTTTTTTTTGGTAGATTTCAAATTCTATAATCCATTGACTATTTTTTTTTATTTCAAATTCTATATAGTCCATTGATTTTTTTTTGTATGTTTCAAATTATATATCTATTGACTTTTTTATAAAATAGAAAAATTATAAAGCCCATTAATATTTTTTAATTCAAATTATATACCCGATGCCCAACGTGTAATCAATAATCAGTTATGGAATTGGGCACATGGTTGGGCTCAGATTTTGCCATCATTGTGGCTAGATCCACAACTGCCACCCCTGACACCACTTCTTAGTCAAGAGTCATTCCCACCACCGCCTCTGCAACCACCTCAATCGTCACCATAAAATAATGTAACATGTGAACCTATTTTTGTGGCGTAACGACTCACTCCAACACAACAACATTTTGGCTATAACCGGTTTTGGCCCTAATTAACCAAAGTAATATTTTGCTAAAAGGATTTCATTTGGCCCAGAACCCTCATTGACCGACCCGCTTGACCCATCTGGTTTGAAAAGCTTAATTTTGTACATAAAAAACTATCAAATTAATTTGTTCATATGTTTTTTTTTTTTTGTACTATTTACTTCCAAATGTGTTAAGCTACACGTGACCTATACATATGCGGGCTATATGCATAAACAAGCAATGATCAAACTAATTTTTTAGTTATAGCATTTTACATCATAGTGAAAACAATGATCACTGCACTCATTATAACATATATAAAATTTGGAAGAAGAAAAAAGCATTTAATATATAGATTTGAATATATCCATAACTTAAAAGATAAATCAAGTAACAACTGGCGTTCAAAAACACAAAGCACAACCCTAAATTATACAAAGAAAATCAAAACAAACAGTTCAAGGAGAATCATCAATCTTAATGATTTGGGCCAAGAAGCGAGAGAAGAAAAGAGCGATAATGGCCGGACGTGTCAGAGTGAACTGCATCATTCAAACTCTTCTTGTACTTTTTGTGGTATTCGGCCTTTATGTATTGCATATCAATTTCAGTTCTTGTCACAATCACCCTTATAAGTGTTGTGTCATCTGTCCCTAAGCCTTTCATTGACTTATATAACACCTATAGTTATTTCAAACCGCATATAAGTATGGCAGTATCATATTATAACCTTAAACTTAATTGCGGTTAACTAAGATTTCACCTTTGCAAAATATTTTTCGGGATTTTCAGCACATTGTAAGATTGTCAAAAGTGCGCGTTGGAATAAACCTGAGGTTTCCTTCTTGATAGCCTGCAAAAAGGTCAAAAACATGTTTATAGCAATAATCTTGGTAACAAACTTAAGGCAAAGTTTTTTCTTTTTTTCTTTTTTTTTTGATAACCTTTTTGAGTGATCCACCATACATGTCAAGGTAACATGTATTTATAGCAATCAAATTTGCTCTACTTCTTTCACTAAAAATTTGCACGAAAACCTTTTCATCGGTTCCTAGTTTCTTTTCACCGGCTTTAAACAAAGCTTTTGCATCCTTTGCGGCCATTTCCATGTCGACTTCCATGCCTTCAGAACGCGGTTTGCTTAAACAAGCAAGCAAAATCTGCCCAAGAAGATCATTTTTCAGTTAAGTTACATTATACGCAAAACTATAACTTGATCAAACGAAAACGTTGGTAATTCTTAAAGATTTGACCTTTTGGTGATCCCCCAAAGCTTGTAGTTCGAGGTCGTATTCAAGATAAGTTCCAAAAGTCGAGTGGTAAACTTGCTTAAGAATTTGTAGTTGCGAAGAAGTTCGAGAGCATATGACTTCGGTTACCGCTCCAAGATTTATAAACCCTGTGTAGAGTGCTTCCCTTAATATAGTTGCATCCTTTTCTGCTATATCATGCATCCAAAGCAAAACTGCAGTCTATGACATGAATTTGAACAGTTAAAACTAGAGGTGCACAAATCGGGTTTTTCTAGTACCCGGTTCGGGTATTAGAAAATCCGGAATTGGCCATACCTGGGTTGGGTCCGGGTATTGTCTCTTAAAACCATACCCTATGCATCGGGTTCGGGTATAGAACCGGGTATTTGAAAGTATTTTAAAAATATCTATTTTTGGGTATTCTTCGGGTATAGATTTGGTTTTTTAAGGGGCTGCTCTTTTTTGGGGTATTTTTCATGTATTTTTTTGGTTAACTTCGGATATAGATCTGGTATTTGAGAAACCCGGATTCGAGTATTGAAAAAACCTGGTTCCTAGTATGGAACCATTCCAGTTTTCAGGTATTACCGGGTACAAATCGGGTCCAGGTCTAGGTACAGGTTTAGGTACCAAATTGCATACCCCATACCCTACGAGCAGGATCGGGTACGGGTTCAGGTATTAAACACCCGGGTATAAAAAAAACCGGTTCTAGGTTGTTTTTCCCAGTTCGATTCCGAATTCGGGTCTTTTTACACATCTAGTTAAATCAATTTGTTCCAACTTTAAATTTACTTTCATGTAGGGCCAGCCCTTTAATATAACATGCAAAGCTAGTGTTTCATATTCTAAAAGTGTAGGTCTCATTTTAAAGTGAAATTATTATTTGGATCGGCCCGCCTAAATTCAAGCTCAGCGCGTTTAATTCGTGTGAGCTCGAGCTCTATTTCTAAAGATCTAATTCGGCTCGTAAATTATTTAGTTATTTTTATAAACAAATAAATATTGTACATGTATTTAATATATTAAATAAAAATTATTAAATTATATGTTCATTTAGGTTCACTAGCCTCCTCGAGCATGATAGTGAAGCTCAGGCTTTAACTTGACTTCATTCGATTTTTTAGCGAGGCAATCTCAAGTAGCTAAGAAGCTGCTCAAATTATATACAACATAAGTCAATTATTCTCATGATCTTGAAATTTAAAAAATCAAAATTAGCAAACCTCTAATTTGCCGCTAAGTTCGGAAGCCAGACGTTTAAGGAGATCTTCAGAATACATTGTCTTGTATTCTTGCCGGATATATGCCCGTTGTGTTGCATCTCGATGAGCAAGAATACCAATCACAGCCTCGTTATCACACCCGAATCCTGATTCATTTCAACAAAATAATCAGCAAAAGAAAAAAAGAAACAAAAGCCTGATAAACTTTTTACCCTTGAAAGCTTTATATAACTGAATTGCATCGTCCCGGGGTGAAACCGGTGATGGAGGAACAGTTAGAGTAGCCATAATCGATCGGTGGTTTGGAGAGAAAAAAGCTTAGGAATTAAATGGAAAGTATGATGATCAAATATTCAAATTATGGGTGTCGTTATAATCATGTTTTTTTTTCTTTTTACACCAAGTGTGGACTTGTTAAAGTTGTCAAGTCGTCTAAAAAGTTATAAACAATATGTATGAAAGAAAAATATTGGTTAAATTTTCATCTTATCCTCACCTTTATCTTCACAGTGGATTAGTGTCACTAGCCCACTAAGCCTCTCTATTAGAGAATATAATTTGTATAAATTTGTATAAAAAGTTATAAAACAGTATGTACGAAAGCAAAATATTGGTTAAATTTTCTTTTTATCCACACCTTTATCTTCATAGTGGATTAGTGCCACAAGCCCACTAAGCCTCTCTATCAGAGAATATAATTTGTAAAAATATATATATATATATATATATATATATATATATATATATTGTATGATGGTATGATTATATCATTTAGGAGATAATCATGCCCATCATACAATATATATCATTATACAAATTATATTCTCTAATACTCTCAAGTTGGGCGAGTCGTCGAAGAGTTCAGATGACCAATCAACACGAGTTCTAAGCAAAATTAGTTAGGGTTGAAACGTGTTATTTTAAAAAGGATTTTGGTTGAAATTTGTCGTTTTAGAAAAAACTATCAAAATAAGTTAACCATCTGTACTTTTTGTTATGGTAAAATGGAGAGATCTCATTGGTTCGTTGTGTTGACATATATGGATCAAGCTCATGCTCTTCTTTTAACTTGGACAAGGAAAAAAGCGATTATAAGTGATTTTAGTGGTCAATCTTCGGTTTTGACTAGGTAAAGCCGAACCTATGAAGCGAGAAAGAAAGGTCACGATTTAAGGGGGATAGAACACATGCAACACACACTTGTTCGATAGCTTCGTCAGATCTCTAATTGATGACTTTGGTGAAGCATTCAAGTGTGCTTAAGTGTTACTAGTTCACCTACATCATCATACGTCTCTTAAAGAAGATTGTTCTTGATTGTTCTTATCTTGACAAAAGCCAGCTTAGGCTAGCATCTTGATTCGGGGTTCATTGATTGGTGTGGATGCATTCATGTGAATGACAGTCCAAAGTTGAAGCCATTGACCCATAAAGATGTGATGCTACTGTAAAGCGCTTAACTACCTAAACAAACTCATGAAACAGTTTACGGATCTTTTACAGAACGTTGAGGTTACAAAAACAAAGTATTTTGGCATGAGATGATTTTTGGATGTAGACTTGTTGCATACTCATACCCGTGTGAGACTTATGTTCTTTACCACTATATAGTTGTTAGAAAAGAATCCAAACCTGACTTGAAACCTTAAACCTTAAATATATAGGATGTATATCTGGTATGAGATCGAGTATAATTTTTATTAATTTATAATTCTTTTTTTGTAACTTTGAGACGGTTATAACGTTAGGTGATACTTATCCGATTACTAAAGTCTAAAGACATCGTGGGAAAGCGGCGAACATGACAGGTGATGAGTGACAAGTATCTCATTGATATTGAATACGATTTTACAATTAGGTATGCATCTAATATTTCCAAAATGCATCTCATAATAATATAGGCCGGCTGTCCCATTGATATTTACACATGAGAGACACCTACTTTTGAGGTTCCATGATCTCTATATTAGTATCATCATTGTTTCAAATTGGTCATGGTTATGTTCTGTTGGTTTTGGTGGAAATTCTAAATCAAACTGCTATCTATGACTTCGAAAAATAGCTTACCAAACGGTCGCCTGTCAGGTTAGTTGGTTCGGATGGACGAGCCTAGACTGTTCATTTAGGCTTTAGCACTTTGGGAAGTAGTTCTTATAGAAAACTTTTGATTTGTGTTACATTTTAAAACTTGATAAAAAAAATTCATGATCAATATAATATGATATATGCATGACTATTTATTCTAAAAATTGAAAAGGAAAAAGAAAATGATACAGTTCTAACTTTCAAACTATGAATCAAACCGTTAAGCTCGGTAATGATTTATTTTCATTATTATTATTTTTTTGAAAGGCCAAAAATATTAAAACTAAAATGGGAACCTCCTAGTTAGTAGCTAGGAGTGCAAAACACTTGCGAACGAGGAGAAACCAAAAAAAAACACCAAGCCCGGACTAACATAGGCGAGTGCACTTACAACGGAAAGTTCACAAGTTAAACCTACACCAATTCTCCTAATAAAAAGTTGATCTCTTACCCCAATTTTAAAATATTCTATTTGCTTTTCATCACCTGCCTCTCTCAAAATATACATCAAAAAATTCATTTATCATCGTTTGACTCCCATTCCGCAATGATCGGAGCCCTGATTTGTTCCTCTTGCCCGGTGACTAAAACCATTTCAACCGTAATTCGTCATCTCGATCTAATTCTTCTTTTGTGAGAGACGTATTTGCCAAACTATATCTTTTTGAATTCCCGTCCTCTTCCAAATCGTTGAACGACAATTTTGTTCAACCATTAAACCCACTTTTTAAACCGTCAGTCGAACCGTATAAATCTAGAAACCGACTGATTTACTTCAGATTAAACACATCTATTGGTTTAAACAATTTAGGAACAACCTTACAACATAAACTTAAACCAGTATGATCTAAACTTGACCAGCATGTTATACTTGTTGGGCTTAAAATCAAGATATACATCTAGTCATAGTCAGCTTAAAATGGACGAGGATAAGATTCTTCCTGATCAAAATTATTAATAATTAATTCTTCCATAATTGATGTACATCTACCAATCTACCATGCATTGTTGTGTACATGCATGAACCAACAACATTAACCAGAAATCTCAAATAACATAATATATTAATCATAGTACCTTAATGTTTTTTGTCATCTTCTTCTTGTCTATTCTTTGAACCATAATCCCAAACTCAAGAAACACCATGATCATAAAACCATTTGATTTTGTTGTATAAATTGACATTTTTACTTCAAATAAGTTGAAAGCTTGATTTTAAAGTTTTAGTATTGTAATTAACTTTTTTTATTTTGAATTACTTAAATTCCAATGCGATAATTGTGTCAAGTGTAATAAATTTTGATTCAAGTTACCGTTGCCACATAAGCAGTCTCTTGAGTCTTTGTACATTAGGCATTGTCGTATTGACTTCCCGCTAGGTCATGATACAATCATGCATCCTAATACTACACTCATTCCATCATGCTTAATTGTGAAGTTCTTACCTTCTAAAGCGTGTTAGCGATATTTGAGGTCTGATATTCTTACGAACTCACCAATCTATCAAGTCCACGGCCTATGTGGCATGCCTAGAGTGTTGCATTTTTGGTCTAGTGTTACATAAATTGGTATTAAAAACATTTTAATATTTTTTGCTTTTAAAGATTATGATTTTAATATGCTACACACAATTAACATAAGGGTTAACCCTGTTAAAAGCAATATTCAAATACATGAAATGATAATGCACAAAATTATATGTGCTCATGTAGATTAATTAAAATAAATGTTTAGTGAAATCTTTCAAACTTACAAATATTTGCAAGCGGGAATCAAATTTGATTGAATCACCAATGTGAGGAAACCTTTAAAAGGTGGTGCAGTGGCAAGGGGGAGCAGAAAACAAAAATAACCGAACCAAAACTGAATTAATCGAGACAATCAAATTGAAAACACTGAACCGAAGCATTAGCCAACGGTTAATTTTTGTAATTTTGGAAAACCGAATTTTTGGTTTCTGTTCGGTTTCCATTTTTAAAAAACCGAACCGATTGATGATGATAAAGACTATAAAGATGATGAAGACTGAGGCTAAACTTTGAAGATGAACAAGATGATGAATGAAGATTAGGACTAATCTTTTAGTGTTTTTTTTACTAAGAACTTTGTTGAATTTTAAACTTTACAACTCTAGCAACTTTTTATTCGTATGATTCCACGTAACATGTGTCTATTTTTGGTTTTTGTATTTACTATATTTGTGGTACTTAAATACATTCTTACAAGGTTAAAGTCACCATCTTCATTTTTAAATTTTTTTACAAACATATAATTGAAAAAAAAACCCCAACTATAACCGAACGGTTTGTATATTGAAAAAACCGAGGAATTCGATTTCGGTTTTACCTAAAAACTGAACCGAACCGTGCTCAGCCCTATGTAGTGGTAAGCATCAATGTGTTTTCTAACAAAGGTTTCATGTTTAAATCATGCCTCCGCTGGTTTCTAGCTACATAAGTACATAACCTCTTGAATGTCACTTGCTCAGCACAAGTTTACGATTTACCTTATCCTTTTAGTTAGCATGGTATAGTCGGGATCGCGAAATGAGAGTGGAAAATCTAACTAATATATTAAAGGAAAACCAATTTGTTCACTTGTCCTTCTCCTAGGAAGTTCACCTAATGTTCCATGCCATCCACTTTCCATACTTATAATTTCCACATAATTAATCAATTAATTTTAATCCTAATGCTAATCTTCTTACTATACTATTAAGACAAAACAAGATATCCACATGACCTTCAAATAGGATGTCCACATACACTTACAAGGTTTCGATCTATAGAATTGCCACATAATTCACTAATTAATATTTTCTAGAATCATAACCTCACTAATTAATGTTTTTTAGAATCATAACAAACTATTTCTTTTCAAATCATTTAAAAAACGATTTTAACTACAATTAATTATTTATAACTAATTTTTGCTACCTTTTTTAGTATGACCATTACTTTAACAATTAAATGATTTGTATATTTATACAGTTTCTCATTCACACTATTTATACATATTTTTTCTACATCTTGTGGTTTTGCAGAGAACAATGTAAAGAATTCTTATAATAGCTACATACATACATATATATATATGATATTTGAAATTTTTTTCATCCGTGTGTAACACATGCCACTATCCTAGTTTATATTAATATTATATTAATATTTCTTAATTGGCAAAGATAGCCACCTCACAAAATGATACTATTCATAAGGTTGACCAATCACACGTTGTCACTTGACGGCCTATTTTTTAATAACTTTTTGTCTTTTAGTTTACATTTTTGTTTACAGTCCGTGAGCTTCAATAAAGTTCGTATACAACCCTCAAACTTCAATAAAGTTACTTTTATTTTCCTTATTTGACAACTACACCAAATACAGTATTTAACTGGCACTACCGCAACACGCATGTAAATCCCTATAGATTATCAAAATAATGGTTGTGCATCTCAATCACATGTGGTCACCATATATGTTCCCTTGCAGATGGTACCAATGACATCTAGAACTGCCATTTGCAATAATATATGATTAAACAACTTCACATACCATAACATACTATACTAATGTAACAAAACCTAGGGCCAAGACAAAGAATATTGGATTCTCATGAATCTTTGTTTCATTTCATGCATACTTACCATTCTTTTTAAATATATCTTCTCGTTTTCATAACTCGAACAACTAAGTTTACAGAGTTTAACAGTGTCCGGGTCAGACAAGTTTCTAACTCTACAATCAAGAAATACGCAATATACCTCGGAATTACTCCCTCCGTCCCGGTCAAAGTGTCTTAGTTTGAAAAACACAAAGTTTAAGGTGGATTGAATGATTACTTTTTTTGCTAACCAAATGACAATAATGCCCTGGAAAATGGGTCCATCATATTGTTTATTAATGCTAGTTGTGTATGCCTGAGGGTAAACTTGGAAATTGGCTAATAAATTTTGAAAGTGGACATTTGTAATGGGACAAATAAAAAAGAGCAATATGGACACTTTTAATAGGACGAATGGAGTATAATTTTTCTTTATTAAACATGAAACTTTTATATAAATTTTACACGGTTTCAATAAATAAATAAAACCTCCATTTCCACATAAAATACAAGTAAGCTCAAGGCAAAGCATTGACACTAGGGTAATTTCTCATT
Organism: Bidens hawaiensis; assembly: GCF_021521415.1. Taxonomy (NCBI): domain Eukaryota; kingdom Viridiplantae; phylum Streptophyta; class Magnoliopsida; order Asterales; family Asteraceae; genus Bidens; species Bidens hawaiensis. The sequence continues at coordinate 523,547 of NW_027492246.1, read as the reverse complement.
AAACTTAAAATGATTATAATAGAGTGGCAGGCAAACGGGCAATAAGCTGTGCCACATACCCCTTTTGAATAGCAAAGCCAATCCAATTAAAAATGAAGCTTTGGGACTTATGAGTCAAAAAAGTACCATATATGGCACACTAAACCCTGCTCAAAAAATTCACAACCTCCGTGGCCAGAAACTCAAATATATCAAAAAGCAAAAGGGAGAAACACATGTTGATTCTCTAAACAGGCTTTCTTGCGTTTGACAATTTTGCCGATTCAGCCTTCAACGCAGCCTGAGCCATATCAAAACCCACGGGCCTGAGCCAAATAAGAGGAGGCCCTCTTGTAAGGTCCACACAATTAGCGTGTTTCCCCCTGCCCACCCAAACAAAAGAATATCAACAGGCCGTAAAGTGGATCTCCCTTCAAACGGATCTGTAAGAAAGTTAGCAGAGGCCTCTTTTTTAACAGAAATCCGTGCCCGATGATACGTAAAACTTTGACAATCAAGAGTCAAATTCTTTAATTATAAAACAATCAAATATCATATCAAAATTCCAGCAAATTTTCTGCAATTACGCGTTTAAAGAGGGTCCTGCTAGGGACACCGCCCCAGGCGCCGCGTATAGGCCTATACGCGGCGTTTTAGGGTACGATTTGACGTCCTAGCCTGGCCTGTCATAGGGTTGTCGGATCGTACGGGCTATACGCCGCGTATAGCCTTTTACGCGGCGCCTAGGGTGTTGTATATTTTTGAAGCCCAGCTCCCTCCCCTCCCTCTCTACCATTTCTTTTTTCCTTTATTTTTTTTTCTTAACCCTCACCCTCTTCATTCAACCAACACCAACAACCATATATGTTTCCGGAGTTGGACGAGGAGATGCGGGACGGGTAACGGTCAGTCGGAGTTGAACCATGTATGTTTCCGGAGTCGGACGAGGAGATGCCGGACGGCGCTAACGGTCAGTCGGAGTTAAACCAGGTTTCGTTTTATCTTTATTTTTTACATGTTAGGACATAGTTGTAGATGTTAGGACAGAGATTTGGTGAATGATTTACTTTAGAAATTTGTCTAGGCACCGACCGTTTGACGATAACCCTAGTTCGCCGGGCCTCCTAAACTTAAAATAGGTTTCCCGTATTGTTACCGTTAGCGCTAAAATTTTTATTATATTATTACTATTAAAATATTAATATTATTATTAAGATATTGTTGTTATGAAAATATTATTGTTAGTAAAATAAAATACTATTATTGTATTTATTAAAATAGTATTATTATTATTAAAATAATAATATTTATATTTAAATATAAATTATTATATTTTTATTATTATTAAAATATTATTAAAATAATTATAGTAAAATACTATTAAAATATTAATTATTATATTATTGTTATTTTTATTCTAAACATATAATTATTAGTATTAAAGCATTTAGTTTCGGATTATTATTAGTACTAAAATATTGTTATTATTAGGTACTGATGTATGCCAGAGAGTCAGATGTCGGGGTTAGGCGGCGACGCGAGACTTTCGGAGGTACGTTTGTATAGCGTATTGTATAATATAATATAATATAATATAATAATATTATTATATTATATTATTATATTATGTTATGTTATATTTATGTTAGTGAGTTTTTCTAGAAAAACCCACCAGTGTTGTCTTATTATGGTTTTTTTTTCCTTTTTTTATTTCTTTTCTTTTGTTATTATTAATGTTATTTATGATTATTATTAATATTAATAATATTTAATTATCAATAACATATTATTATTGGAAATTCGATAAAGGGCGTTTAGTAGCAGGACTTATTTGGGAAAATTGACAGTACGAAACGAACTTTTAAATTATTGGCTGCTTTCGTTATGGGCATTTTCAATCAGTTACAGTGGCTTACTTGGGAAAACTAGCATTTCCAAACGAACTTTCAATTTCTTGGCTGCTTTCGTTATCGACATCTCAAATCTGGCTCTTCGATTTCTTCGAACTCCAACGGTCTTGACCGCCGGTCACCACCGACAACCGTAGTTGTGTTCAGTCGAACACATATCAGTCGTCACTAAGCTTAAGTTTAGGCTTGTTATTAGTTTTATTTTTAGTTGGGGGTATTCTAAGTTGTTCATGTTGCATATATTAAAGAATTATCGGCTTTTATATATACGTATATGTATATAGTAGATGTGCGGTATAAGAATTCATTGCGTCGAGATAACCAGCACCAGATCGAGACGCTAGCTTGATGAGTTTGAATATCTCGGATCCGCGGTATCCGCTAACGGCAGCGAGAACGGGAGCCCCTACTTTGGACAGATAGGTGGAAATTCGGTCATTGCTCCAACATAACGAGCACCAGATTGAGATATTAGTTCGCGCTTAGCTGAACCGGTTGACACGTATGCAGACGTGGGTTTAGGTTCGATGCTGACCCGGATATTAACACGTATGTTTACAGCATTCGTTGACACGTTTGCATAATACACAATGAAAGCACAAACTCAAACAACAATCCATACAATAGCAATTGTCTTTGTTATTTTTCTCTTCTTCTTGTTTGACTGGTCGTTGAAGAGAATTGCTATTATATGGATTGTTGTTTGAGTTTGTGCTTTCATTGTGTATTATGCAAACGTGTTAATATCAGCGCCAGCACGGAGCCTAAATCCACGTCAGCATACTGTCAACCGGTTCAGGTAGGTCCCGGCTAATATCTCAGTCTGGTGCTCGTTGAGCTGGAGCAATGACCGAATTTCCACTTATCTGTCCAAAATATGGGCTCACGTTCTCGCTGCCGTTAACGTATACCGCAGATCCGAGAGATTGAAACTCATCAAACTAGCGTCTCGATCTGGTGCTGGTTATCTCGACGCAATGAATTCTTATAACGCACATCTACTATATATGTATACGTATATATAAAAGCCAATAATTCTTTAATATACACAACATGAACAACTTAGAACACCCATAACTAAAAATAAAACTAATAACAAGCCTAAGCTTAAGCTTAGTGACGACTAATATGTGTTTGAGGGAACACAACTACGGTTGCCGGTGGTGGCCGAAGGTCAAGAGCGTTGGAGTTTGAAGATATCGAAGAGGCGGATTTGATGTGCCGATACCGAGAGCATCCAAGAAAGGGTTCGTTTGGCACTGTCAGTTTTTCCCAAGGTAATCACCGTAACTGATTCAAGATGTCCATAACGATAGCAGCCAATAAATTGAAGGGTCGTTTTGCAATGTCAATTTTCCCATATAAGGCCTGCTACCGAACACACTTTGCCGAATTGTGAATAATAATATATTATTCATAATTAAAATAATATTAATAATAATAATTATAAATAACAATAAATAACAAAAAAAGAGAAGAAAAAAAAACAAAAAACATAACAAGACAAGCTGGTGGGTTTTTCTAGATAAGCTCCCCTATCTGCCGCGTATAGACCTATACGCGGCGTCTTATTCATATAAAGATGCCACGTAAAGGTCTATACGCGGCAGATAGGGGAGCTTTTCTAGAAAAACCCACCAGCTTGGTTTAACCATTTATTTCCGGAGGAGGAACCGGGTTACGCCGCTAACGATCAGCCTGGCACGTCGTGGTTACCCGACTTGAACCAGGTTTCATTATATAATTATTTAGTATGAATTTGGTAGTTTTTTTACTAACACATGCTGCATTACGTTTTGTTAGGAGTATGTCGGGTATGATACCCAGCCCGAACAGTTTTATGGTAACACTGGTTCGTCGGGCTTGCCAAACTTGAACCAGGTTTCGTTATACAGTCTTTTTGTAAATATACGGTTATGTTATTATTATTTTAATATTCTTATTTATTATTAAAATATTATATTTTATATTATTATAGGTATTATTATTATTAATTATTACCACTGGCACTGTTGTCTGAATTTCTAATTTATGTATGGTAGGAGTACTTCGTGTCGGATTACGGCAGACAGCTTTCGTACCCGTCATCTGTCGCCTGGTCGGATTACGGAGGTCAGGCTACGTCATCGTACCAGCCACCAGTAGCAAATGATCCATTTTATGGAACCGAGTCTTCATCGCACCACGAGCGAAATGATGATGCCGGGCCAAACCCAAATAACGAAGATGGGTACGATGACGACTACATACGCGAGGTGAAGGTTTCGTATAAAACAGATGCTGTAAGACACCGTGTATTTTGTTTAAGTTAATATTATTTGTTTGTATGTTATTTAATAAACGGCTTAAGAATTACCGTAAAATTGTTTCAGATTTTTGAGAGCCGTGAGGAGCTGGAGAAATGGGTAAAAGTTAGAGGACGAGAGCATGGGTTTGTTGTTGTGGTCCAGCGGTCAAGGAAAACGCCGTGGACCTTGCATGCAATCGTGGAGTCAAAACCAAAATAAAGGCGATGGTGAGACGTACTGGCAACATCAAAAATTGATGTCCGTTTAAGATCCTGGGCAGGTACAACTCGAGGGGTGCATGTTGGAGGGTTCAAGTGGTAAACGAGACTCACAACCACGATCCCGCTGAATTCGAGGAGGGGTGTGTGTCTTTTAGAAAAATGAACACCGACCAGCTGGATATGGTTGAGAGTTTACACAGGGCCGGCGTGAAGCCGCAAGAAATCGAAGCAGCCCTCCGCGAAAAGTTTCCCGGTGTGCAACCTGCATTAAAAGATATATACAACCACACCGCCAAGATTAGGAGGGATGGGCTACTAGGCGACACCCCTATGAAGGTAGTTCAAAACACTTGTAGTTTTAATGTATACTTGTCGTGCTTGTAATATTTAGCAAAGTTTTATTTCATCCAATGCAGGCGCTGGAAAACTTTCTCGCAGGCAACGGTTTCACGTTCTATACCCGGGAGAGTGATACCGACGACAGGACGGAGGAAATTTTCTTTTGTCACATTAAGTCGCATAAGATGTGACGTGCGTTCCCCGAGGTGCTGATGGTTGACACGACGTACAACACCAACATGTACGACTGGCCGTTGGTTCAGTTTATCGGTGTGACCTCGACATCACAGTCGTTTTGTATCGCCGCCGCGTTTGTGATCAGGGAACGGCAGAGGAACTTCGGCTAGGCTCTGGAGAAACTTAAACCAATGCTCTACGACTGTATAGAGCCACGCGTGATCCTGACTGATGCGGACCAGGCCCTCATGAACGCATGCGTCGCGGTCTTCCCTAATGCCACCAAAAATTTATGCAGGTCACATATCCGAGAATATAAGGAGAAAATTTCAGGGCCTATATAGCACGGAAATGGGGACGAACTTTGCGTACTGGTGGAAGGTCCTGTATCGGTCGCCGACGATTCAGGAGTACGATCACCGTCGCCTCAACATGGAGCGTCATTTGATACGGGACGATAGAGCCGGTGAGTCCTTCGTATCACCTGACAATTTTTAATAGCCTAAACATACGTGTTAATAACGTTTCCTTTTATTTTCCAGAGGTCTGGCAATACATTCGCAAGAGCTGGCTGGATCCATACAAACACAAGTTTGTAGCATGCTGGATCGACGAACACCGAAACTACGGAGAAACTACGACGAACCGAGTTGAGATCCAGCACGCAAATCTGAAAAGGTACCTCAACGGAAGCAACAACTCGCTCGACACAATTGCCAGGCAAATCCTTAAAATGGTCAACTCGCAAATGAAAGAAATCGGTAAATCTTTTGAAGCCTCCCGCTCGAAGGTCATGGAAGGACATCGACAGCACGTCTGGTTGAAGAAGCTAATAAACAGGGTTTAGATTCACGCTCTGGGTCTACTTGTGCACGAGTATGGGTTGATACACAAGATGCGTGACGGCGGCGCTTCATGCGACCACCATTTGTATTCGTCTTCGGGGCTGCCATGTGCCTGTCGGATTGAGGGATACATAGTTAACGACACGTGTATCCCAATAGAGGATGTTGACCCGTTCCGGAGGAGGCTTAATTTTTATCCAGCCTGTCCGCCGAACGAAGAGCCAGACTACACAGCAGGTCTGCGGGACATCACAGATACCCTATCGTCCATAGATGACCCTAATCAAAAGAAAAGTTTTTTCGCCAGGCTCTTGTCTACTATTCCAGAGAGATCTAAAAAGAAGTAGCCAGAAAAAAGAAAGGATCCTCGGGGGCGTCCCAAAAAACCAGATCCCCCGAGGCACAGCGCATACACCCCCGCTCCAGTTCTCCCCAGACACAGCACCTACAACCCATCCTCGTCACATAGGCCTAGCCAAGAAAACCCCTCCCCATCCTCGCTGACTCGTTCGTTGTCCCAGTCAGTGTCGCGGTTTAAAACTCCTCGTAGATGACCTACGGGAGCTCACATCGGGTTTCCTTTGATGGTTTCACCTGCGCAAGTACCGGCGATAGAAACGTTTAGGAGCGTCATTCCTAGTTGGGCCCAACCGTTCGTCGCAGACATCAAAAACGTACGCCCAGACGGTAACTGCGGTTTTCGATCAATTGCAGTGGGTTTGGGGATACATGAGAAAGTTTGGCCGGATATTAGGCGGGCGATGCAGAACGAGCTGGAAACGAACGAAGGGTGGTGGAGGGCGATGTTCAACAAAGAGGATGACAGATTGTACGGCTGGGTTCATTCCAGCATTCCGTACTACAACACGGTCAAACCGGCGCCGCCGAGTCGTTGGTTCAGCTTACCCGGTCACGGGCACGTGGCTGCTCAGACATACGCATGTGTGTTAGTCAACCTAGTTGGCAATCAAACCGAATCTTACTTCCCATTAAGACTCGGTCCTGACTTGGTTCCGGACCCACATGTTATAGGCATCGCTAACTGGGGAGGTGATCACTGGATATATATAAACCTGGTAGGGGATTTCCCAATGCCTAGGCCAAACCCTAATTGGGAAAGAAGCGACGTACCGGCGGCGCTCGAATGGAAAACACGGATTGGACAACGTTTGAAGGAGTACGAAGACATACGCTAGGGTTGGCGAAGGAATCCTCTAACGTAGATCTAGACAGTTTATAGAAGACATAGTATCAATGGACAAAAAAGTCTATAATAATAATAATAAATAGTAAATAGTAAATAATAAATAACAATAATTAAATAACAAACTAATATTAACATTAATAACTAAATAATATAAAAAAAATAATAAAATTAATAAAAATAATAATAATAAATAATAATAACTAAATAACAAATTAATATTAATATTAATAACTAATAAATAATAAATAGTAATAAATAATGATAATTAAATAAAAAATAGGCCTCAGACGCCTTATATCAGCAGACGTCTGCTCAGCTACCAGACTTAGGCCTAAGATGCCACGTATAGGCCTATTCGTGGCGTCTAGGACCCCATATTATCAGCAGACGCCTGCTCAGACGCCCACTTTCAAATTTCAAAACTCCTGCGCGAACGACCGAGCATCTACACACGAGCCTATATCGGACGGCGACCGAAATACCAAACGAGCCGACGAGATTTCACTCGACACTGACCCGATATGGAGGTAATTTTTTAATATTATATTAGTGATGATGATTAAGTTAACATGATGATTAATATGTGTTGTTGATGATTAGATGATGTTGATTATGTTGTTTGGATGGATAAAACTGTCGGCCGGAGTCCGGCCGTCGGTTTACCTGGACTGTCAGACGTGGCGTATAGCTCTATACGTCGCGTCTGATATAATTTTTTTTTCTGTTTATTTTTAATAATAATAATAATAATAATATTATTAATATTAATATTATTATAAATATTATTATTAATATTATTATAAATTTTATTATTATTATTATAAATTTTATTATAAATATTTATTACCAGTATTTATTATTATTATTAATATTTTTATTATAATTATTATTATTATTTGTTATAAATATTATTAATAATATTTATTATTAGTATTTATTGTTTTTATTATAATTATTATTATTATTTGTTGTAAATATTATTATAAATATTATTATTTCTATTTATTGTTATTATTTGTAATTGTTATTGTTTTAATTATTATTATTTTTTATTATTATAGTTTGTGGACGACGAGAATGAGCACGAGCTCGAGCAGCTCGGGCAGGGTAAGGGGCAGGGCCGCGGGGCCCAGAGCCAGGGGCGGGGCCGCGGACCCCCCGAGGGAAACAACGTGTTGCTTGTAACACCCCGACCAAAGGCGGATTATACATCGGGGCGCCACATATTGCTTCATTACTCGCGACACTATTGGTGTCAATATTTATTTATACACATTTTATCGCGCACGCGCAGCGGGGAAAATAAAGAACATAAATCAAACATAAATCAATATATTTTAAATTATAACATTCAAACAACATTAACTTGTCTTGATACATTTTAATTCTAGGTCCAAAAGTAAAAACGTCCTACGTGTCCACAAGCTCCAAAACAGCTACTGCAAACCTGAACATGCGTTAAAATAAACGTCAAACACTTGCGTGTTGGTGAGAAATCAAGTTTAATACAATACATAGATAATCATAAATCTGCGCGCAACACGTGTATGTCTAGAGTTTAACAAGGGTGTAATCAGATTGTGATCAAGCCTAAGATAGTTCATAGATCATAGTTCAATCCATGCTCCCAATTGAGCATAAAAACGAGAAAACATCTGTGCAAGTGTAAACAAAGAAAACCGTAAACGATAGGTCTCCCGTGTTCATCTAATGGTACCAACGGAACTGCGGAATAGGCCGAACAAAGCGGTTAATGATACACATACAAATAAACAGCCAAGTAAACGTCCTCAACACATGGGATACTGCGCGACTAAAGTTCATAAACAGTTTAAGACTCAAGTTTTGTACAAACACATGAACATCCCAAAACATTAAAACTAAAAAGGGATTAGGTACGAGATTACTCACTTGATAAACGATGCGGTGTAAGATAATGCAAGAACCAACTTTAAACAAGCACAAGTTAACCTATAAACAAGATTATTGTTTTAATGATTTGTTTTAAGTCTTGAGCATAATTAATAAGTAAATTATTATATATTATGTTACCGGAAAACAGGGCAGGGGAGAGGAGAAAACGGAGGCAAGAGAGGAGGGAGGCGGCTGAAGAACAACGGCAGAGAGCAAAAAGGGAGGAAGAGAATAAGAGAGATTAAGTGTTTTGTGTGTGTAGTGTTAGGAAAAATAATGTTATTATTTATAGAGAAACCCTAGGGAACACAATCCCTAGAAAAAGGGGAAAAGATCTCAAAAAGTAAAAGATTCCAAAAGCAAAAGATATCAAAAGATATGGCAGCTGCAGGGGGCAAGATAAAAGCTGACAGGGAACAGTAACAGGCATGGGCGGATCAGATAAAGGTACTGGTCAAGCATGGCAAAAGCAGATCTCAAAAGATAATGTCAGTCACCTTTTCTACCAACCAATGGGGTTGGTACGCATGCTGCGCCGAAAGTAACTATTCAGACATTAGATAGGTTAGGTCAACAGCTCAGAAGAAAAGACATTTACAAAAGCAAACGGCTAGAATAAACAGAAGATACAAGGGTTAAGCGCGGAAAGGCTGAGTGCGCGAGCGCGAAGGCTGGCACAACAATCCTTAGCGCACTGCGGGAAGAATCACATCCTTAGCGTGCTGCGTGAAGAACTAGAATTCTAAGCGCATCGCGGGAAGAACATACATTCTTAGCGCATTGCGGGAAGAACATGCATCCTTAGCGCGCTGCGAGAAGAGTTCTCTTCACGCATCGCAGGAACAAGATGTCTTCACGCAGGCTTCCATGTAAGGAGTCTGGCGCGTGGAGCTGCAGACATCCTTAGGCGGGAAGAACCAAAGGACAAGCAAAAAGAAGAGGGAAACAAGGCGGAAAGAGAGAAGGAAGAGGGAGGGGACGGCGGAAAGAAAGAGAGAGAAAGAGGCGGGAAGGAAATATATATTATTATTATTAAAAATAAAATATAAGTATAAATAAATATTAAATCATAAAAGAAAGAGATCGGGTCAGAGAAACGGGTACCTGGGTCGGGTCGGATCGGGCAGATGTCACAGTCTCCCCTACTTTAAGAAATTTCGTCCCGAAATTTATCTCGAAGTAGGTTGCGCAGAGAACAGGTGCGGGTACTTGATCTTCATTTGATCTTCCCTTTCCCATGTAAACTCGGCTCCGCGCTTGGACTCCCAGCGAACTTTCACGATAGGGATACGACTGCGCTTGGTTTGCTTAACCTCGCGATCCATAATCTCAACAGGCTTCTCAACGAAATGCATAGTTTCATCAACTTGAACTTCATCAAGTGGAATGTGAAGGTTCTCGTCAGCTAAACACTTCTTGAGATTGGATACATGGAACGTTGGATGCACATTACTGAGCGCGGGCGGCAGGTCAAGTCTGTAGGCAACTTTTCCCACACGCGCGAGAATCTTGAATGGACCAACATAACGAGGAGCAAGCTTACCCTTCTTCCCAAAGCGGACAACACCTTTCCAAGGCGACACTTTGAGGAGAACAAGATCACCAACTTGAAATTCGAGAGGCTTTCGCCTACGATCTGCGTAACTCTTCTGTCGGCTTCTGGCAGTCAGCAAATGATCACGGATCTTGGCGATTTTATCGGTTGTCTCTTGAACAAGTTCGGGTCCTGTGATTTGAGTTTCACCCACTTCGCTCCAACAGATCGGGGAGCGGCACTTACGACCGTAAAGTGCTTCAAATGGGGCCATACCAATACTGGAATGATAGCTGTTATTATAAGAGAACTCGATCAAAGGCAGGTGCGAATCCCAATTACCTCCAAAATCAAGAACACAAGATCGGAGCATATCCTCAAGAGTTTGAATAGTTCGCTCAGACTGACCGTCAGTCTGAGGATGATATGCCGTACTCATGTCCAAGCGAGTTCCTAGCGCAAATTGGAGAGATTTCCAAAAGCGAGATATAAAACGGCCATCGCGATCGGATATGATGCTCAAAGGAGTACCATGGCGGCAGACAATTTCCTTGACATAAAGCTGCGCGAGTTGCTCAACACGGTAGTTTTCACGAATGGGCAGGAAGTGAGCAGACTTAGTCAATCGATCCACTATTACCCAAATGCTATCATGTTTGCTTGCTGTCAAAGGTAACTTGGTAATAAAGTCCATCGCTACACATTCCCATTTCCACGTAGGAATTTCTGGTTGTTCGAGCAAACCAGATGGGCGTTGGTGTTCAGCTTTCACTTTAGAACAAGTCAGGCATCTAGCTACGAACACAGCAATATCCTTTTTCATACCGGGCCACCAATAAGTTATGCGCAAATCCTTGTACATCTTATCAGCGCCAGGATGAACGGAATACCGAGATTTGTGCGCTTCACTCAGGATATCAGCGCGAAGATTCCCATCAAAGGGAATCCAGATGCGATTAAGATAACAGAGAATTCCACTCAGATTAGGGACAAAGAGTGCTTCCGCGCCACACGCTAACTCGGCGCGAAGGTTACCATTACTGATGGATGCGCGCTGCGCGTCACGAATACGCGATTCAAGGTTGCTTTGAATCGGCGCAAAGTGAAGATGCGTGCGCGGCAAAATACAGTTAAGCTGGCAGGGTTTTCGGCTGAGCGCATCGGCTACCACATTAGCCTTACCAGGATGATACCGGATCTCACAATCGTAATCGCTGATGAGTTCGTTCCATCGGCGTTGTCTCATGTTAAGTTCCTTTTGATCAAAGATATGCTGAAGGCTTTTATGGTCAGTGTAAAGGATACACTTAGTACCATAAAGGTAGTGTCTCCAGATCTTCAAGGCAAAAACAACTGCACCAAGTTCGAGGTCGTGAGTTGTATAATTCTTTTCATGAACCTTAAGTTGCCTTGATGCGTAAGCGATAACCTTGCCTCGTTGCATAAGAACACAACCGAGACCTTGGTTGGATGCATCGCAATACACGACAAAATCATCATTACCCTCAGGTAGCGCAAGAACAGGAGCTTCACACAACAAACGCTTGAGCGTTAGAAAGGCTTCTTCTTGCTTCGAGCCCCAAATATACGGTTTACCTTTGTGCGTCAGAGCTGTTAAAGGCAAAGCGATCTTCGAGAAGTTCGAAATGAAGCGCCGGTAATAACCAGCTAAGCCCAGAAAGGAACGGATCTCGGAAGGAGAGGATGGCGTAATCCAGTTCTTGATTGCTTCAATCTTGGATGGGTCGACATGAATACCCATCTTGTTTACAACATGACCAAGAAACTGTACTTCATCAGACCAGAATTCACACTTGGAAAGCTTAGCATAGAGTTGCTCAGCTCTAAGCTTTTGCAATACCAATCGGAGATGTTGCTCATGCTCGGCCTTGGTCTTAGAATACACCAGAACATCATCGATAAACACGATCACGAATTTATCCAAGAAAGGCCTACACACCCGATTCATTAGATCCATGAAAACGGCGGGTGCGTTGGTTAGACCGAAGGACATGACCAAGAATTCAAAATGGCCATAACGAGTTCGAAAAGCAGTCTTCGGAACATCTTCATTGCGGATGCGCAACTGGTGATAACCAGAACGGAGATCGATCTTCGAGAAACAAGAGGCACCTTGGAGTTGATCAAAGAGGTCGTCAATACGCGGTAAGGGATACCGGTTCTTAATGGTGAGTTTGTTCAACTCGCGGTAATCAATACACATGCGAAACGATCCATCTTTCTTTTTAACGAACAACACCGGAGCACCCCAGGGCGAAGAGCTAGGGCGAATGAATCCTTTAGCAGTCAACTCTTGAAGTTGGCTGGCCAATTCTTGCATCTCAGCGGGCGCAAGACGATAAGGAGATTTAGCTACGGGGGAAGCACCAGGGACAAGATCAATACGAAACTCGACTTCACGAGCGGGAGGGATACCAGGAAGATCATCAGGAAAAACTTCAGGGAAATCACGCACAACAGGGATATCGCGAAGCTTCTTCTCTTCAGCAGGCTTAACCACATGGGCTAGGAATGCAATATACTTCTTCCGCATGAGCCTTCGGGCTTCGGCGCAAGACATAAGTTTAAGACCACTGGAGGGTTTTTCGCCGTAAATATGAAGATCACCATTTTCTCGAGGAATGCGAATCATCTTCTTGGCGCAAATAACTTCGGCGCGATTCTTCGAGAGCCAGTCCATACCAATGATAACATCAAAGCTTCCAAGAGGCATGGGGATGAGGTCAATCAGAAAATCGTTTTCGTTAAGGTTAAGCGTGCAATCTTTAATCACAGAGTTAATTAAAACAGTTTCACCGTTAGCCAATTCAACTGAAAAATCTTCTTTTAAATCGTTGCGCGGTCGCGCAAGCTTCTGCTCGAAGGCGCGAGAGATAAAACTTCGATCGGCGCCAGTATCAAAAAGTATAGAAGCATAAAATCCGTTAAGCAAAAATGTACCATTAACTACGTCATTATTCGCTTGCGCTTGGTGCGCGGTTATGTTAAAAGCTCGTCCACGCGTCACTTGGTTTGAAATCTGGTTCACCGGATTCGCCTGTGTGATTTGCACTTGTAGTCTCGGGCACGCGTTCCGGAAATGACTGGGATCACCGCAGTTATAGCACGACCTGGGTCGTGGGTTTTGGTAGATTGATTGTGGGTTCTGCGGGTAGACTGGTGGTGTTGGCGCAATTGGGTTGGCGGGAGGGACTCTACAGTATTCGGTTGAGTGACCAATGCGGCCACATCGGTTACATTGTCGACACGGGGTCTGAGTTGGGTGGTGAAGTCTACAGGTTGGGCAAAGGGGTTGATTTCCTGTGTAAGGTTTCTTAGGTGGCGGGGCAGGGAGTGCGGGATTGGTTAAGGCATAGTTGTGGACTACAGGAGGTGTTGGGTAGGCTGACAGTGGGTTAGGCGTGTAAACTGGAGGTTGATAAATGGGTTGTTGGGTAATGGGCGGGTTGGTAAGCGCATAGGCTTTGCGCCTGCGCTTGAGGTTGTTACGGTTTGAGGGTTCAGGTTTGGTTTCTGTTGGTTCAGGGGCAGTCTTGGTGAGTTTGGTCTTCTCAGTTCCCCGCAGGAACAGAGTTCCTGCTCTGACATGGTTGTCGCTGAGCACAGCGGCCAACTCAATGGCGTCAGAGAGGGTACCTGGGTTTCTGGCCCATACAGAATCCTGAATTTCCATGGGAAGACCCCCAAGGAATTTCTCTATGGCTCGGCGGGAAGGGGTAACAAGGTGAGGGACAAGCAAACTTAGTTCATGGAAGCGCGTCGCGTACTCGCGCGCTTCACCGCTGTATTGCTTAAGATTCCAAAATTCCTCCTCCAGGCGCTTAACTTCGTTGGGAGGGCAGAATTCTCGCGTAAGAATTTCCTTAAATTCCTCCCAGAGCATGCTGGAAGCAGCTTCTGCGCCACGCGCATGAGCTACTCCGTTCCACCACGTAAGCGCTCTGGATTCCAGGACACTGGAAGCATACAGGGTTCGTCTGTCTGAGGGGCATTGGGTATGGAGGAAAGTGTTTTCAATCTTTTCGAGCCATTGGAGCATCACGGTGGCTCCTTCAAGACCTGTGAACTTTGGAGGGTTACCCGCGTTAAAGGACTTAATGTTATAACTCGAGGTATTGTTTTGGCTCAAGGCTTGGGCTATCACGGCGGCCATTTCCTGGGAACGTTGCTGTCTACGCATGCGCGAGGCTTCTCTTCTCTGAAATCGGCGAGATAGCGGAGGCATTCTATAAAAATTTTAATTTTAGTTAATATCTTGGTTTTAGCACAAAGTATAACCTCGAAAAGCTTGGTTTCACGGAGTTAGATACTATCAAAAGTTAAAAGTAAAATAAATGACCCTAAATGCAGACTTAATAAGGGTAACAAATTCGAATCAAGAATCGACGATTCATGTATCACCATGGCTTTCCGAATTCCCAATTTAAAATATACGGGCAAACGAGTATTGGAGATTGGCGATTCATGTATCACCATGACTTTTCAATCTTCAATATGAAATACACAAGAAAATGAGTATTGGAGGTTGACAATTCATGTATCACCATGACTTTTCAAGTCTCCAACCTCAGAACATAATCGTAAATGGAAATTGAAAATCAACTATTCATGTATCACCATGACTTTTCGGATCTTCAAATCCCAACAAACGAATATGTAAGTAAAATCAATAAAAATCGAAATTCAACAAAAATCGAAATATCGCGAAATAGAACATAAAATCATATACTGCGCAAGTGCGAGCATATTCATAAATAACGAGTAATTAACAATAAGCGCGCAAACATGAGATTTCTCTCATGCGCGAGAAGGGACTCTTAGGTATTCTAGGCCGTTACGTCTAACCTCCTATCCTAAAGTCAACGAGCTCTGATACCAATCTGTAACACCCCGACCAAAGGCGGATTATACATCGGGGCGCCACATATTGCTTCATTACTCGCGACACTATTGGTGTCAATATTTATTTATACACATTTTATCGCGCACGCGCAGCGGGGAAAATAAAGAACATAAATCAAACATAAATCAATATATTATAAATTATAACATTCAAACAACATTAACTTGTCTTGATACATTTTAATTCTAGGTCCAAAAGTAAAAACGTCCTACGTGTCCACAAGCTCCAAAACAGCTACTGCAAACCTGAACATACGTTAAAATAAACGTCAAACACTTGCGTGTTGGTGAGAAATCAAGTTTAATACAATACATAGATAATCATAAATCTGCGCGCAACACGTGTATGTCTAGAGTTTAACAAGGGTGTAATCAGATTGTGATCAAGCCTAAGATAGTTCATAGATCATAGTTCAATCCATGCTCCCAATTGAGCATAAAAACGAGAAAACATCTGTGCAAGTGTAAACAAAGAAAACCGTAAACGATAGGTCTCCCGTGTTCATCTAATGGTACCAACGGAACTGCGGAATAGGCCGAACAAAGCGGTTAATGATACACATACAAATAAACAGCCAAGTAAACGTCCTCAACACATGGGATACTGCGCGACTAAAGTTCATAAACAGTTTAAGACTCAAGTTTTGTACAAACACATGAACATCCCAAAACATTAAAACTAAAAAGGGATTAGGTACGAGATTACTCACTTGATAAACGATGCGGTGTAAGATAATGCAAGAACCAACTTTAAACAAGCACAAGTTAACCTATAAACAAGATTATTGTTTTAATGATTTGTTTTAAGTCTTGAGCATAATTAATAAGTAAATTATTATATATTATGTTACCGGAAAACAGGGCAGGGGAGAGGAGAAAACGGAGGCAAGAGAGGAGGGAGGCGGCTGAAGAACAACGGCAGAGAGCAAAAAGGGAGGAAGAGAATAAGAGAGATTAAGTGTTTTGTGTGTGTAGTGTTAGGAAAAATAATGTTATTATTTATAGAGAAACCCTAGGGAACACAATCCCTAGAAAAAGGGGAAAAGATCTCAAAAAGTAAAAGATTCCAAAAGCAAAAGATATCAAAAGATATGGCAGCTGCAGGGGGCAAGATAAAAGCTGACAGGGAACAGTAACAGGCATGGGCGGATCAGATAAAGGTACTGGTCAAGCATGGCAAAAGCAGATCTCAAAAGATAATGTCAGTCACCTTTTCTACCAACCAATGGGGTTGGTACGCATGCTGCGCCGAAAGTAACTATTCAGACATTAGATAGGTTAGGTCAACAGCTCAGAAGAAAAGACATTTACAAAAGCAAACGGCTAGAATAAACAGAAGATACAAGGGTTAAGCGCGGAAAGGCTGAGTGCGCGAGCGCGAAGGCTGGCACAACAATCCTTAGCGCACTGCGGGAAGAATCACATCCTTAGCGTGCTGCGTGAAGAACTAGAATTCTAAGCGCATCGCGGGAAGAACATACATTCTTAGCGCATTGCGGGAAGAACATGCATCCTTAGCGCGCTGCGAGAAGAGTTCTCTTCACGCATCGCAGGAACAAGATGTCTTCACGCAGGCTTCCATGTAAGGAGTCTGGCGCGTGGAGCTGCAGACATCCTTAGGCGGGAAGAACCAAAGGACAAGCAAAAAGAAGAGGGAAACAAGGCGGAAAGAGAGAAGGAAGAGGGAGGGGACGGCGGAAAGAAAGAGAGAGAAAGAGGCGGGAAGGAAATATATATTATTATTATTAAAAATAAAATATAAGTATAAATAAATATTAAATCATAAAAGAAAGAGATCGGGTCAGAGAAACGGGTACCTGGGTCGGGTCGGATCGGGCAGATGTCACATTGCTCACCTACCCTCATGTGCAGTTCGCTGAGGGTTCGGACGCCCACACACGATACATTCGCCTACGCCAGATGCACCCGTTTCCTAGCACGATTATTTCCTGGTCGTTTTTGGAGTCCTGTGACGCGCACCAGCGGGCGGCTGAGTACAATGGACAGGATACGCCCTGGAGCCGATGCTTCAGTATGCCACTATCAGCTCACCAGGAGCTAACACTGGAGGTTTACTCCACGATACGCGTTACGTAAGTTTACTCCACAATGTTATGTTTTTAATATATTATATTATATTATATTATATTATATTATATTATATTATATTATATTATATTATATTATATTATATTATATTATTGCAGGCCCCGCGCGCCTGGTACGCCAGAGATTGCGATGAGGGTGCCAGGCGCCGATACGACACAGTCGGAGGTTTACTTCCACATGTTCGGGCATGACGTCCATCTCTCGATGGAGGAGTTCAAGGTTGCTCTGGGCTTATACACCGCGCAGGAGGTACGCAGCCCGATATACACGGAGAGCATCCACCAGATGCAGGAGGACGAGCTGCGGGTATGGTGGCGGGCCATCAGCGATCACGACTTCGGTGATAGGACCTCGGGCACCAGTTCCAAGGTCTCGTCTATTAGGGACCCGCTGCACAGGTATGTTCTTAAAATGTATTCTATTGTTTAGTATAATATAATATAATATAATATAATATAATATAATATAATATAATATAATATAATATAATATAATATAATATAATATAATATAATTATTGTTAATAAATTATATTATCTTATATTACACAGGTACCTTCACAGGCTGATTGCGATGTCCATTGCGGGTCGCAATCAGGACGCGGATCACTGCAGCCTACGCGACCTGTTTTTTTTAGGTGTCTGCTGACTCACAGGCACTGCAACCTCGCTAGGGGGTTTGCAGACTATTTTGTCGCCTACCAGTTCAGGCAGGGACGAGGGTCCTTGATGGGTGGCGGGTACGTCACCTAGCTTGCGATATCTCTGGGCCATGGAGATCTGGTGGACGGCCTGCGTATCGCTCCGACCCGTCCCTGCCCGCTGGACCGCCAGCGTTGCGGCGGCATGCACATTGTGCGTTCGTTCCTCGGGCCCCACTGCCCGCGGGACCGACTGGTGGCCGGGGCGGGGGCACGTGCGCCTTACGTCCCGGTGCCTTTAGTCGAGCCTCCCCCGATCGCGGCACCGGAGGTGGAGCTTGTACATGAGCCTGTCGACGCGGGGGAGGGGGCCGGCGGGGATCCTGACGACGGTGGTGCCGGACGTGAGGATCCGGGCGCATCTCAGGTACGTTTTAATATATTAACGTTTTATCGTTTCTTTTAATTCGACTTCGTATTAAACGTATTTCTGTGGTTTTGTTGTTAGGAGCCGACACAGCACGTTCCACGCACATATCATGCGGTGCGTCTGGGTCCCGCCACCGACGCTAGGTTGGAGGCCCTAGAGTTGGAGATGAGGCGGATGTCGCGCCAGACGGACTGGCGGATGAGCCAGATGTCGCGCCAGATCGACTGGCTTGTTGCCAGTTGGGTAGCGGAGCTGTCTGGACAGCAGTACACCGTGCCACCGCCACCACCCCCCAGTTTTGACCATGAGGCGAGCACGTCTGGCATGAGATGCGGACGGGGCGACGACGTGGATGCCCTGGACGGTTCGGGGCCGAGGCGCAGGGGAGAGGACGACGCTGACGTTGGCGACGCCTTCGAGTGGTTCGTGGGCAACGACGACGACATGGGCATGGACATAAGGGACTTCACGTAGATTTTATGTTTTAGTTGTCGTATTTTCTTTTATTTGTACAGATTTAACAATGATTTTTGGTATATATATGTGTTAACTGTTTTTCACCGAAAGAATATTAAATAATAAATAAATAATTAATTAATATATAACGATGATAATAATAATAATAACAAAATAACAAAGAAAAAAATAAAATAAAAAACATAATAAGATAAATTGGTTGGATTTTCTAGAAACACCGGTCTATACGTCGCGTATAGACCTATACGTGACGTATAGGCCGGTGTTTTAGCAATTGGGCAGTTTCCCTAGAAAATCCGTTTAAAGATATAGATACCTTTGACAACTATGAGAAAGTGTACCATCTTAAAGTACACCCATCCGTGCATAAAGTACAACCAAGATAGTAGTATAAACTATATATAAAGTCAAACAAATTAAATGAACATTCTGCATTTACTTATTCAACTGTAGAAAAGAATTATTATCATAAATGAATACAGATGGGATGATGGAGACTAAGCTGGCGTCTTTTACTAGTTGGATCCTTAAATAGAACAAGTTTTATCTCACTGTATTGTCGTGTCTTCGGGAGATCATTAATGAATTAATAAGAAAACTAAAGTCAAACAACTTGCATGAGTTTTAAACCGGTTTATGCACCTCTGCTGTAAAGTCAAACAAATTAGATGAACATTCTGCATTATTCAACTGTAAAAATAATTATTATCATTAATGAATGAATAAGAAAACTAAAGTTGTATACAATTTTCTTTCCCTCCTATATTTATATAAGTAAAAAAAAATAAGAAAACTAAAGTTGTATACATGTTTGATCATCTTAACTTCAAAAAGAATGAATGAATGAAATCATTAATTTCCTATGTTAATCTCATATTCACCCTAAAAAAATAATTTAATCAAAAAATCATTTGACTAGGGGAAGAACTTGTTCTATAAGGTCCACAATTTCTTGCAAAAAAACTCTTATTAATATTCTTATGGCTGCAAGGGGCACTTTTGGGAGATAAATTTGCGTGCTCCAATGCATGTGACTGCAGCTCAGTAGGGTAGTCTCTCAAGCACCCTATGCGGGGCCCGGCTCCCGTGCTCCACTTGCACGACAGCTGTTGTCCTAGTTGAAAAGATTTTGTTCCCTTGTGCGAACCGATTCTTCGCAAGATTGACTTTTTAGGGACTGTTTCGTCTAAACTCGGCTCGCCTTCGTCGTCTAACATGTCATGTGCTGACGTGGCGTGAAGTTTTTGGGATGTGATCAAGTCGGGTGCTTCGTCAGCGTGATTCTTGGTGTCGAGAGTGGTTAATTTCCTACTAGATGATCGAGAGAGTCTCGACTTTTTCGGTGAGTCCAGGGGTAAATTGGTAATTTGTTTCATGACAAGTGTCATTTTTGAGATGTGATCGTCTACAAGCACGTCTTCGGTATCTATGCGTTCCTTTTCGCTCACGTCGTCTTCTGATGAGTGAGTTCCTGCGTGAAGGCTAATGCCTTGCTTGTTAAGAGACTCGTTATCATCTTCATCTGAATCCATCTGAAAATAATAAAATAATAATTAATAAAAAAATTATTATCTTTTATCATTTAAAAAAAATCAAAAAAATTTAGAATCTTTTATTTTTCACCTTAACATAAGTAGTATCCACATCATTATCTCGTAGAAACGAAACAAAATCTTGAAAATTTTCTTGTGTGGGACGATAATGTCCGCTATGAGGCCAAATCGCCTGTTAAATAATCACAAATAAGAATATTATTAGCAAAAAAAAAATTATATACCAATATATGTTGTAATCAAATTAAAAATACCTTCAAAACGCCTTTCTCAGAAACCAATCTCCCGGCTGCTAATGTCGCACCGCCAGCTAAAAAACTCGAATGTTGAAATAAGCCTTTCTTTTTTACTCCAACATATAAAGTTCTAGACGTACTTAAAACAAAAATCCATTTAGAACCCGTTGATGATCCGGTCGTGTCTACATATTCTCCTTTTTGTTTATATAAAAGCTTTCCGTCCTCTATCGCAACCTCATATTCCCTCCTCTCCATCTGTTAAAAATATATAAATAAATAGAACGTTAAGTAATTGTTCGTTTGTTTAAAAAACGAAAGTTTAGTATATTAAAAGTGACGAATGTGACATACCGGGCCGAGGTATTTTATGCATTGTTGTTGAAGTTTTGACCGCGGACATTTGTCAACAAGATTCACTTCTTTCCCTTCTCCTATATCCAACCTATATTTTTTTATAAAAATGATATTAATTAGATTAAATGCAGAAAATATGTATATTAACTAATATGATAATGTTGCTATGAATAAAGCTTACCAATAGAAGAAGGGTTCTTTGCTTTGAGACTGCAACCATTTTAAATAGTAGAAGTGAAGATTATGCCCGTAACGATGTCGTGGATCAATCTGTTTTACAACCAAAAAAAAAATTTAAATTAATAACTAAATAATAAAAATTATATCACTCACATTGTAAAAAGAAATGAAAGATTAACTTACTGCTTCAAGCCAGTGCTGCAAGGCAAGCTTTTGGGCTTTACTGTTCTTTGACAAACCTTTTCCAACCTACAAAATCAAGAAAATAAAAAAATTTGTAAACTTTTTGCATTTATTAAGGATGCAAAAATTTATTTTTTTTATATAAGTTATAAAGTTAGTATTTTTATTAGTATTTTTACCTTTGCAGCCCTTGTTCTTGCTCTAGACCAACGCGAAATGGCGGTTTCTTGCTTATCAAGATCGAAAAACGATATCGAGCTTCTTCTAAGCTCTGCAAAGTCTAACAGCTTCCACCTACAAAAATGCATCAAAAAACAAATAAGTAATCAAATTGAAAAAAAAAACCATTAAAATACATAATAAAAACTAAACAATAAACGCATACCAGCTTTGTTCGATTAGAACCGCGCAATCTGCAAGCTTTCGCCTCGTTCGAAAACTTTTATAAACTTTTTGCAGCTTAGTGGCTGCTTCATGTTTAGGACTCCCAGAGTCAATATCTTCAACATTACCAGATCTTAGTGACTCAAAGGGCATTTCAGTCTTTTCAACATGGTTATCTGAAGACACTTTAAAGCTAACAGATTTATCAAACTTCATAACTTGAGAATCCATTAACTGCATTGCCAATGGTTCGGGTTCGGGATCACGGTTCTTGAAACTGCATGATAATCCCAAAGTTTTAACCTCATCATCTTGTTGTAAGTTGATGGCTGAGTCTAAATCTGTGTATGCTGCAAATGGGCATGAAAATGATAACCCCATGCAAGTTTTGATAGCCTCTTGAACTTTGTTTTCCTGTTAAAAAAATTTTTATTAGTTAATAATAATAATAATTAGGTCTGTAAATGAACCGAACTTTCGGTGAACTGTCCGTGAACCGGTCGATGGAAGTTCGTTTATTTAATAAATAAATGAACATGAACAAAAAATTTATGTCCGTTTAATTAAACAAACGAACATGAACACATGTTTTGTTTATTCGTTTATGTTAGTGAACGTTCGTTTAAGTTTTGAGAGCCTTCTAGAACTTTATTTTCCTATTAAAAAATATTTCATTAATTAATAATGTGGTTAGCAAGATCATGATAATAATTAGGTCTGTAAACGAACCGAGCGTTTGTGAATCGTTTGGCGGGAAGTTCGTTTACGTTCGTTTATTTATAAACGAAAGAACATTTAATAAAAGAACAAACATGAACAAAAAATTTGTGTTCGTTTAATTGAACGAGCGAACATGAACACATGTTTGTTCATTCATTTATGTTCTTGAATGTTCGTTTAAGTTTTGAGATCCTTCTAGAACCTTATTTTTCCTGTTAAAATATTTCATTATTAATTAATAATGTGGTTGATTAAGATCATGATAATAATTAGCTCTGTAAACAAACCGAACGTTTGGTGAATTGCTCGTGAATCGTTTGGTTGGAAGTTCGTTTATGTTCGTTTATTTAATAAACGAACGAACATTTAATAAAAGAGCAAACATGAACAAAAACTTTGTATTCATTTAATTAAACAAACAAACATGAACATATGTTTAGTTCATTCAGTTTTGTTCGTGAACGTTCATTTAAGTTTGGAGAGTCTTCTAGAACTTTATTTTCCTGTTAAAAAATATTTTACTAATTAATAATGTGGTTGGTTAAGATCATGATAATAATAATAATAATAATATTATTATTATTATTATTATTATGGCATTTGTGAAAACATGTATGTGTTTGATATGATGTTACACCAAACATAAAAAGTGTTTATTCAAATGTATTTGGCCATAAATGACACCTAATAAAAACAAAGTAACAAACATAATGAATTGTAATGAGCTGTGACATCACCGAACTGATAAAAAAAATATTATTAAAGATCAGAAAGTTTAACAAATAGGGCAGCTTGTTAAAAGGGTCGTGTTCTCGGGTTGACGGTTAAACCTGACATGAACCTGAAAATTTGACACGAGCCCGAACCTGAAAACTGTGTTAAATACGTGAAACCGAACAAGATATGCATGTTTGCCGGTTGACCCGAAAGTTTTTTATTTTTTCACATAATTATACTTTAAAATAATAGTTTTAAAACAAAAAAAATATAGAAATTTATATAAAACAAATACATTTTAATTATAAAATCTTATGTCAATTTTCTTTATAGTTCAAAATTTTGGCATAAAAACTCAACAAGTTTTAAATATTGCATAAAACACATTTTAAAAAATAAATACGTTAAACAGATCAACCATCAAGAAAACAATAAATTCTAAAAAAAATCTGCCATTAAATCAAAAAGTCAAATCTTGAGATGAAAACTTTCAAAACCCACTAACATATGAACAAATGGTGTCTTCTAGTTATGTTAAAAAAAACACAAACAAAAAACAAAAAAAAACAACATTGATCAAACAAAAGATTCGAAGAAAGAAGAGAATCAAAAGAATAAGAATGAAAAGTGTGATTGATGGATAGATACCTTGGAGAATAAGAATGAATTTGATTGGGTTCAAAGTTGTATGAGTGGTTATTGATGGGAATATTATGTTAGAGAAAATTGTATGTCAAAGTTGATGGCAAACAAGAGTTTATATAGAAGGCATCAAGCAGCTTCTGAGTGTCTGTGTGTACACTTTTGAGGGGTCATACTGTCATAGTGGAAAGTGAGTAATAATTGTTTTCTAATTAAAGGCGAGTTTATTATTATTATTAGTATTTATTTTTATTTATTATTATTACTATTATTTTATTGTTGTTATTATTAAAATAGCATTTTAATAAATAATTTGATTTTTTTTAATTTCATTTTGTGTGTTATTATTCTTATTACTATGAATTTTTTTATTGAATAATTTGATATTTTGTATTATTATTATTATTATGGTTTGAAAGTTCAATAATTATATACATGAATCATGTCTTCCTGATAATTATCACTCACAATACTTTAATGCAGTCTGTTTCACGCGGCTCCAGCTAAGAAAACGTGTGTTTTACTGTCGTTGTGAGAGGTGATCTTTGTGGCATTAAAATTTGTAAATTTTATATAGGAAGGTGAGTTAAATTTCTATATAAAAGCACGATATTACCGTGTTTTTTTCCAATTATAACCGACTATCAATTAATGATTTTAAAAATCTTATTTTTGATTAATTTTGGAACCAAATAGTAATAAAAAAAATGTGGTATTATAACAACAATAAGAAATATTCTTTGAACTAATCTTTATTCACCCGAATCCAATCCTTCAAAAAAATTAAATGAACTTTTGTAGTTTGAAATATTTTTAATTATATGTAGGTGTTGTAACTTTTTAGTTCATAAAAGTTAAATTAGGTTTTACTATCTATAAGAGTGATCGTATACGTAAAAGTAAAATAAAAAAACTTATATTATTAGCTAATACTTATACATATTTTTATTAAATATTTATTATGATATGTTGCAAATATTGTTGGTCTTTTTAATTTTTAATTTTTAAAATTTTAGTATAATAATATTACAGAATTAATCGAAGGGACATTGAAAGGTACTTCCCTAGTACCGACATTTGGGACGACTCGGAAGAAGTCAATTCCAAATTATTGTTTTGACTTTTACTTTGTGAAAAATTCTAATTTTTAATGCTATAGGTAAACTCTCCAATCCCAAATTACATAAGTAAATAAATATTAGAATAAGGTCTAGAATCTAGATTGAGACACTTTCATTTATTTATTGGGAATTATAATTATGATGTTATAATATTGTTTACACTCATCCTTTGTCTCTCTATCCTGCCCGGTCTATCGTAAAATTTGTTTAGATAATTTTGGTGAGCATACGGTTTATTGCAAAAAAAACTCCCGGGGTTCAAATATAAGCATGATTTGGTCAGGGATGTCCTTCATGATGTGTTAAAACGGGCGGGAATCTCGGCAAAAAAAGAGGCTCCTGCGAATTTCTTATCGGATCCGCGTGAAGGAATGTCTACTCTCCGACCATCGGACATTCTTGTGTTAGGATGGGCGGATGGAAGCATGTTTGTGTGGCCTTACCGGGGGTGTCCCCTCTTGTCGGGCTTAGAGACACCGGGTTTATTGCTAGGCAGGTCGTGTTAAGGGCAGAAACATGAAAAATTGCTAAACACGATAAGGCATGTGTTGATCAACACGCCTTCATTCCTTTTTCTTTAGTTACATTTGGGTCTCTTGCCCCCGATGCTGCTACATTTCTAAAATGAATTCAGCGGGTCATCCACAGTATCTAAACAACGCCGAAGAACGATAGCTTTGTTTTCAGTAAAATCGGTTTTGCTATTTAAAAAAGGGTGGCGGCGCAACTTGTCCGATTACTTGACTCTTTATTTTAGTTGGACCCTTTTATTTTTCTTTATCTTATAAATTAATTAAAAAAATCCAATCTTTTAATGTATAAAAACTTAATTAGAAATGTTTTTAATTAGTTTTTTTAGGATTTTGTTATGAAGAGAAATACATTTTCCATTATATTCTAATAACTAGGATATTAACCCGTGTTACACACGGGTGGAAAACATATCAAGAAACAAAATGTAAAAAACATATTCAATCAACACAAATATTTGACATAAGTTTTTTACCAGCAGATATTACAAAATTGTTAAACTATGTCTATAAAATAAAAAGAAAATACTTTATAAATAAATAATTCAGTAAATAAAGAATAATATAACATAAATGAACCATTATACCTGAAAAAAATAAAATAACACATTAGTAACAGATTTTATAATATTATTTGAAAACTAAGCTTACAAATACATAACAAGTTTAAACTTATATTTTCACCGATGTAGAGTTTTCGTTCAAAAACCTTTTGAAACAAAAAATGTTCTGGTTTAAAAACCGTAGCTTGCATTCAATTTTCCTGTCATGAAATAATAATAATAATAATAATAATAATAATAATAACAATAACAATAACAATAACAATAACAATAAGAAGAAGAAACATGTGCAAATAATTAATGAAAAGAGTAGTATAGAGAAAGGAAAATATAAAACAATAAAAAACTTACAGATTGATCCATGAGGACCATCTCCATCAAGAAGTCCTTGTTTGGAGTGTTTGTTATCTTTGGCGGTTCATACTCTCAAAACTCTAGCCTTAACTGTGGATGGAGATGTTTTGAGAACATCAATTTCATCCAACATTGTTAAGCTTTGAACCTCCATTGTAATCTGTTTTAAATCAAACGATAAAAGACTTTACTGAAATAATTCGTTTAAATATAAAGTTTATAAGTAAAGTTGAAGAACTTACTTTGTAAAAGCTTCTAAGGCAGAAGATTGTTTTAATATGAAGAATGCATCTATGAGCGGATGTTAGATACTACACATGAAGATGTTTATTTTTGATAAACATCGTAAGTTCAGAAACCGTTTTAATTAAGTAGTATGTACAATAAATCGAATTCAACATAATGCAATATGCATCCTATAAATAAAACCCTATAAATAAGCCTATAAATGCAGTATATAATTTCTAATAAAAATCCACGGCTTGATTTTTGGAACTACCAAAAATTAGGCATCTAACTATAATAATAAACCAATTTAACCTGTTGACTAATTTAGAAACCGATTTAATTAACCTATTTTCTTCTCTTTTATTTTTATTGAAATGTTTGTCGGGGATCCATCCCCTTTAAAAAAGTTTCCAGTATGCATTTTGTAATATTGTTTGTTTTTTTATTGTAAGACTGTTGTTGCAGGATTGTTTTAATTAAAAATAACAAATTTTGTAAGGTTGTGAATTTCTAGTCAATATATAACTAATTGATCAACTATATTAAAAAAGATTTTAGTTGTCAAAAATAACAGTTTAATGTTACCAAATATTAATTGTGAATATGTAAAAAATAATTATATGAAAATGTGATGATGTGGAGTACTAGTGGACATGCTAGATTAATGGCACGTGGATATAATTGAGTTGTTTTATTATGTTAGTTAGATTAGATTATAACAGTTAGGTTACTATACATATGGTTATGTTCAAATAAGAAGTTTGATTTTCCTAAGAAGGTTAGGAAGGAGGGTATTTTAGTCTAATACTTTAATATCAAAACCCACTTAAATTAATTTCAAAAACTCACTTACATAAAACCCAATTACATCTTCACTCATCTCTTACAACCACCACCACTCCACCGCCCACCGCCACCACAACCGTCACCCACCGCCACCACCTCGCCGGAAAAGTCCGAAAAAACACAATGAAAAAAATACACTATGAAAAAAAAAACACAATGATAAAAACACAATAAAAACAATAAAAAACACAATTGTATGACACAATGTACATAACATAATGAAAAAAACACAATGAAAAAAAAATCACAATAAAAAATACTATTGTATAACACAATTTTGTAAAACATAATTCGGTAAAACACAATTTGTAAAAAACCCACTATTTTTTTTTAATTTTTATATTACAATATGGTACTCATATAAAAGATAAAAAGACACTCATTAATATGGTGAATTTGTTTTTCAATAAAAACGTCGTAAAAAAAGTTATGGACGTTTTAAAATGATTGGGGGAATTTGGCATGTGACTTGCATGTGGAGAGAGAAAGTCAACAAATGTGTTATTCCTTTTATGCCATTTACCTTGTGTTCACACTTGATTTCGCTCTAAACTAATCTTAACCCTCCATATTTAAAATCAATGGACAAGATTGCTTCTTATCCTTCCTACAAAAAGTATACTTCATATTATAACCTAACCCACTATACATATATAATAAGATTTTCAAATTTTAAATTGATAGGTCATAAAAATAAATTAATATTAGTAAAACTTGGAAAAAAGACGTATTATGAACAAAAAATTACAATATATAAACATAATTTTAAGTAATAAACATATTAAACATCATATCGATTAACCGATAATTTAAAAAAAAAATCATACCTTTAAACCCTAAATAGATTAAAACATTAATCAATTAATATGAATATATTAAATATCAAATCTATTAACCGTTAGTATAAAAAATCATGCAGTTAAACCCTAAATCCAATAACAGTGAATTAATTTGATGTTCTTTTTCACAAAAATCGATTAAACACTAAAATATAAATCATACATGATAATTGCAAACAATGAACA
Organism: Bidens hawaiensis; assembly: GCF_021521415.1. Taxonomy (NCBI): domain Eukaryota; kingdom Viridiplantae; phylum Streptophyta; class Magnoliopsida; order Asterales; family Asteraceae; genus Bidens; species Bidens hawaiensis. The sequence goes on along the minus strand of NW_027492246.1, from coordinate 494,915 downwards.
TATTTAATGTTGTTTGGATTATGAAATCGACAAATAATGAAGAACCGGTTATAGATGAGGCGAAGAATTTGGTTACAAACGATGGGGAGCGTTATGATTTTTGAACGAAGCATGTGCCTTTTAAAGAAGAAATGATGAACAATTTAAACCTAGTAAATTTAATAAGTTTCTTAATTCTAACAATAATTAGAATAATTAATATCATAATTACATTAATAAGTTACAAAAATATAAAAGTCAATATTATAGATTAAAATTTTATTGTGAACATATAGAAATTAGATTTATGGAAGGTTGATATGGAAGCCTATGTGAACAAAATTATGTTTTTTTAATATATTAGTTAGATTAGATGGTTTATTCATAGAAAAGGTAATTCTTTTCTAGAGAAAATTGTAATAAATATTATTCAATGACTTAAATGTTTATTCATAGAAAAGGAAATTAATATATCATTTATAAAAAGTTGTAAAAAAAACTTTTATGATATAAATGTTGGTTTTAATGGTAATGTGGTTTGATTATAAGATCGTACAAAATATCATTATCGAACCATCGATTTCTTAATTAGTTTGGTTATTTCGATTTTTATATTTCGGTCCTTTTGTGACATGCATCAAATGACAAAATTTAGTTTTTATTTTTTAATCTTTTGCATCCATCATTTTATTGTGAAAGTAGTTTAATAACACACGACAAAGTATACCAACTTTGAAGACTTTAAACTTCAAAGCATTCCATTAGGGTCCACTATGTTAAATGCGAAACAGACACTTTATTCTTTTCAGTCTTATATGTACCAAATAGTCATCTAGAGACGGTGAAGTAGGAGACATAGAACAAGTGTAAATTTCCATTTGACTTGTTTCAAACCCGGCAGGTAAAATCTGAAATCTAAAATATTCTAAATGGATATTCAGGTATGAAATTGTGTAATATATTAGTTTTAACAAAATTTTATGGGTACAGGACCTGCATACTATTATGTGAAACACATACACATTTATCTGAACCATACCCGTAAGCATTGTGTATTTATTTTTATTTGTTCTTCGATAATACAATAATATGCTAGTCTAATCATTTTTAGTTTTTATATTTCTAGTTCCCATGAGTAATAAATTAGTACAAATTTATTTGAAACGTGTAATTTATAGCAAACTAATGTTTATATTTCATATCCACCATTATACCCGATACGCTATGGGTATTAGACTAGCTATGAGACACAAATTTACAACAAGATATAGAGCTGGATATACCAATACTCGGCGGCCCGTCCTTACCCAACCTAAAAACGTCCCATCCTCATTCAAGTTTCAAACTATAATATTACGTCTCTTCTTAAGTATTTTTAAAATGGGTGTCAAGCTTAAAATGGGTGAGCTATACACACGCCAACTAGTTCACCAATCAACACCCTATGTTAAATTTTCACCTAAACATTCGTTTACTATAAATCTTGCAAGGGCGGATCTCGGGGTATCCAGGGGCAAGGGGTGGTTGGGATACCCCTCAACTTTCACGAAAAAGTGTTAAAAAATTATTTGTTTATTTATTTGAATACCGCTGAGCAGATATTAAAATATCTTTAGGTCCAAATTTTTTTGGGATACTCTGAACTTTTTTTTCTAGATCCGCCAATACTGATATAGACAAATAAAATGTTATCGTGTGGGGAAACCCGCTAGTTCAAAACAAATATTAATATATTAGTAAGATCAAAGTTGATATTTAGGGCTGTCAATTAGAGTATTTTTTAACATGTTAGAAACGACTCGCTTAACAAAAGTATCAAGCATGAATAGAGTCGTTTAACTACTTTTATACGTCATGTCAGTTCGAGTCTTACCATGTTTAACCGAATGGTTAGAGACGAATCGAAAGGTTCAAAAACGAACGTTCTTTACAATCTTTTAATCTTCAAAACACTTCGTCTCCCTGTGGACCTAGACATTCTTAAATAATAGAAATGGTTATATATAAAAATAGAAACAAATGAAAGCTAGTCAAAATTAAGTGAATTAAAATTTCAAATAATTTCATATAATTATCTTATAACTTGTTTCCCAGTGCTTCACTCTAATGGTTCCTCCTCACAAACTATATCGGGTCGGGTCAAATTACGGGTGTTAATGCTCCTACATCACGCTCTTGAACAAATTAAAAAACATGATGTTTACATGTTTGTTTGATTGATTTGTTTATATTTTTCAGGTTTGAATGTATCTAAAAAGAGATATTTGAACCATTTAAACCTTTTGAACACTTTTTGAATTTTGAGTCATTCCTTTACGTGTCAAATGAATAATGCATTCGTGCTTTAAATAAACTATTATTGGGCAAGCCACAATAGTTAACAACCCTTGTAGCACAATTATATAATAGTCTTATTATTTAGTATCAAAAGGAAAAGAAATGAGTATTTGATGTGTACGGAAAAGAAACAAGTCGATGGAAACAAGCATAAATAATGTTATAGCAAATAATGCATTGATATAGAGTTTTTTATTCAACTTATTAGTTTATAAAGAACATTATTAAGATAGGTTGATGCTATTATAAACTTATTATAACTAATGAAGTGTATATAAAATTAATACTGATAAATGATTTGTTTAGTACACAAAAGAACGTGTTCATTTCAAAACCAACGAAATACATAAAACTGTAAAAAATCGTATAATTTACTAATTATGTAAGTAAATTAAGTATGATAAATAAGAAAGTTACGTAATCGTGTCTCTCCCTAGTCCCTCTTTTGATAATATTTTATGCACTTTCAAATATATTATAGCAGCTTCTAGAATTTGTAGTATATTTATGGTTTGAAATAGAGATACGCTGACTATTAAACACGTATAAACATTATACTATATATAAAGAGAAATCTAATGCTACAGTATTTTAGTGGAAGTTCAATCAGTGGCTGCCATTAAGAGCATGTTTGGGATTGAGTTTGAAAAATGTTTATTGGTTTATTAGTGTTTTTAAAAAGCCAATAAATTAAAATGTGTTTTGACAATCATAAGAAACTTTTTTATTTTAGCTTTTTGAAAGGGTTAAAAAATAGTTTTCCAAAAGCCTTAAATCCTGGCTTCTTATTTAATATTTTGAAATCTGTTTTAGTATATATTGAATTCATAGTGTGATAAAAGTAACAAAAATGAAAGTTAGTGTGATGGTATTGTTGTGTGGTTCCAACTTGAAAGTCCCGAGTTTGAGTCTCTTTTAGCCTATTTCTTTGTTTCTTTTGTTTTTGGTGTTTTTTTTTGGGGGGGGGAGGGGGGGGGGGGGTTAAGATATAGATATTTTTATTTATAGATTTCATATCAAATCAAGCAATGAAAAAATAAGGTGATGTAATGATAAAATTATTATAATGTACTATATTTTATATGTGTTTTAATTGGGTGACTGGCGCAATACGCTGACTACAACCTCTGGTTTCACTTGATAGCAAATTAAGTGGTTGTTGTGGAATTGTGGATGAGAGGTTCAATTTTTAATAAATTCAACCAATAAATTCAAAATATGAATTATTCAGCAAAGTAACCGACTTGCTCATTGCTTTATTTCCTTTAGAAGAAAAAAGTGCAATAATTAATTTTTTATTGAGATAACATAATTAATTTTTCTTTTGGTGGTTTAAATACTAGAAAAAAAAAGCGCTTGAAAGTTAAACCAACCGTGTATTTATCACGTTCTTTATTTCCCATGTCTTATAACTTTTTAAATTACATAAGAGGAAGCTTCACGTATATTTTAATTTTAACACGAGAGCTTAAGAAATAATACTAATTTATAAAAAATGAGAACGTAAGAAACAATATTATATATAATACCAATCTACATAAAAATGATTTATAATAACAAACAAAAAAAAACCCTAAAAATTACAACAAAAAAATCAAAATAAAAAACAAAATAATAACAGCAAATACCAGCAAATAGTTTTAACAGCAATAGAAAAGATCTAATAATAACAACAAATTATAAATCAACAAATACTTATAACATCTCATAATCGAAAATTAGCAAATACGAACAAAAAATAACATCAAACACCTATAAAAGTAAACCTAATAATAGCAGCAAATTGATTCTCACTGTTTTCATATTAAGAATAAAATGTAGCTGATCATGTTTTTGTTTAATAACTCTTATTAGCAATGTTATAGTACAAATTAATTTAATATTATTCATTTTATAAGTAATGAAATTATGAAAATGTGAATAATTAAATACAAAGAAGTTAGAGATATTATATAAATGTGTTTTACTTGTGATCAACTAATCAAAACATAAAATAATTTTACGTGAACACGTTTCAAAGCAGGTTTTGTCACATGAATATAAATAATTAATAGATATCACTTCGTTATGTCGGAGTCTTCCCGGCCCATGCAGTATACATTATATATATACTACCCATTTCCCATGTACAAGATTATCTTTTTATTTTAATCAAATGTAAAATCGCGTATTATCACTATAATTTGAAAATTTGGATATGGGAAAAGGGATAGAGTCCATTGTGAGTTGCTCTTATAATCTCTATATCGTCTATAGTGACGAAGCTTGGGGTTAGTTACAACAGTGATCGAAGTCACGAACCTAATACATTAAGGGTGACCGTGCTTTATACCTATAAAAACTTTCGGATAAAATCACAAATATTTACTCTACAAAGCGAAAAAACAACAGTGACTGGGGTCGCCCGTCAGTCCCTTTTATACTTCACCCCTCATCGTCTCAACCCCTATAACTTTTTTTTAAAAAAAATAGACGATTTCAATTCTTCAATGTTATAGCACTCCATTTGATCTCCCTAAAATAAAGAACATATACATAGGTGAATATTGATCCCTAAATATATAGGTAACTAGTATTAACAACCTTGCGTTGCGGTGGGAGGATGTAAAACCATGTATATCACATCCACTCCACTTGAAAGCATGAAGTTACCACCACCGCCACCTTCGGTCACCATCTTCTCTCTCTCGTGGCTAGTAACTATCGTTAACCATTAAAAAAAACCGAACAAAAAGCATACGTAAAAACGTAGAACCACACACGCTTGTTGCGTCGTGACGTTAGAACACAAAAGTTAGACCGAAACAAAAAATATAAAAAAGAATAACTAAGTCATCTTAACATCTACGCGTTGCAAAGGGGCTGATAAACAGGAAACATTAAAATAATTATAAAAGATGAAAAGTATAAGAGACTAAAATTAAAAGTGAAAAAATATTGATGCTAAAAGTAAAAAATATGTTGTAACATATTTATAAATTATGAAAAGTGAAGGGGCAAAAAGTAAAAAATAAAAGGTGATAAAAAAATTACTAAAGCACAATGTTCAAGTATATATACATACAAACTCCCACAAAAATTTATATATATATATATATATATATATATATTACTATATATGCACTTTCTGTAATTTTTGATGAGTGAAAGAACATATAACGTAATAAAAAATATTATTTAATCGAATAAAAATAAATACAAAGATATAAAGAATGAATCGGATGTGATGAGTTTTAAAACATAAACAAAACATGTTGTAGTCCCATGTTGGTACCAGTTACATAATACATATAGTCATAGACTCATAGTCATATATATTATGTATTTATGTGTCTCAACATACTACTTGTTCTTTTGATAGATAAGATATTGAAAATGTACTAGTTTTTTTATTGCTCTCAACAAATTTAAGGATAAATCCACATGATTTTAATTTTTAACAGTATGTCAATATGATAAATATGTGCTACTTTTTTTCTTTTTTTTTTTTTTGACTTTCTGGAAGGAGGATGTGGCAGCATGGAAGGCAGTAAGAAAATGGCGAGAACTTAACTGTATATTATATTAATATTATTTAAACACTTTAATTAAAAAATTTTTTTGGGTTCTTCAAATAAATAATTAAATACAACTGCAAGCTGGAGAGCACACAGAGGAGTATGTTGTAGTGTAATTTGACTATACATGGATTAAAATTTGATTGTTTTGTGTCATTGTATTATTTTGTAATAAAGTACTAATTATTTCAAATATATAAAAATAAAATAAAATTCGGTGTACTTGTGTTTCATTTCTTTAACCAATTTCATTAACAAATAAGTTACTTGTTTTCTTGTGTTATTAAAGAAAAGTCTTTTTTTTTTCTCATTGTGCTAAAATGCATATTGCCAATCGCCATACTCGGTAGTTCATTAATTTAATTGGTCGATTTGTCTAGAAAACAATACGTAAGTTGGTAAACGTAGAAGGAAATTACAATTTATAGATTATTTGTGTAATTTGGTCTATTAACCGGTAATTACCGAACAAATGATATCAATCAGTGGCGGATCCAGGAATTTTTTTCCGATAGTGCACTACTTGTATATGCTTCAATTTCAAATAGTCAAACATAAAAAAATTTCGGGTCGGTTTGAGATTTGGGTCGGTTCGATGGTTCGGGCAAAGTTCATTACACAATAAAAATACGATAAAATAATAAAAGAGGCACCGTCATTAGAAATTAAAAAAACATAGTAGAAATACAATAGTCTTACGAATTAAAAAAAATAGATAAATAAACACTTACAGTTGTTCCCTACGAGTCTTCATCTTTTGAAATCGTTGCATTACTTCTTCAACCGACACTTGTTGGAGGAATTCCCTTTCAATGTAACAAATGCAAGACTCGTTCATGTATCCATCCCCTATCATATTACGCAAATCCGTTTTTCACATTCTTCATTGAAGAAAAGCATCTTTCAATACTTGCCGTTGCAACCGGCAAAACTAATGATAACTTTATTAAATGATAGACTAACGGATAATCAACGTGTAATCTTGTTTTCACCATCATTTTGGCAAGATCACCTAACCCACTCAAGTTGGCAAACCGCTTATTTTCTTTCACATTAGTCATGTAGTGGCCAATTAAGTTCATATAAACTAAGAAACTAACAAACTAACAAATTAACAAACCGCTAACAAATTAAAAACTAAGAAACTAACAAATTAAAACTAAATTTAACAAATAACTTAACATCTAACAACAATAAAAAACAATTAACAAGAACAATTAATTAGCATTTAATAAATGAATGTGAAAATACCTTTAAAGTGGGATGATTCGAGCTTTGAGGAAGAGTAGAACGCTGAAGGCAGAGCTGCAGAGCTCTCAAGAGTATGGATGGCCGGAAAAAGAGAGCGCCGGCGAGCAATAGCGGTAGGCGGTGGTCGGACTGTCGGAGAACAGGTCAGCCGGCTGTGTGCGTGTGTGTGCGTGACTCTTGAAAGGCAACGGCTGTGGATATGTGTTAAAGTTAAAACCCTAATATGATATAACATATAAGGTAATAAGGTTTAGTTAAAAAAAAAGAAAGAAAGAAAATACAGTTCAAAAATAATGCAACAAGTCCGGATCAAACTCACGACCTCATCTTTACAAAACCAAGTCTTTACCAGCGGACCAACATGTATAGTTAAGATTAGAGTGGTTCCTTCCTAATTTATATGGTGGTTTCTATAATATTTTCTATATAAAAGTACACTATTATTTCGAAACTCGGGTGGTTCCGACGAACCACCCCTTTCTATATAAATCCGCCCCTGATATCAATGGGTGTCGCTTTCACCGGTTAGACTCTATGACCCAATTTGATTTTCAAAACACTATATTTTGCAAAAGATTTTCTTCAAATTCATTTAGAATGTATTAGTAGTATGGGTGTGTATGGTCTAAAATTAACTAGTCTTAGTGGTTTAACGATTCAATTTTGTCAGATGATTCATGTATGATACATAATTATATAAATTATAAAATAATTAATGGTAGTTAAAACAATCGGTTTTTTAAACAATCGATTCCGAATTTAAGAACACTAGTCAGACTGTTAAACTATCATATCGTCATAACTTAATTATGAACTGAGCCACTTAATCTTAAACAATCAAAACAAGCCGACGTGTTTCAGTTTATATATATTGAGTTTTTATAGAATAACTTTTTATAAACGGCACTCACGTGTGACCGAACCTCCCTTATGCGAATATGCGAGGGAACTGGATGGAACCCGTAAACCCTTACCCTTTGTCAGGTTCGAACGTAAGAGATTAAAGCCATGAATTATGAACCTATTTTTAAAGATGCACATTTATTCCCTATGCAACTAAAATCCACACATACTTTTAATACTTGAGAAATGATAATAACGTATTTTCTTATAGTGAAATAAGTTTGAAAAATAACCAATGAAATACAATGAGTTATATTCTAAAGGGGAAGGTTCCTATACATTATACAAAATGATCTTAACATAAGAACGTAGGAAACAATACAAATATATAAAAAATGAGATCGTAGGAAACAATACTAACTAAAATACTAGTCTACATAAGCAATGTTTTATTAGTTTTATTATGACAAAGAAAAAACCTTAATAATAATAACAAAAGAATCAAAATTAACAACAAATACTTTTAACAGCATAAGAAAAAACCTAATAATAGCAACAAAATGTAAATCAACAAATACTTATAATGTCTCATAATCAAAAATCAGCAAATATGAACAAAAGATAACAGCAAACAATTATAAGAAGAAACATAATAATAATTGGTTCTTACTATTTTCATATTGAGAATGGTTTGTATTTGATCTTGAAATATAATCTAAAATCTAAATTCTATTTAAATATCTTACATGGAAAATATATAAAGTAATAATAATAATAATATTAATGATGCCAACCTGTTTGCTACTAGAGTCAGTCAAGACCCTCACGTGGACGCGGCTAGAATATATGCAGCGGCACCGTCGACACCTTAATTGTAGTCACCTACCAGGTGTCACTTTCCGTACTGCTTTCTATTTTAATTCTCCTTTAACTAAGGGAAATTATAAGTACACCCTTTTTTTTTCTAAAACATCTACCAGTACGTTCTGTATAGGGTTATACGGGATATATTGGGTCCCGTATAATTATATACGGGGCGTATAGGGCCCCGTATAATCCCCCGTATAAACCTATACGTGGCGTAAAATTAAAAACATATGAATATTTTTGTTGTTTTTCAACAACAAACGAAAAAAAGAATAAAGTCCTGCTAGTCAAGGTAACTCAATTGCAAAAGATGATTTCTTACACCTTCGATCGCAGACATTACTAAGTGGTCCAAACTCACCATCTCATATTCCAGGAAAAACTCATAACCTCCAATTCTACATCTAGGGCTGGCAAATTGTGTTTTATCGAGTTTAACAAGTTAGAGACGACGCGATTAATACAAGTATCAAACATAAAAAACGAATCTTTTTAACAGTTGGCTTTGGAAGTTTGAGTGTGACAGCTATATGTTTTTTTGTAAGAAGGAGAAATGATAAACTCTAGCATCCTAATTTTTATAATTTTTAAAAAAACTATAAAATTACATGCTATACTTTTTTGCCAAACAGGTCTTATCGTACATTAAACAAGTACCTAATTACCAGCTCTGGTCACTACACTCATAACCTCCAACTTGAAAACACAACCTTAACTAAATAGCATTGTTAAGATTGTACGCAACCCTACACATTTTTCCATCGTGGCAACATGCATGCATGATTAAAATGTCACATTAGCTTTCCTTGTATTATTTCACATACTCATTTTACTCCTGAAGTTTTTTTTCATTCAACATATTTTTAATATTTAACTTTATATTTTGTGATGCCAAAAACATAAAAGAAGAATGCTTAAACATGCGCACGTAACACACACGTACCTAAGAATGAAGAGTTGGAGGAAGTACTAGGAATAATGATAAAACTGGATGAGTACTTATCTAGCAAATTCTCATTTTAACGTTTGATATTAATATGTGATAATAGGTAAAGATAGTGGGGGGTAGAGATGCATAAATCGGGTTTTTTTAATACCCGGTTTCGGGTATGGAACCGGGTTTATGTATGACCGGGTATTGGAAAATCAGGTAGTCATACCCGAGCCCAAGATTGTTTTAAAAACCATACCCTGTGCATTGGGTTCGGGACGGGTATCGAATCGAGTATTTGAATACCTTATTTCCAGGTATTGGAAAAACCCTATTTTCGGGTATTTTTCGGGCATATATTGGGTTTTCTAAGGCACTGCACTTTTTTACGGGTATTTTTCTGGTAATTTCGGGTGTAGATTGAGTATTTGAAAAACCCAGTTTTGAGTATTGGAAAAATCTGGTTCCGGTTTTCGGGTATTACCGAGTACAAATCGGATCCGATTCCGGGTACGTGTTTTGGTATTGAAATGCATATCCTGTCGTACCCTAAGGATAGGGTCAGGTGTGCGTTCGGGTAGTAAAAACAACGGTATAAAAAATCCAGTTTCAAGTTTTTTTCGGGTCCGGTTACGATTCGTTTTTTTTTCCACCTCTAGGTAAATGTAGTTGGGGTGGATTATCATTAGGGGTATGCTTGGCATAACTAGCCGGTGGCTGTTAACTGGAAGCTGGAAGCTGGTAGCTGTTAGTTGTAGTTTTTTAGATATATTTAGGTATTTGGCAGAGTAGCTGGAGCTTTTTAGATATATATTTAGCTATTTGGCAGAGTAGCTGGAGTTTTTAATAAACCTAATTGGGTGTCAGCGCTATGCAGCGGAGTGCGCGCCCAACCTGACATCAACCGCATAATTAGTGTCGGTATGTGATTCACTTGATATTAGTGCACGCATAACCCGAATGCAGATGTGTACTTTGTGCAAAGGCAGTAAGCGTGTAATCGGTGGCGAAAATTAAGAAACAAAGCTAAATATACAGTAATTTCAAATAGATAATTTTTAAACCAACCTCTTTTGATCTGAAACCCTTTCTAACCCGATACCGTTTTAATCTGAAACATGTTTTGACCTGGCTCCTTTCGACTCAAAACCGTACCGACATGAACCGAAGTAAATTAACCATTTTTATCGACTTGTTCCGACCCTAATTTGGTCTTACACATGACCCGAGCTCGTCTGACTCGACTTGTTGCCAATCATAACCGGTAAAGAAATATATCAATATCATACTCAAATTAAAGAGAATAAAATGCTCTTTTTTATGATGTAATGTGTTTAAAAAAATATTAATGTGTGAAAAAGTTATGGACTTTTAAAGAGTTATGGGGTAGTTAGCTTTGAATAAGGGTAAAATATGTAACTATAATATAAATTAACAAAAGTTGACGAAAGTTCAAGTACTAAAAGTGTAAATTCAACGTTTAGAAAAGAGCTTTTTCTCCTAATATAAAATGTTAGGCCCCTAAACCGGTAGCCCTACTTTAGCGTCGGATTTACTCATAAACACAGTTCTTGCAATCAGAGTTAATTAAAACTTTCGCGGAAACGTTTACTTGAAGCATTCGCTACAAAACATTCAATCTCTTCTCTGATACTATAAAACAAATCATTATATTTAAAACATCTTTTCTTCCATCTTAAGATGCCAGCCGTTCAATCCATGCCATGTGCCATCCTCATGCTAGTTCTTTGGTCTGATCACCTGCGTGCATACTAAAAGTCAGCTACGCTGAGTGAGTTCTGGTTAATCAATCAACTTATTATACAACCACTACATGCATCATATACGTATCCGCAGACACGTAGTCCACTATCTAACCTGCTTACCTTACCGCTTAGCCTCTTATTTACACCTACCACCTTGCCACTTTGCCACTTTAATAACGTATAACGTTATGCCACTTTGCCACTTTAATAACGTATAACGTTATGCCACTTTGCCACTTTAATAACGTATAACGTTATGCCACTTTGCCACCTTGCCGCTTTAATAACGTAGTCACGTATAGTCTTACCCTACCACGTACTATCGTCGTGCCACTAACACTCTTACTACACTCTTGCCACTTCTAACACGCTCTACCTCTACTTGTCTACAACATGCTTCATATCATTTACATAATAAGCAAGTCACATCATAGCATTCATACACACTAATAACCACTTGGCAATCACTATCCTTCGCGATGCGTGCAATATCCGAAGATCGTTCACGCACCAACAAGTATTATATAATAGCTACCTCGTATAACATCTATAGCATACACTTACCACTTAAGGTAAGTGTATTCACACTTCACATCGAGTATGCACACAGCCCCGAAAACATAACAAGGAAATGGGGCTAGAAACTCACCTGAACTCTGCTTCTTCCTCCGATAGTTGTAAATCCCTTCTTTAACTGAGCTCGGCTGACTGTATAAGTTACACGTATCAATACTCGCCTGATTTAATCTAGTGGCCTAGTGTTAGCTTACTTTTACTTATCGTTTTTAATTTAATTTCTAATCGAACTTGACTTTAGGCGAAGTTAAACCTTAAGCGAACTTAGCTTTAGGCGAAGTTAAACCTTAGGCGAACTTAGCTTTAGGCGAAGTTAAACCTTAGGCGAACTTAGCTTTAGGCGAAGTTGTCATCAGGCGAACTTAGCTTTGCAGGCGAAGTTCATCAGGCGAACTTAGCTTGCAGGCGAAGTTGTCGGCTGCAGCTACTGTTCGTCCTTAATCATCTTCGTTTCTTAACCAAATAACTCGATTTAGGTATCCACGGAATCGTCTGACCAGCGCCTACAAACCCCAACCATCAAATCGACCTAACATCGATGTTTAAAGGGTGCGATTTAGGCATATAGGTTACGGGTTCTTTTATCAATCGATTAACCCATCAAATCGTAACCATTTTCAGTAAGTTTAGCTTTGTTGGATTCGTTTTTACCATACAAACACAGATCTATCATTTCTATACTAATCCAAACCTAAGCGAACCAGTTCTCGATATAAACGTACCGTAAATGAGTCGAACTACGAACACGAGCTGGTTTTGTTGCTTTGGTTCGTCACGACGATCTAGCACCAACGAGCTCGGGTCCTCGCCTTTGGATCTTGGTTCGGGTTGTGTGTGTTTTGGAGTGTGTAGAGATTAGGATGGATAAATGGATGGAATGGAAAGGATTGGGGTTTAAGGGGGTATTTATACTCCCTTAAGCCCATGGACCGAAGGCCCATATTTCCTTTTGGTCCATATCTAATCCCATCTAATTATCCTACTAAGTCTTCATATTTTGCTATTATTATTATCGTTCCACTAACTCGTTTATTTCACCTGACAAAATAATATAATAAATATTACTTTAGAAAGTTCGGGATGTTACATAAAAGCTTCAAGCCCATTGAACCAAATAAGGCTTTTTGTTGGGTAGAAGCTTTTTCTTAAAAGCTTGAAGCTTAAAACCACTAAAAACTCCTTGTCAAACATACCGTGAATCACACAATTTCACAATAGTACATTGACTTAGGTTGTTAATATACATGTGGACTGTAGAGTGTAGAGTACAATCGAGTTGACTATTTAACATGGTTATATAATACTACTTGAACCTACTTAAATAATTGTATTAAACTATTGAATGCTTATCCAAGTAAGTTTGATAGTTGATTTAATAATGGAAAATTGGTTTTTAAATAATCCCAACTATCACCTATTGAGAAATAACAGGCTCAACTTTACACTTGGCTGGTGGCGGTCCTAACTAAAGGGGTATTTGTTTTTAACGGGCCGCGACTAACGGATGTTAACCCTGTTAGTGATTTGCTGACGTGGACCTTCTTCTCCGGCAGGAAACCTGCCGAAAACCTGCAACTCGCCTCCATTCTCCCTAATATCATCACACCGTCTCCCTCTCTCTTCAAAACACATCGGAAATTTGAAAATGAAGTACATTACATCTTCTTCCATGGCCAATCCCTAGATACCAAACCCGATCTTATTTTCAAAAATTCGAAATCAATGTTACACGATCTACAAAATAAGCATAGGGCTTTTGTTAAGGGGGTCAAAAACGAGTTGAATGAAGTGTCAATTACCTCGAATGACGCACGATTGACGAGGGTGGACTTCGCCGAAGACAAAAACGGCGACACGTTGGTTAGGTTTCGTATGAGGGGAAAGATAGAGAGAGAGAGACGGTGTAACGATATTAGGGAGAATGGAGGCGAGTTGCAGGTTTCCGGCCGAAGAAGAAGGTCCATGTCAGCAAATCACTAACGAGGTTAACATCCGTTAGGGTCGTGGCCCGTTAAAAACAAATACCCCTTTAGTTAGGACCGCCACCAGCCAAGTGCAAAGTTGGACCTATTATTTGCCAATAGATGATAGTTAGGATTATTTAAAACCAATTTTCCTTTAATAATATAGACTCTTTTGCCTTAAAAAAACGAACTACTACAAGATCAAAATAAACTAAAAAGAAGATAAAAACAATAACATAAGATGAAATTTAACTATGTTTTTTCTTTTGAACGGTCGAAGAATCTTTTAAAATGGGCTACTGACTAAATTTATCGTATTGAGATACACTCGTCTTTCGATTTAGGAAAAACCTTCACCTAAGGCCAACGCCCGTGAACACTCGCCCGAAGGCACGGTAATGCGGTGGATAAAACTCGTTCAGTTCAAGAATCCAATTAGTGAACGCCACCTACTTTACTCAGTCCACATTATCACCTTGTGCCGCCGAAACTAAATGATGGTGATAGAAATCAATCCAGGGTCACATGAAACACCAAGTATCTTTCTTACTACTCTATCACAAGCTCATCGGCGAAATTTAACTATTTGGTTAATAATAATAATAATAATAATAATAATAATAAATCAGAAAAACACACCACAGAAACACAAGATGCAAAATACAAAGGAAGCTAAGTATAATATCTAACACATATTTCTTGTGTACTAATTCATTATATTCACATTATTAAATTGTAATTACAAGTTAAAATAATGATAAATACTAAAATTCCAACTTGTTTATTTTGTATCAGGTTAAATTGTGTTAATGATAAATAAATAAAATTTAAAACCGCATACTCACATCAAGATTATTCAAACTTTATGATATTTCCGATATTTAACATAGTAGGGTTACATTTTATAAGAAATAAAATTCCACGTCAAATGCCACCTCAGCATGTCAATTAGCTAGACATGTTTTGTAAACGTTCCGTGGTGGTTTTGTTGGGTGTATCTTGGTCCTCGGGCTAGTGTCTTGCTAGACCGGGGTCGGTTGCTTGGTGTGTTTTAATAAATTTTGTTGTCGTTGGTCGTTTAAAGAATATATATATATCACACCGACGATTTATGCAATGTTTGGGGGGGGTCACATTAACTACTTGAACAAATGGTCCACTACTTTTTGAAAATAAAGTCATCTTATGACCAAAAATAAATACATTTGTAGCTCAACTAGTGATGGTGCTACTTGCTGGATACTTATATAGGAGACCATAATATTTAATAAATTAGATATGATTATTTAAATAATTATAAACTTCATAATATTATAACTTAACTAGCTTCTAATGATTGGATTAAGAGCCCCATTTGTAACATAAATTAATGGTGTTAGAAAACCGTTAGAAAGTGACCGAACCGTCGGAAGTCAAAACAAGTCAGATGGTTTGAGATCGAAACAGTTTGGTTTTCAATGTTAGTGGCCTAATGATCCGGTCCGGCTTGTAACTTGAAACTATTCGTTTAACCTTTGTTATTTTATATATTTTATTTTTACGGCTAGCCTTTACATAAATAAAGCTTCAATTAACTTTTAGAAATACACTATCAACCAAGGGCGTGCATTAAACCTTAAAAAACGATCCAAAACAGAAAAACTGAAACCACCAAATCGAAACAAAAATCGACGGTTTGGTTTTCATAAAAACCAAACTTTTAGTTTGGTTTTGATTTTGCGTGTAACTTAAAGCGAAAAACTGAAACAAACTTATAGATTTAAAAAAAAAAACTTATAATAGTTTAATATATAGATTAACCCAAATATTTTAGCCCTAATATATAATTATAATAATTAATTAATTATTAACTAACAAAAAAGTATAGACCCAAATTCATTATTTTTAGCTAACTTATTTTTTTGACTTAAACTTTTAACCCGAAATAACGAAACTGAAAAAACCGAAACTAAACATGTTTTAAAGACTCAAATGCCGATATTTTTGTTTTCGGTTTGATTTCAGCCCGACATCAAACCAAACCAACCCGGCCCATACACACCCAACATTCAACAAAGTCCAAGCTAGAGATGTTCAAAACGGTTTGGGACTAGGAACCGGAACCGGTTCCTAACCGGTTCCTATATTCAAAACCCCCTTTTAAACCGGTTCCAGGCTCGAACCGATTAGGGAACCGAACCGGTTCTCCCACCCTCGGACCCCTAACCTATCTAACCGATTCTTACCGGTTCCTAAACCGGTTCCTACACTGTAACCGGTTCCAACCGGTTACAGTGTAAAAATTTTTTTTGTTTTTTTCGTTTTTCGTTTGCGATTTGGATTCTAAACTACGATTCGTATTTGTATAGCATGAAAAATAAACAAAACAATTAACATAAAATTCATTTTATTTACTTTAAGAAGTTCAAAAAAAAAAGGTTACATGTTTTAAAATCTTCAAAAACAAACTAACAAAACATTAAACTTATAAATATAAAGTTGTGACATATTATTTCTAGAAAAGCCTTCTTGTTCGTCGTAATTATTGAGCGGCGACTTCTTCCTCGGAATTACTTGTAGAAATGCCTTCTTGTTCGTCGTGCACTCGAACATCAAGTGGTGTTTCATCTTCGAGAGTGGTTACGTGTTGAATACGATCGATTGAGTCCAAGTGATCCTTTAAGCAAATGCACATCTCCACCGACTCCGAATTTAGTCTTGTTCTTCTCACCGATATTACCCTGCCACTAAGAGAAAAAGCGGATTCCGAAGCTACCGTAGAAGCTTGGACGGTTAGTAAATCACAGGCCATGGTGGCAAGAATCGGAAACTCGGTTTCCTTTACCTTCCACCAAGCCAAAACATCAAAAGTGCCATATTCCTCTTCGGATAAACCGGTAGAGTAATCATTTGCACTATACCTTCCTAGTTCGCTTGAAGGGGTGTTACCCCTTTGTTTTTTAGCCGTTACGTTGCGAACGGTGTTCATAAGGCTAATCATGGGATCTCGTACTCTAGTAGCACTTGAACTTGATGAAGACCCCCCCGGCATAGGCATGTGTATGTTTGACCCATATTTATTTAAATAAAAGTCATACATAAATTTAAAATTCAAGTTAAAATAATTTTTTGCCTCTGTTGAAAAGTTTGGGTCAATTTCATGCATATCTAAGGCTGAAAAATTTCGTCTATCACACATTCAACCCCCGTAACATTTAACATTGGGTTTAGAGCGGCGGCGCAAGTAAAAACCGGTGGCAATTCAAGAAAGTATTTTTTTAATTTAAACTTCATTGGTAATATGATGTTTGAAAACATTGGACTTTTATTTTCAAAATCTTTAAGATTGTTAACCATTAAAAATAACTCCGAAAGAACCAAGGGACTTGTCGGATAATACGTTCCCGATAGTTTCGTAGTTGATGTTTTAAAAACTTCAAGAAAAGTCGATAAGTCATTGATAATTTCCCATTTCTCATTTGAAAAGGGGATTGCCAAATCATTCTCGGCAAGACTAGAATGAAACATTTGTAAAGTTTCTCTTTGTTCCAAAGCACTTTGAAACATTGTGCAAGTGGAATTCCATCGATGAGGTACATCCCAATTAGCTCCCAAAGCTTTTCTTCCCGTATCTTTACAAAATTTTCTATAATCCATTTGTCTTTTTTTACTTTTCTTAAAAACTTCACGTAGCATTAGTCTAAATCGTTTATAACCGATGTAACCTCATCCGAAGCAAGTCCGTCTTGCACGATTAAATTAATGATATGTGCAACACACCTTGAGTGAAAAAATACACCATTGCAAATCGGCGTATATTTTAATTTTAATTTATCAACCGCCGATGTATTATTCGACGCGTTATCAAATGCCATTGAAAATATTTTATTTTCTAGTTTATAAGTTTTTATAACATAATCTAAAATTTCAAACAAATTATCTCCCGTATGTGGATACTCAAAGAGTTCGAAAGCAATGGTGCGTTTCATCATTTCCCACGATGACGGGTCTACCCAATGAGCGGTGACACAAAGATAAGATTCGGGTAGACCATGTGGAGCCGACCAAACATCACTAGTTAAGTTTATTCCCGTATTTATATTTTCAAAATATGCAATTAGTACCTCTTTGGCCTTCTTCCACAATTTTAAACAATAACGTTTAAGAGTATGACGACTTACGTGAGTGTATTGTGGTTGAAGCGTATCTCGAATCATGGCGGTTAAGCGAGGGTTGTCGAAGTGGCTAAACGGCAAAGCTTCTTGAATCACAAACTTCGCCATACGATCTTGAACTCGATCAATTTGGTATGTAAATATTCCGCATTCACTATCCATTTGCGTTTGTTGCGAATCGACGTTCTTTTTCAACGCCTTGCAATACGGTTTTTCGATGTGTTTCTTCAAATTTGAATTCGAAAGTGGGTTTAAATAAACCCCACAAAACTTGCACCGAGCCTTCAATGAATGGTCACTCAATTCAACCAAATCCCAATTGCACCAAATCTCTTGATTACGATTATGAGGTACAATACGAACGAAACTTGGTTCGACGTTGGAACCTTGATCAACCGATGATTGTGAGGCAGCCATAACAACAAATATGAATATAGAAGAAGAGAAAACAAGAGATTAGAGAACTCAAAACGTTGTAATAGCGTTTTTTGTATTTCTTTGCGTTCGGGTTTGCGTTTTGAGTGTTGTGATGAACCCATGACACCAAATACCTATTTATACTAGTAGTGGGGTGCTTGGGGGAGCCAAAAAAAGGCTATTTTTGACCCCAACGGTCAAAAAACGGCCAAAAAAAACGATTTCCAACGGTTTAATCGATCCAACGGCTAGAACCGGTTCGGTTCCGGTTCCTACCCGCCCCCACTCAGAAACGCAAGAACCGGTCACGGATCATCGGGTTGAATCAGATAGGGTCCGGTTCCTACCAAAAACGGGTAGGAACCGGTTCGGTTCCGGTTCGGGTCCACCGGTTCGGTTCCAGGAACCGGTTTTTTTGATCAACTATAGTCCAAGCTATGGATTAAAGGAATAAAAAAAAAGTTAAAATAGCAAACCAAATCCCTTTCACCCATGACCCACCCATCACCGAAAGCCAAATTGCATCACAAGTTCCCAAAACAAATAATATTATCAAGGTGTTGACTTTCAACACACCAATAAAAATTAAAGAATATAAATCATTAAATACATATATGACTGTCATGCTATAGTGAGTAGTAAGTTGTGCAACAAAGGTTGTATTAATTGTATAAAGTGGGTGACCCTGAAAACACCCTCCCAAATCCCAACCATACCCTTGTAGTCTTGTGTTGACTATTATTGTAGGGTTCTTAAAAGTCAAACATACCATGTATGCAAGGTGGCATGATGTATACTTTTGTCACTTACATAGATTCATCATGTGAATTAAAAATCAACTTTTTAATTCTTTTTGTGCAACTTTGGCTTAAAGCATGCCTCATGCACATATAAAATAAGGATAATTATGAAAAGGACCAAAAGGGCTTATGATTGTGATTTAAATTATAAAAAAATATAATTATGTTTATAAGAACACACAAACACATAAACATGAATAGACAAGCACATTGATGTGAACATTCATGAACACATGACAATCTTCGAGATTTCAAATGCCTGGAGCAAGTAGATGTATTGATGATCCAATTGACTCTATTAATAATTCGATTGCCCATATAAAACTTTTATAAATATATATACACGCACGTGCAAAGAAATAATTAAAATTCAGGCCCTGAGCGGCTTCCATGTCATGAATGAACATGAGTATGCGGTGATATGTTATATTTGCATAAAACTGGTTCAAAGCCAACATTACTACACACATAAGCATATTTAATACACTAATACACTGGCATATGCTTTCAAACAAAACATGGGGTTACAAACATAACATGATTAAGCAAAATTTATGGGTTGTTAAGACTTAAGAGACATTAGTTAAGACATGTATAGTGAATCACCAACAAAATTAATGTCAACCTCAACCATATACCTAATCTTAAGCTGTCTTCCCAACCAATTGCACAAAACAGTAGATGGTTTGATGGTTTTCCGTATAACCTAGTAGATTGTTTTGAAACATAAAAACTAAAAAAAAATAATTGTTCATGCATAACCTATTAACATGTTTTAATGGTACTTTGTTCACCCTTAGACACTAGACTTGTGTTTATCTGCCATGTGTTCTGAATATAGATTGTAGTCATTTAATATCACATAACCACTTTCATAATGTACATCTAGAGCTGTAAAAGAATCGAAACGGGCGATACATTGTTTGTGTTTGTTTGTTAAGCATTTATCAGACAAGCAAATGGTTCATGAACATTTAACCAAATGAACACAAACGAACGTAACCTGACACTAACGGGCACAAATGAACATATATTAATTTGAGATTAATAATCACTAAATCCCACAAAATCGCCCATAAATCTGGAAGTACACTACATAGTATCCAAAAAAGCTTAACATAGTGATCATAAACATAATTATATCAAATTAGTAATAGTTTTAAATAAATAAAAATATTAATAGTAAAATTCTAATAAACGAACGTAAACGGACAAACGTAAACGAACATAACCGAACGTAAATGAACGAACATTAACGGATGAACCTCAACGCACACATTACCGAATGTTCATGAACACAGTCGAACAAATGCTGCCTCTGTTTGCGTTAATTCGTTAAGCTTATTGATCGAAACTCTTTGTTCGTGTTCGTTCATTTATTAAACAGATGAACATAAATGAACTTCCCGTCACGGTTCGACAGGCGTTCGGTTCGTTTACAGCCCAATGTATATCCCAAACAACCCCTAAAAGTATGGCTCCAAAGGTTTGTTAACAGGGCACATCTTATCATCGACACAATGTCGAACTGTCAATAAGTGTGACACAATGGTACAAACATGATGTCCAAACCATAAAAGCCCCAAATGTTCAATAATGATATCTAAATGTGGGACTACCCAATATCTGAATTGGGCATCTATGTTTTGAGCCATAAGTTCTGTATAATAATACTATTCCATCAAAATCTCTTAGATCCAATGCTAGGTTATAACTTGTCTAAAGCATTTAAAGACATAATAAGTCTTAGCTTCGCAATCCCCAAATACGCATGATGCATCACTAATCAACTGTGTATCGAAGTATCGAACTATCGATTACCTCGAAAAATGTTGAAACGGCACTTAACACTCAAAAGCGACATTAGGTAATTATTAGACCCCATGTAGCTAAGTTCATTGAATATAGTAAAACGAGTTTGCATCTACCATGGTACGCGAAAAACATGGTAAATAAATGTAACATGTAGTAATATTGCAATGATGAAAACAAATTTTGAATAAGTAAAAATGGGCTTACTCTAATCCATATCAACATAAGAATCAGTATCATCAGAATCGCTTCTCTCGGGCTCCCCAACATTCATTCCCGCAGCTGAAACATCGTGTTTTGCTGCAAGTGCAGGTGCAGGTGCAGCTTTCTTCATATCACCAATTTCATTTTGTTCAGTCATATCCATATGTGAACAAAAAACTAAAGTCAAGGAAAATAAGTATAAAAACAATCATAAATGCAGGGATGGTTCAAATAAAAACCACTAAGATATATTTTTTGAGCTTCGTGATCTCTATATATATATTTTTTAATTTCTTTTTTAAATGAAAAAGTAAAAATTTAAAAATTATGTGGTTAAAAGTGATTTTCACGAGTTTTCAAATTAAATGTGGTATCAAAACGTGCGCGTGTTTAGACAAGTATAAGTAAAACTACAAAAGGATATCAAAATTTTCGGCAGTTCCACCATTCATGATGTTCAAAAGATCTTTCTCAACTCTTTGCACAAGTTCAGGCTGCAATTAATGTAAACATTAAACACCATCATATCATAATTTAAAATTTTAAAGTGCAAAAAATTTATTAAAAAAAACATACATTTAAATCAGGTTCTCTGCGAAACCTCCGCTTTCTAGTGTCTCGCATAGGAGGGGTAAGACCATGGCGGCTCTCCACTACATCCGTCAGTAGACCACCGCCACCCTCTTCTCTGACCACAATCATCTGTCACATTACACGATTATCACTATGTTCATGTGAAAACAATAATATTATAAGAAAGGCAAACACCGCCTACTTGACCAATATCTGCAGTTTTGATCAGAACATTATCATCATAAGTTTTGTATGACTCCGTGATAGTTGGAAGGTCAAAAAGTGAAGCGGGAAAACAGTCATTTCCAATTACAAATGTGCCATTC
This sequence comes from Bidens hawaiensis, assembly GCF_021521415.1. Lineage (NCBI taxonomy): Eukaryota > Viridiplantae > Streptophyta > Magnoliopsida > Asterales > Asteraceae > Bidens > Bidens hawaiensis. The sequence goes on along the minus strand of NW_027492246.1, from coordinate 472,558 downwards.
CTACTGTCGTCTGCAATGTGCGAATTGAATAATAAATGTAGAGCAAAAGTCCAGAAATTAGAGGACAATTAACTAGGGGGAAAACGAGCCAACCCGCTCACGAGCTAATCGAGATTGGATCGATAAAAATCTCAAAACAAGCCGAGCCTTAACGAGCATGATCTGAGTTTGAGCCTCAAATAAAACTCTTTAGTTATTGAGCCTGAGCTTGAACATTGTAGGGGAAGATCGTTTAGGCTCGTCGAGCCTTGTGTTTTTTAAAATTTTAGCTCTTTTGGACTTCTATGTATTAGTTTCATACTACACAACCGGGCTCAAGCTCGTTTAAGGTACTGCACATGAGCTTTGGCTTGTTTAAGGTTTTCTCAGAATATATAAAAGTAATATAAGACTGTATATAAATTAATTAATAAATAATAAACGAGCCAAGCTCAAGCTTTAGAAAAAAAAAGTCTGTAACAAACCAAGCCCAAGTTTGAAAAACCAACTCAAGCGCCGAGCCCAAGTCTGTTAAGAACAAGAGCTCGAAACGAACCGAGCTCGAACATTAGAGAAAGAGCTTGAAACGAGCCGAACTTGAGCTTAAGAACAAGAGCTTAAAACGAGCCGAGCTCGAGTTTGAAAAAAAAAAACAACTCACGACCCGAGCTTGAGCATTTGAACAAGAGCTCGAAACGAGCCGAGCTTGAGCTTAAGAACAAGAGATTAAAACGAGCCGGGCTCGAGTTTGAAAAAAAAAACGACTCACGACCCGAGCTCGAGCATTTGAACAAGAGCTCGAAATGAGCCAACCTTCAGCCTCATCGAGCTTAGGCTTGGGTTGGCTCATTTTTACCCCTACAGATAACAATATGTATGCATATACAAAAATAAATAAAAATCATAATTTGAATTCTAATTTCGAATCGTCTTCAAAATCCCAAATTCGTATTCGATCACTAAACTCGAACCAAACCGAACTCAAACATTCATAAACCGAATTCGAATTCAATTTGCATCAAAGTTTGCGTCTTCAGACTCCATATCTAATATTGTGAGAGAAATGAGATATGAAAATGTAACTAACTAACTAACGTAACAAACTCTATATAATTATTGAAACAATAGCTAATTTCAGTTCATGATCTCACCCGAGCTCGAGCTTTAAAACAAGAGCTCGAAACGAGCCAAGCTCCAGCCTCGTCGAGCTCAGGCTCCGGTTGGCTCATTTGCACCCCTACAGATAACAATATCTATCCATATACAAAAATAAATAAAAAACATGATTTGAATCCGAATTTCAAATCGTGTTCAAAATCAATACATTCTAACCAAACCGAATTCAAACATTCATAAACCGAATTCGAAAACTATAACCGATTTTTGGACTTCTATGTATTAGTTTCACAATACACAACTGAGCTCGAGCTCATTTAAGGTTCTGCACACAAGCTTTGGCTCCTTTAATCTCAAAATATATAAAAATAATAAAAACGGTATGTATATTAATTAATAAATAATAAACTAGCCAAGCTCAAGCTTTAGAAAAAGAGCTCGAAGCGAGCTTTAGAAAAAGAGCTCGAAACGAGCTTTAGAAAAAGAGCTCGAAACGAGCTTTAGAACAAGAGCTCGAAACGAGCTGAGCTTGAGCTATAGAAAAAGAGCTTGAAACAAGCTGAGCCTGAGCTGAGCTAGAGTTTAATAAACGACCGAATAAATAAATAAATAAATAAAAATCATAATTTGAATTCAAATTTCAAATCGCATTCAAAAATCACAAATTCATATTCAATTACTAAATTTGAACCAAACCGAATTCAAACATTCATAAACCGAATCATAAATTCGTATTTGATCACTAAATTCGAACCAAACCGAATTCGAATTCGGTTTGAATCAAATTTTGAGTTTCTCGATTCTAACATCCGGAGAGAAATGAGATACAAAAATGTAACTAACTAGCTAACATAACAAACTTATTATTATTATTGAAACATTAACTAATTTCAGTTCATAATCTTACCAGTGAATAACAAATCCAGTGAGTTATTATTATTATTATCAGAATCATCAGAAGAAGCATTATTATTATTATTATTATTATTATTATTATTATTATTCTGTGTTAACAACAAACGTTCAATCTGCTCAGCAACAGAAGCTGGAACCCTAAGCACAAACTGCTCCTCCATCTGTATATAATACTGAGAACAAATTAAACACTAATTAACAGATAATTGACTCCACAATACAGTTAATTTGAAGTACGCGAATTAGATTGAAGATTTAGGGTTTATTACAGATTACAAAATCACGACAATTAATTAACGGAGTCACCGGAGATTGATATCGTACCTTGGTTCGTTGCTAACGGGAAATGATGATGGACTGTGTATCGGTGGCCGGAATCCGGTAACGAGTGCAGTCTCCGACGGAGCAGAGGTGTGGGTTTTGATTTTATAGGTTTTCAAAACACCCGGTTTATAACCCGGCCCACTTTAATAAAATAACGGGTTTGAGCCAAACAGGTTCGCAGTCTCGTTGACTGAAGGTATCTGAAACCAGTTTTGGACCCGACCCAAGGTTAGCATGTCGTTTTTTTCGTAACTATTTTATAACCCGAACATAATATGGTTGAGCATTATTTCTCGTAGACCGGGTTATAACCTGAACCCATTTTGTACAAACCGGTTTTTATTATCTGTTGATTAATTCGGTTCGGGTTATAGCTTAAACCAGTTTTTCACACCTCTAACTAAAATCATTTTTATTTTTTCCCTATAGAATAATAATATTCACCCTAAGACTAAAAACTAGGAGAAATACCTTTTTGACGCACCTTGAATGGTACGCTACAAGCCTTTTAGTACAAAGTCTTTTTATTTTAACAGGTACGTATGTGGTTTAGTTTGTTTAAAAAAAAATAAGAAAAAAATTAGGATATTCACTCAAAAAACACTTTTTTTTGTTTATTTAAATATACAAAAACTTTCAACCCTTTTATTCGTCATCTACACTTTTCAACCCTTACTTGTGTGGATTGACGAAGAAAATGGTGAAAAAGTTTTTGTTTATTACATAAAAAGTAAACTAGGGATTTTTCGTATTGTGCACTTCTGCATAGTTTTGCGTTCTAGACCCAACTCCCACATTAGTCCAACGTTCTCTTCTTTGCTACTTCAAGTGGTATGTGTTTTGCACTTCTGCGTGGGCTCCGATTACTTATCTTCATCACACTCGGAAGAACGGTAACACATTGAACAACTCACTTACTCACCGTTTCAACCTTGACCCGAAACCTAATGGAACCTGTCCTGCCTGATCCAGCCCAAGCCCATGAAAAAACAAGACAAGCCCAACAGCCCAACATTTGAAAAATCCATGTGCAACACTTGATCGGCTAAGAGGTTAGATTTTGTTCTTCCTAATTAAAAAAAAAAACTTAATAAAAGTTGTTTGCGTAAACCGGCCAACCGTGATTGACTAAGTGCACTTTTTTGTAGAGTCAAACTCACGGACTTTATCAATACTCCGCTAAGGTAAAGCGTGGTGTACGATAAACAATCCCAAAATAAAAGTAACAAAACTATAAACTAGTAACGAATTGAAAGTTTAACTTCTCGAATTTAAGGTAATCGATACGTTGATATCACGCATCAAAGGCTTATACAAGCTTGATTCTTCATACATTACATATGACCACTCATTTATTCATAAAACAAAAAACAAAAAACAAAAAAAAAGCATATAGTTTTGTTTCACACCTTTGCAAAATCAACAGTGACCTTCCCATCATGAGCCTTTCTAAAAAAATGCTTGACATAATCCGAGTAGAGTACATTTTTGTAAACCGGTTTCTCTCCGCTCTCAATCACTTCCGCCAGTGGTCCAATAATGTCACTAGGCCTCGGGTTGACAAATATCGGGACCGAAATCCTGTTATCGTTTCCATTAGCAATAACACGATGCTCAACGCTTTTGTACTTACCGTTACTCATGATTTGAAGTGCGTCTCCAACGTTGATTACCAAAGATCCACTAACCGGAGGGACATGAACCCATTTCATAGAATCTATGTTTCGTACGTAAAGCCCCCCAATGTCATCTTGAAGTAGTATTGTGAGGGTGGATACGTCTGAATGACGGCCCACACCGACAGTGAGCTCAGGGTTAGGACATTTTGGATAGTAGTTAAGGTTAATCCTCTTTGATCCCATTAGAATCGACTCTTTAGTTTCATCGATTTCTTTTACGTTTAGTCCATTCATTAGTATCTTGAGCAGCTTCTTGACAACGGTTTCGGAACTCTTTATATATTCCAAAGCTTGATTCCTGAGGTGACAAAGATACTTCATATTTGAAACACTATAAAGCAGTCACATATGTGATCAAAATATAGCTTTAAAGTTAACTATTCAACAAAAACTGATAGATTAATAAATGCTAGATTTTTTGTTATATTATCTTACATTTTTTTTTAAAAAAAAGGCCATACAATTTTTTTTAACTATTCAACAAAAACTGATAGATTAATAAATGCTAGATTTTTGGTTATATTTTCTTAAAAGCTTTTTTTTTAGAAAAAAAAAGGTTATACAATTATGCAATTTTTATTAATCAAAATGAGTACTAGTGAAAATTTTAAATCATATAATACCTGATTTTTAGTAAAAACTTTGACCTCTAGTGAGACTTTCAAAGTTTAGAGTTAACATACTTATTGACATATTTTCTTCATTTTTTCTTGGATAATTTTCATCTGCCAACATTGGTTATACTAAATCCAAGATTTATGCAACATAAGTGGATTAATATTTACATTAATTAAAAAAAACAATTTTTGAGGGCATACCGTTTGAAGAGTTAGTTAATTAAGTTTATCAGCTCTAAATTAAACAAATACTTGTACCTGCAAACTGGAGGCCAAAGGGAAGCAGCCTCATCATCAGAAACAAAGAACAAGCTAAGATAATCCTTCCACTCGAGCGCTTTCTCCGCTTCAGGAGTAAAGCTCGTACCAAACCGAACACTATTCGTAACCGATTGTTCTTTCGAGTATTTCAGCTTTTCTTCCGCAGGCAACTCATAAAACTTATGAGTTGCATCTTTCACATCTTCAAGAACATGCATAGGAACTCCATGGTTTATTATTTGAAAAAAACCCCATTTTTGCACGGCATCACATACCGCTTTTTCCACTTTTGGGTCATCCCACTTCGACAAGTCAATAACCGGGATGGAATCTTTATTAAATTCTTCATTGGTAGTATGATCAAACCGTTCTTGTGGCGGTTGAATGTATTGGTATGGTAATGTCTTGATCCCCAGGTCTGATAACCCTTTGACTCCATGACCTTTGTTCACCACAAAGTCAAGAATGTTGAGTGGGTTTGAGTGGATAGTGGAGATTGATGGAGCCATGGTTCAAGAAATGTGTGTGTGATTAAGTGGATAATTATTGTGATGGTTCAAGAAGCTAGCTTGGTTAGTATTTATATAGAAACTCAAACTAGCTAGTGGGATATAAAAGATTAGTAGCAGTATTCATGCCTTGTGACATGCATATGCATGGCTATACACATTCCGGTTGGTTTGTGAAAGGAACAGTTTAATTATATTTCGTGTTATTAATATTATTAAACAAATGTTTGATTAACTAAAGCTGATATTTTTAAGCAAAATTATATTGATTTTATTTTCTGTTTTTTTTCGGTTGTATTTTAATGATTTAATCTAGTATATTTGATTATCTTTTATAAACTAATCTACAACCATCCCTCAATTATAGATTAACGACAATTTGTGATTCGTTTCTCAGAATGAAATGGAATTGGAATTAGAATTTTCATAGGATTTGGAATTGTAAGGAATTGGATTTGGAATCTGAGCATTCCAATAGAAATTGGAATTTGAAGAAATTGAAATCCAATTCCATTCTTGATGTTTTTGTTTGACAAATGAATTGAAATCGATTTTTTTTAACGAGGATAACACGGAAACATTTTAGTCTTTTTAGATTTTTTGTTTTTTATTTATATTTTGCGTTATGATTTTTTTTTTTTGAATTTTTTTAGGGGTTTCCTATTAAGATAAAAAAACCCCTAAAAAAAATTCAAAAATAATAATAACAAATTCATAACTAAAAATATAAATCGAAAACAAAAAAAGTTAAAAAAAAAACTAAAATGTTTTATTCATTGTTCTCGTAAAAAAAAAGATTCCAACGAATTCACTTGAAATCCTCCACATTTTGGAAGGATTTAGAAACCTTTATTTAAAGGAATTGAATTCCAATTCCAATTCCTTGACAACCGAACACATCAAAATGGAATTAGGATTCCAATTCCAGCGAAATGAACACACTATGTCATAGGATTTTTAATCCAATTTCTTTGAATTCCCACAAATTCTATGAAACGAATGCGTCCTAATATTTTATAACATTATGTAAATCTACATATACTATTAAAGTAACACAAGTTTTCCACATGTCATTCAATTAGACCCTCTGCGTAGGCTGCCAGGCAACACAATTTATATCTTATGAATCCAAAAGATAAGTTAATATGTATATTAAATTTAACTTTTTTATTTTACTGTTTAACCACCCGTGTATCATACGGGTTCTATCATAGTTAAACATAATTATGTAATATCATATACAGTTTAAAAGATTTTAAATCCAAAAGTTATTTACTTTACCGCAGTTCAAACTGGGTTCAAATCTTAATTTATAAAGAGAACTTCGATTTTGGTCTTTAAGATTTTTTAAACTTATCAGTTTTGGTTCAATAGTTTATTTTAGGCTTTTATGATATAATATTTTCATTAACATCATCCACTAACCGTGGAAGTTAGGGTTTTTTGAGGTAAGCTTTTTTAACCTTTTCACCACCACCACCACAGATAGTCCACGACCATCAGTTTGCTCAATCCCATCTCCGACAACCAGCATCACAGTCACGTAACCACGTTTTTCAGATTTGTGGGGTAGGGAATTGACGTCTCCGGTGAGGTCAGGAAGAGGGAGACGTCGGGATTCAGAGGGAAAAAGTGGTGGTAGTCATTTATGATGGTGATGAGATGGCCGAAAGCTTGCTGGAAAAATCGAACTTGCCGGAAGTAGGTTGGAGAAGATGATTTGATGGTGTGGGTTTAACTCTATAATTACTAATATAACTTTGTTTTTAATTAATTTATTAATGGTAAGGGATTTTGATATGAATATGAAAAGAAAACATATGTAATTGTTTGTTTAGGTATGAGGAAATATGTAACTAAAAGTGTTAAGTAAGGGAAAATATGTAATAATCACATTCTAAAAACCATCTCTTTGACTCATGTACTTCATTAAATCAAAAGTCCTAGCACTTGTAATTATTGTTAGGTATGCACATCGTATACGGAACACTCTATACATTTCACTTGTTTCTATTCCACATATTATGGTTGATTGGCTATTTATTGTTTTTATATCTTTTCTACTTATGGTTAATAACAACCGTAATCGAAGAATATGTTTCTTTATCGTGTTATGTTTATTATTATTTGGTTATATACGTAGCAAGTAAAGAAGAATATGCTATTTTAGTTTTCGTGTTTTAGCTTTTTTTTTTATTTTTTTTTATTTTCTTTTTGTTTTCCTAGATACCTGAAACCTGATTAACCCAACCTGAAACAAGCCGAACCCAAAAAAAAACCGTAAGATATTTGGATAGGGTTTCGAGTCTAAAATTAAAACTTTGAAACCCGAAGAACCTGACCCGAAAAATCTGAAACCCAAAAATAAACCTGAAGAACACCCTACACAACACTTACCACTACCTAAATTATAAAAACCCTACTCACGTAATTTAATGCGTAGGATGAGAAGGCTCTTAAGAGTCGTTCTAAAAAGTAAAAATAGAAAAGTAAATACATAAAAAGGTAAAAAGCCATATATTGTATAACATATTATTCTAAGCTTTTGGTTGTTATCATGTGTTTCTACAACTAACTTGATTCTTCGCAAATACATTGTGAGGATGGACCACTTGGCGTACAACACATATATTCCATAATTCTCAAAAGGCTATAGGTACAACACATGCTAGAATTGCCCAATCGCCCATTTATTCACAATAATGTTGGCCTAAAAATATTTCAACCATTTTGAGTTTTGGCTTCCACTACATAACTTGACGAAAACGGACTGAATTTTCGTAGACTCATCACCTTAACGCCCGGGATGGAAAACGTTCGTGTTTTACCAACGCTCGTGTTTTACCTATAGTATTGCTATATGAACGTTATAAAATGCAAGCTGCATTCAGATCTAATATATGTTACCTTCGTTACAAACAAAATAAAACTTGGAAGCTACCATATGCAACTTGACACGTTATTAACAAAATGCAAGATGATGCCATTCACATGTAAAAGGTTATAACTAAAATCGGAAGTAAAAGCAGCCAATATTTCAACCTGTTAATGTAGTAGTAGTATGAAGACGTCATTCAAAAGACACCTGTTAAGCAACACACTTACACAAGCAACACATTTACACAACTCATTGCAAAAAAACAAATTACAAAAGTGCTCATCCGTCCTTAACCATCAATTCACAACCATAGTCATAACTACCAAATGGTAGTTGGCTGCAAAACAATCAGCAAAACTTGTACTTTGTATTATGTAAAGAAATTATTATCTCACCTTGGGGTTCTCAAGAGCAAAAAAGCCTCATATGCAATCAGTTCATCAATTGTATAAACCTCCTCCCCAAGATTATCAGCACCAACTGCATAAAGCCATAAACCACGGCCTCACCACCAGCAGCATCAGCTTCACCAACAACATTAAACACAGCCACACCCTGTAACATCCGGCAATTCTCATAATAAAATATTACTATTTAGATTTGGAGAAAATTATTTATTTTGAATAAATAATAATAACTAATACAAGATTGGGCTTAGAAATAAACATGGACACAGGAATGGAATATAGGCCTAAGGTCCATGAGTTTGAGGTATAAATACATCTTAAACATCCTAAACACTAGCCACCTTCCATATTTTCCACACACACTGAAAACACACATACACAACTCCTATTTTGGGATCCAATATTTACAAGAATGAATCTGACGTGTTTATGTTACAAAAATCCAAGAAGCAAGAAACGCGTAAGGTCTAGTCCAGTTCAAGGTTGTGCTTACAAGGTATGCTTTATGCATAAAGCTTGTTCGTTCATGTTTGGTTCGTTAGTGATTTTAAGATCTAGTCAAGTCGGGTTGTGCAAATAGATAAATATTCGAACTTTATTCTAAACGAGTTTAGATTCTTGAACTAACAACAACAACAACAGCAACGTAAATACTAATAAAAATGATAATATTAATAATAATATTCAGCATGTTTTAAACAAGAAAAGCATATAAGTTTATAGTATGGAGATAGAAACATAGATCCAAGTGGCTCTATTGGTTAAGGTTGATGACATGACGAGCTTGATGTGTGTACGAGACTATCCATATTGAAGTTTAGATTAGAGAAACAAGTTATTATGTAAAAAGTTTTAGTTTCTACTGCAATTGTAAGTGCTTCCGCTGTGATAAACTGAGTTCATGTGTAAATCCAACGTTAAAGTAGGGAACCCTGGTTCGGGGCCTTACACACCCATAACATTAAGCTCAGCTTCACCAATAACATTAACCACACCCACACCACCAACATTAACCTCATCTAATGCTTCACCACCCGCATTAGCCACACCCTCACCACCAACATTAGCTTGATCACCACCTAGTACATCAACCTCATGATCAACATTAAAATTAATATCGGAGTTGTCAGGAATATCAGGGTCTTGCATATTCAACACGCACTTCTCTAAAACATGAACAACTTCCTTAACAACAGCACTACCTTCATTATCAACAACAACATTATCCTCAATCTCAAGGATTACAACCTCATCCTTTAGAATAACCACCTCCTCCACATCCTCATCCTTCAGAAAAACCACAACATCATCCTCCGCATCGTCATGCTTAAGAACAACTTCTTCCTCAACAACACTACCCCCGTTCACAACAACAATATTACCCTCATTTGCAACATTCACAACATCATCCTTAAGAATAACCACCTCATCCTCTACATTCACAACATCAAAATACTTGTTAGAAGTAGTAGACTTGACTAGAGATGCACAAATCGGTTTTTTTTAAAAAAACCGGTTCGGTTAAAAACCGGACCGGTTTTTTTTATTCCCATACTAACCGGTTTTTTTAAACCGGACCGGTTTTAAAACCGGTTTTTTGTATTTATAATATGGACCAGTTAGAACCGGTTTTTTTTAACCATTTTTTTTTTTAAAAAATTTTCGCGATTTAAAATACGAGCGTTTGTTTTTTTTATATTTTGTAAATAATGAAGACCATTAAAAATACAAATATTAAAATTTCATTTAAAATTCAACATTAAAAATACAAACATTAAATGTTGTTTTTAACGAACTAATACAAACGATTACAAACTTAGGGATATTGTCTTCGTACAAACAAACAAATCATTAATACATGACTAATTTTCTTCGCTACCCGATCCCGAGCTATTTCTTAGGTACTCTTCGTAGGCGGCTTCTTCATCGGTCATTGCTTGAGTATATCCTTCATTAACCTTGTCTTCATACAAGCCCGCTTCATACTCCATTTCCCCCTCGAGTGAGCGTTGATGTTGTGCCCTATCTAAAGAGTCCAAGTAATCCTTGTAGTAAATCGACATCTCTATAGCCGGTGCAGTGAGTCGAGTCCTCCTAATCGATATAACCCAGCCAGAAACAGAAAAAACAGACTCCGAAGCTACCATGGAAGCTTGGACCGTTAGTAAATCTTTGGCCATGGCGGCAAGGATCGGAAACTCATCCTCCTTACCTCTCCACCAAGCCAGCAAATCAAGACTTCTAAATTCATCCGGAGTCATGTGTTTCACAAAGTTGCTACCACTGTACCTTCCAAGTTCACTGCTTGGGGTGTTTACTTTTTGACGTTTACCGGCGTCTTCCCAAATCATGTAGTACATCCCCATTTCAAGGTCGGTTTGGGATTGGGATTGGGCAGCAGCTCTCAACGAGTCATGAATTTGGGAAGACGACCCGTATCTTGTTAAGTAGACAACATACATATTTGAGAAGGTAGTGTTGAAAGTATTCCTTAAATTTGGCTAAAAAAGGGGTTTTCAGCGGTGTTTAACCCAAGCTCATCACAAATTTTTTATATTAAAGATTCAACACCACCAACATTGATGCAAGGGTTTAACGCAGCAGCACAAGTAAAAACACCGGGTAGTTCTTGAAAATATTTTCTAAATTTTTCTTTCATTTTTACACCCATATCAAAATAAGGTGCACCCCTACAATCAAGCTCACTCAACTTTGTGCACATGACAACAATTTTTGGTAAAGTAATGGGGCTTGTTGGATAGTAAATCCCGGATAAACTAGTCGTGCAAGATTTAAAAATTTGAAGGACCTCCGTAACGGTCTCAATCAATAACTAGTTTGAAGGATGATATGCTACACATTTACCCCTACTTGCCATAATTTGATTAAACGCAATCAAAGATTCTTTTTGTTGGATGGCTTTTTCAAACATGTTACAAGTGGAATTCCATCTTGTAGGACAATCCCAATTTGGCCCCAACCATTGACAATTAGCATCGTCGCAAAATTTTTTGTATCTTGAAAATGTTTTATTGTTGCTAAAAACATCTCATAACATTCTTTTAAAATTGTTTCTTTGCGTTTTAATCACTTTTAACCCATCTTGCACGGCCAAGTTGATAATATGTGCAACGCATCGACTATGAAAAAACACTCCATCACAAATAGGTTTATACTTTAATTTTAAATACTCAACCGCGGCCGTATTGTTGGACGCGTTATCAAACGAAATTGAAAGGATTTTATCTTGAATTTTGAATTTTCAAATGATTTTATCCAAGATTAAAAAAATATTTCTACCCGTGTGCGGGTAATCGAACAAATGAAAAGCAATGGTTCGTTTCATCATTTGCCACGACTCAGGGTCTACCCAATGAGCCGTGACACAAATGTATGAGTCGGGCGAACCATGAGGTACCGACCAAACATCCGTTGTTAAGTTTACACCGTTTTTTTAAATTTTCAAAGTATGAAATTAGTTCGGATTTAGCGTTTTTCTATGCTTTGAGACAATCTCTTCTAAGGGTCGAACGACTTACGTGTTGGTAGCGTGGTTGAACAAACTGTTGCATCATCTCAGTGAATTCTGGTTGTCGAAGTGGTTGAAAGGAAGTGTTTGTTTAGTCACAAAGTTTGAAAATTGTTGACGTACCGCATCAATGTCGTACGTAAACACCGTTCCTTGATTCGTCATCTCCGGTTGCGAACTACTTCCTGCTTCGTTCTTCAAACCTTTGCAATAACGCTTTTGTATATGCGCTTTCAAAGTCGAATTGGCATCTTTGGCGTAGAACTTCGCACAATGCTTGCATCGAGCTCTTTGGACACCACTAGACATTTCGCATAAGTTGAAATGTAGCCAAATTTCTTGGTTTTGTTTCGTGGGGATGACCCAAACGACCGTTTCTTGGGTGTTAGAGGCACCCATGTTGACGGATGAAGTAGAACTTTGGGAGGCCATGATAATCGAGTTTGAAATAAACGTTTAGAGTGTTTTTAGCGAGTTTTGGAAGTGTGAGAGTAGCGAGTTTTGGAAGTGTGAGATAACCGAAATAAACGTTTAGAGTGTTTTTAGCGAGTTTTGGAAGTGTGAGATAACCATTACCCAACCTAAACTATATATAGATGTTTGTGGTGTTAAAATGGTAAAAAAAAAAAAAAAATCGGTCAAAAAGCCCAAAAAACAAAAAAAAACGGCTATATTACCGTTTTCTAACGGTCAGAAAAAAAAAACCGGTTCGGTTTTTTTCCTAACCGGTTTTTCTAGCTTGAGATGTAACCGATACACTAACCGCCGGGTTTAAAACCGGTTTGAACCGGAAAACCGGTTCGCTAACCGGTTTTTTTGAACATCTCTAGACTTGACCCCGCCAACACTCTTTTTCTCCTCCATGAGGCCCCGCCTCATAATCATTATCTCACCGCCTCATATTGAGGCAGGCGCCGCCTCAGACTGTTTTTAAACCATGTCAGACCCAAAACCCTCCTGAACATATTAGTATAAGGGTTAAAACAACCTTTATTGTCTTGCCGAGTGCTCTTTAATTCTTTTAAGGTATGGATTTGTGATCAAGAATCCACAATCCTTACACTCAGCACACTCACGGTTTCCCCTCACTGTGCGACTAACATGCAACCACACATTACATTAGTTGGATCTTGATGCTTCCCTTGAAACCCTTGACTGCTGTTACATTGATCATGATCGAAACCAATTTTCAAGAAGAGTTGAAATTGATCAAAGTTTTGGTTTTGATTGAATATGATTGAAATTGGGTTTTGATTTGGGGTTCTGAATTGAACAAGTTGAAGATTTGATTGATTATGGTTGAAATTGGGTTTTGATATTGAATTGAACACAGTTGAAGATTTGATTGATTATGATTAAAATTGGGTTTTGATATGGGGTTTAAATTGAACACAGTTGAAGATTTGATTGATTATGGTTGAAATTGGGTTTAATACGGGGTTATGAATTAACACAATTGAGGTTTTGATTGATTATGGATGAAATTGGGGTTTTGAGTTATATGAATAAGGGTGAAATCAGTTAATTGTTAGAAGGATAGTTACAAAAATACCTTTGTAATAATATCAAATGACTCATTTAATACCTCATGTTATTGTAATTTGTAAAACGCAATATACCATAACTTAATTGATTATAAATTTAGTGAAGGAATAAGAAAAACAAAAACTATTTCAATTGACTTTTTAACTTTTTATATATAAAAAAAAAAGTAGAGACATTCTCATTTAGCAATATTCCAGTCAGACTAGGGTTTAGATAATCACTAAAAAATTTATAAATCTGTTTTTTATAATACTAGTATTGTTACCCGCATGTTGCGGCGAGATATTATTGTGTGGCTAGAAATATCAAAACTATCATGTTTATTTAGCTATTACATTTAATATATTACATGACAATGTAGTATTATGCATTTCATAAGAAAAGTTACATCCAAATTTGGACAACAATTGTTCTATTATTTATATACATGTTACATGTCATTCCTAAAGTAGTTTGTTGCTTTCATAATAATAATAATTCTACACAATATTAAAATATAAACGATAATAACTTCTACACATTGTTTAAGGCATATACAGATGGCGTCGGAATGTTCAAAAGCGCGGCGTTAGAATGGTTGTGACCCAATCTTTGAATTATTTCGTGGGTGAAAAACACAATGGGTTGGAGCGTGTGGACTTGCGAAATATGATTACGGACTATCGATGTTTGGACGTGTAATGAACTGATAAAACCAACACTGTCAATTGCATGCCTCGCGCAGCGAAGCGCGGGGTAAACCTCCTAGTTTATGTAGAATTCAACCAGTTAAACACAAGTTGTAAAAGTTTAAACTCGGATTTACTGGGCGGTCTGACCGGCTCAACCGGGATTCAGTAATAGTAGCGATCGGGTTGTGTACCTATGAATCATCTACAGGAAAACCCCGATTTTAATGTGTTTCAATATTTGATAAAGAGTGAAATATAAAATTTGTTGTGAGGCAATGTGGGACGAATACTTATTAACAAACTGAAAAACTACTTTTGAAGGTCGCAAAGATAAAACTTCACCTAGGCCAGAATAATTTAAGTCATTAACCAAGTTGTCTTAAATATGTTTGTATCATATAATGGATTTTAGATTGTAATATGCTTTTTGTTAACTGTTGCCCCACATTTGCAATGCATCATATATTTATGTATTTATATGTATAGATAAAGGATATAATACAAAAATTTTATCGTACGTTAATGTGCGACTATTTCCACCCTTTGATTTAAAACACCTGACAATTCTTTTAATATAAGGTATGTACCATTGCATCATTATGTTTAAGTTTAATTGAATCCCTTTTTAACAACTGTCAATTCTTTTTCATATAAACTAGTGTTTTATCCGGCGCGTTGTATTGGGACAGGTTGTTAAAACCTGGACGGTGGTAAACCTAAACGTCGTTGGTCCTAAGCGTTGAGGCTATAAGTCGACGCAAATTCGGTCGGTTCATATTGCGTCCGTTATTATACCAGAACTAAAACCAAATATAAAACAAAAAAAATTTTAAAAATTTAGGTGGACCAATGAGGTAGAGTCGGTTGGTAAAACTCGAGCGTTGAGGCGATGAGTCTACTCAAATTCGATCAGTTTCCGATTCCGATGATGGTTCTAGGGTTTCCGACGATCTCAATAATTGGGGCTTTTACTAGAAAAAGGTTCCTAAAGGTCCGATACAGAGTTACCAAGATGTTTGGGACGAAAATGTTGGGGTTTTCGGGAAAAATTGAATTTTCCGGCCAAAAACATTTTTCCAGCGACCTGAAACTACGATTTTAGGATTCTGTTAGTCGCTGACCGTTATGAACAATTACGTTAAAAGTTGGGACAGTTGCAGCCAATTCGTTAGTTGGGACTGGTAGTGACCAAAAAACAATAATTTGTACCAATAAAAACCATTACCAATATACATAATAAAAAAAAATAAACTTATCTACCAACTAGTTAATTTTGAACAGAATCATGATCAAATATGACATATATGAGATGTTTATGGAATGATTCTTCATAAATAAATGGTATTAATGAAGTGGATTTGATTTTAATGAAAATGAATATTAGAGACTAAAATAGCATATTTTAAGCAATTTAATTGTTGACAAACCACGTTAATGGAAACCGTAATTTACTCTTTTAAAAATTTAAATGAAGACTATATAAATAATAAATTGTTAAAGCTGGTTTAAGATCGAATCCAAGCTCGTTTATTAAATTAACAAAAACTCCAAAATAAGCTCTATGTGACGTTCACTTATCCCATATGATATGAAAAGATTGCTAAATAGTGGTTGTGTAATAAGAGTTTTAAAATTTGGCTTGTTTGTTGGTTGTTTGGTTTTGGTGGGTCCCACTTGAAGATGACGAAGGCTATGAGGACTTGCTAGAGCGTAATTAATCTTCGTTCAGTTGACATGAAGTCATGAAGTGCATAAAGTTTGCAACTCCACTCCTTCCGTTACAAGAAAACAAGTACGATGGATCAAGCAATCGTGTTAAAACATTTGGCAAGTTAATGTTGCAAACAGACAAAAACTTCAATGTCACCGTGCAAATGCTTCATGATGCTTTGTTGTCCACAATGCATATAAAGAGAACAAAAATACTCGATTTTATTATATATTTTTTATAAAACAATGAGATTTATAAAAAATAGTCGTATAACAACGGCCTTTAAAAGAATGATGATTCCCATTTTGCCATCCCAACCATAACTACAAACCATACCATATTATTATGAGTGTCGTGTTTAAAAGGGTAGAGAAAGTGTTTTTTATGAAGTCATCTGAACATTTAAGATAATAATAAGCATATTTTGAGTTTAAAAGAGTAAAGACTAAAGAGCGACTTTTAGTGTTGTGATTTAACCAAAAAATCCTATAGATATTTACACTAACATATAGGGTTCAAAAAGCGAAAATAAAAAAGTGAAAAAGGTGCTTAAGTTATCCACCAAAGTTACAAAAAAAAAAAAAAAAAAAAAAAAGAACCGGCCATCTAGTCCTAACGGTCAAAATCGTTAATCGGTTCGGGTCCATACCGGTTTCAGTAACGAAAGTAGGAACTAGGGGTGTGCACAAATCAGGTATTTCAGTTACACGAACCGGGCAGGAGTCGGTTTTGGGTCTGTCAACAAAAGTCAAGAACCATATAGGGCAGGAATCAGTTCCAAATATGATTGAGTTTTATCAAGATTTGGCTGGGTGGGTGGGTGCGTCTTGACTAAGTAGAGGCGGAACATGTTCCAGCGAGTCCAGGTCGGGTCCGGGTATGATTTTGTTAAGGAATCAAAACCTACTTCGTACCCGCAAGTCGTGTAGGACCGTGTCCGGAACCGAGTTTTTTTACCCACCCCTACTAGCCAGTAACCAATATACAAATTAGCGGTTTGAGTCGAGTTGGAATGTAAGCCCGTTGTACTATCATCTGGACTCATCCTTATAGGTCCACAAAAAACTCGAACTCGGAATCAGGTTTTTATACCCCGGTTTATACTACTCGAATCCGCACCAAAACTCGTACCCGGAACCAGGCCCGATTTGTACCCAATAATACCTGTAAATCAGAACCGGTTCTATACCCAAAACCGTGTTTTTCAAATATCTGATCTATACCTGAAACTACCTGAAAAACACCCCAAAAAACCACCGCCCCTTAAAAACCAAATCTATACAAAAAAAGAAGGTTTTTTTAAGGTATTCTCAGTTTTAGAATACTTATACCCGACCCAAAGCCCGGTGTATAGTGTATGATTTTTAGAGACAATACCGACCTTTTTTCAATACCCAGTCTTATCCGAACTGGGTATTAGAAACCCGATTTGTGCACCTCTACTTGTTCTCAATTTAAAAGATCCGACCCATTTATCCAAACCATTTGACCCGGTCTCAATGATTATAAAAGAATCGAAATTAGAAGACAACCGTAACACGTTAATGGAGTCACTTGTTGTAACCCACTTGATTTGTAACCATACTACTTATGGTATGCTCAAAAGCCCACCAATTTCAACCCGTTTTGCTAAGACTCGGGTCAATCGCGACCCGAATTTTCCCATCAATTCCAAGAAATCGGATTTTCAAGGTTAGTAAATAGTAAAAGTAAAACAATTAATTATTTATATAATTTTGTTGGTGAAACTGGAATTAATTATGTATTTAAATTTGTGTGTGAATTCAATATTATAATTATGTTTATGGGTGCAGACGACCGGCGAGTTGCTCGAGCTCAGATCGATAACAATTTTGAAAAGATCCAGCTTTTTCGAATAAAGCTCGTTTTTTTATCGGACCCGAGCTCGAGCATACATTTGTACGGGAAGCTTGTTTGTAAATTTTAAGTTTTTCCCTCGTTTGGAGTTTTATGTATTAATAGATAGTAAACGAGCCGAGCTTGAAAAAACACTCAAAAGCCGACCTCGAGCTCTCGTAAGACAAACCGAACGTAATTGAGCTCGGGCACGGCTTGGCTTGTTTACACACCTAATTTCAATCTTTTTATCGATCCGAACTAGAGTGGCTCCCACAAGCTCGGATTGATAAAAAGCTTGAAACAAGCCAAGCTTTTTCGAATAAAGTTTGTTTTTCTTTTGAGTTAGGACTCGAGCTTTGTATTAGAAGCTCGTTTGTAATTTTTAAGTTTTACCTCGTTTGGGCTTCTATGTATTAATTTACACTGCACAACCGAGTTTGAGCTGAGCTTTGCCTTGTTTAAGATACTACACGAGCTCGAGCCAAACTTAGGCTCGTTTAAGGTTTTTCTCAAAATATATAAAAGGAATAAAAAACGTATGTTAATTAATTAATAGATAATAAACGAGCCGAGCCCGAGCTTGCAAAAACACTCAAAAGCCAAGCTCGAGCTCTCATAAGGCAAGCCGGACCTAGTTGAGCTCGGGCACGTCTTGGCTTGTTTGCACCCCTAATTTTAAGCTTTTTGTCATCCGAGCTAGAGCAACTTGCAAGTCGTCTGCTTGAGCTGGGATCGATAAAAAACTTGAAACGAGCTGAGCTTTTCAAATAAAGCTCGTTTATTTACTGAGTCCGAGCTCAAGCTTGTATGGGGAGCTCGTTTGTAATTTTTAAGGTTTACCTCGGTTGGACTTCTATGTATTAATTTACACTGCACACCCAAGTTCGAGCTGAGCTTTGGTTCATTTAAAATACTACACGAGCTCAAGCCATGCTTAAGCTCGTTTATGTTTTTTTCACAAAATAATTAAAAACGTATATAAATTAACTAACAAATAATAAACAAGCCTAGCCTGAGCTTGGAAAAACACTCACAAGCCGAGCTCAAGCTCTCACAAGTCAAAACAAGCCTAGTCGGGCATGGTTCGGCTCGGCCAAATTATGTTTATGAATTTCTTTTTTTTAGTGTTTGGATATAATGAAACTGATTATGATTATCTGATAATTTGCCTATCAAATGTTATATGTTTATTATTTGAGACAATATATTAGCTTAGAGTTTGTTGTTATATAATCACTATAATTAGAAGATATGATTTCTAATTTTCTATAAGCAGTTGGATTAATAATATATAATTCTTTAGATTTTCAGGGTTATGCAAAACCTTCTCGCCTTTTGCGAGCCGACGAAGTGAAACCGACGACCGAATCCTCATTACAGAAGCTCGTGACGTCTTTCGAAGTAGACACACTTGAATGTTTATACGAACTCACAATTCACACGAGTAATTATTATGGGTCGGAGCTAACCGACTTAAACTCTGGAGTATTGGTTTGTTTGGTCGACGAAAATGGTGATTCGATCTTGCAAAGGATCTCGGCAACTGCAAGTGATTTGGTTCAGTTTCGAAGAGGGTCTTTCGATCATTTCACGTTTGAAGGGCCCACAATTGGGAAGCTTCAAGCTCTTTGGATTGGCCTTGACTCGGGTTAGATAATGCATTTAATATTATGCAATGGCGCGCTGATTAGGGGTGTGCATGAAACCAAAATAATCTATCCGTAACTGAAATAACTGAACGCGACACAAAGGTGGCTGTTTTTATATATTTTTAAAAAACAAACGTAAAATTACCGCAAGAACCAATTTTTATTAATCATTAATCAAAAAATGCAGGCCCAAATTTATTATTTAGGTTTTTTTTTGGTCCATAATAGCAAAACAAAAAAACAAATTTTTGGTTTTTGGTTCGGTTTGAGCCAAAAATCGACAGGGTGCAAATGAGCTGACCCAAGCTCTACTAGTTTCAAGTTCGGCTTAACTTTCACAGAGCTTGAGCTCGGCTCATTTCGATCTCTATTACTAAAGCTCGATCTTGGCTCGTGAGTAGTTTTTCAAGCTCGGGCTTGGCCCGTGTACTATATTTATAATTATTTTTATATAGTTTCTTTTCAACTATAATTTTATTTATAACATAATATATATTATTTAGTTATTTTTTCATAACATTGTATAGATTAATTAATTATTATTAAAGATATATAAATATATTGTAAAGTTTATATTAATGACAGGCTCGTTTAGGTTCACGTTTATATTAATGACAGGCTCGTTTAGGCTCACAAGCCGGCTTGAGCCCGATAAGTCAATCTTGGGATCAGGCTCGTTTGTTAAACATAAACCAGCTCACTTTTAGGCTCGGCTCGATGGAGACTTTTCATGAGCCGATCTCGAGTAGATGATGGATTAATTGTTTTCCATTGTTATTTTTCAGGTCAATGGAGGCTAGCGGGTACAACCGTTACGTGTTGGTCACGACACTCGTCTAACGAAACCGAAAACCACAACTACGGTATCGTCCAGTACGACTTCATGGCCGATAACATATTACTAGGCGACCGAAACGACACTTCCATGGTAGAACTCAGACCGAACATAATAACCGACATTAATAAAGACAATTTACCCTCAAACCAAAACATTTCAAAACCATCTTCAGTTACAACCAATGAAGAAAGCATGAAAGAGTATGCAGATTTAAAGTTCTCATTACTACTTTACGACGCGCTTCTTATCATCAGCGGTTCAACGATTGCGTCATTCACTGCGGGTGAGAACGCTGCATTTGCGTTCTTGACGGGTGGAATCGGTGGCTTTTTTTATCTGTTATTGTTGCAGCGGTCGGTTGACGAGCTGCCCTCACCGGTTCTGGACCGGACCGGGGGTCTGGACTGGATGTTCGGGCGGTTCAAGGGTCAGGTGACGGTTTTGGTATTGGCGCTTGCGTTTGCGGTTGTTGTGGTTAAAGTTGGTGCGGGTGATGAGTCGTTGGTGTTGACACCGAAGGATGTTGTAGCTGGTATGCTCGGGTTTTTGTCGTCGAAGGTTGCGGTTTTGTTGGCCGCGTTTAAACCGTTGCCGGTTGGTTCAAGACGGAGTTGATAGGAGGAGAGTGTGACTGTGTAAACTAATACTTTGCAGATAGAACTTTGTATATAAATGTATACATAACAGATGATGTTATAAATAGTTTGAATTTGGTTTCACAAATCAGTCATAGGTTTTCAAACCTAAACATCGGCCGGTTCGTTAAAACTTTAAAGCTCGAAACGAGCCAAGGTTAAGACAGTTTTAGCTCGAGCTTGACTAGGCTTGCGAGCATACACAAAACTATGTAAATTAAATCAAGTTGGAGCTCTATAAGATTCACTTAACTATGTAAATTAAATCATTTTGCTATTGTAATTTTATTTCGTTTATTGATATTACAATTATCGTCGTGTTAGTGAAATAAAAGTTATATATACGAGCCTAAATCTTAGAGACGGCCATGAGCATACACAAAACTATTATTTATAAAAATATAATAATATTTATTTTATATACAACAACCATGTCTAGTAAAAAAGTGCCATTGATAAGTTCTAGGAATATTTATTTCATATAATAAAAATATAATTACATAACATAGCATTACATATAATATGCATATAAAAAATTAAGCAGTATATATTTTTTTCATACAAAAGTAACAAAATAATTAAAAGTACATTTATAAGTAGTCATATATAACAAGCTGAGCTCAAACAGTAGAATATTACAGGAACAAGGCTAATATCAAGAAAAAACATAAAGAAAAAAAAGACTAATTTCAAGAAACTTTGCATGTTCTAATAAGTTTTTAAGTATCAAAAAAAATCTTAACTTGATCTATTGTTTGGTGTAGGAGAAAAGATGAACTCGTCAATGACCATAACGATAACGCGATCCACAAATTAAATAATTAATATGAGGTATTCTTAACTAAGTAATGTCAAAAAATTAATCATTATAACAGCAAAAAAAAAAACATGAAAAGCAAACTAACATTTAAATGTCTGTCTTTCCTCTTAAAAAAACAAAAACAAAAATAAAAAAAAAGAGAAAAAAGAACAATGGAAGATGACCAAATTGATGGTGGTTATGAAGGATCACTGCCTCATTTTCAAAATTCCACCTTTTTGGTCTCCTTATTTCCCATGAGCAAATGCTGCTCTCATGAAGCCTGCCATGTCAGCATCATAAGAAATAATCCGGTATCCTACGCGTCACATCCGGCTCTCCCCTCCTTGGAGCTGGATCAAACTGATATATTCATAAATTATAATCAGTTAAAACCTTAAACCTTAAACCTTAAACCCGAAATACACGTGTATCCAAAGAATACTAAATAACTATGTGCGTCGAGTTTCTTGTTTTTACTTAGGGTCCAAATAATAATAATAATAATAAAATAACACATGATCTACTAAATGTATCATGTATGGGTGCACATCTATACATACATATACACACATATACATAATTACATACATATATTGTTAAAAAGAGAGAAACCTGAATGAAAGTGTGACCCTTGCAATCATCTACTTCAAGAATCGAAGCCATGTTGCCACAACGGTAACAATAATTAGGCGCACTGAAGATTGTCACAACTTTTCGTTCCTGTTATAACCGATTTCATCGTTAGTGAAAAAGACATTTTTCAAATAATATCTACACACTGAAAAAATAAAAAAAAATAACATGAAAATATTACATGACCCCAGTTGAATCCCTCCATAACGAGTTGATGTGCTCTCGCAATTAGCTTTAAGCCGTTTGTATGATTATATTCCTCGGATATATCCTGAATTACAATATTTAACAAACAAGAGTTAGTCACACCATAAAATAAAATAGTGATTGCATAAAAGTAACAAACTTTCTTCAAAATATTATTTTTTCATCAAGGTAATAATTATGCTTGTAAACGAACCGAACGGAGCATGTCCGTGTTCGTTCGTTTAACTTATTATTTTAATAGATAATATATAGTGTTTACTTTAACCAAACAAACAATCAAGCACAAACTAAACGAACAAGGTTTTTTTATGGTTCGTGTTCATTCGTTAAGAAAATGAAATGTTCATATTCATTTATGTTCCGTAAATGAACGGACATAACTGAGCTAAAACCAATTAAAAGTAAATGCGAACAATCATGTGTTGGTCTAAAATGTTATTAAAACCAGCCTAAATTGTAATGGGCCTCAAATTTCAACCTTAAAAATTAACGAGCGTAAGCAAACGAAATAACAAACGTAAAGTAACAAATTTAAATGAACGAACGTTCACGAATATAAATGAACGAGTGAGAAACGTGTTCATGTTCGTTCGTTCTTTTAACTAAACAAAAAAAAATTTCATGTCCGTTGGTTTATTAAATAAACGAACTTTGCGCTGAACAATTCATGAACTCATTTACAGGCCTCGTAACAACTTTTAAGATTTTCTATTTTGGGCAGAAAATATAAAAAGTTTGTACAATTGTACCTTTTTATCAGTAAGAGAATATTTAACTTACCGAAAAAAGAAATATCAAGATATTAATTGTATTACCTTTTCATGCAATTATTACTTCAATACTTGACCAAATGTATAACCAGCGGCCCGAGGAGAAATACCCCAACCGCAACGGTCATCAGGATCGGACCATAAAAGATCACACATGTGGCACTTCTTGAACACGGTCAAAGTTTCTGATGTCATCGAGTGTTTCAATCGAAGGCGATAATCCACCATGAAGACAAAAGATTTCAGATTCAACCTAAAAAACAACCCGTTAAATCACAATGCAGTGAGTGGAAAGTAGTCAAATAGATCAGTTAATGTCTTCCACACGTTAGCACTACCGTATCTGCAAAAAGTCAACGGTTGACGATGACACTCTTGATGGATTATTGGAGGGTATATTAGACATTTGACAGAAAGTCAAAAGTCATTGACTTATTAATAAGTCAACTAGTCAAATATTAAAGAATGTTGGAAACTCACTTTCTTAAGCATTCGTCATAAAATCCATAAACTTGAGTGATCTGCAGAAACAACATTGCAGCTATTGTTACATACAATAATAATAATAATAATAATAATAATAATAAGTTAATTACACCAACAAAAAAAAGTATACCTGTCGACTTTCATGGTTTCCTCTTAGAATAGTAAGCCTTTGTGGATAACATGCTTTAAGGGCAACTAAGAGCTAAAGTGACAACAAGAATCGCATAACATATAAGCAATTTAAATATTCTCTCTTGCTAAATTTATAAATATAAAAGAATATATATACAATGGTTTTGAAATGGTGATTTAACACTTACAGTCACTGTTTCGACCGAGTAATAACCACGATCGACGTAATCTCCCATGAATAAATAATTTGTATCCGGGCACTAAATAAAGAATTAAAAAAAACAAGCAAAATAATTAGCTCCCAACACGAAAAATGCATTTTTTTTGGCTAAATTAATTAGCATTTTCTTTAGCATAAAATACGCCTAACAGACTAAAAATGGGAACACAAACACACCTTCCCTCCAATCCGGAAAACCTCTGCAAGATCGTGAAATTGGCCATGAATATCTCCACAGATCGTTACCGGGCTTTTAACAGGCTGAAACAAAATAAATGCAAAAAGTTTATGACTTTATTTCATTAAAAAATACATTTTTGTTATGGCATTATAAATGATAATGAGAAACATCTACCTGCACATTGCTTTCTTGCATCAGGATCTCAGTTGCCTTGTCACACATTCATATTGAGAAACATTCAACAAAGTCAAAGAAACATTTGTATCACATCAAAATTTGATATGATTTATGCAAGAAAATGCATCTAATATGTATAAAATGCAAGGATCATGTTCACATTCTTTTGGATGCGTGTTTTAAAGTATTCATCTAAATATTGCAGCTACAAGTACTAGTATTAATATCCTTGAATAACTGTTTAGGGGTAGAACAATTAGTATGAAACTAGCTACAACAAAACCGATTATGAAAGGAAATTACTTCCCATCTTATCGATTATTTTCTTAAAAAACAAGAATTTATCAAACATTAGCATCATCATAAAATGATTTTTTTTTATCCAAACACGGTCTTTGGCACATTTTAATATTTTATACACCTAATTATCAGAATCTTATTATTAAATCTCACATATTCACTTTTAGATTCTTAAAAGTTACAAAACTAGACAGACATCAGATTAATAAAGAGAACAAATAACTGTGAAGATGGGATTGGAGTCTCTAAAAGTAATCAAATTTCACCCAAAACAAAAGCTGTTTTGTGAACGTTCAATAATGTGTTCGTTTACGTCGGTTTACGTTCGAACATTAAAGGTTTTTACTTTTTAACATTTTTAATGATTTTTCGAATCTTATCATATAGATTTAAGCAAAAATATTAACTATAAAACAAAAAATACATAATTTATACGTAAATTAACATATGAATACGAATGTTAATAACGCATCAACACAAACTTAGTAGCCAAATCAAATAAAATATCGTGTGTGCTCATTCGTGTGTGTTCAGAACCGTTCACGAACAAGTTCATTTTCATAACGAATGAACACGAACAAGAAATTCCGTTTACTTGTATGATGAAAGCTTAACGGATGAACATGAACAAGGCCTTGTTCGGTTCGGTTCGTTTACAGCCCTATTCACATTTCATTCACATTTCATTCACCTGACTGTAAAAATCTAGTTATTCAATATCACATATTCCCTTTTAAATGATTCATTCAATTCATACATTGTTAGATGCCTATATTAATC
The DNA here is from genome assembly GCF_021521415.1 of Bidens hawaiensis. NCBI lineage: Eukaryota > Viridiplantae > Streptophyta > Magnoliopsida > Asterales > Asteraceae > Bidens > Bidens hawaiensis. The sequence goes on along the minus strand of NW_027492246.1, from coordinate 446,747 downwards.
AAATTTCACCAAATATCAATTCAATCAAATTTGATCCAAAAATCAATATTTTCCAAAATTAAAATTATAAAACTATAAAAACTCAATCTTTAAATAAAGAGAACAATTAAGTGTGAAGATTGGAGTCTCTAAAAGTAATCAAATTTGACCCAAAAACAATCTTTCCCAAAATTTTAAAAAATAAAACTATAAAAATATAATCTTTAAATAATTTTCAAATGATGTGAACATGGAATAGTTCATTCAAGATACTCCGCTCGCTTGTTCGATAAAAACTTAACATACAAACATGAACAACGCCTTGTTCGGTTCGGTTACAGAATCTAATTATTCAGTATCATTTATTTACTTTTAAATGATTCAATTCATACACTGTTAGGTACCTATATCAATTCAACCAAATTTCACCAAAAAAACAATCTTTTTCCAAATATTTAAAAAATAAAACTATAAAAATATAATCTTTAAATAATTTCAAATGAATGTAAACATGGGATAGTTCATTCAAGAAAATTTGCTCGCTTGTCCGATAAAAGCTTAACATACAAACATGAACAAAGCCTTGTTCCGTTCGGGTCGGTTACAGAATATAATTATTCAGTATCATTTATTTACTTTTAAATGATTCAATTCATACACTGTTAGATACCTATATCAATTCAATCAAATTTGATCCAAAAAACAATCTTTTCCAAAATTAAAATAAATAAAACTATAAAAACACAATCTTTAACCAATTTCCAAATAAAAAAACATAAAAAGCTTCGAAATTTATCACAACAGATCTGACCCAGATAGATCTACCAAATCAAATCCAAATCTTTTCAAATTCCCAGATCAATAACAAAAAAAAAAAATCATCAATTAATTTTTTATTTATTTATTTATTTTTTTATTTTTTTATTTTGCAAGTATGCTAACATTCTTTCTTTTTTTTTAATCATATAAAATATTATTAAAATCAAAACGATTACAATAAAGTGGCAGGCAAACGAACAACAAGCTGCGTCGCAACCCCCTTTTGAATAGCAAAACCAATTCTACTAAAACAAAGCGTTGGGTCGTAGGAGACGACAAAGTACCATGAACGACACTCTGAACCCTGTTTAGAAAATTCACAGCCTCCGGGGCCAGAAACCCAAATGTATCAAAAGCAAAAGGGAGAAACACATGTTGATTTTCTAAACAGGCTTTCTCGTGGTTGGCAACTTTGCCCGATTCGGCCTTCAACGCAGCCTGACCCACAACAAATCCGCGGTCCCTGAGCCCGACCAGAGGAGACACACCTGTAAGGTCCACACAAGCGTGTTTCCCCCCTGCCCACCCAAACACAAGAATATCAGCCGGTCGTAACGTGGACCTCCCTTCGAGCGGATCTGTAAGAAAGTTAACTGGGGCCTCCTTTTTTACAGAAATCCCTGCTCAATTAATGAATTAATTAATTACCTCTTGTTCAGACAAGGGTTTGCACTGCATAAGCTGTGTGATGTGTTCATCAACATTGTGATTCACATGCTGTTTAAGATCCAAGCTCATATTTTTTTTTATTTTTTTTTTGTGTAATTAATTGATTTGAATGAATCTATGGATAGTGAAGAACAAGAAGAAGACAGTGGGGAGAAAATGAATGATAAAAGAAAAAGAAAGATTGAAAATTGTTAAATTGTTGTTTTGTTTTGTTTTTTTTTTATTTGATTGATTGCCACAATTAACCTTTTTTGGGTTACTAAAAATTTTGAAATTTGAAAAAATAAAAAGACTCACTTGTCTCATTATTATTATTATTATTATTATTATTATTATTATTATTTTTGTCACTCAAAATTTCTAACTCCTTCTTCGGCATTAACTAGTGATGAGAACTAGACGAGTAGGTAGCGTTTACTAGTTGGATTTTTGAACTGAATGGGTTTTTTCTCACTGCACCGTCGTGCCTTTGAACGAGTGTTCACAGGCGTTGGCCTTAGGTAGGGTTTTCCCCGGATCGAAAGACAAGTGTATCCTGATATGATAAATTTAGCCGATAGCTCGTTTAAAGGATTCATTCGTCATTCAAAAAAAAAGTTGTCACTGTTAGAAGGTTAATACAACCATAACTAGATTTAAATCATTATTCGTTATCGTTTTAGATTTGTTCCATTTATATTGGGTCTTCTTCTAGTTTAGTGTTTACTTATTCAGTGTGCTAAATTCTTTCCATCTGGGGGTTACTCTTTTAAAAATCAAACAAAATATGGTTTAAAATAAAAGCAATATATGAAATGTAATATTTAGTCTTGGGGTTGGAGGTTAAAGTATAAGAAATTTGTCTTTTGAAAAATACAATGTTTAGAAAACAATGAGAATGTCACTTGTAATTGTATTTTTTTTCTTTGTGACATCCTCTTGTTGTCCTCTTGTTTTGTAGTTTTGAGTTGTGAAGAATATGATTATTGTTTACTTTTGGTTTTCATTATTTTATTTTTCAGATTAAATTCTTCTATTCTAACTTTTTCAAAATCCTTTACCAAAACCTTAACAATATTACTTGGTTTAACAGTTATTGACCGGTTACTGTTGTCTTTCTTTTAACGACAAACTGATTTACTTCTAAATTTACTTATACTATTAAAACAAAACTATTATTCTACATGTCGTTCAACTAGAGTAACCAACTATTATGTCAACTAATACTATTACCATTTATAGAAACTAACAAAGTTACAAATATAATTTTAAATGTTGTATTAAAATGAGGTTTTTTAGATATTTATGAATTATAAAATTTTATTTATCATTATTTATATCTTATGAATCCATAACATGCATATGCTATTATGTATATTATTAAATGTAACCTTTTTATTGTATTTTCTTAACGGCCCGTGTATTACACGAACTATATCCTAGTAATGCTATAAACTACCTGATACGAAATTAGTTGCTAAAGATAATAATTTTTTGTTCTCTTTGTTACATTGTTTATTTTGTCTTAAATTCTTATTACTTAATACATTTTTGTTTTACTAATTATGTGTTCCAATTTTGCAACCACAGGTTGTTATTGAATTTTAATATTATATGATTTAAATTTGTTTAAAGGTAATTACTGAAATAAAAATAAAATGATTACTGAATCTGGATCTCTTAATAATGGAACTTAATCCATGATCCAACTAATGAAACTGGATCTTGATCTAGTGAACTTATTATTTGATAATTATGCTCATAAATATTTTATTTTTTATTTTATATCATCCACATTCATAATTAACTCATTAGGAAATCAGAGTAAATAATAAGTCTATGTGTCGTGAAGATCGGGAAGTTATGGTGAGCTCAACCTCATTTGGGAACACCATCCCTAGAAGCTTACGTGAGGGGCACACTGTAGGCTTAACGACCAGACTTAACAGTATTAGTGGGGCCGTGTTTAATTGCAAGTGAAATGAAACCACAGGAACGAAAATAGCAAATTTGAAACTATTGAACTAAAACCGTATATTTGGACAAACCACATGGACGAAAACCGCAGTTACTATATATATATATATATATTATTAGTATTGTTATTATTAAAACAAGGATCACCCAAAGATATTAAATTTGTGTTAATTTTTAATCATTGCAACAAGCACTTACATTAGTGTTTGTGGAGACTAAAAAAGGTGTTGATTCATTAGAATATTGGTTATGCATGAATGGCTTTCCTGCTACCACTATTCGTGGTGATAGATCACAATAGGTATATATATTTATAAACTTTTTAAAATTTTAATTAATAACCAGGATTTTTTTTAAACATTTATGATGATTTTAAAATATTTGTAACGATCGTAGGAGCGCGAGCAAGCGTTAAGATCGTTTAAAAGTAGGAACACCCCGATATTGGTTGCAACAGATGTAGCAGCGCATGGTCTCGATATCCCACACGTGGCCCACATGGTCAACTTTGACTTACCAAACAACGTTGACGCCTATGTTCACCGTATAGGAAGATTGTTATGTTTTAAGGACGTTGACAACACGTGGTCAACTTGGACTATGTGCACCACGGTGGTGGTGGAGATTATTATGGTGGTGGGAATATGGGTACTGCTTATGTAGCACCTGGTGGCGGTTATGGCGGTTATGGTTTGGGCGTTGCTAGTGTTTGGGACTGAGTCTTGTGTTGTTTGAATGTTAACTTGGTTTGGTGAATATGTTTTTCAGGGTAATTTGGGCAGTTTTTTTTTCTAATACTAGTAATAGAATTAGGGTTAAAGTTGGTGGTTAACGGGTTGTGGAATCGTGTCAGATATGTATATGCCGATAAATTGCAACCCGAGTTGAGGGTAGATGAATATTTGTTTAGACTATGTGTAGTGGTTTAACTAAAAGTGAAACTGTGATTGTCACGTAGCTTGGTAGCCGTGAGAGCTTCCATTAACCTTTTTTTTAATAAAAAAACCCGTGATAAAGTAACTAAAAACAAAACTATTTTTTTTAATATTTTCTATTTATACAAAAATATGAGGTGACTAAGTTGATTGGTTGGGAAAATTTTTGGCTCACGATTGCGCCCGTTAGAGGTGCATAATCGGATTTTTTCAGGAACCGGAACTAAGTTTCGGGTATGGTCAAAAGTCAAAGCCTGGTCGGGTAGAAACAAGTTCCGAGTATAGTTTGGTATTTGATCTAGTTTTTTCGGTTTTTTTTTCCGCTTTCGAGTAGGGTGAGTCGGATCGGTTCCGGGGAGAAATCCAATACCAGGTCGTACTCGCGGGTCAGGTACGGATTAAGAATCGGTTCTAGGTTGGGTCTGAAACAGGGTATTCAATGCACCTCTAGCGCCCATTAACAGGGTAGCGCATAAGGGGGTTTCCTTTCTTTTGACGCCCATCTATAATGGTTTGGATGAATCTGACAAACTATAACATGATGAGGTGGCTTAAGACGTCGCCCCGGTACATAAAGTTTTATGTTTAGTTTTAGTTTTGACTGGTCAAATTAATATGTCATCAATGAATATTGACATCACTGATGAATAATATTTGTTTTGAAGGAAAAGTAGAAGTGGGGGGTTATGTTTGAATTTAAAAACCATAAGAAATAAAAATCAATGTGGCATGAAATGGGAGGAAGTAATGAAGTAAGTTGTCCATTTTGTCAAAATCAAATGTCTTTCTAATTGTTTAGCTGTCTTACCATAAATGCCTCTTTTATGGTGTTAAAAGTGGTACTAATGTTTGGTCTGTGTTATTAATATAAAGTAGTGTTTTGAAGATAAAATTTATAAAGAAAGTTGTTAAAGTACATTAGTTGTTGATATATTTACTTCTATACATTATAAATCAACAAGAAAATGAAACTTTTAAACCTCCTAATTAATATAAAGCAGTGTTTAGATGATAGTTTATAAAGAGTAATTGAAGTACATTAGTTGATATATTTACATTTATACCTTATAAATAATAATAATAATAATAATAATAATAATAATAATAATAATAATAATAATAATAATAATAATAAAAGTATTAAAACTCTTCACATAAATAATATAATAATAATGTTTTATAAAAAGCAAAGGTTCTATCTAGTTATTTACTATTACTAGATTCAGAATTGTAAACCTTTAAAATGTGATCCAGTTGTAAACGCTAAGGATCTTAGTTGAATCAAACTCTCACTCGTTTTTCGTTTGTAACCTCTTCAAGGCCACGCTTCCATTTTCTTATATGCTGCTCAGCATTAATGCCCCAACACGGTGTTAAAGGCCGGTTACCACACGACAACACTTTTGGAAAGATAGTTATTTCACAATAAATACCCAAACATAGTTGTTAAAACATTAATTAGTCCTATTACTGTGTTAATAGTACCAAAATCATATATGACCAAAGGTGGAAAAAAACCGAACACGGCCGAACAAAAAAAAGAAAGAAATCCGAAACCAGGTTTTTAATACCCGAGTCTATACCCGGCCCTACCCGTAGGGTACAGACATGGTATGCATTTCAGTACCAAAACTCGTACCCAGAACCGGACACAATTTATACCCGAAAACCATAATTGGGTTTTTCCAATACCCGAAACCGGGTTTTTCAAATACCTTATCTATACCCTAAATTACCCGAAAATACCCCTAAAAAGTGCAGCATATTAAAAAATTCAACCTATACAAAAAAAAAGTCCGAAAAAACCCAAAAATCGAGTTTTTTCCAATACGCAAATATAGTGTATTCAAATACCTGGTTTTAAAATACCCGGTTCTATACCCGACCTAAAACTGATGCATAGGAGATGATTTTTAGAGATAATAACCGAACCCGAATCAGATATTACCAACACTTGATTTTCCAATATCCAGCTATACCCAAACCCGATTCTATATCCGAAACCTGACATTTGAAAACCCCCATGTTTACACCTCTATATATGACTAGTTTCATCATATGTTTTGAGTTCTAAATCTTATGTTGGATGACAGCAAAATCAACACGGCTCCAGATGTAAACCTCCTGACTCCTGTTAATCATCATCATAATCATCATCATCATCATCATCATCATCATCATCATCATCATCATCATCATCATCATCATCATATTAATATTAAAACTCTTTTCATTTCACACCAAACAACACCCTCCCATTTTAGAAACTGCTGCAAATTAAGCTCTCACTTCCACACACACAAAAACATCTTTCCATCTCATGTAATAATATATAAAAAGGTCATCTTTTTATGTTTCTTGGATCCAATTTTGGTCAATCAATATTCAATCTTGTCTTGATCTGAAGCCAAAGGTTGTCTTTTGTTTCTTTGATGGCTGAGCATCAAAGGTCTCCTAATGTGCAACAAAGAGGGGTTAGAGTTAGAGCTCCATTGGTGAGAACCCATGTCTTGTTTGACTTTTTATTTGGTTATTTGAAGAATACCCATATGAAATTATGCAGAAATTAACTGTTTTTGTAACAATTTAGAGATACCCAGATGAATATATGCAGAAATTTGCAGTTTTTGTAACAATTTTTGGTTCAAAATGTGTTAAGATTTGTGGGTTTTGTTTCTTTTTGAGTATTTAAAGATACGCATATGAAATTATGAAGAAATTTGCAGTTTTTTGTGACAATTTTGGGTGTAAAAATGTGTTAAGATTTGTGGGTTTTGTTTCTTTTTGAGTATTTAGAACTACCCAGATGAAATTATGAAGAAATTAACAGTTTTTTGTGACAATTTTGGGTGTAAAAATGAGTTAAGATTTCTGGGTTTTGTGTCTTTTTGAGTATTTAGAGATACCCATATGAAATTTTGATGAAATTAATAGTTTTTTGTAACAATTTTGGGTGTAAAATGTGTTTTTGTTTGTGGGTTTTGTTTCCTTTTAAGTTTATACCCATATGAAATTTTGATGAAATTATCAGTTTTTTGTAACAATTTTTGGTGTAAATGTGTTAAGATTTGTGGGTTTTGTTTGATTTTAAGTATTTAGAAATTAGAGATGGGATGTGATCCTCATACACCACCCTTATGGTGACTGTACAGGCCTATACGGCAACGTACGTGATCCTCATACACCACCCCCATGATGACTGTACAGGCCTATACGGCTCGTATAGGGCTATCTGGGCCGTATAGGCCACACATGACTAACAAGTGTACGGATGGGACACAAAAAAAACAGCTTTTTCAGCCTATATGGTGCGTATAGCTCTATACGAGCCGTATAGATCTTCAACAACTCAGTTCCTATACGGCCCGTATGCCTATACGAGCTGTATAGACGAAACTGGTGTGTATGAAGATCCTAGGCCTTTTATGAAGTTTTAGGATATTTGATTTAGGATTTTGTTAATTAAGGGCATAGTATCTGAAAACTTGCTTTATATTTATTTTTTATATGATCACTGATCAGAATCTTTAAAAATGGAACATTATTAAAAGTGATTGTTACAAATGAATGTGATTTTTGCATTCTAACTCGAATAAATGATTGCAGGTTGATTCGGTATCATGCTACTGCAAAGTCGACGCGGGTTTAAAAACAGTGGCAGGAGCCCGAAAATTCGTCCCCGGGTCAAAAATATGCATCCAACCCGACATCAACCCGCACGCACACAAGTCCAAAAACAGGCGTCAAGGACGAAAGCGAGCCCAACCACCTCTCATTCCCGGGCTACCTGATGACCTGGCACTCATTTGTCTAACCCGTGTACCACGGGCCGACCACAACAAACTCCGGCTCGTTTCGAAACGATGGTCCCACCTTTTATCGAATAATTACTTTTATTCGCTTAGAAGAACCCTCGGAATGGCCGAAGAATGGGTTTACGTGTTTAAACAAGACCGTGACGGGAGAATCTCGTGGCACGCGTTTGACCCGGTTTACCAAATATGGCGACCGTTGCCACCGATCCCGGTTGAGTACAGTGACGCAGAGGGATTCGGGTGTGCCGTTTTAAGCGGGTGTAATCTTTATTTGTTCGGCGGTAAAGATCCGGTTAGAGGCTCCATGAGTCGAACCGTGTTCTTTAACGCACGAACAAATCGATGGCATAAAGCACCCGATATGCATTATAAACGACATCTTTTCGGATCTTGTGTGATTAATAACTGTCTTTATGTGGCGGGCGGCGCGTGCGAAGGGGCCCACCGGGCTTTACGCTGCGGTGAAGTTTACGACCCGAATCGTCGCCGGTGGAGTTTCATAACGGATATGAATACCGCGATGGTCCCGTTTATCGGAGTCGTGCATGACGGGAAGTGGTTTCTAAAAGGGGTCGGGGACCACCGAGAGGTTTCGAGCGAAGCGTACACACCGGAAACGAACACGTGGGAGTCTGTAACCGACGGTATGATTTCCGGTTGGCGGGCCCCGAGCGTTTCCATAAACGGAAACCTTTACGCTTTAGATTGTCGGGACGGGTGTAAAATTAGGGTTTACGAAGAAGGTTCGAGTTCGTGGAAACGGTTTATCAATAGTAAGGTTCATCTCGGGCGGTCTCCCGCACTAGAGGCTGCGGCTCTTGTTAATCTTAACGGGAAGTTGTGTATCGTTCGGAATAATATGAGTATTAGTCTTGTTGATGTGTCGAGCCAGGATCCAGATATCGAGAGTAACCCGAATGTTTGGGAGAATATCGCGGGGAAAGGTCATATTAAGACGTTGTTTACGAACTTATGGTCGAGTTTATCGGGTCAAAAGAGTCACATTGTGCATTGTCAAGTGCTTGTGGCATGAGACACACAAGTGATAAGTTACTTTCTTTCATAGTGATTAAAGGATTTGGGTTATATAAGTTACAAGTTACAACTCTTGATGAATATTTGGATTGCTTTTTGGCTTACTTCTCATGTATCATAATTAGTCATGTCACATGTATAGATTTGTTTAAAAAAAAGAAAACCGGTTTTGGCCCGCCGACCCAGTTTGTAACCCGGCCCATCTCACATAGAAAGCCAATTTGGTCCAAACCGGGTCGGACCCAAACCAACCCGCCAATTCATATACCGGTTTGTAATCCCATTCCTTGAAACCTGTTTGGACCCGACCCGATTTGAAATCACGTGCCCCAAAACCGTTTCTTTTAAATCACCGATTTGGAATCACATGCCCAAAAACCATTTTTTAAATCCCAAACTAGTTCAAACCTGATCCGAACCTGTCCAGATAGGGCTGAACGATCTTGTCTATAGCCCGGTTCTCAACCCGATTCGGTTTGGTCCAAACTAGTTTTGACTAAATGTTGACCAGCTCGAATCGGTTTATAACCTGAACCAGTTTGAGTTTCTAAACTGATTTGCACATGTGTAGTCACATGTGTAACATAAGAATGCAAAAAAAAAAAAAAAAAAAGAAAAAAAAATATTACATAGGAAACAAGACAACAAGTTTAAGGTGCTAAGTGTGTTTTTATTATATAGTACATCTTGATTAAATTATTTAAAGAACATAAATGTCATTGAAATATGGTGCTTGTATATAATAAAAATCTTATTTTTAGTTGACAAAAGGGTATTTTTTATAGGTCAACCATCAAGATTCAATTTAACATGTTAAAAAATAATATGTGTTGAAATGTTCTAATTCAACCCATACAAAAAGTAATGGTATTGACCAAAGTTTTCTCAAATGTACATCTCATTTACCGTCAGTTCTTTTCTTATTTATTGTTAAGACGACAGTATTTTTATCTAACATGTAAAAGCACGTGTTTTTTAGTAAGTTCATAAGTGAAGGTCGACTTTATATATGTTGGGCCAACTTTAAGTGTAAAGTTTCTTATTTGAATATTAAATTAATATGATTTGAAATCACATCCCTGGCCAACAAAAATTCTAAAATCTACAAGCTAGAAATCGAAAACAAAAAAATCAAATATCGTAGAGTTCTACGAGATTGCTCCAATACCGCTAGTTTGATTTTAATCACAGTCCGTTTGATACTCTTTCTACGATTTTATATATTTGAACCCGTCCCCAAAAATATGGAATACAAATAGGTAAATATAAGATACTAGTTTTAGAGTCTGTGTTACATACGAGATAATTCAAATTATAAGTAAAACAAATAATTACTTAGTGTATATGAAAAAAATGTATTACATCTATGTTTTTATCTATACAATGTGTACATAAATTGATTTTATTTATATCACAAAATGATTTTTTTAAATGAACTTAATAAAAAAATGTCCGTGCAAAATCGTATCCGAGAATGCTTCTTTCTATTGAAAAATTCATTCTCGGTGTCATATGTATAATTGAAAGAAATTTTGGTTATGAACCAATTTCGAAAATAAGACTTCTCATACGATAGTAGTTCTAACCACTCAGCCTAAATACAAAAGAGACGTTATCTTTATTGATATATTTATCAATTTACCACACATCAAAGGAAAATAGGATATTAAATTATAACAATGGATGTTCTTCAAGAACTATGTTTTTCTGAGCTACACCATAAAAAAAATTTTGATAAGCTTCAGAGGGCTTCTCGACTTTGTCATAATGACAACATAAAAAATAACATGTTAACCCAATCAATTTTGTGAATATTTTGTTTCATTTTATCATAGTTTTGCATGACATGCTTCCCGTACAACGTTCTGATCATCATTGAAGGAAAAATTAATGTTGAAATAAATATTTCAAATTTGATAAAAGTTAGAAGCATTGATAGGTATGGGGGTGGCATGTCGAAAGTGTTCGCAATCTTTTCTTAAATTTTAATAGTTGAGGGAAAAATAATCAATTTGCCAAATCTTGAACCTTTGATTATAATTTCAAAAAATGCCCTTAAAAAACAACTTGAAACCCGAATCATGTTTAAAATTCTAACTTTCATATTTTTGACATTTCAAAGTCAACACTTTGAACCCATAACAAATTTGACGATAAATCTATTTTACATTCTCAAACTTTTAAAAATACTCAAAATTTTCATTTTTAACCCGTAACAAATTTTGACGTAAATGTAGTTAACTTGTACCAAACAATCTATTTACCAACTTTTGACCCATAAAATCAAACTTATCTTTCACAAAAAACCCGAAACAATTTTCATTTGAGAAACATGATTTGTTGTTGATTTTTAGAATTCACCAAGTATTTTGAAAAATGTAGTAAAATAATATGTTAATATTTATATTTATAAATGTATATAGATATTATATAAATATAGTGTAAAAGGAAAGTGGATAATTATTGATTTATCTACCTATTCTAATAAAGTAAAATAAATATGGACACTTATCATGTTTTGGTTAATTCTCACAATTTTTTCCATCCAAAACTAATTTACCCTAATATATGTAATAAATAATAATTATTCACTTTCCTTTTACGCTATATTTATATAATATATATATATATATATATATATTTATATATATAAATATTAACATATTATTTTACTACTTATTTCAAAATACTTGGTGAATTTCAAAAATCAACAACAAATCATGTTTCTCAAATGAAAATTGTTTTAGGTTTTTTATGGAACTTAAATTTGATATTATGGGTCAAAAGTTGGTAAATAAATTATTTGGTACAAGTTAACTACATTTAGGTCAAAATTTGTTACGGGTCAAAAATATAAATTTTGAGTATTTTTAAAAGTTTGAAAATGCAAAATAGATTTATCGTCAAATTTGTTATGGGTTTAAAGTGTTGACTTTGAAATGTCAAAAGTATTAAAGTTAGAATTTTAAACATGATTCGGGTTTCAAATTTATTTTTAAGCGCATTTTTTAAAATAATCAAAAGGTTCGAGATTTGGCAAACTGACTATTTTTCCCTCAACTATTAAAATGTAAGAAAAGACTGCGAACACTTTCGACATACCACCCCCATGCCTATTAATGTTTCTAACTTTTATCAATTTTAAAATATTTATGTTAACATTAATATTTCTTTCAATGATGATCATAACGTTGTATGGGAAGCATGTCATGGAAAACTATGCTCAAATGAAACAAAATATTCACAAAATTGGATGGGTTAACATGTTATTTTTTATGTTGTCATTATAACAAAGTCGAGAAGCCATCTGAAACTTATCAGAATCTTTTTCATGGTGTAGCTCAGAAAAACATAGCTCTTGAAGAACATCCATTGTTACAATTTAATGTTCTACTTACTTTTAGTGAGTGGTAAATTGATAAATATATCAATAAAGGTAACGTTTCTTTTGTATTTAGACTGAGTGGTTAGAACTACTATCGTATGAGAAGCTTTATTTCCGAAATTGTATCATAACCAAAAGTCTTTCGATTATACATATATGGCACCGAGAATGAATTTTTCAATAGAAAGATATTCTCGGGTACATTTTTGCACGAGCATTTTTTATTAAGTTCTTTTAAAAAAATAATTTTGTGATATAAATAAAATCAATTTATGTACACATTGTATAGATACAAGCATAAATATAATACATTTTTTTTTCATATACGCTATGTAATTATTTGTTTAACTTATAATTTTATAATTTGAATTATCCTGTGTGTGACACGGGCTCTAAAACTAGTTACATATATTATGGTATATTAGTTATGGAGGAAAAAAATTGTGAGAATTAATCAAAATATGACAAGTGTCCCAATTTGTTTTACTTTATTAGAATAGGTTGATTAACAAAGATTTGAAAAATCAAATAAATAATAATTAGCGTACAAATCCAGCCAAAACAAAACCTATAAATATATAATATCCCATTGTTATATCTCAAACCTACAAACAATCACACCGCCACCAATACCACCAAAGTTGATCGAAAAACACTTCAATGGAGCCTCATTATCAGCAGCATGAACTGGTAACATTATGCATATACATATACATATACATATATTGGCACTTCATATGTTTTTCAAACCCTGTTACATGTTTACATAACTTCATATGCTTCTAATATTCATTAAGTTTGATATAGTTTATAGAAAAAAATTACAAGAAATTTATATATGCAATGAATATATTATTTGAAACAAAAACTTATAATATGATTTGCTATGCTTCTAATATTCATTAGGTTCATAAAAAAACCATTGCAAGAAGCCCTTTTTGAGTACATTATATATTATTTGAAACAAAAACTTATAAAATGATTTGATATGCTTTTTTAACATTCACTAAGTTTGAAATAGTTTATAAGAAAATCATTACAAGAAGTCCTATATTCAATAAATATATTATTTGAAACAAAAACTTATAAAATGATTTCAAACAAAAACTTATAATATGATTTGCTATGCTTCTAATATTCATTAAGTTTATAAAAAAAACCATTAAGTTTACAAAAACTTATAACATGATTTGCTATGTTAATTTAATGTTGTTTTTGATTTACAGGAGAACTTATGGACGAAGGCCTTTCCGTTCGGGTTAACAGTATGTTTTTCAAACTTACAGTACAATCTATATGTTAGTTTTGTTACATTGTGCATCAGTTTTGAATATTTTTTTAATGACAGTTGGATCAGTTCCCCGGTTTGCGTTTTCATTACAACTGGAACTTCTCGAATCAAGGAGTGAGTATTTAGTTATGTTACATTTTTTTTTAATTAATATCATAATTTGTTTATTGAACAAAAGGATCCAGTTACAATATATGTAACTTACTGACAAACCTACCCTTAAATAATATTAAGTATATAAAATTAGTTAATAAAATGATTCGTTGTAAGGAGTTGTTGAAGCTATTAAATTTTTTGGAGTTACACTGAATTTGTAATATATCATATATTAGTAACCAAGTTTTAAATTGTTAATCAGGATGCATTTAAAGAGGGCGGGGTGTTACTAGGGCAGAAAGTCTATACCTTTAGTGACGCAAAGCGTAAGTAATAATGAATCGGGCTCGTTTTGTTAAATTTTTATAGCATATGATTTTATGAAGCCTGTCAATATAAGCCTGTCAATATCGACCCATTTACCAATCTATGGTTATGTTTTTGTCTCTAAAGGGTCAAACGCGTAAACTAAAAAAATTAACATAAAAGGAAACCGGATGGACTTCATGAAATTCACATACAATGTTTTTTTATGCATAAGCCTACAAAACCAAAACCATTTTATTACTTACAATATTTTTTTACTAGTCATTTTTTTTATAGTTTCACATACATTATTCTTCACGCAATGTGTTGTACTCGTTATTCTTTTTTCGCAGCTTGTACATGACTTTTTTTTTTGTTGTTGCAGCAAATCTTGTCTTTTTTAATGTAGAAACAGAGTAGTCCACATACCTGTGGTTGTTGCGGTAAGCAGGATAAACTTAGTTCATATATTAACTTAGTACCTAACAATCTATCGAGGTTTGGTGTTCGGAAACAGGTTAATGGGCCAAACGAGTCAAATGGGCTTACAGTTGCCCGAAGTTTATTTTTATTGCATACAGCTAGGCCTGTAAATGAACCAAACAAACACGAACACGAACACTTGATCGAACACATATTTTGTGTTCATGTTCGTTTATTTAAAAAATGAACATGCTCGTGCTCGTTTGTTTAAAATCTAAAAGAACAGTTCACGAACATAAATGAACAAATGTAAATGAACACAAATAAACATATGCAAACACACTAAAATGAACACAAATTAACAAATATAAAACCATTAATCAGATGACTCATCCAGATAATATTTGATTATTTTCTATTAGTATGTAAACAAACATAAATAAACGTACATAAACGAACGTTCACGAACATAAATGAAACAACGAAACATATGTTCATGTTCGCTTGTTTATTAAAAAAACACAAATTTTTTGTTTATGTTCGTTCGTTTATTAAATAAACTAACATAAACGAACTCCCCCCCCCCGAACGGTTCACGAACAGTGAAAGTTCACTGAACGTTCGGCTCGTTTACAGGCCTGCATAAAGCTTCTAAATTATAAAAAATATTTAAAAGAACATATCATAATGTTGATTGATATAAATATTAATTATAACTTATCTATACACTTTGAACTATTGGTCAGATTGTATCTCCATTTCCACCTTCTGATAAGCTTGGAATAGCAACTATGCAAATACGAACGGCGACTGAACAAACTGTTGACATGACTGAGATGAATATGAGTTGGGTTCCTTATATTCCACAAGGAGAACGAGAACAAGAACGAGAACGGTAAAGATTTTATTTTATAAGGAGAATCATATTTATGTTCATATTATTTATGTTCATAATAATTCTACTTTTAGAATTATTATTTTCTACCTATTATTATTTACTAAATCCTACCGTGTGTTGTGTTTTTAGTTTACCTATAGTGAAATGTTGAATTAAACAAACTAATATCATAGTACTGTAGTTGATTATTTATATATATATATATTATCTGTATATCTATTTACTTTTGAGTTGGGGGTCTCGCCGGAAGCAACCTCTCTATCTTTAGGGATAGAGGTAAGGTGTGCCTACATCCCACCCTCCCCAGACCCTACTTATGATAGCCTAGGCTATTTGTGATGGGAAATACTGGGTATGTTTGATTGATTGATATTATTTTACACTTATATGAATCTCAAATTTTGCAGCGGAGTTGAAACGATTAATCCTCAAATATTTATATTAAGCTTTGGCCATATAGAGTATGCACTCTTACTTGACATATTATGCTTCATTTTAAAGTTAGCAAATGCTGTTTGACTATCTGACTTGACTTTGACTTTGACATAGTGCGGATTTGCTGCTCAATCATTTCGACAACATCAAGCACTGCATACCATGTAAGAAAAAAATGATGTCACATAATATGTATATTATTATTATTATTATTGATAGTTTATATAATCAATTGTTTTTGTTTTTGCAGACTTTAATAATCCTTTTAAAGAGATAGGTGTCATAGAACAAAGTACTGTAGTTGATAAAAATTATCCAACTGAAGCAAAGCCTGTAAGTTATTCTTTACACTAAACATTTTTATCGGCTTCGGTCGCCACTAACTAACTTAAATTTCTATAGGTTCTCTGCGAGTTTGATTGGCAGCTCGATGACCTTGAGGTGAGTCATTTATAACATATGTAAATATGCATGCACATTTAAATAATTTATTTTAGAATCATTAATAAACATTTTGAAATCTTTTGTAGGAATTCACCGATGAATCATTGCTTTAGGAGAATTGCATGCAGAGCATGCAGACGCCTTCAGGGTAGACTTACTCGGTCAAGCTATGTTTTCTTCATTCGTGTTTTTATTTATTAAATAATATTTTTTTATATGTAGGAATTTGTCGACGAAAGGGTTCAAGAACAACAAAACGCTAATCGTCAGGTAGCTTTGTAATATTAACTTTTGTTATATTACTTTGTCTTTTCTTTTGAAAAAGAAAATGACACGTTTTCTGATCTGTCTGACGCGCATGTTTTGTATTGTTACATATTATAGGCGAGAGAACAACAAATTCAAGCACAAGATGTGTTGAGGGCTCAAGGGAGAGATGCTCAGATGCGGTTTTATAAATTTTATCCTGTTGCCACACCTGATACCCCGGATATTACTCATCTCAAGGTTTGATTATTTTTGGTTTATTTTAAAATACGGTTTTCTTTTTCTATTTTTTCGACGGGTGACACTTGTCATTTTAGTAGAGGTGAAAAGGTTCAAATGTGTATTCCTTTTTTTTTTTAAAAAAGGGTTGAAATTTGGTAAAAATGCATCTAAAATGCATAAAACCTTCTAAATGGTTTTTGTTATAATAAATATAGATTTAGGGCTGTAAACGAACCAAATGCTCAGCGAATAGTTTGCGAACTGTTCGAGGGAAAGTTCGTTTATGTACGCTCGTTTAATATATGAACGGACATGAACAAGAAAATTCGTTTGAATAGTTAAACAAACGAACATGAACAGAGCCCCCGTTTGTTCAGTTGTGTTCGCGAATCTTCGGTAATGTGTTCATGTTCATTCGTATATATTGTTAATGAAAGTTTTTTTTTACATTTATTTATTTTATCTAAATATTTTATATTTTTTAATTTATTAACCCTAACATATGGCACATTAATCATTCATACAACTCAAGATTTGGTCACCTCTACAATGAAGGGCATTTTTGGAAATTGGGTCACATATGTTTATTTTTACCCTGAGTTTGAAATTACCTATATGCCCTTGTGATCATCTAAATTACCTATATGCCCTTGTTTTACATGCGTGCGTTTTTCTTGTAGGGTGCATACATAAATAGGTATTATGGCCGGGCACATCAAGTACTCTGATCCACAAGGCAACTAGAGCTCAATCAGATTCCATGAAAATATGCATAAACGATAAATCATTGTTATTTTCGACAGTAGTTGATGCAAAACGTATTATGTTTTTTGGATTAGCTTTGTTTAAATAGCATGATAACTTCTTTACCTTTGACTAGTTATTGAATTTAGTTTAATGTTTTTATAAGGTAAAAATTCAATATTTGTTACATATGGTTCATTAATATGGAAAAAGACTTATGCATGCATGTGGGCTACAAGTTTCTTTCAAGATTGAATGAAACAATGATTTTTTCTTTATACTTAGATTCAAGTACTCCTTTTTAACATCTACTGAAAACGTTTAGGCAATTTTGCACTATGAATCTTAAGCTGATTCCTGAAATTCTTGATGAATTCGTCTGCTTTCTTATTGATGCCTGTCCTCTCTTCTATCTTTTCACCAGTTTTCATTTCAGCCTTTCCAATATCCTTCTCCATTACTGCTTCTTATCTTTCGAGAAAGTGGTGTTTGAAGATCCTATGCCTTTTATGAAATTTAAGGGTATGATATCTGTTAATATGTGCTTCCTTTTAAGTTAAACATAATTATCATAATTATCTGAGTACTAATTATTGTATGTGTGCTATTCTGCCTTATGAAAACGGAGTAAATTAGTGCTTATAAAGTTAAAATGTTCTTGACATAAGTTTTACTCAAATTTGAGTAAGCACATTGCAATGTATACTCAAAAATTTTTTTTATATATTTTAAAAGTTAGAAAAGGAAAACAAAAAATTTTGTGGTGCTTGTATTTTTTGATCAGACGACGGTTTTTTTTAATGGAAATTTTGAGAAGAAAATATTTAACTAGACAAAACCGTGACTTCAATTTTAATAGAATGGACAATTTGGGGATTTTCCCATAAAATATATGGTTAAATTATCTTACATAGTCTCCTAAATATAGGAAAAGTATAAATACATAATGGATCGCGATATATAAAACACATTGCCGTGAAAAATATAACACAATGCCAAAGAAAAGACACAATGTTGAGGAAAAAAAAACATAACGACGAAAATAAACAAAAAACATTATAATAAATAAAAAAAACATAATGATCTAGACAAAAATTCTAAAATCTACAAGCTAGAAATTGAAAAACAAAAACTTAAAATCCAATATCGTAAAGTTCTACGAGATATTCCAATACCGCTAGTTTGATTTTAATCATAGTCGGTTTGATACTCATTCTACGATTTTATATATTTGAACCCCTCCCTAAAAATAAGGAATAAAAATAGGTAAAGAAGATAACAACAAAGATTTGAAACATCAAATAAATAATAATTAGCGTACAAATCCAGCCAAAACAAAACCTATAAATATATAATATCCCATTGTTATATCTCAAACCAGCAAACAATCACACCGCCACCAAAACCATCAAAGTTGATCGAAAAATACTTCAATGGAGCCTCATTATCAGCAGCATGAACTGGTAATGTTATACATATACATATATTACATATATTGGCACTTCATATGTTTTTCAAACCCTGTTACATGTTTACGTAACTTCCTATGTTTCTAATATTCATTAAGTTTGAAATAGTTTATAGAAAAACCATTACAAGAATTCATATTTTCAATGAATATATTGTTTGAAGGAAAAACTTATAAGTTATAACATGATTTGAGACAAAAACTTACAATATGCTTTTAATATTCATTAAGTTTGAAATAGTTCATAAAAAACCATTACAAGAAGTCATATATTCAATGAATATATTATTTAAAACAGAAATTTATAATAATATTATTTGAAATAAAAAACTTACAATATGATTTGCTATGCTTCTAATATTCATTAAGTTTGAAATAGTTTATAAGAAAAAGCATTACAAGAATTCATATTTTCAAATTTCAATGAATGTATATTTGAAATAAAAACTTATAATATGATTTGAAACAAAAACTTATAATATGATTTGCTGTGCTTCTAATATTCATTAAGTTTGAAGTAGTTTATAAAAAAACCATTACAAGAAATTTATATATGCAATGAATATATTGTTTGAAATAAAAACTTATAATATGATTTGCTATGCTTCTAATACTCATTAAGCTTATAAAAAAACCATTACAAGAAATATATATATGCAGTGAATATATTATTTGAAACAAAAAACTTATAATATGATTTGCTATGCTTCTAATATTCATTAAGCTTATAAAAAAACCATGACAAGAATTCATATTTTCAATGAATATATTATTTGAAACAAAAACTTATAATATGATTTGCTATGATTTAATGTTGTTTTTGATTTACAGGAGAACTTATGGACAAAGGCCTTTCCGTTCAGGTCTACTGCTGTATGTGTTACAAACTTACAATACAATCTATGTTAGCTTTGTTACATTGTGCATAAGTTTTAACTCTTTTTATTTATTTATTTATTTATTTTTTTATGACAGTTGGTCGAGTTTGATTCGCGTTCCGACTACGTGTGGAACTTCTCAAACCTAGGAGTGAGTATATAGTTAAATTTAAGTTGTTTTATCTGCAATGAATACTGAGTTTTGAATTGTTAATAATCAGGATGCATTTAGAGAGGGCGGGGTGTTGCACGGGCAGAAAGTCTATCTCTTCCGTGAGACACAGCGTAAGTAATAATGAATCGGGCTCGTTTTGTTATATATGTGTTTTTATGCATACTGTGAATGTCGGCCCGTTTACCAGTTAATGGTTCATCAAAGTTATGTTTTTGTCTCTAACGGGTCAAATGGTATTTGCACATACAATTTTTCTATTATGCATAAGCCTACAAAACCATTTTATTATTAAAAAAAAAGTTACAATATTTTTTTACTAGTCATTTTTTTTAATGTTTTACATACATTATTCTCTACGGCATGTGTTGTACTCGTTATTCTTTTTTCGCAGCCTGTAGATGACTTGTTTTTTTCGTTGTTGCAGCGGACCTTGTCTTTTTTAGTGGTGAATACAGAGTAGTCTACATACCTGTGGTTGTTGTGGTAAGCAGGATAAACCTAGTTCATATTTTAACTTAGTACCTAACGTTCTATCAAGGCTTGGTGTTCGGAAACAGGTTAATGGGCCAAACAAGTCAAATGGGCTTACAGTTGCCCAAAGTTTATTTTTATTGCATAAAGCTAGGCCTTTAAACGAACCGAACGAGCACAGACACTTAATCGAACACATATTTGTGTTCATGGTCGTTTATTTAAAAAATGAAC
Organism: Bidens hawaiensis; assembly: GCF_021521415.1. Taxonomy (NCBI): domain Eukaryota; kingdom Viridiplantae; phylum Streptophyta; class Magnoliopsida; order Asterales; family Asteraceae; genus Bidens; species Bidens hawaiensis. The sequence continues at coordinate 425,802 of NW_027492246.1, read as the reverse complement.
ATGCTCATGCTCGTTTGTTTAAATTTTAAACGAACAATTCACGAACATAAATGAACAGACAAACACAAATGAACATATATGAACAAATGCAAATGAACACAAACAAGCATAAACGAAAATAAATGAACACACTTAAATGAACACAAATTAACAAATATAAAACCATTAAGTAGATGGCTCATCCATATAATATTTAATTATTTTCTATTAATATGTAAACGAACATAAATAAATGTACATAAATGGACGCTCACGAACATAAATGAACGAACAAAACATGCGTTCATGTTCGCTTGTTTAATTAAACGAACACAAATTTTTTGTTCATGTTCGTTCGTATTAAATAAACAAACATAAAACGAACTCCCCCCCCCCTTCCCCCACTGAATGTTCGGTTCGATTACAGGCCGACATAAAGCTTCTAAATTTTATTATTCAAAGATTTAGATTACTACAGTAATATACTTGTATCTATAATCATATCAAACCATCAATCATATTCATACATAAATTTTTTTTTAAAAGAACATATCACAATGTTGATTGATATAAATACTAATTATAACTTATCTATGTTTTTTGAACTATTGGGCAGATTGTATCTCCATTTCCACCTTCTGATCAGCTTGGAATAGCAACTACACCAATACAAACGGAGCCCGATCAAACTGTTGACATGACTGAGATGAATATGAGTTGGGTTCCTTATATTCCACAAGGAGAACAAGAACAAGAACGAGAACGGTAAATATTTTATTATATAAGGAGAATCATATTTATGTTCTTACTATTTTACATTGATTTGAATATTAATTTTTGCAGGGCGGTTGAAAGGATTGATCCTCAAATTTTTATATTAAGCTTTGGCCATATAGAGTATGCACTATGCAGCCTTACTTGACATATTATGTTTCATTTTACAATGAGCAAATGCTGTTTGACTGCATGATTTTGACTTTGACTTTGACACAGGCCGGATTTGCAGCCGAATCATTTCGACAACATCAAGCACTGCATACCATGTAAGAAAAAATTGATGTCACATAATATCTTTATTATTATTATTATTATAATTATTATTGACGCCTTCATGGTAGACTTACTCGGTCAAGTTATGTTTTCTTCATTCGTGTTTATTTATTAAATAATATTTTTTTTATATGTAGGAATTTGTCGAAGAAAGGATTCAAGAACAACAAAACGCTAATCATCACTTTGTTATATTACTTTGTCTTTTCTTTTGACAGAGAAAATGACACATTATCCGATCTGTCTGACCCGCATGCTTTGTATTGTGACGTATTATAGGCTAGAGAACAGCAAATTCGAGACAAGACGAGTTGAGGGCTCAAGGGAGAGATGCTGCATTTCAGCAGATGCGGTTTTATAAATTTTATCCTGTTGCCACACATGATACCCCGGATATTACTCGTCGCAATGTTTGATTATTTTTATTGTATTTGAAAATACGGTCTTTTCTTCTATTTTTTCGACGGGTGACACTTGTCATTTTAGTAGAGGTGAAAAGGTTCAAATGGGTAATTCTTTTTTAATAAGGGTTGAAATTTGGTAAAAATGCATAAAACCTTCTAAATGGTTTTTGTTATAATAAATATAGATTTAGGGCTGTGAACAAACCAAATGCTCAGCGAACAGTTTATGAACTGTTCGAGGGAAAGTTCGTTTAATAAATGAACGAACATGAATAAGAAATTCCGTTCGATTAGATAAACAAACGAACATAAACAGAGCCCCCGTTTGTTCAATTGTGTTCGTGAATCTTCGGTAATGTGTTCATGTTCTATATGTTGTTCATGAAAGTTTTTTTTACATTTATTTATTTTATCAAAATATTTTATATTTTTTTAATTTATTACCCCTAACATATGGCACATTAATCATTCATACAACTCAAGATTTGGTCACCTCTACAATCAAGGGTATTTTTGGAAATTGAGTCACATATGATTATTTTTACCCTGAGTTTGAAGTTACCCATATGCCCTTGTGATAATCTAAATTACCTATATGCCCTTGTTTTACATGCATGTGTTTTTCTTGCAGGGTGCATACATAAATAGGTATTATGGCTGGGCACATCAAGTACTCTGATCCACAAGGCACTAGAGCTCGATCAGATTTCATGAAAATATGCATAAACGATAAATCATTGTTATTTCGAGAGTAGTTGGTGCAAAACGTATCATGTTTTTTGGATTTTGTTATTTGGATTAGTTTTGTTTAAACAGCATGATAACTTCTTTACTTGGTACATTAATATGGAAAAAGATTTATGCATGCATGTGGATTGTGGGTTACAAGTTTCTTGAAAGATTGAATGAAATAACGATTTTTTCTTTATATTGAGAGATTGTGTGTAACGGTGTCAGTTTTATTTTTCTTTTTCTTTTTTTTTTTGGGGGGGGGGGGGGTAATATCATGGGTACAGTGATATAGATAATACATGTGTATGCAGTGGCGGACCTATAAACAAAGTTCAAAGGGGTTAGATGAGGATTGGTATCAAAATTTCGTAAGGGTGATTTTAACCTAATATATATATACCTTAAAAAAATTTCACTAGGTCGGCCGACCCCCTACATCAAGGTGTAGGTCCGCCAATGTGTGTATGGATATATATATATTGGTTAAGAATGTGATACTTGGAAGGGTGGAAATGGGAAAGAATATGCAAAAGTGTCTGATTATATTTGTTATTGAGTATAAGGTAGGTATTATGCATACAAAAAGCTAACGTTTTCAACTCCACTTGGGGCATATCTAATGAGAACTGCTCCATTAACCTTAAAGTAATTGGCATTTGGTCACATGAAACTTTAAATATATGTTTAAAGTTAAATATATATGTATATAATTTATATGAGAAGAAGACCTGTAGTCCAAGTTGGACTGAAAATAATAATAATAATAATAATAATAATAATAATAATAATAATAATAATAATAATAATAATATGTAAAGCTGTGAAAGTTGGGTGTTTTTTTGATAAGTTAGAAGGGTTTTGGTGAAGTCAAATATTGTTTTACACTTAGAAATTAGAATAAGTGAGGTTGATTTAAAACATCTTTGTAGTTCTAGAAGGAGTAATCGACGAACCAAATGGAGGGATCGTGTTCAAACTGGTTTGTCGATGTAGATGAGAAATGATCGATGAACGTTGGATTAATTGAGGGAAGTATAGGCAATACTTCAGAGTGTTGTTGCGAACATACAACGATTCATGAACGCATGTATAAAATAAGTTAGAACCTGATTATAAAAATATTAAACATGTTAATATGGTTACACACAACTTAAACTAATAAAGTAAATTTAACAAAATCCAAGATAACTTTCGTGTAAACATAATTAAAATCCCATACGTTTTTATGTGACAAATGCTAGAATTTAATGATTTAGCCAGGATAATTACCTCAAATTAAGTATAATAATAATAATAATAATAAGATTAAAATAACTTAATGTAATGTAACATAATGTAACGTAACAATAAAAAGTAATAATATAATACAAAGTAAATAGTAATAATAATAAGCATTGAAGATGATTTGATGAAGTGCTATAACATCAGACAGAATTTATAAAAATTCAATATTTGGTACACTGAAGATGGAAAATGATTTATGCATATATGTAGGATACAAGTATATTGAATGAAATAATGAATCTTTATTTTTAATTGTAATTAAAAATAATCATTTGAATCTAATAACATTTATTCTTGAAATCTTCCTGCTTAAATTCAAGTACCCCTGCTTAACATCTCATGAAAACGTTTAAGCGATTCTTCACGTTGAATCTTAAGCTGATTCCTGAAATTTTTGATGAAATCATCCGCTCTCTTATTGATATCGGTCCTCTCTTGTAACATTTCAAATCGTCGCAAGATCCTTTTCGTCATCTTTTCACCATTCTTCATTTCCTTCTCCATTTTTGCTTCTTGTCTCTAGAGAAAAATAATGTATGTGTATGTTGGGAGGTTATGGGTTAAATGATATGAATAATACATGTGTATGGATATATATATGGGTTAAGAATGTGATACTTGGAAGGGAGGGAAGGGGAAAGAATGTGAAGGAGTATGTTAATGGTATTTGTTATAATATTACAAGGTGGAATCTTATGCATACAAAAAGCTAAAGTTATTCAAGTACATATAAGTTGAACAACATTTTGCTTCATTGGGGTACATCTACTGAGAACTGCTTCATGCCTCCATTAACCTTTATTTTATTTGGCATTTGACCACATGAAAGTTCTAATATAGTTTATATGGGAATAAGACAAGTAATCAGCCTAAACTGAAAATAATATCAATAACAATATATGTAAGTATGTGAAAATTGGGTGGTTTTGTAACATGTTAGAGTGGTTCTGGTCAAGTTAAACATTCTTTCTTACTTCAGAATAAGTGAGGTTGATTTGAACATCTGTTTTTATTTTTAACTTTTTTTTTGTCTTTTATACTATTTATCAAATAAAGTTTATATTGCAATAAAGATATGTCGAGTTGCATCAGCATGATAAGAAGAAAATACATGTTTAAAAAAATCCGAAACTACCATGGTGATCGGGCCGGGGACGGTCGACCACCCCACCCTGCCTCATAGCCAGCCATGCCCTTACAATAGGACGACCCTAACAAATAGTATGAGAGCTAGGATTGAGCCTGGATGAAAAATTGTCGTTGCACATTGGAATGATTGAGTGTCCCTTTTAACCAAAGTAAAGCCAATAGTACTTTTGAGTGCTACCACGAACATGCGACGATGCACGTGGATCATGTTTTGGTGGTGGGAGAATGTGACGTGCCAAGCGTATGAAGATCACATCCACCCAAATTGTGTAAATGTTTGTGTTTACTAACTACTCATGCACATCCTTTGGAGTAAGCTCGCAAGGATTAAGGAACGCCGTGCAACGAAAGTACTTCTTGTGTACGTTGGTTGGGAGTTGAGACTACTTCCCTTTTGTCCATGACAAAAAAAAAACCATCAACTCAGTATCAATAAGTAGGACATAATGATTAGGCCTCAAGCAACCAAGCGCGTTAAGCCAAGCCTCATTATATGGCCTCGAGGCATAAGAGTTTAGAGTTTTATGTAACATCCACCTTTCTAATGTAAAACTTTTCTTATCTTACCCATATACTTAATAGTAAATTTAAATAATAAGAGTTCTATAATTAATAAATAAATAAATAAATATAGATCATCTTTTAACAATACGTTTTCTTGAAACACATGTAACAATTAGCACACTAAATATTCATATAACTCAAGACAGCGTAGGAAAAGATGTTTACATGTTAACTGGACCGGTTGACCCGATCACCTATTAGGCTTTTTAACATATATTAAAATACTTGCCCATGTGACATGTTTTTCTTACCATTTTGTCAACTCTATATACACTTCAGAAGAAAAATTGGTTACATGTTGAACATACTTCTCTATGTTTTTTCTTTTAACTGGATTTGAAACTATCATAATACCCGAGTGAGCTTTTTTAAGACGAAATGTAAACCGTCCATATTAATTTTGACATTTTTGACATTTTAAGCTTGACTCACCCAGAAACATCATCAAGAAATAAACTCACCACTATAGAAAACCAATTTACTTCTTAAGGAATATAACCAGGGCCAGCCCTAGAGGGGGGCTGAGTGGTCGACGGCTACAGGCCCGACACCCCGCTAGGCCTGTTTTTTTTTAAGTTATATGTATTTTTATTAAAAACAATATTTATATTTAATGTTTAAATTCAATTACATAACCACTAACTTGGTATAGTGGCAAAAGGGTAATACTCCCAATCAAAATGTTATGGGTTCTTTTCTCATTAGAGACATGTTTAATCTTATTTTTATACAAAAGTTGTTTTACACAACCTAAATTATAACCAAGTAAGCCCATATTAAAATTAAATTGTTTAAACCTAACAAATTACTTCTTTTACTTAAGTCTCAAAAAAATTTTCGCATTCAGCCCAAACTTTTTTGCTTTTTCGGAGCCGACTATGAATGTAACATAGATGACATCATCTAGTTTACAAGTTTCAAACAAATCTAAGTAGTCGCATTATTCAAAAGTGACATATTAACATTCATAAAGGAAATTTTCTATTCAGAATGTTAGAATATTAGAATATTTTATTGAATGTCTGGAGTTATTTATTATTATTATTATTATTATTATTATTATTATTATTATTATTATTATTATTATTATTATTATTATAACGACGGTTAATGCGCTTTATTGTTTAACACATGGTAAGTTTTTAAAAACAATAATTAAAACATAACTATAAAACATAACATAACAAAGATTTTTAGCGTCTCTTGTAAGTTAAATGTTGTTTCTAATGGCCTTCTCTATTTGGACAGAGTTATGTGCTACAATATATGCTAGTATTATATGAAGCTTGTACGGGCGAGTCATTGATGAAATGCTATAACATCAAACATGAATTGATAAAATTCAATATTTGGTACATTGAAGATGGAAAAAGATTCTTGAAAACATTAAATGAAATAACGAATCTTTATTATTAATTGTAATTGTAATAAACAATAATCATTTGAATCTAATAACATTTATTCTTGAAATCTTACTGCTTAAATTCAAGTGCCCCTGTTTAACATCTCATGGAAACGTTTTTAAGCGATTCTTCACGTTGAATCTTAAGCTGATTCCTGAAATTCTTGATGAAATCATCCACTCTCTTATTGATGTCGGTCCTCTCTTCTAACATTTCAGATCGTCGTGGGATCTTTTTTGTCATCTTTTCAGCATCCTTCATTTCCTTCTCCATTTTTGCTTCTTGTCTTTAGAGAGAAATAGTGTATGTGTATGTTTTTTTTTTTTTGGGGGGAGGGGGGGGGGGATAGAGTGATATGAATAATACATGTGTATGGATATATATATATATATATATATATATATATGGTTAAGAATGTGATATATTTGGAAGGGTGGAAAGAGGAAAGAATGTGAAGGAGTATGTTCATGGTATTTGTTATAATATTACAAGGTGGAATCTTCTACACACAAAAAGATAAAAGTGCTCAACTACACACATAGATTGAGCAACTTTTTGGCTTTATTGGGGCACATCAAACTAATCATCATTACACCATTAACCTTAAATTAGTTGGCATTTGATCACATGGACCTTCAAACATATGTGCAAATAATTTAAATGGTATTAAGACAAGTAGATCCAGCCTTGACTGAAATTAATATGATGCTAATAATAGGTAAGAGGTTTAATTTAAAAAAAAAGGAAATATATGGAAGGAAAATAAAGATAAATAAAGAGTAGGATGGAAGGAAATATTTTCTTTTAAATTTGGAAAGAAACAAAAAGAAATAAAGGAAATAAAAAAAAGGAAAGAAATGAATAGAAAAATTTTTCATTTCATTTCTTTTTCTTTCATTTAAATAAACTCGGGAATAGACCGTAAAAAATAAGAGAGAATTAATGTCACGTGTCATCTTCATATTTTGTTCTCATCTTTTTCCCCGTCTTTCTCTCTTTATTAAATGCATCTATCTTTATTAACATTTTTAAGGAAATATATATAATATATATTATTACATCTTTTTATTTTTTTAATTAAAATCATCAGCATATATAATACATTTTTTCACTTATAAAATATTTTAATAAAAATTTAGAACTTTTATTTATTAACGATTTTCATTCCGTGTAACATATGGGTTGTAAGCTACTATGTTTATACCACTAGAATCGGTATCAGCTCAAAAGATGTCCTGATTTGGCATAGATTGATGAAAATAAACAATTTTTTAAAGAAAATTAAACCTCTTAACAAGTTTATGTAACAAACTAACAAATAACAATAACTATATGGGCCATATTGGCAAAGCCCAAAAACCAAAGTCTTATTTTCAGCAGCCCAATGGCATTTAATAGGATTGATCTTGATAAAAAGTGTGTATTTTGTTATGGCAAACTCATACACTCTAGAATTACTGTTAATCTACACGTTATGCTGTTCACAATAAGAGTTAACTAAATTCTCACTATTTAAGAAACACACCATTTCAATGCTTCGATAGCATTAGACTACATGCCCTTTTGATATTGGTTCTTGTTTCTAGTCGTTAAATATCACACGCGTTGTTAGATGTGTTGGATAATTATTCTGTAAATGTGTAAATGCTCTATTACATGTTTCTATTACCGTCTTTATTGTTTTACATCAAGATTTTAAAATGAATTTTCAAATACACAATTTCGTCCTTTAATTAGTTAATACTATGATTTTTTATTTTTCTATCCTTTTCATTGGTATGTTTTTTTCATGGTTTTCTTTAATTGTTTTTCTTCTTTTATTTAATTCAACGGACACCAGTCGGGTGGTAGATAATTAACAAAGACAAAACCTTAAAAACATCTGGATTTGGGAGGTAAAATTCCGGGGTTTAAGTCCTGGTGTCCCACAAACAACAAGGATTAAAAAGAAATTCACGGTTTAAAAAATAATATATATATATATATATATATATATATATTCAAAGGACTAAGACTGAGATCATAGCCACCATGGAACATTAATTATTGTTGATATTTTCTTTTTGATTTTGGCTTTTTGCAATGTCTTCGTCTTCACACAAGGTGTCTAGTAAAGTCACTTAATTGTACATTTAATACAACTAATTTGTTTAGACAATGAAATCGATCTCACATCATCACCATCATAATATCCTAAGCAAATAATGCAATGTCTGTATTTTTACACTGTGTAATAGAGTCGGCTCAACCATTTTAGGGGCCTGAAGTTCAAAAAGATTCTGAAGCCTTTTAAAAAAAATTGGTTCATACTTTTGAAATCAATTTTCGTAGCCGTAAAAAACATTAAGGTTAGCCAACATGTTTCTATATATATTTTTGTTAGTAATATGAAAGAAGACTCAAGTTTAAACTTCCAAATTACATTGATAATTTGAAAGCAAATAAAACATTTGACACATTACTATTTACTCTTGTAACATTAATTGTGGAAACAATGAAACAATCTTTAGTTTACTGCGATGTATCATTTATTAAAGTTATCATTAGTTTTGACGATCACAAAACATATGTTAAAGTTGCTTTATATTATGAAGTATGTGAATCCTGATTTGTGTAATAGACTTGTGATGAATACATGATCCATAGTTGTATTTGTTACAACAGAAAAGAGTTCTTTAGGATCGTTTGTCTTGAAGATGTAAAATTTTTGTAATATAAAAACTCGTAGAGAACGGTTGTCACAAATTATATTTATATTATGTATTTTCTGATAATGTATTTTTATTATGTATTTTCTAATGAATGGTATTCTACTTGCGATTTGTGACCGACCTAACCCGAATTAGAAGCAACCTATAACTGAGTAATAGACATCCAACCACCGAATATTAACGACACCCCTCAAAAACTTCTTGGATTCGAATATAACTTTTAATAAAACCGGTTAATCCGGCACAACCATATGCCACCAGAGAATATTATTGATGCATAACCAAACATACAACTCACACCAGGTTCATAACCTGAATTTATTCATATAACGCAACCGAAACCGTACAAGTTTAAGTATAATTCTCATCTTCAAAAGTGAGGCTCAAAACATCTTGATCTCATGTAAGTTGTAACCTCCACTTCATGATCACCAAATTTGTCAACTTATTCTGCAATGATAGGAAGCTATAGAACAACAAATTGTTAAATACCATCCATTATTCATATTTTGAGTATTATGATAGGGCATGTATTGAGAATGAGTAACATTTGCCGTTAAAAAAAACGATAGGTATGTCTACAAATATGAAACTTTACCTGTCACTGTTGATATGTGGATTATACATCATCATTACATATAAAAGGCAAACGGGCAACAAGCTTTACCGCTAGCTCTTTTTAAATTACATAATCAAGTCTTTTAAAAACTACATCGTTAGATTTTAGTGTAACGTTACTTGCATACATAATAGGTATATTGAGGTTTTATATTATCATTATCATTTTTCCAATCTCTCTATATTAAGATGTAAAACAATAAATTAGACTATTGAACTTACTTTAGTTTAACAATATGAAGTACCTGAGAAATAAGTTTGGATGATCGATCGGCACAAGCAGCGAGGGCCTTATCTTTGCAAGTCGGGATCTCCTCAAACAATGCGATATCAGACTTGACAGTGATAAAGCCAAGAGTGAACCGGAGACTGTCACCAACGACTTTGATTTCGTCAATATCTAACCAAATTCCATAAGATTGAGCCTGAAGGCCTGTTATGTCGGTAATTAGACCGTAGCTGATCTTTCCAGTGATCTCTGTGTCAAAGTAAACAAGGTATTCGTACTTGACATAACATGGTTTCTTTAGGTAGATGGCGAAGGTGCCATCTACATCGTTTGCGGTGTAGGATTCGACAGAATCGGGTACAATGCCGGATGGAAATCCAAATTGGTTGACAATTTCGTATATTGTAGGAATTGCGGAATTTGAAGCTGTTAGTGCGAGTAATGTGAGAAATAGGAGAGACACTTGGGAAGTTGCCATGGTTAGTGAGTATACTTAAGACTTGTGTTGTGATGGTTTGGATGGAATTGGAGGTTGTTTATATAGACAACAAAATCTACACTTTTAACAAAAATTTTCAATGCACTATTTTAAATTAAAATAAAAATTATAAAGGTATAAAAGCATAATCAATCAAATAATAATTATTGACTCGCAGTGGGTAGGGTAATAATCTAGAGATAAGTTAGAATTGAGGTGACCTGTTATGAATTATTGTTATTACTGTTAATCTTTTTATAATGATATATGTTATTTGTTTCATTAAATTGATTTTTTTTCTATCAAACTTGGAAAAACAATTTGTAGATTTATTATATGAAACTAATTAACATGTGTGTTTTATTTAACTTCAATATCTTTGTTAATTGCCAACGTAAAGTAGGTTTACTATACCTTACTTAAATCTAGTCTTTTCTTTCAATAGAAAATATTTCGTCCCCGATTGGATTCTAATAAAAATAATATACCAAGACCTTCTATTCTACCGACCATCAGATTAACCAGCCAAAATTAGCTCCAGTCATTATGTATTGAACAAAAGCAAAAACATCAATAACGATCAGACGATGGTGAAAGGTCCTAGCAAATCTTGTAGCCATTTTTACTAAAAAAACAAGTAAGCGTAACCCCCTAAACATACTAGTTATATCATCCGCAATCCCCTGAATCCCGAGACAACAACAAATCTAAACAAAACTATTTATAATCCTAAATATTTTATGAAAAATGTTAATGTAATAATAATAATAATAATAATAGACATGCATTTTTTTAGGGATGATCAAGAACATGCTCACATGTACCACAAGGTTCCTGTTTCGTCTTTGGTGAATGTCTTATTTATGAAACCAAAGGCAGCCATCTTTGAATCTTGAATATTTGCAATCAATTATGCACAAGACCATTATTGGTATACTGTACGACAAGAGGTTGTGTCTCCTCTTCCCTCCATGTCGCTATCTTCATAGGCTGCTAACACATTCTCTCTACCCCACTTCAAATCTTCTTTACTCACCTCATTTTTTGAGTAAATATCGAAAAGGCGTCGGGTAAAATACGTTGTTGCTAGTTTTAAAATGCTCCTCGTTCCCATGATCGTCGTCCCAAATGACTTGATCTTACGTGAGTTTCTTGAACCTCACAACCTTGTAAACCGAACATAACTTGTTCATTGCCTTCTTTCCGCAAGCCATTTGAAGAACCAAAACTCTGATATCAGTTGATGCACGCTTGAGTGTATTCAAATTGATCTAGTCTGGAGAATGATTTCAATCAAATGTCTTAAAACTCTTAATCGAATGATTCAGTTAGCAAGCTTAAAACTTCCGACAGTTATCAATATATCACAAAAACTATAAAATAAACGGTAAAACCCTACTTATACTTTAAAAAAGAGGAGATAAGCATAAAACTATAAAAGACATATAAAAGTGATGACTTAAATCTCTTTCTTCGGCTTCAATCCTCATAGTCTTATCTTTTTTATTTTTAAACAACTAATAATCTACTTCTAAGTCCACCAAACCCGTTACATAGGTTTTGAACCCTCAATAATTCCTGTTTTATCTTGAAACACACAATTTCTTCATTTAATTAATAATCTTTATTAATAGGCAATGAAGGATTTGAGGCAGACCTTGTGTAAATGCTGGTAGTTTGAACCCAGAGCCCATCCGGGTTTTCGTCCAACCGTGTGTTACGTCAGACAGTACTGCTCTTGTGGTGGCGCAACGAATGTCAAGTGCCAGCCGTGGGTATAGTTTCCCGGGGAAATGCCTAAGCCAAACTCTTAAGTCAGGATAAGCCCAGTTAAGACAACATAGTCTGATTAGAGTGAAGCATTGAGACTCAAAATTTAAAGAATGCAGCAACATAAATATAAGAAAGCCGCCTTCTAAAAAATTAACAATCTTTATTAATGTCCTGTCGCTTTCATTGATTAATGTTTTTTGTCGTGGTTTTCTTTAATTTTTTGATTCCAAGGATAAAGTCCAAGATTTTAGCCGCCATGAATTATTAATTTTTGTTATTTCTTTTTGTTTTTGGCCTTTGGCCATCGTCCTAGTCTTTGACATGAAATGTTAATTATTGCTTGAAGCGAGTCGAAGTTAACTCACAGTTTTGGTAGGATTATACTTTTAAAGAAGGATTGAAATATATGGATTAAGTCTAAATCATCTCTCTATTTTCTAATATGGATTCCGTCTATTTTCTTTGGCCAACAACTAAACCGTTTGAACCACAACACATTATATTTTAAAGTCTAAACCCTCTTTATTTCAGTTGATTACGAATCCGCGCATTCAATACTAGATAATTATTAAATAAATGGGTTGACCGTCGAATGGCTATTCAGGTATTGTGTTCTTAGTGTATACTTGGGTTAACTTGCATAATCTAGATCAATTCATGTCTTGTCTTTTAACTCAACTGCCGAAAGGCTCCTTCGAACTCTTTGATTCTTTTGCCTGCAAGCTTCTTCGAATCATTTTTAAATCCGCAGGCAGTAAGATTTTGGCAAGTACTTAGAATCAAGACGATCATAGATTACATGGCCGGCTCAATGATTTTCGAGGCCTAATTCGAAATGAGATTTTGTAGTCCTTTCATACCGTGAATAAAAATAGCTTATAACCGGTCTCAAACTTGTGACCTATAGGTAAGCAACACACAAGTCTACCACCAACCAATACATAATATTATGATTACTTTGTCCATTAAAATCTATATCTATAGAGTAAAGTGTCATTTTTGTTCTTGTGGTTTGACAAATAATGCGATTTTAGTCCAAAAAGTTTATTTTTTGTATAAGGACCCTCCACGTTTCCCAATTATTGCCAATTACATTCAAATCACTAACTCTGTTAAATAGAATCGTTAACTCGGGGGTAGACATGTCTTTTCACTCTTTCTTTATTACATGAGTACAGTGCTAAAATCGTCCCTGAAATTTGGTCACATTTGCTAATTTCATCCAAAAATATTTTTCTTTGCAATTAGACCCTCGATGTTTCCCAACTGTTGCCAATTTCGTCCAATTTGTTAACTCGGTCTAAATTTAACGTTAACTCAGGGGTGTTACTGTCCTTTTACATATTTGTTTACATTGTTATTATTATTACGCTGAGCTAAACCCCTTATATGACTAAAAATAAAGAAGAATAAACAAACGGGTAATATATTGGATTCAAACATAGGAATCGTGAAATTTTATATATGTTAGGGATTAGCAAAATCGGTACCGTTACCGATTGATACCGGTACCGAAATCGGTACAGATTTGGTACTGTCGGTACCGAATCAGTACCAAGGTTTTGAGTTTTCGGAACCAATACGATACGGTACCGGTATTTTCCGAATTTTACCTCAATGTCCCAGTACTGGTACCGAACCGAACATTTTGGTACCGGTATCGGTACCAAACATTTGCGATTTTCGGGATCGGGATTCGGTACCAGTACAGTACCTCGCTCATCCCTAATATATGTCATCAAACAAACACATAATAACAATAATGTAAACAAACATGTAAAAGGACAGTAACACCCATAAATTAATGTTGAATTTAGACTAAGTTAACAATTTGGACGAAATTGGCAACGGTTGGGAAAAATCGAGGGTCTACTTGCGAAAAAAAAATTCGGACGAAATTCGCAAATATGACCAAACCTCAAGGACGATTTTGGCACTTTACTCGTGTAATAAAGAAATAGTGAAAAGACATGTCTACCCCTGACTTAACGATTAAATTTAACGAGGTTAGTGATTTGGATGTAATTGGCAAGAATTGAGAAACGTGGAGGGTCCATATGCAAAAAATAAACTTTTTGGACTAAATTCGCATTATTTGTCAAACCACAAGGACAAAAATGGCAATTCCTCGTATCTATATTAAACAAATAAGTTTTGGTCAATTTCTATTGGTTAATTTACTAATTTCCAAAAATAACAATCACTCTTATAATTTCTTTACAATTTAATAATTCAAAAATAAATTAATAATTTACCTTTCATTATCCATTACCAATGATAATTCATTTCTACACATAAAACCTTTTTGTAACCCTAATAAAAACAACGTCGACATCTCCTCCAACCACTAATCGCCGCTCCCTATTTCTTCTTTTCTAATAGCGGAGATCTAAACTCTCCGATCCAATCTCTTGAAAACACAAGTTGGCTTCTAACTTTTGAGATCAGACCCGTGGCTTCAAAAATCATATTTAGTATGTATTATGTTACAAACTTAAAACCCAATCATGTATACTTAATTTCCTTTATATGATTAATATGGTTCTTTATTTAATTCTCATAAAAAAATATATATTTTCGTTATACATTATTGAGTTGGTACCACTAAGTATGCAAGGGTTTATACCACATGCTTTGTTCTATCTTGATGTTGTGCTTACTTATAAATATTGTTGCATTAATTTTGGTTAATGGAATCGTTGTGTTAACTTTGATGTCTATGAGATAGGTAATCTTTTCATAAACTGCATTAACCAAAATAATGTTGCATTAATTTTTTTGGTATGATTAGTAAATATTTGTGGCGAATTCGAGACTAAAGAGCTGACCGGAATTTTGATGTGAATGCTTATTTTAGATGGAGGTAAAGTTAGAAACAAAACATCAATTATGCTTTATAAGAAATATTCAGTAGTTTATGAAGATAATGTAAAGTTAAAATTTTGTTTATAAACATTCTACTATGTAATGCCATTTTTTTAAGTATGTCTTTTAATATCATTTTTCCGTTCGAATAAAACTTGCAATATGCTGTCATTTGAATTTATTTACGTGCTTAATTGACGAATTTTATATTCCACCTATGTACGTAGCACACGGGTCAATAACCTAGCATATCATATATCATATTTAGTTTATTTTTTCTAAGAATTGGAGGCCTTAATTAAGTGTGGGTCTAAAGCTCCTTAATTGTCATGTTTTGATGACCCATGGGCCAGCCCTTATAAATTAACTCTTTGACGGGTTAAAGCCCTTCTTAGAACTATTTGAAATTCAACACTATGATTTCTTTATTACATTATGTAGAGCCTTTTGTATTGCGAATAGCATATATCTAACTATCTATCTAGACGATTTTGGTGAACTCAAGCAGCAATTGTAACTGCCGCTGACGTAGTAGACAACATTCAGCCACTGAATATTTGCCTTATCTGTGAAAATGTTATTTTGAGGTTTGTGTTCACTCGTTTGTTCCTTTTAATGTTAGATCAACACAAATATTCACCGTTCGCATTCGCTTGGTTCATTTACAAGCCTATCAGTACTTGATTTATGTTCTTAAAAAGTTTAGTTTTTTATTTTGAACTGTAATGACTAAACTGAAAAGTTTAGTTAATAATAACTAAAATCCAATTTATTTATTTATTTTACCATTTCCAGCTGGCAAAATGACGTGTTTGTGGTAGCCGAACCAGGTGAACTTGCAAACAAATTTATGCGAAACATGTAACATTTTTTTTTAAATTATGTTGTGATAGTTTAAAGTTTAATTATTGTGATTTATGATCAGGTGAACTTATTAGAAACAGTTTGGACTCAGAGCTTCTGATGAGATATATGATCTTTTGATTGAAGAAGATTGCAGAGTCGGTGATCATTCAAATGCATTAACCATCGCGTACAAAATGGAGGAAGAGGGCCGGATGGCTACCACTTATCACTTCAACTGTCTTCTTAGTTGTCAGGTTAACATTTATATTCCACCGTTGACTCCATGAACACTCAGATTAATGAACTTCAGGTTCGGTCTATATATTATTTAGCTTCTAGCTTTTGTTACCATATAAATGCATATGATAATATTACAACACAAACCTAACACCAAGTTCGCGGGTCTGGGTTTAATCCAAACGAGTTCGGGTTAGTTCCGCCTTTTCGGTCGAACTTACGGTCACGTTTCGTGTTTGTGTCATTTTGACCCATCTACCCAAATTCAAATGTTAAACAACATTTTAACTCAAAAAAACATGATTTTTTATTTTGTAATGAGCAGTGCGGTTCTTGTGGAGCTTCTGAAATGGAAATAGAGAGATTAGAAGTAGTCGCATATTGGTCGGGTCGGCTCAGACATGTCACATCAAAACAGGTCGGGTTGGGTCAATCCGGGTCAGGTTTGGCGAGGCGTTTAAAGACATCCGCTTGCATATGAATATTGAGGTAAGAATCTCTCCATTCTGTATTTTGATATGTTTAATATCTATGATTTTGAAATCAAGATAGTAGTTATTTTGGTAAATCAAGATTGTAAATCTTTAGCAATTTTTTTTTTGATCACCTGGATGTTTATTTTTAAACTTTTAAACTTTCATGATGGAAGTATGTGGCCCAGTGTACTTCAAAAGGTTATATTCTATATTGTAAATAAATATAAAATAAAACAATTGCCATTTTTAGTGCTTCCATGAACATTTTTTCTTTCTTTATTGTTTTAAACAAAATGCTCAATTCATGTTGATTATATTTCATTAAGTTTAGCATGAAAGGTATCTAATTTGACTATTAAAGGTCAACCATGGAGTCTTTATTGTACCAACACTTGTAACTTATTTTGTAGATTTCATTCACTAGAAGAATTTGATGAAGGAAAACGAAGCTGCAGAAAACGTCTTGATGGACATAATCATAGGAGAAGAAAGCTTCAGCCCGATACGGCACGGGCTGCGGGTCTTTTCTCCACTCACCAAGGTTCGTTTCAAATACTAATTACTGGTGTGTCGGGTAATGGTTCATTTGATCTATAATCACCTTTTTTTCCCTTTTCTTAAAAGCATTTTGTAAATAATTAGTGAGTTATAATTAAAGCATTTAGTCAGTTGTAGGGGGAAATTTGTCGGTTTAGACTCAAAACGAGCCAAAAACCGAAGGTTTCGGTTTTTGTGTTTTTGAAAACCGTTCGGTTTCGGTTCATTACGGTTTTCACAATGGGTTCGGTTCGGTTTTGGTTTCTTCAGTTTTGCCATCTGGGCTTGAAATCTTTGGGTTCAAAAATATGGCCCAAAATAATGAGACTATGCCTGAAATTTTTGGCCTAAATTTCTTTTATTAATTATTGACTAATTGATTATTACACATCAAATTTTGGAACCATACCATTTATTAATTTCTTGCAAATTACTTAACAGTAAAAAAAAATCATAATCCATAAGTTCAATAGTAAAAGTCAGTTTTTTTGGTTTTCACAGGTTTGATTCGGTTATAAAAGTCAGTTCCATTTTTTTACTTTTGGTACATGTAAAACCGAAACCGAACCTGAAATTTGGTTTTTACAAAAACAGACATTGGATCGCTTGGGTTCAGATTTCGGTTACTTCAGTTTGGTTGTCAGTTATTTCGGTTACGTGTCGGTTATTTCAGTTACTTAAATTGTAAAAATTGACCATAGTTGACGTCTTGAGTCTTTCTTTGTTTGCATAAAACCAATGAGTAAATGCTAGAAGAAGTGGCTTCAAGATTTACATGTTCAATTTTTGAAAATGCTCAAGCAAGAGGATCTAGGAATATGGTATTTTCTAAATATGTTTGTTTTCCTGCCTTATCACTTTGTTTTTCAAATAATATAATGTAATTATGTTTAGCTATTATAGGCAGCGGCTGAGATTAAATGTGAGCCATGGGTGAGGAGACATGTTAAAAGCATCTTCATGTATATTACGGTGGTGTCGACTAATCCTGCTTTTACCGTCAATGGCAAAAGAAGCGGACAAATGCTTGATCCCGATCAGACGTTTTGAAAGTCAAGCCAACATATGCTTAAGCATATCAAATCACCATCTTGAGCATTGGCAAACCATTATGGAGCGGTATTGGGCCATTTTAAAAATGTATTGGGCTATTTTAAAAAGGTATCAATTTGTTTCATCTCAAAACGGGTCATTTTTAATAGGCATTGATTTGGTCCGGGCCTACACCTACACGGGTATGTTCTTAGCAGTGCGAGATAGCATCTTTATGAAGAATTCATTTACTTATCATTGTCTTCATAATTGCCCAACCCTAGCATTTGATGATGTAGTTAATTTTTTAGGTATGCATGTTTCACTGCTGTAATATTATGGTTTTTAGTTTGTTTTAATACTTCACTACATTGATTCCCTGCACAGAGCAGTACGGTCATTATGTAATCGGTCGATGGTCGATGCAGTTGCAATGAGATGGGATATTAGAGAATTAGAAGAAAATTATAACTCATTTGCCAAAATGGTTTTACCTAATAACCCATGAATAGATAGGATGAATGAAAAGAAAGATTAGGCCAAGAATGAATGTGAGACTGCCACATCATCCTCATTATTTTAGTTTATTAGTATAGTTAGATAAAAAAAACTAAAGTAACCCGTGTGACACGCGGGCTAAAAGCTAGTGTGTGTGTGTGTGTATATATATATATATTGCCCACCACTTTAAAGTTCCTAAATGTAGCCATATACATGTATCGTACTCTATTCATTTTACGTAATCAAAGATTAATGAAACTACCTTGGTCGTTGCAACGAATACAATAGTACCTTTTATACATGTACATATACAATCTATAGTACCTTTTATACATGTACATATACAATCTGAACTGTTATTTATACGAAAGCCATTTTACTAGCACGAACGATACAATACATACATCACAATTTCAACACGTAAAGCCATTTTACTAGCGCGCGTCACAAGTCTAAAAGTGTTAACACGTGCCATTTTATAAGTGCATATAAAAAATATTTGTATTCAAAACATTTTACCAGTGTATTATTATTGCAGCCCAAAACAGTACAAAAAAGGGCGTGAGTCACAGAACTAAAATCAATGGCTCTAGATGCTAATGCTTTGTACCAGATTACTGCACATGCTACTAGCTTGTGACTTGTTTATCGCTACGCAGCAGCCTGTTGACAGTTTCAGACAACCAAACTATTACTAGTGCTTATGTAACAGTAACGACTTTGTTGGCGTGTGTTTATTAGAGCAACATCTTATTCCAAATTTTACTAGCAATGGGAGGTTTTGTACAAAGAGCGTCTGAAAGCTAATATGCAAACATGAATTATCGTCGCAGTACACTTGTTCGAGCCGAGGGTCTCGCCGAAAGCAGCCTCTCTATTCCTACGGGGGGTAGAGGTAAGGCTGTCTACATCTTACCCTCCTCAGACTCTACCATAACTTTGCTATTTGTGGAATTTACTGAGTATGATGATGATGTGATAGACAGGTATTTGTATGCTAGTTATGCATATAGATCATAAGTTTAGTGCTATATGTAAAGATTTAAATACAAAAACCACTAATCATAGAAATCATGCAATGTGTGGAAAGGATTTTGGGTCGTTATATTAACGAACTAGGATATAGCCCGTGTAAATACATGCGTGGTTAAAAAATATAACAAAAAGTTAAATTTAATAATTATACATAATAGCATACCTTATGGATTCATAAGATATAAATAGTGATAATAATAATATTTTATAATTTATAAATATCTAAAACCTTCATTTAATACAACATTCAAAGTTATATTTGTAACTTTGTTAATAATTCTATAAATAGTAGTATTATTAGTTGGCATCCTATATTGGCTACTGTAACATTCACAAAATTCTGGCTCAAATTTGACAAGTTTATAAAGTAAAAGGAGTAAAAATATTTATGAGATAACTAATGGGAAAAGTAAAGTAAAGAAATAAAGGCATGTTTATGTTAAGGAAATAAGTATGGAAACTCCATCCCACATCGAAAGTGGGAAAAAATGAAAAGCACTTTATAATAAAGTAATTTTCCATGGTAATGTTTTTGTGTGGCTAACCACTCTCACTAGTCCTAACGGAGGGTGCAAATCACCCGACGCGCACGCGCACGGGCTCGGGTGAAGGGCGATGGGCGCAATGTGGCGCTTTGATGGCGCACTTCGCACGCTCGTATCGCCGCGAGCCGCCTTTGTATTTTTAGATGATGAGACAAAATGAAAATATACGCGAAGCAGCTTCGCGATATGCGAAGATGCACAGATTCAAGCTATAAATAGGCAGCCATGGGGATGAAGTCTCCATCACATCACACACACTTTACCTTGGTTTTCGTGCCATAGTCCCGACAATTCCGACACGTTAATTGTCTAGAAGTACGTGCAAGTAGGAGTGCTGCCCACGGGAAGTTTAAGTATTCCGTATAGACAAGTCATACCAGGTACGGGTTCTGCCCGATTATTTTATTATATATGGCTTAGACCCTAGTCGGGGGTATTGTCTATACCTTGATCAGTTATTAAGTGAAATATAGCTTTCATAAGATAATATTATTCTTTATTATAAAGATATTTCTTATGAATGAAGAAATGGAATATATATACGTTTCTTCATGATAAAGAAATGTGGTATATATATGTTTTATAAAGAAATGAATGTCAAGGTAAAGGTTATGCAAATAAACTAAGGTCTAAAGCTAGATCATAGATCTAGTTATCTATAGAATGTTATTCTCGTACTATATGTCAGAAAAGATTTATATGAGGATTGGTACGAATCCTCTATGTTTATGAAATGTTTACTCTTATAAACTATGGACTGTTATCCATATGTAAAAGAGTTATGGAAATATTTGCTTGAGGATTGGTTCAAATCCTCTAAAAACGTTTTGATACAAGGTAGTACTAAATACTTAGGCTAAAATACATGTGTCTGGATCCTTATATATCTGTAGTGGGCACACTACAGACATGACCATGAGGCAAGTGACTGTCTAGGGCGAGTGAAGTCCAAATATGTGGTCTATGGGTATTTTTAGTTCCGATGAGATGGGATTGAGACCCACTGAGTCATTGAATGCTATTGGTGTTGTGTCATAACGAAGATGATTTTTATATAATTATGTATGATGAATTATGAAAACCTTTTTGTTGAGTCAGCGTTATTCACCAGCACATAGCTGACCTATTTTTCCCCACATTTCAGGGAAACAGTAAAGGTTAGAACAGACAAGCAAGACAGAATAGAAGATTGGGGATATAGTCATTAAAAGTGATCTGATGGCTCAGATATTTAATTCCAAATATTATAAAGAATTATGCTTTCAAATGACAAGGTATTTGAAATATATAACGGGTATTAAATCCCGAGTTTTCAATATAAAGATATTTTATTCAAAAAACTTCCGCTGAAAGAATATAACTTTGATATATTTACATAAAAAGGTACCAACTATTGGTCATACGCCTAGGCCCTAGGTCGGGGTGTGACAGCTACTCTAATTGAATGACATGTAGAATAATGGTTTTGCTTTAATAGTATATATAGGTAGATCAATGGATAAGATCATGAGAGCTACCACGTCATATTATCAAGTTCCCTCATTTTTTAAACTTCGTAAATACGATGTTACTTAAAAAAACATGTGTGATTATGCATGTATGATTATGAGAATAGGTCGTGTAATTATTATATAATTAGATGCTTCATAACTTTTTTAAATTGTGTTGTTTTTCTTTTTAGAACAGTGACATTTTTGTGAGTTAGGTCACCGCACTCCTCAAATTTGGAGAGCCCCGTTGCCATACTTTGGCCAAACTATGTTGTCTTAACTGGACCCATGCTGGCTTCAGAGTTTGACTAGTGCATTTCCCCTGCTGCCACCACAAGAGCAGAACTCTGAACTCTCTGGCTTCAGAGTTTGACTAGTGCGTTTCCCCACTTTGGCCAAACTATGTTGTCTTAACTGGACTCATGCTGGCTTCGGAGTTTGACTAGTGCGTTTCCCCTGCTGCCACCACAAGAGCAGAACTCTCTAGCGTAACACACAGTGGACTAAAACCTGGGGGGGGCTCGAGATTCGAACTGACAACCTCGCAAGGCCTAGCTGAAATCCTTTATTACCATAATCCACCAAAAGTGACATAAGTGAGAATCGAACTTGGATCTCCACGTGAGAGCAGCCTCCTACCATTAGACCACATCTAAAAATAAATTAAACAAAAGTTTATGTTATTGTATTGGATTAAATCATGTAACAACTATACTATTGAAAACCAATGAATGTGCATTGCAAAACTAAGAATTTAGTTAAATTAAATGAAAGGAGTTTGAAGATAAAGGATATAGCATACGTAATACCAACACAATAGATACTGATGATGTGAATCTTTAGACTGTATGTTGTGGACATGTGAGCAGGGGCGCGAGCCCACAACCATAATCATGTCAGTCACAAATACTGTAACAGACTCCAGCGAAGGTGCGCTATTGGCTCACCCACCCCAAAAGGCTCAAAGGGGATGGGGGGGGTGTTGGGGATTGAAAACGAGATGTCCAGACAGTGTCCCTTTATTCATAGAATTTAATGCAAGTTCGTAGTATTTTTCTTAGAATTTAATACAAATCATTAGTATTTTTCATAGGATTCAATGCAAATCAATTGTATTTAAGTCTAAATTTCATTTTATTGTGTTTGATTTGAAATTAGATGTTCATCTACACTCTTAATGTGTTTGATTGGGAAACGAGTTGGAACTTAATTGTATTTCTCAAATTCTTTCATGTAAAGAACTTCGGTAGTCCTTGCTAAATGTGAAGAGTACGTTCAAGCAAAGTAAATGCATTTTTCGACCACTTAAAGCTGGGGAGACTACTGCATCGAATCGAGGCGTCATCGAAGGTGTGTGACTTCTATGCCTTAGTGATAGATTCGAGTTACCATATTATTATTTTGTCAGACAAATTCATCATAAATTCAAATTCTTTTGATAGATTTTAACTCTTTTAACGTATTCCAACTGCTTTTAAAAAAATTTGAAACAAAACACACGGTCAGTTATTATCAAATCACGGGCTTTTTGAACATTGGACAGGAAACAAACATGGCAGTCAGTTATTATCAAATCATTTCCGTTGATATGAGTTTTATATAAGTTTCAATTATGCGTTCCTGTAATTTTTATATAGTTGTAAATTAAATATTATATATCATATATGTCACTTTTATCTATTAATGTATATAAATAAACCCAAAAAAAAAAGGTGATAAGTTATGAAATATAAAAATAATTAAGAAAGACGCAAAAGCTTCAAGAAAATTTAATGTATTATAAATTGGGTTGCATAGATATATCTGATGTTATGTAGCATTTATAAAGTAGTATGGTCCGTATGGGCTATAATCACAATAATAATACGCATCTTAATAAATTGGTATCAATGTGCTCAGTATTATCATTATATATAAGCTTATAAGCATTGTCCGTCGCGGACGTTAATGGCGTTTTGTCAATTAGTATAGTCGAATGTCTGGACTTTGTTAGTCGTTTTATAATAATAATAATAATAGAACCTCGTTACATTAGATAATAGTAAAGATCCCGCATATCTTTGCTTTTAACATTCGTGATCTTCTTGAGCTACACAAATTCACATAGTTTTCGAGGAGAAAGGTGAACTCATTTCACGTGATTTGTCTTGATTCGTTGTGGTGTTTATTATAAGGCACGAAATGTTGTGGTGTTTAGTGGCTTGGCGGTTATGATGGAATGAATGGTGGGAGACATAAAAGCCCTTGACTATCCACATTCACAAATAAACCCAACCCAAACTTTATTATAAGATTAATTTCTCTCTTTCATATACCCAATTCAATCAAATCCAAACTTTTCACACTCATTAGCAACACAACCTTTACTATTATTTATTAAATGAAAACAATTTATGATTATTTTTTTTTATTGAAAGTAGTTAGAAATATAAAAGATAATAATTTATTTCAAAAATAAATAAAATATTTAATTTTAAAATTAATATTTATTTATATTGAAAAATACATGTTTAAGCGAACTCTGTTTTTAATAAATTTTATACCGGTGTGTTCATAAAAAAACACTAAGCGCGTCTGTGTTTTTAGATTTTTATAAAAACATAATTATTAGGCGTTATTAGAAAAAATTAAAATTAGAGCTAAAACTAATTGTTATGAAAGAAAAAATAAAAAAAAATTAAAATTACATCCATTCATATGCTGACAAGTGGCGATGAGTAAGATTCCAAACTATGTTACACTCACAAACTAGTTTCTTCAAATTAAAGGTTTTTCAATTTTTTTTTTCAAATAGTGTTACAAACTTATTTGGGTTTGCCAATGAGAGTGGTTAGTTATTTATGGATTAAACGCAGGTTGGTGGGTTAGTGGTTCCATGAAAGGATTTATGTAGGTTTAAAATGTAAATAGGTGTGTTTGTAATTGTATATAAGGTGTTTTGTTAGTGAGATTCGGGATGCGGGCCAGTTACTTGCTAGGCGCGGCTTAAATGTATACGAGTGTTTATATAATTGCATTATAATACGTTGGTCGTTAAAAAAAACTCGTTATACTAGATTTCAACAACTATACTTAAATAGTTAAATACCAAAATAAATACTTACTAATTGGAAAATAGTAATAATAATACAAACAAACAACTATAATAATATAATAATTATTGTTATTATCAATGTTGTAAAGTAGGTTTTCAAAGCCATGTACTCCCTGAGTAATCGTGACATGGTTTTACTCCACATAGCTACCAAGACTCGATTAAAGGTGATCAACCATGGCCAGAATCAGATTTAGTCAAGCCAATTTTGACTTTAACAAATAGAACATGATTTTTATTTCTATAATATTAAATAACGAATATCATTTTTTTAATTAATGATTAACAATTTTTAGAATTATTTAGTATTTAAAAATATTTCTTTTAATTATGCTGATATTCACCTATTTTGTTATAAATAGGAAAATTGGTTTTTATTGGTCCCATATTTCATTTTGGTCGGCGTTGGTCCCAACTTTCATTTTGGCTGGCAACGGTCCCAACTTTAACATTCGTTTCTTCCACCAGTCCGCGACTGCGGAGTACTAACTCCGTTAAATATTTGCTGATGTGTCCATCTGAGGTGTCAAAAAAACATTACATGGCAACCAACGTGGATATGGTATTATACTTAACATATTACATTCATAATTCATTCCTAATTCTCCAACAACACACCCAAATCAAAATCCCCAATTTATCTCAAGAACCCTAATTGAATCATCTAATCAATTACAATCTCAAAACCGATTAAAACCCTAATTATCTCTTACACTACGCGAAGCTTCTACCGGAAGCTAACGAATCGATTAAAACCATTTACAATCGAGTGATGGGATGTACGGCACAGGTGTGGCTGGACATGAAGATGAACACCGACGGAACCATGCGGTTTACGGCGGACAGTGATTCGGACATCACGAGAGGCTTTTGCTCGTGTTTGATTTCGGTACTTGAAGGAGCCACGCCGGAGGAGGTGTTGGCGTTGAAGACGGAGGATGTGACATCTGCCCGATCCGACCCGACCCAGGTACCCGTTTCTCTTACCCGAACTCTTTCTTTTATGATTTAATATTTATTTATACTTATATTTTACTTTTAATAATAATATATATTTTCCTTCCCGCCTCTTTCTCTCTCTTTCTTTCCGCCGTCCCCTCCCTCTTCCTTCTCTCTTTCCGCCTTCTTTTCCCTCTTGTCGCCGTCCCGCCCTTAAGCCTTGTTTCCCTCAACTCTTTGCTTGTCCTTTGGTTCTTCCCGCCTAAGGATGTCTGCAGCTCCACGCGCCAGACTCCTTACATGGAAGCCTGCGTGAAGACATCTTGTTCCTGCGATGCGTGAAGAGAACTCTTCTCGCAGCGCGCTAAGAATGCATGTTCTTCCCGCAATGCGCTAAGAATGTATGTTCTTCCCGCGATGCGCTTAGAATTCTTGTTCTTCACGCAGCACGCTAAGGATTTGTGATTCTTCCCGCAGTGCGCTAAGGATTGTTGTGCCAGCCTTCGCGCTCGCGCACTCAGCCTTCCCGCGCTTAACCCTTGTATCTTCTGTTTATTCCAGCCTGTATGCTTTTGTGTTGTCTTATCTTCTGTGCTGTTGACCTAACCTATCTAATGTCTGAATAGTTACTTTCGGCGCAGCATGCGTACCAACCCCCATTGGTTGGTAGAAAAAGTGACTGACATTATCTTTTGAGATCTGCTTTTGCCATGCTTGACCAGTACCTTTATCTGACCCGCCCATGCCTGTTACTGTTTCCCTGACAGCTTTATCTTGCCCCCTGCAGCTGCCATATCTTTTGATATCTTTACTTTTCAGAACTTTTTACCGTTGATATCTTTTCTTTTACTTTTTGAGATCTTTTCCCCTTTTTCTAGGGTTTGTGTCTCCTAGGGTTTTCCTATAAATAATAATAATATTTTCATAACACATCACACACAAACACTTAATCTCTCCTGTTCTCTTGCTCCTTGCTCTCTGCCGTCTTCCTCTCTGCCTCCGTCGTCCTTCCTGTTCTGCCCTGCTTTTCCGGTAATATATATTATATATAATAATTTACTTATTTAATTATGCTAACTTATAATCAAGACTTAAAACAAATCATTAAAACAATAATCTTATTTATAGGTTAACTTGTGCTTGTTTAAAGTTGGTTCTTGCTTTATCTTACACCGCATCGTTTATCAAGTGAGTTATCTCGTATCTAATCCCTTTTTATTTTAAATGCTTTGGGATGTTCATGTGTTCATACAAAACTTGAGTCTTAAACTGTTTATGAACTTTAGTCGCGCAGTATCCCATGTGTTGAGGACGTAGACTTGGCTGTTTATTTGTATGTGTGGATCATTAACCGTCTTGTCGGTCTATTCCGCAGTTTTCATGGTACCATTAGATGAACACGGGAGAACATTCGTTTATGATTTTCTCTTTTGTTTACACATGCACAGTTAGTCTTGTTTGTGAGCTCAATTGTGAGCACTGGCAGTCTTGTCTCTTAGAGTTGGTCCCGATCAGATTACACCCTTGTTGAAAACCAGACATACACATGTTGCGCGCAGATTTATTGTTATCTATGTATTGTATTAAACTTGATTTCTCACCAACACGCAAGTGTTTGACGTTTATTTTAACACATGTTCAGGTTTGCAGTAGCTGTTTTGGAGCTTGTGGACACGTAGGAAGTTTTTACTTTTGGACCTAGAATTAAAATGTATCAAGACAAGTTAATGTTGTTCGAATGTTATAATTTATAATATATTGATTTATGTTTGATTTATGTTCTTTATTTTCCCCGCTGCGCGTGCGCGATAAAATGTGTATTAATAAATATTGACACCAATAGTGTCGCGAGTAATGAAGCAATATGTGGCGCCCCGATGTATAATCCGCCTTTGGTCGGGGTGTTACAGATTGGTATCAGAGCTCGTTGACTTTAGGATAGGTGGTTAGACGTAACGGCCTAGAATACCTAAGAGTCCCTTCTCGCGCATGAGAGAAATCTCATGTTTGCGCGCTTATTGTTAATTACTCGTTATTTATGAATATGCTCGCGCTTGCGCAGTATATGATTTTATGTTTTATTCCGCGATATTTCGATTTTTGCTGAATTTCGATTTTTATTGATTTTTCTTGCCTATTCGTTTGTTGGGATTTGAAGATCCGAAAAGTCATGGTGATACATGAATAGTTGATTTTCAATTTCCATTTACGATTATGTTCTGAGGTTGGAAACTTGAAAAGTCATGGTGATACATGAATTGTCAACCTCCAATACTCATTTTCTTGTATATTTTATATTGAGGATTGAAAAGTCATGGTGATACGTGAATCGTCAACCTCCAATGCTCGTTTGCTCGTATATTTTAAATTGGGAATTCGGAAAGTCATGGTGATACATGAATTGTCGATTCTTGATTCGAATTTGTTACCTTTATTAAGTCTGCATTTAGGATCATTTAATCTACTTTAACTTTTGATAGCATCTAACTCCGTGAAACCAAGCCTTATAAGATTAAAACTTTGCGATAAAAACCAAGATATTAACTAAAATTAAAATTTTTATAGAATGCCTCCGCTATCTCGCCGATTTCAGAGAAGAGAAGCCTCGCGCATGCGTAGACAGCAACGTTCCCAGGAAATGGCCGCCGCGATAGCCCAAGCCTTGAGCCAAAACAATACCTCCAGTTATAACATTAAGTCCTTTAATGCGGGTAACCCTCCGAAGTTCACAGGTCTTGAAGGAGCCACCGTGATGCTCCAGTGGCTCGAGAAGATTGAAAACGCTTTCCTCCATACCCAATGCCCCTCAGACAGACGAACCCTATATGCTTCCAGTGTCCTGGAATCCAGAGCGCTTACATGGTGGAATGGAGTAGCTCATGCGCGTGGCGCAGAGGCTGCTTCTAGCATGACATGGGAGGAATTCAAGGAAATTCTTACGCGAGAATTCTGCCCTCCCAACGAAGTTAAGCGCCTGGAGGAGGAATTTTGGAATCTTAAGCAATACAGCGGTGAAGCGCGCGAGTACGCGACGCGCTTCCACGAGCTAAGCTTACTGGTCCCTCACCTTGTTACCCCTTCACGCCGAGCAATCGAGAAATTCCTTGGGGGTCTCCCCATGGAAATTCAAGATTCTGTATGGGCCAGAAACCCAGTTACCCTCTCTGACGCCATTGAGTTGGCCGCTGTGCTCAGCGACAACCATGTCAGAGCAGGAACTCTGTTCCTGCGGGGAACTGAGAAGACCAAAACCACCAAAACTGTCCCTGAACCCGCAGAAACCAAACCAGAACCCTCAAACCGTAACAACCTCAAGCGCAGGCGCAAGGCCTATGCGCTTACCAACCCGCCCATTGTCCAGCAACCCGTTTACCAACCCCCAGTTTACGCGCCTAACCCACTGTCAACCTACCCAGCACCTCCTGTAGTCCATAACTATGCCTTAACCAATCCAGCACTCCCTGCCCCGCCAACTAAGAAACCTTACACAGGAAACCATCCCTTTTGCCCAACCTGTAGATTTCACCACCCAACCCAAACCCCGTGTCGACTTTGTAACCGATGTGGCCGTACTGGTCACACTGCTGAGAACTGTAGAGTCCTTCTCGCCAATCCAATTGCGCCAACACCACCAGTCTACCCGCAGAATCCACAACCAACCTACCAAAACCCACGACCCAGATCGTGCTTTAACTGCGGTGATCCCAGTCATTTCCGGAACGCGTGCCCGAGGCTACAAGTGCAAATCACACAAGCGAATCCGGTGAACCAGATTTCAAACCAAGTAACGCGTGGACGAGCTTTTAACATAACCGCGCACCAAGCGCAAGCGAATAATGACGTAGTTAATGGTACATTTTTACTTAACGGATTTTATGCATCTATGCTTTTTGATACTGGCGCCGATAGAAGTTTTATCTCTCGCGCCTTTGAGCTGAAGCTTGCGCGACCGCGCGATAACTTAAAAGAAGATTTTTCAGTTGAATTGGCTAATGGCGAAACTGTTTTAATAAACTCGGTAATTAAAGATTGCACGCTTAACCTTAACGAAAACGATTTTCTGATCGACCTCATCCCTATGCCTCTTGGAAGCTTTGATGTTATCATTGGTATGGACTGGCTCTCGAAGAATCGCGCCGAAGTTATTTGCGCCAAGAAATTGGTTCGCCTACCTCGAGAAAATGGTGATCTTTACATTTACGGCGAAAAACCCTCCTGTGGTCTTAAACTTATGTCTTGCGCCGAAGCCCAAAGACTCATGCGGAAGAAGTATATTGCATTCCTAGCCCATGTGGTTAAACCCGATGAAGGAAAGAAGCTTCGCGATATCCCTGTTGTGCGTGATTTCCCTGAAGTTTTTCCTGATGATCTTCCTGGTATCCCTCCCGCTCGTGAAGTCGAGTTCCGTATTGATCTTGTCCCTGGTGCTTCCCCCGTGGCTAAATCTCCTTACCGTCTTGCACCCGCTGAGATGCAAGAATTGGCCAGCCAACTTCAAGAGTTGACTGCTAAAGGATTCATTCGCCCTAGCTCTTCGCCCTGGGGTGCTCCGGTGTTGTTCGTTAAAAAGAAAGATGGATCGTTTCGCATGTGTATTGATTACCGCGAGTTGAACAAACTCACCATTAAAAACCGGTATCCCTTACCGCGTATTGACGACCTCTTTGATCAACTCCAAGGTGCCTCTTGTTTCTCGAAGATTGATCTCCGCTCTGGTTATCACCAGTTGCGCATCCGCGATGAAGATGTCCCGAAGACTGCTTTTCGAACTCGTTATGGCCATTTTGAATTCTTGGTCATGTCCTTCGGTCTAACCAACGCACCCGCCGTTTTCATGGATCTTATGAATCGGGTGTGTAGGCCTTTCTTGGATAAATTCGTGATCGTGTTTATCGATGATGTTCTGGTGTATTCTAAGACCAAGGCCGAGCATGAGCAACATCTCCGATTGGTATTGCAAAAGCTTAGAGCCGAGCAACTCTATGCTAAGCTTTCCAAGTGTGAATTTTGGTCTGATGAAGTACAGTTTCTTGGTCATGTTGTAAGCAAGATGGGTATTCATGTCGACCCATCCAAGATTGAAGCAATCAAGAACTGGATTACGCCATCCTCTCCTTCTGAGATCCGTTCCTTTCTAGGCTTAGCTGGTTATTACCGGCGCTTTATTTCGAACTTCTCGAAGATCGCTTTGCCTTTAACAGCTCTGACGCACAAAGGTAAACCGTATATTTGGGGCTCGAAGCAAGAAGAAGCCTTTCTAACGCTCAAGCGTTTGTTGTGTGAAGCTCCTGTTCTTGCGCTACCTGAGGGTAATGATGATTTTGTCGTGTATTGCGATGCATCCAACCAAGGTCTCGGTTGTGTTCTTATGCAACGAGGCAAGGTTATCGCTTACGCATCAAGGCAACTTAAGGTTCATGAAAAGAATTATACAACTCACGATCTCGAACTTGGTGCAGTTGTTTTTGCCTTGAAGATCTGGAGACACTACCTTTATGGTACTAAGTGTATCCTCTACACTGACCATAAAAGCCTTCAGCATATCTTTGATCAAAAGGAACTTAACATGAGGCAGCGCCGATGGAACGAACTCATCAGCGATTACGATTGTGAGATCCGGTATCATCCTGGTAAGGCTAATGTGGTAGCCGATGCGCTCAGCCGAAAACCCTGCCAGCTTAACTGTATCTTGCCGCGCACCCAGCTTCACTTCGCGCCGATTCAAAGCAACCTTGAATCGCGTATTCGTGACGCGCAGCGCGCATCCATCAGTAATGGTAACCTTCGCGCCGAGTTAGCGTGTGGCGCGGAAGCACTCTTTGTCCCTAATCTGAGTGGAATTCTCTGCTATCTTAATCGCATCTGGATTCCCTTTGATGAGAATCTTCGCGCTGATATCCTGAGTGAAGCGCATAAATCTCGATATTCCGTTCATCCTGGCGCTGATAAGATGTACAAGGATTTGCGCATTACTTATTGGTGGCCCGGTATGAAAAAGGATATTGCTGTGTTCGTAGCTAGATGTCTGACTTGTTCTAAAGTGAAAGCTGAACACCAACGCCCATCTGGTTTGCTCGAACAACCAGAAATTCCTACGTGGAAATGGGAATGTGTAGCAATGGACTTTATTACCAAGTTACCTTTGACAACAAGTAAACATGATAGCATTTGGGTAATAGTGGATCGATTGACTAAGTCTGCTCACTTCCTGCCCATTCGTGAAAACTACCGTGTTGAGCAACTCGCGCAGCTGTATGTCAAGGAAATTGTCTGCCGCCATGGTACTCCTTTGAGCATCATATCCGATCGCGATGGCCGTTTTATATCTCGCTTTTGGAAATCTCTCCAATCTGCGCTAGGAACTCGCTTGGACATGAGTACGGCATATCATCCTCAGACTGACGGTCAGTCTGAGCGAACTATTCAAACTCTTGAGGATATGCTCCGATCTTGTGTTCTTGATTTTGGAGGTAATTGGGATTCGCACCTGCCTTTGATCGAGTTCTCTTATAATAACAGCTATCATTCCAGTATTGGTATGGCCCCATTTGAAGCACTTTACGGTCGTAAGTGCCGCTCCCCGATTTGTTGGAGCGAAGTGGGAGAAGCTCAAATCACAGGACCCGAACTTGTTCAAGAGACAACCGATAAAATCGCCAAGAT
The DNA here is from genome assembly GCF_021521415.1 of Bidens hawaiensis. NCBI lineage: Eukaryota > Viridiplantae > Streptophyta > Magnoliopsida > Asterales > Asteraceae > Bidens > Bidens hawaiensis. Next base: position 393,168 of record NW_027492246.1, on the reverse strand, counting down.
CCGTGATCATCTGCTGACTGCTAGAAGCCGACAGAAGAGTTACGCAGATCGCAGACGAAAGCCTCTCGAATTTCAAGTTGGTGATCTTGTTCTCCTCAAAGTGTCGCCTTGGAAAGGTGTTGTCCGCTTTGGGAAGAAGGGTAAGCTTGCTCCTCGTTATGTTGGTCCATTCAAGATTCTCGCGCGTGTGGGAAAAGTTGCCTACAGACTTGACCTGCCGCTCGCGCTCAGTAATGTGCATCCAACGTTCCATGTTTCCAATCTCAAGAAGTGTTTAGCTGACGAGAACCTTCACATTCCACTTGATGAAGTTCAAGTTGATGAATCCATGCATTTCATTGAGAAGCCTGTTGAGATTATGGATCGCGAGGTTAAGCAAACCAAGCGCAGTCGTATCCCTATCGTGAAAGTTCGCTGGGAGTCCAAGCGCGGAGCCGAGTTTACATGGGAAAGGGAAGATCAAATGAAGATCAAGTACCCGCACCTGTTCTCTGCGCAACCTACTTCGAGATAAATTTCGGGACGAAATTTCTTAAAGTAGGGGAGACTGTGACATCTGCCCGATCCGACCCGACCCAGGTACCCGTTTCTCTTACCCGAACTCTTTCTTTTATGATTTAATATTTATTTATACTTATATTTTACTTTTAATAATAATATATATTTTCCTTCCCGCCTCTTTCTCTCTCTTTCTTTCCGCCGTCCCCTCCCTCTTCCTTCTCTCTTTCCGCCTTCTTTTCCCTCTTGTCGCCGTCCCGCCCTTAAGCCTTGTTTCCCTCAACTCTTTGCTTGTCCTTTGGTTCTTCCCGCCTAAGGATGTCTGCAGCTCCACGCGCCAGACTCCTTACATGGAAGCCTGCGTGAAGACATCTTGTTCCTGCGATGCGTGAAGAGAACTCTTCTCGCAGCGCGCTAAGAATGCATGTTCTTCCCGCAATGCGCTAAGAATGTATGTTCTTCCCGCGATGCGCTTAGAATTCTTGTTCTTCACGCAGCACGCTAAGGATTTGTGATTCTTCCCGCAGTGCGCTAAGGATTGTTGTGCCAGCCTTCGCGCTCGCGCACTCAGCCTTCCCGCGCTTAACCCTTGTATCTTCTGTTTATTCCAGCCTGTATGCTTTTGTGTTGTCTTATCTTCTGTGCTGTTGACCTAACCTATCTAATGTCTGAATAGTTACTTTCGGCGCAGCATGCGTACCAACCCCCATTGGTTGGTAGAAAAAGTGACTGACATTATCTTTTGAGATCTGCTTTTGCCATGCTTGACCAGTACCTTTATCTGACCCGCCCATGCCTGTTACTGTTTCCCTGACAGCTTTATCTTGCCCCCTGCAGCTGCCATATCTTTTGATATCTTTACTTTTCAGAACTTTTTACCGTTGATATCTTTTCTTTTACTTTTTGAGATCTTTTCCCCTTTTTCTAGGGTTTGTGTCTCCTAGGGTTTTCCTATAAATAATAATAATATTTTCATAACACATCACACACAAACACTTAATCTCTCCTGTTCTCTTGCTCCTTGCTCTCTGCCGTCTTCCTCTCTGCCTCCGTCGTCCTTCCTGTTCTGCCCTGCTTTTCCGGTAATATATATTATATATAATAATTTACTTATTTAATTATGCTAACTTATAATCAAGACTTAAAACAAATCATTAAAACAATAATCTTATTTATAGGTTAACTTGTGCTTGTTTAAAGTTGGTTCTTGCTTTATCTTACACCGCATCGTTTATCAAGTGAGTTATCTCGTATCTAATCCCTTTTTATTTTAAATGCTTTGGGATGTTCATGTGTTCATACAAAACTTGAGTCTTAAACTGTTTATGAACTTTAGTCGCGCAGTATCCCATGTGTTGAGGACGTAGACTTGGCTGTTTATTTGTATGTGTGGATCATTAACCGTCTTGTCGGTCTATTCCGCAGTTTTCATGGTACCATTAGATGAACACGGGAGAACATTCGTTTATGATTTTCTCTTTTGTTTACACATGCACAGTTAGTCTTGTTTGTGAGCTCAATTGTGAGCACTGGCAGTCTTGTCTCTTAGAGTTGGTCCCGATCAGATTACACCCTTGTTGAAAACCAGACATACACATGTTGCGCGCAGATTTATTGTTATCTATGTATTGTATTAAACTTGATTTCTCACCAACACGCAAGTGTTTGACGTTTATTTTAACACATGTTCAGGTTTGCAGTAGCTGTTTTGGAGCTTGTGGACACGTAGGAAGTTTTTACTTTTGGACCTAGAATTAAAATGTATCAAGACAAGTTAATGTTGTTCGAATGTTATAATTTATAATATATTGATTTATGTTTGATTTATGTTCTTTATTTTCCCCGCTGCGCGTGCGCGATAAAATGTGTATTAATAAATATTGACACCAATAGTGTCGCGAGTAATGAAGCAATATGTGGCGCCCCGATGTATAATCCGCCTTTGGTCGGGGTGTTACAGAGGATTTGGGAGATTTGAGTGTTATTGGAGTGAATCTGAAGCTTGATTCTAATTCTAGGGTTTAATACTTGGCATAATGTGTTGAGTTGTATGCAGAAGAGGACCAAGGCGATTGTCTTAATGTTGTCAATTCTTCTAATGATCTGGATTTGAGATTGTAATTGATTAGATGATTCAATTAGGGTTCTTGAGATAAATTGGGGATTTTGATTTGGGTGTGTTGTTGGAGAATTAGGGATGAATTATGAATGTAATATGCTAAGTATAATACTATATCCACGTTGGCTGCCATGTAATGTTTTTTTTGACACCTCAGATGGACACATCAGCAAATATTTAACGGAGTTAGTACTTCGTCAGTCGCGGACTGGTGGAAGAAACGAATGTTAAAGTTAGGACCGTTGCCAGCCAAAATGAAAGTTTGGACCAGCGCCGACCAAAATAAAATAGTTGGGACCAATAAAAACCAATTTTCTTTATAAATATTAGTAAACTTATGATATTTGACATACATATAACATCAAAAAATGTATTTTCTTTATATTTACCATGTCCGAGTACTCCCTGAATACTCCGAGTATACTCAACTCTCCACTTGACCGGCTAACGGTTTTTGCAACCTTCGTTATTATTATTAAATGATAACAGGTTGGTTAGTGTGTTCACTTCTAGTCATATCAAACGTTGTGGACGAAACTAATAATTTTAGTAAATCTAGCCAAACATAGTATTAAAGCAGTACAAATTGTTAGTATGATGTTCACAAATTTAAATGCCAATAAATGGCTACCAATTACCTAACCTCATTTATAGATCAATGAATCTTACATGCTGTGTTGTTTGCTTACCCCCATGTCATATTATCCATATCAACTTATTTATAGCCTCAAAAATGATATAAAAAAGCCATATATGTTACTTTCAATTTCAATTTCAATTTCAATTTCAATTTCAATTTCAATTTCAATTTCTTCCTGCAATATTATCTCTCGTCACGCTAGCTACCACTCGAAATATGGGTTCGCAACACGGGTGGAACCATTTTATCCCATGCTTAGCCATATTGGTTATGTTGGCTTGTGGTGTTACAAAAGCAGATATAGAGAGTGATAAAAAACAGTGTGCGGATAAGTTAGTTGCGTTAGCCTCTTGTTTAGCTTATGTTGGTGGTCAAGCACCGTGCCAGCAGCACCACCTAAGGATTGTTGTACTGGGATCAAGCAGATCGTGACGAATAGTATGGTGTGTTTATGCATTTTGGTCAAGGATCACAATGATCCGAGTCTTAATCTAAAGATTAATGACACACTTGCATTGGGTCTACCCAGTGCGTGCCAGACACCTGTCAATATCTCTGATTGTGTTGGTAAGAGCTAGTACTAGAGGCTGGTTCAAGCCTGTTTGCTCGAGCAGACTGGTTTGAACCAGCCTTCTAATGTTTATTGAACTATGTGTTGTGTTTAGATCTTTTACACTTGCAACCAGGCTCGCCAGATGCTAAAGTGTTTGAGGACTATGAAAAACGCCTCACGAGTGACAACACCACCACTACCATAACTCCACCAGGTACCATAATTCTTTTTTATGCGTTTTACCAAATTTATATGGCCACACCTAAAGGTTAAGATGAACAACTATATAGGTGACAAAATCGGGTTGAGTGACTAGTATTTCTATACGGGTAATGGTTGGGACGAGTCGGGTTGGCTGGGTTGATCACTAATACTTTTATGTAAGTGTTTTGAGTACACTTTGGGCTAGTTTCAGTTTTGACGTAGAGCAAAAGCACAAAAGATAAACATAGAGAATTCTTACAAGAAAACGCTATATTATTGACCTATAATAAGCTAGACATTACTAAAAGACTCTTTCTATAAGGAATTCTATATTTTATATATTTGTCAAATCTTTAAAACAGATAACCGGTAAATAAATTTGTAATTAAGGCAAAATGATTCACCGTAAGTTTTTACACAAATGGAAAAATTAAAAATGTACGAAAACTAGGATAAATTTAGTAATGAAATCTGAGGCTCACGTTATTGATACGGGTCCGGCAGCTAGGCCAAATCACTATAGACCCCATAACTTCACTCATAGCTTAAGTAATGCAACTTTTTTATGTCGGACTCATTTATGGTCGGTTTCCTATGTTTAGCTAGTCCAAATATATATGAATTTTGAATGAATTTTTATCATATTTGTTTTAACTCTAGAACTATACTTTAAAAACTAAATTAAATTTTGTATCTAACTTTTAAATTGTTATAATTATATTCTAAACAAGTTATAACATGTGTCTTACAACAATCTTTTAAGAACAACTAATAGTAACTGACATGCTGCCTAACTCATTCCAATCATCTATTTATTTTTAATGATTTATTAATTAATAAATAATGTTGTTTTGAAGGAACCCCAATGAAAGGGAATTCATCATCACCAATAAGTGATGGAGGAAGCAGAAACACACACTTGGGACTTCAAATTGTGGGGCTCTTATTTATTATGGTGTTGATTCACCTCAGTGTTGTGTCCAATGAGATTGCTAATTATCAGTGATGTTTTTTTAGGTGTTTGAATGATGTTTTAAGATAACATGTTTAAATACTTTGCTATAAATAATTAAGAGTTTTGATTTATAATTCTGTGTGATTAAAAGTTTAAAACCTACATGCATGTGATATATTTGCTTCATATATTGGTTTTAAATAATCTCAACTATCATATTTTAGTCGCTGTCGATCTTAACTAATGAAATGGATGGCGACAACCTTTAAGCATGTTTGCTTCCAACGATCCACGACTAACAGAAGCGTAACTTAATTAGTTTTCTATTGCAAAAAAAAAAAAAAAAAAAAAAAAAAACGTTTTCGCCGGAACCCTAGGTGGTGGTCGCCGGAAAACTCCTTTTTCAGGTGGAAACCGTCGATGGTGGTGTTCATATGGTGGTGGTCAGCGGCAGGGCTGTCTTTGAGAACCCTTTAAAATTTGGGCCTGGGACGAGAAAAAACGGGCCCCTAAAATCGTGTTCTCAATTATGTTATGTATAATTTGACAATAAAAAAGAGTACTAGTTGTGAGAATTGAACCCATGACCTTTGTTTTCAGAGTTTAAAACACTTTCCATCCAACCAAGATGTCATTTTTGTAGGTCTTTATGTTAAAACAAAATTATATATAAAATATAAAATTTATTTTTTTAACAATTATGGGCCTCTTGGGATCCACCACCCTCCTCGCCCTCCCCTTGGGTCGGGCCTTGTCAGCGGTGGTGGTGGTGGTGTTCGCGTAGTGGTGTTTATGTGTTCAGGTTGAGTGGGGGTGGCGTTTAGGTGGTAATGGTGGTGATGTTCAGGTTGAGTTTTACTACGACAAAGGAGTTTTCCGGCAAAAACGTTTTTCCGACGGCTGGAGACTAATGGAGTTACACTTCCGTTAATCATGAATCGTTCAAAATAAACATGTGACATGATGGGATTATTAATAGTTATTTCATTAGGTGGAAACTACAGTTATCAAAATATGATATATAGTCATGATTATTTAAAACCAATATACTTATTTCCTAAAAATATATGTATATGCTTGATATTGATAATTGATAGACCAATCATGCAACTTTATTCCCCTTACTTTTAATCACTATATTTGTTAACTATGTCCATTTGAAAATAGGGATCCACAAAAATTTAAGAAAATTATGACTTTAAAAATTATCTTAAAATTAAATTTCTTTTTTATTAGATCCTAAAATAAATATGTACTTATTTGTGTTTAGATTGCAAAGAAGTTGCAATGTGAAATTAAAGGGTAGTTGGGTTGAATCAACAAATTAAAAAAGATGAGTAATGCATTGCTATATCTTATTTGAAATTTTGAATTGATGTATGAATTCACTTAAATCATACCTTCTAAAACATTAATTAAAACAAAAATTTCCACAAGTATTCACTAATAATTTACGTTTGAAGCCACCATCATCAATGATCATTCTTTATGATCATTTGTAGTGTGGTTCATTTTTGTTAACAGTCACATATAATTTTTTATGTACTCTGTACGTGATGACTCAATGGTAAAAATTCATCATCAGCTGATTCACCCAGCCGTACGGAGCTCTTAAGCGACTCAAAGTTATCTCAGTTTCAGGAGAAACCCATTCCGCCCGAAGGGAACCGGCAGGAGTGAAGGTTAGTGAGGGCCCGGGGTCCCTCCCTGTTTTTACATAGTGCAAATTTACCCGTTTTCAACTAAAATTTGAGTCCGTCCTTGCGTTTATCAATTTTTTAATACATTGGTAGATAATTTTTCTAGATTATTGAATTATTTCAAAGATTATAGTTTTTTGATTTAAGGAAAAACGAGTAAAATCTTTGAAGTATAACAGTTATGAGACAGATATACCTTAGATCTCAATTGTCTCTGAACCTTTGTGATGAGTGATCAATCCAATCATTATCTTCCTATGGCCTCCTGCCTTTACGGAAATAAAAATGACTCCAAGACTCCAGATTTCATAACAAAACTCAGAGATGTTGATAAAAAGGAATATTTTATTTCATAACTGTTCTTCCAGGAGGAAGAACTTCAAGATATTTACATCATTTTCCCCTAAGGGGGAGCTTACTCACACATAGCTAGGATTATAAGGAAATTAAATTTTTAGGGAGAGTATCCGATGCCTCTATCCCTTACCATTCTTACAATATATAGGAAAAACAATGAACGTAAAGTTCTTTTTGTTTACGTAAGTACTTACGTAATTATCTTCATAATTGAACCCGTGTGGGGTCTCAATTACGTGTCCTCCATTATTTCACCGAGAGGTTGTCGGATGGCTAGGTTGGAGAAAAAGTTGGATCAGTTGATGGGTGTGGGAGTGAAAGAAAGAGGTAAGTCAGGAAAAGCGTATCCAGTTTGTGAGGGTTGTGGAGGAATAGGCCATGTGGTGGCCACTTGTGGAGTTGTGTTGGAAGACAAGGAAGAAGAGGAGGTGAACTTTGTTCAGGGTGAGAAGAGGTACAATAATAATATGAATTCAAACACCTATCACCCGGGCCTCCGAAACCATCCCAATTTCAGTTACGGAAACCCGAACACGCAACAAAACCCGAATTTTCAAGGTAATTCCCAAAAATCAGGTTATCAGTCGAATCAGCGTCCATATGGGAACGAGAGGGGTAGCGAACGTCTCATCCAAGCTTCGCCATTGCGAACTGAAGATCATAAATAGTTTCAATAAAGTGGATATTCATGGATAAAGTATGAAGTGTTGCTTTTTCTTAAATAAACTTTTTGTCTTAAACAAAAAAACAATATATTTCTTTGATTAATTACCTCTAGTGGTAGCATATTTTACTTTGTTGAAAACGGGTACTACGGGACAAAGTGTCACATAATCACGGTCGGACTGTTATCATATTTAATTAGGTCTTATTATTTAAAAATCGACCGACTAAACTAGGGTATAAATGAGCCAAAACGAGTTTGGCTTGCTAAGTTTCTGGTCGTTCGTCTAAGTTCGACTCGCTTAGTTTCAAGCTTGACTAGCTCTGAATCGATATGTGGTTTTGGTTCATGAGTGGTCTTTTCAAGCTTGAATACCTATTAGGATGTTTGATAGTTCGTAATAATTCTATTAAGAGCCTAAATTTAAATCGGTCCGATAGAGATGCAAGCGATCTTAGGGGAGAGGATTTTCTAAACAATTTTGAAAAATGAAAAAAAAATTAGTGACCTTTAACAACACCTAACAGACTCAACAAACAATTACCATAGACCCCTTATAAAATGAACTAATGACTAAGAGGCCCCTTTATTCTAATCACTCTTTTATTACGTGACACAATTAAAGGTAGAGTGTGTATGGTTTACTAAAAGGACACATTTTAATGATTCACGAAGACTCTTAATAGGTTAGAAACATGTTGAATGATTCAGATGCTACCTCTTAAGTGTCAAGCCTATTAATAGTTCAGTACAAAATTATCAACAGCCCTCATTGTTTACTAGCTATTTTATTTGTGTATATATATATAACTTTTATACACATCATAGTATATTAATTAGTTATTTTTAACACAATTTATATATACTAATACTTATTATGTAGATATACATTAAATATATTAAATAAAATTATATAATGTTGAGCTCGTTTAGACTCGCAGTTGTATTCGAGCTCGATAATTTGGGGTTTGAAACTCGCAATTCTAACCTTTAACAAAGGCATTTCATTAACAAACTTACAAGTTACAACTCACCAAATTGTACATTTATTCGAACAAGATTACAATAAGAGTTTATTCATACAACACACTCAAATGGCAATCGATCGCCACTATGCTTCTTATATCCGAAATGGAAGAAATAACGCAACATTAATGGCTTCAAACAACTCGATCTTATGCAACCTTCTTGATCACTCTATCAATGTATCCTGCTTTACGTGGAAGCTGTAAAACAAATGATTTCAAGCATAATTAGTCTAAGATTTGTGGGTTTGTGGTACATAACCGAATTACAGCATCCATAAATTAAAACGTAGAAGCAGAAGTCAGCTGTCTTATGCAATGTTTTCAAGACCGGATCTGCTGGTGGGATCAGGGTTCGAACTCGTGGACGGCTCAGTTCGATGGATTGGTCATTGGACTGGTTCAATAAATTTATTTTTCTTTTTGTAATTTTTTTAAAAATATATTTTTTTAAGCAGCCAAGTGTGGAACCCAAAGTCCTTGTATTAATAGAAAGCATTTCAAAGGTATTAATATTGTAATTCTAAAAATATAAGCTATATATTTTAAATAAATTTAGTATATTTTATTTAAAAAAAGGTATTGTTTTATTATTTTCATTTTTTCTTTTGAAAACAATTTTTAATATGTATTTTTGTGTATACTTTACTTAACAATGTACTTATATCAATAGTCTATCAACATTAAATAGTTTACCTTAGCAATGATGTTAGATGAGTGATCACAAGCAGCAAGGGCACTATCTTTGCAAGTCGGAATTGGCACAAACAAGGCAATATCAGACTGGACAGTGGTACCGCCAAGAGTGAACTCAAGACTGCTACCGACAACTTCGATTACATCAATATTTGCCCAGCCTTCAGGCGTCTGTGCCTGAAGGCCTTTCACATTGGTAATTATACCGTAGCTGATCGTTCCAGAGATCACAGTGTCAAAGGAAACAAGGTATTCGTACTTCACGTAGCATGGTTTCTTAAGGTAGATTACAAAGGTGCCATCTGCGTCGTTTGCCTCGTAAGATGCAACCGAATCAGGTACAATGCCAGATGGGAATCCGAATTGGTTGACAAGGTCATATATTGTGGGGGCCGCGTAGGTTAAAGCCGCAAATGCGAGTAGGGTGAAGAGGAGGAGAGACATTTGGGAAGATGCCATGGTTAATTGATGTAGTAAGTTGTGAGGACTCTAATAGAATGGATGATTGTATTTATAGGCAACAAGACCTACACTATATATTTTAAAGTTAATTCAAAATTTTAATATAATCACTAATCTAGAATTTTCAATATATATTTAAAAATAGACAAAAATAAAAAAAATTAAAAAAAAGGAGTCACAAGAGATAAGTTAAAATAAAGGGAATCTTGGTATAAATTATTTGATTAATTATTTCATCATTATTAATCTATATTAATATGCCTATCTCATATTAATGGTCCTATTGTCTTATGTAAGAGGCCACTCTTGTTTGTGTTAAACAAATGTTAATCTTGACCATAATAATTATTGATTCTTAATCTAACGGTGCTAGCTCATTAGCTATGTAAGTGTGAAAAGGTTTCAAATATATAATTGTATATTTGATAGTTATAATTATTAGTTTTTACTATGATAATTACATGTTTGAAATATCAAACAAAAATAATTTTCCAATCAACACCTAAATCAGACATTATATCAAATAGAATTGATTTGAACAAAGTAAATATATTATAGGCCTATTATATTTATATAAGTAAAATTGTGACTATTTTTTTCACCTCAACTTCTCTCATTACATAAACGTATATGGGGTTGACGGACCCCCATTGCAGATGCTCCAACGCACTAGAGAGCCAAGCGCTTCCATGCAGCATTTAGAAAACTTCACGGATCAAAGGAACCCCCCCCCCCTCCCCAAACACACACACCCCTTCCACTTTCACATGAGTTTTTTGTGAATGTCTTTACACCCGAACCGGGAACCATCGAAATCTCTCTCCGTCGCATCCTATTCATGGGGTCGAAATACCAGATTGGAGAGGCTCTAACATTCATTATAGACACAAATTTGGATTAATATATAGTTGCTATGTGTTAGTTTTTATCCTTGGTGAAGAGTGCTTTAATGGAACTTCAAAATACCGGTGTTTATTTGAATATAACGGGAGCTCCTTAAACTAAAAATAACTGATTAATTGGTTAACTCGAGAATCACTTAAAACAATTTAAAATACTAAAGAGCCGGTCAAAATCAAAGAATTCTAGTAAAAGAAATACGAAAAATCTCTAATGCATGCTTTCCTTTCTTTAATGACCAAACGGTTGAACCAGTGTCACTTTCAGCATGTTTGATACTTTACACTAACCGGCGTAAAAAAAAACCCGTTGCACTCACTTATACATAAAAGTAAAAAACAAAAGTACAAAACATGTGAATATTTTTATTTTATTATTTTTTTGATTTAAACTCTATAATTTGTGTACACATATATAGCATTAGCCACCACATTAGACCTTTGAATAATTAATCCCATTTTCTCACTAGTTTTTAATTCTAGTGTGCACTAACTTTGACTAGTTTATGTGGTCTTCCGCAGCCGTTTAGATCAAACTTCATTAATATTCTTATTAATTATTAGACAAATGTGATAATTGCACAATAATATATTCCAACATGTTTTGTAGTTTTATCCAAAATCCAAATGAAATTGCCTAGTATTCCATCTCTTATATATTTAAATAGTGTGGATCCAAAGGGATAAGGTATTAGGTATCATAAGGATCCAATTAATTTAAATCCAAATGCTTTTTTTACGAAACTAGAAAATTGCTCTCTTAGCCATGGTTCACCGTCGGATTTTAAAAAATATATATAATACTAACCGACGCATCACAAACAAATTTATTATTTTTTTCTTTTTAAGTATTTACTGCAATGTTTTTTATTCATAAAAATCCAAAATAACATAAATGTATATAGACACAAATCAAACCAAAGAAAAACCTACAAGTTCCAGGGGCGGGTATAGAAGGTGCCGGGATATCCCTCAAGTTTCACTACGAAGCGCAAAACAAACTTTTCCTTCTCCGTTTTATGTATTCAAAAGCTTATGAGCATATATTAAAAGTCCGAAAAAAAATTTATACCCACGAAATTTTCTTTTAAATCCGTCACTGAAATTCAACGTATTGTTCACAAATTGTAAACTTGCAGGTGATCACCATCATAAAACTAGCTTACATGAAACAATAACCAAAAGAAAAACCGTACACTTTTCTCATATTAGAAAAATGAAATATTTGTTTTAGAAACTATTAATTATAACGACACGTCTAATCGAGTTACAACTACACATCCAAGTTATTAACCAGATGCGTAGTCAGTGGCGAAGCCTGGACAAGTTCGTCGGGGGGGGGGGGGGGGGCTCAAAATGTATTTAAAAAATCATAAACGATGGGTCTAGGCTCAAATTTTCGGTCAAAAACGGGTAAATTTACACTATGAATACAAATTTTCGGATGAAAAAAAGGGTCGATCTACGCTGCTACGCAAAGAATAAAAAAAGGTCCGGCCCCAGGCCCTAAGGAAGCTTCGCCCCAGTGCGTAGTCATAATTTTTCTTTTGAGATTTAGAGTATAAGTTTATTTTTTTTAGGTGTCTAGAAGCATAATAATTTACTTATTTGGTTTATAAGCCCTTAAAGAAACGTCCAACAAAACCGACTACCCGACAAGTACATAATCATCTGTACCCCATCGGGCCTGCAGCGGTTTTGGCTAAAAGGTAACAGGGCGAAAACAAAAAACAGTCTCCTAAATATTATGCTCCAACCTTATAACTAAGCATCATATCTTCACAAAGCGAACATCGTTCTGCCCAAACGCCATTCCACAAGCAGGACATTTTCGGTGACGGATTTCTAAGTTCCTCTGGATACATGGATTGCAGAAAAGATGATAACATTTCACGATCACCACCTGGAACGATAAATTCCAAAAGTATTATTACTGTTGCAAAATTATATAAGCAAGAAATACAATAATATTGTGCGGAATTTGCTTACCTCCTTTGGGCGGTCAAAGCAAACACCACATCTGAGAATAGACTTGCACTCCTTGATTTCGTCCTCGAGTTTCTGAATTGCAGCTTCGCCGCTTCCTAAAGTCAGTTCTGCAATTTTCATGTTTAGTTCTACAAGCTCCTCGTCGAGCTTCTTGCAGTCCATTCTGCGTTCAAGTTTCAATAATTTGTTAATTACCAATCTGCCCTTCAATGTCAATCTTTAGATCATTGGTGGTTTGTTCAAAACACTCTAAACCAAATCTGTTTATCAAATTGGCAAACCAGATATGCTAAGCAAACACCAATGGTTCGTTCGGATCGTCCTTAATTTATCCAAACATGTTTCCAAATCGGCAACCAGAAGTGGTCCTGGCAATTGTGTGTGAATTGGTGCGATTGTGTGAACCCATGTCAACGAGTCGGCCACAGTGAAACCCAACGTTTATTCCATAGTCAACATAGAGTTAAAAAAGAATTTTTATATTAAGTGTTACAAATATTAAGTTTTTATGATATGTCGTGAGGGCATCGTTTCAGGAGTTAAAAGCTTTTGAGAAAGAAAAAATATCATGGGGGGATAAAGTGGCAAAAGTTTAAAAACTTTTTTGTTAATTTGTAAAGTTATAATTTGTACTGGCATTTTGCTATTGTTTTTGAAGTCTTTCGCTTTGCTGCTTTTGCATCATTATTTAGAAATATAATCTGTTTTCTTAGAGTAGATCCAACAAAAGTAATGTGCATAAGTTTCGTATTCATACATAAACTTGATGTTATTTGTATTTTTATACTATTAAAAAGATTATTTAGAGTCAAGGGTCCCACTTGAAGCAGCCTCTATCTCCCGGAATAGAGGACATGTTTGCCTTCAAACTGCTTATTTCACACTCGGTAAGCGGATAACCATAAGCAATTTTCCAAATTAGAAAAAGAAAACCACTTTTAGTAGACACAAATTACTCTAGTGCCCATAATCTAACTTTTGAGTAAAGCTAGGAGCCGTTTTATGAGATTGGCCCGTCTAATAAAGTATAAAGTACAAAATATTTTTTAAAAAAAGTTACCTTTCATTCTCCAACTCCTCCTGAACTTCCTCCATTTTTCTACAGAATTGATCATATTCCTTCTCAGATGAAGAAAGCAATGACTTAAGACACTTTAATTCCTTCTCAGCATTAGCTAATTCCCACTTGCTGTTTTCCAAGTTGATAGCAAGGTGTCTATCTTCCTCGGTTGACTTCAACGCATGTGCAATGCAAGAGTTCATCTACATGATTATCCGTTAATTTGGAGAACAATCAACTACTGTTAACCAAACAGCCAAACCGTTTATAATAAAAAAGATGCTATATTATACCTGCTCTTCGTAATGTGCAATGCGTGATTTCAGCGAGTCGACTTTTGAGTTGACTTGTTGAAGATGTTTCTCCAGGGCTTGCTTTTCAGAAAGTAGAGATGTGTGTGTTTGTTTCATCTTCACACTCTCAGAAACCAACTGTAGCAAAAAGATGTAAAAAATTAAATTAAATTTTTATCGGTATTGATTGCAAAAAGTTACAAAAATGGCTCTAATTTACAGATTTGATCCTTCTTTTACCTTGATATTGTAGTCATCCCGCTCCATCACCTGCTGCAACAAGTGCTGGTTTTGTGTCTGCATATCTTCATAAGCTTGACCGATGGTCTGAAAAAATGTAAAATTAGTTAAATAATCACAAAAATACAATTACACTTATCATATAGCACTAGATAGATACCTCAATTTCAGAAATATAAGACTCTGCTTCTCCGTCTTTTATTTTTAGAGCCTCTACAGGTTCCAAAACTTCCCTGTACATGAACAAAGCATTTACATATAGTTGTTAAATATTAATATGTTAAAAACTGTTTAAAAGTTAAACCTTTCAGAATCATCCAATTTAGCACTTAAATCAGCAATTTCAGATTCAGCATCAAGTAATCTTTGTTGGCAAGCAGCCTCGGTTTCTTTAGCAGCTTTAATCCTTAATTCTAAACTGTGTTCTTCAAAAGCGTTTTTTAAAACTTCAGCTTGTGACCGAGCTCGCTGTTCAGATTCTTTAATTTCCGTCATGTCCCTGTTATCATATATCCTTTGTCCAATTATATCCAAATATAAATGCATTTCTGATTCTTCCTTTTGCAGCCTCTCAATCTGCATCAATTTTAACATATATAAACTCATTAAAAAATATATATTTTCCTTAACACAAACGAGAACTCACCTGGGCCTGTAAAGACTTGATCTCAGAACTCTGCTTAGAACAATTATCCTCCATCTCCTTCTGTTCACTAGTCTATAATTAAAAAACAAACAAACAAAAAGATTATCAAATGCATTTAATATCAAATAATAGAATAATGAAAAGTTGTCACCTTTTTGTCCACCAAGGATTTAAGTGACTGGGCTTCTTCCTGTAATAAAGCAGCTTCACATGCTGTTTCTTTCCACCGATTTAATTGTGACGTCATCATCCCAATTTCTTTTGATAAAGCAGAGGCCATGACTTGAAACTCGGCTTTAATGTCTTTCCTCTCTGTCAATAGTTAAACTTTTATTAAAATAATATAAGTTAAAAAGAACATAGAACATAGATTATAAAAATTTCCAAGTTTACCTGCATCTTGTATAGCTTCTTCCATTTTAATTTCCAGCTCGTTATTCTCATCAATCAACTGTTGAAGCTGTTGCTCTAATTGTTCAATAGTAGAATCATCGGTATCCATAGGATTTCTCAAAGCATTTATCGATTCGGTTTTTACAACGAGTTCTCTTTCTTTTCGTGCGACCGAAGACCGGTCAACTTGCAATGAATCTACAAGCGCCCTATACCGTTCAACTTCAGATTCCCAGTATGGAAGTTGATCGTTTAGTAAAGTGTAGGGACGAGATGCGTAAATATATTTGTAGTCCTTCAGTTCATTCTGCTCAAATAAACAAAAAGTCAAACGGTCTGATATACAAATGAAAAGTCAAAGCAATGTGTAACCTGAAGATCGTCCAGCTGTTTTGATAAGTTTGAGTTGTCTTCCATTGCTTCTTCAAGCTCAGAAAGACGATCTGATGCTAGTATCTACATTGAATATAAAGGTTCAATACATTTTGTGCTGGCACATATAGGCCTATAAACAAACCAAACGTGAACAGTTTCGTGAGCCATTGTAGGAAGTTCATTTATTTAATAAATGAACAAACATGATCAGAAAGATTATTCAATTAGTTTAAAGAACAAACATGAACACATGTCTCCCTCGTTCATTTTAATTCGTTTGTCTGTTTCTTTACATCCATACATGTTTGTTAGTTTACGTTCGTTTATATATTCACTCCACTTTTTTTGGCACATTACAACTTAGTCTAGTTTTAGTAACTTTTTAAGCCCAACACATTGTTCTTCACATTACCTTTAACTAGTTTTAGCACAATTATGTTCGTTCATCTATGTTCAGTTATGTCTGTTTGTTCGTTTACGTTCCTGGCCCGTTCATTTATACCATTCACTGACAAGCATACAAAGAAGAGAGAAAAAGAAAACAAAAACCTTTGCCTCCTCTATCAATTCTTTTAAATCGCGTAATCCCATAGTTTTGTCTGCAGTATTTTCAGGTGAAATACTTCCATTAGTATTACACGGGACAGGAGTTTGCACAACAGAAGATCTGTCCTTTTGCATTTGCAAATTTACAAGTTTTCTTCTGCTTTCTTCAAGTTCTGCCATGGTGTCCTCCAGTTCACCTTACAAGCATGAACATACAAACATAAACAAAGAAACAAACTAACAAACATATAAATCAAATAATGTTATGTGTTTTATGACTAAAACCTTCAATTTTTTTTATCTCAGACTGGTCTGCAGAATGGGCATCACTATAGCTCTGAATCATATCAGCATATTCTTTTTGCCTTACATGAAGAGCTTCAATAAATCCATGTAACTGATTAACTTCCTCCTTCATCAACTCATAAATCTTATCTGATTGAATAACTGCATCTGAGGCATATAACATTAAATATTAAATCCTTAGAATTCAGTAGGCACTCATGATAGTGCATTAGTAAAGAAAATTGGCCTCGAATAAGGTCAATCAATACTAACCTTCTTCAGCTGAAACTTCATACAAAGATTGATCAACGTTTACAAATTTATCCATCAGAACTTCTATACTACTTTCTATTAATTTCATCAATTCCAAAGTTGACGAATGCCTCGACAAAAGTGATTCTTTGAGTCTCTCTTCACTTTCATTTGTTTCCATGGAATCCATCTGGAGAAGTCTGCAAAGGAATATATTCTCGGTAGGACTCTGTGGGATTGAACCTATATATGTATTTTGATTATGTGAGCTTAATAGTTGGATAATTGATTGTCAAAATAGATTAAATAATTGCAGACCTCGTGAAGAAACTGCACGTTCCAATGCTTCCAAGGCACTTTGAGCTGCGCTGACCCGTGCTCCAAGTAGAATTAAGTCATCATCCAACTAAAAAGGTGTTCGAATAATAATAATAATAATAATAAGATAAAGGAACTGTGAAATGTGATTAAGTTACCTGATTCCATCGTTGATTAACTGTAATCAAGGAGTTATCATAAGAAGTTTCACCCAGTTTTAATTCCTTAATTTTATCTTCTAGATCATGTAACTCTTGCTTCTTGACATCTAATTGCTGGACAAGTTTCTGGTTTTGATATTGTAGCACAGTCGCATCAACCTACCATAACAGAATGAACTTCATGAACCAATCCAAATGTCGTTTGTTCGTGTGAGTTGTTATTTTATGCAAACAATCAGAATACAAGATTTGACTCTTAACTCAAGACTAAATCTGATGGGAATGAGCTATGACGGAAACGCAATATATGTATTCTCTAAGGGGGTGAACGGAAAATAATACAAGTGGCTAAAGTGTAATATATTGGTAGTATAAGTAATAGATGATAAGGCTTGTTAGGGTTAGGATTAAGTTTGTTTAGATCTTTAAGGCTCCTGCGTGATGCATGGAGAGAGGGCATGGACCTGGAATATCTTGTAACTTCCTCTTTACGTTTCAGTAATACAATCATTCGTCAATATTGTTCCTATTTTCTTCCCTAAATCCAATCTATCACAATCAACTCATATCGATTCCTAACATTGGTCCGACCTGCCCTAGATCCTAGATCTGCCGTTTGTTTTTCACCATGGAAACTCGTTCAGTTGCTCGTATTGATGCCCATGAGCTTCAGATCAAGCAATTACAAACTCATCTAACGGAAATCAAATCTACCCTGAAGTTATTGGATGAGGATCGGGCTGAATCAGTGGAGTTTCGAAAGGTGTTTCTCGCTTGGATAATTCATTAGGAGAAGAGGACCGATGATGGTTCATTGGGATCTGGGTTCGCCAATCTGTCTTCCGATTCAAAAATTGACCGAGTGGTGGATCCTTCCTCTAGTTCTCTTCTTGATTATCGGTCATTGCTAGCTCAAGTGAAGGCTAAAATTTCCAGATCTGATGAGAACTGCCTTGGCCATGGCCGTTTGATGTCGCATGGTGATAATGGAGTCATGCCGGAGAAGAAGCACGTAGACGGTTCGTTGGGATCGGGGTTTTCCGGCGAGGATTTCTCTGGTGTTTCCAGACCTGATATGAAATCGGATTTGTTTAAAACTGAGGACGGATCTATTTCACATCATGATTCGAACGTGGCTATTTCCAACCTAGGGCTTGAACCTACTACTCCGTTTTCTGGTTTCACCAAATCTGAAAATCGGATCAATATTCCCCAATCAGATGTGTTCGAGCCCTGCCCCTCACTGAACCCTAATGCACCGTTAACTTCACTTGGCGTTTCAGATGTTGATCCAATTGTTGTCCTTACAACGGTGCCTCTTTTTACTCCTGAGCTCAGCTTCATACTTCCTTCAGAAACCCCTGTTCTTTCCACACAATTGTCATCAGAAAATTAGGATTTCGATTCAGCGCATGTCACTATCAATTGGGGCGCCTCTTTTCCCACAGAACCTATTCAAGATCCACTCACAACTCAGATTCAGATATTTGGTTTTGATCCTGGTCCAAATTTTATTAGCACACCTTATTTTAGTCACATTATTCGCATCTGTCACCGTGTTTGTGCGGGTTTTGCCGGAGTTTGGTCTTTCGGTTTTGGGCCATACACTTGTTTTTACTCAGATTCTGCACCATTTTGACCAACCTGCGGTGCTTCAGTTTCGTGTTACACACAACCATAACTTGAAGGGGATGACAATGCAATGTGGTACTTTTGGAATTAACACCTTCCATGTTTACACTGGGCGCTCATTATCTGTTTTACAATTTGTTCATGGAGAAGTTCGAGTGGAGTCGATTATGGTTCATTTCTCCAACATTCAAGGTTCTACGAATATGCAAGCTGTCAAGAATCTTCGAGATGTGCAATTTTCGGTCGGAGATTGGGTTTATATGAAGTTCAAACCGCACCACCAACTCTCTGTTGCAAGTCGTATTAATCAAAAGTCAGCTGCTACATTTTTTGGTCCATTTCAGATTGAGAAATTGAGACCGGTAGCCTTTGTTGGTACTTTCTTTCCTACAAACCTATCGGGTATTCATTGGGGGTACAAAACCGCAAGTCCTGTTGTTGAGTTAATTGTTGGATCATATCATTTGTGGGTGGTGCATGGGCAGGGTCGACCACCAGACAACGCAGCTGCAGCTGATCCAGTCTGGAGGACAAGACTGTTTTGAAGGGGAGAGTAGTGATGGGAATGAGCTTTGACGGAAACGCAATATATGTATTCTCTAAGGGGGTGAACGGAAATAATACAGGTGGCTAAAGTGTAATATATTGGTAGTATAAGTAATAGATGATAAGGCTTGTTAGGGTTAGGATTAAGTTTGTTTAGATCTTTAAGGCTCCTGCGTGATGCATGGAGAGAGGGCATAGACCTGGAATATCTTGTAACTTCCTCTTTACGTTTCAGTAATACAATCGTTCGTCTATATTGTTCCTATTTTCTTCCCTAAATCCAATCTATCACAATCAACTCATATCGATTCCCAACAAAATCCCACAATTACACAAGAACTCAGTATGTAGGAACCTTTAAACCACACTTTCAGCATTAGTAATTTACAAGGAACACTTGATCTCTCAATCTGAACCTTCAATTGATAGCAATTTAGAAAACCATGAACCATAGCAGGCAAAAATATCACAAATCTTCAAAATCATGTGTGCAATAACTTTCATATCAATACAGTAAAAAGCCCTAACTAGGTCTGTAAACAAACTGAGCATTCGGTGAACTGTTCGTGAACGGTTTGGCACGAAGTTCGTTTATGTTGTTCGTTTAATAAATGAACAAAAATGAAAAAGGATTTTTGTTCAATTAACTAAATGAGCGAACACTAACAAAAGCCATGTTAGTTCAATTGTGTTTGTGCACATTCGATAATGTGTTTGTTTATGTCCGTTTATTTTCATTAATGTTTGTTTGTTTATGTTTTGTTCATTAGACGTTTTTAATACTTTTTAATGACTTTTCTAATCTAATCATACAGTTTATGAACTATAAAACAAAATTATAGTTGTTTATTATGTGATTAATTTACAAATAAAATTAACATATGAATATAAATGTTAAAAAATAACACCAACACAAACTTGGCAGCCGAACAGAACCATTGACACCAACCATTCTCGGTTAGCCGAATCAAATAAAACATTGCTTGTGTTCATTTGTGTTCATGAACCATTCACAAACAAGTTCATTTCTTTAACGAGCAAACACAAAAAAAAAATTGTTTGGTTAGCTTTTCGTGAACCGTTCACTTGTCCAATCAAAGCTTATCAGATGAACATGAACAAGGCGTCATTCGGTTCGTTTACATCCCTAGCGTTAACAGAGCATACAAAACACCAACTACCACAAGCCATAATGTGAAACCCTAATATTAGACTTAACGAAACCCTAACAAATTGACACTCAAATTCATTAAGGATCATGAATCTGGTAAGCATGCGAATGTGTTACATCGCTAATAGATTGAAAATGAGCAGATAGAGAAAGTAATCATAAAAGAAGCTTACGGTGCCGTTTACAAGCCTAAGAATATCCCAAATCTTCAGTATCTAGCCTTCAAATAGCGGTACTATTTCTAACAGAATCATGTGTACATAACATTTATATCGATCTAGCACAAAGCCCTAACATAACACACAAAAACACCGATTGCCACAAGCCACAATGTGAAACCCTAAATTTGAGCTTAACGAAAGCCTAACAAATTGGTACTCAAATTCACTGAACATTGTGAATCTAGTAAGCATGCGAACGTGTTAAGTCGCTAATAGATTGAAATTGAGCTGATAGAGAAGGTAATCATAGAATTGAAACTTACGGCGCCGCTTGTGTTTGTTTATGCCTGTATTCGTTTATGTTGATTCACTTATACACATTATGTTAGTGATTGTTCATTTATGTACGCGTCATAGTTATTAAAAGCCCAAGCGTCTTGTGGCTAAGCCCATTTCCAAGCCAGGCCCAATATATGCACTTATAGTTCATGGGCCCTCACTTCTTGAAAATGATTACACCTTTATTGGCATTGATGACGGATCAAGAACAATGATCATTTGAACCTTTACTATTTATTACTTTTTGAACTTTTGATACTTTGAACATTTTGTTATTCAAGTTTTGGAATTACATTTGAATCTTGACTCTTTTGGAACTTTTGGTACTAATTAGATGATATTAAAGGTTATATAACTTTTGTTTATTTTATAAAAAGAATAGCACTATTATTTTTCAAATACATATTTTTTTATTTAGTTGCGCTTTTTTTCTTAGGCCCTCACTTCATTGGCGCTAATAGATTGAGTGCACATAGCGCCTTTGATAACTATGGTATGTGTTCGTTTATGTTTATTAATGTATGTTCACGTGTGTTATTTACGTTGCTCGTTTGTCCGTTTACATTCCTGAATTGCTCATTTATACCTTAATGAACGAACACGAACACGAACATGTTCATTTCTTAATGAACGAACATGGAAAAAAAAAACTGTTCGTTTAATTGTTCGTGTTCGTGTTCGTGCTCGTGTTCGGTTAAAATTAAAAGAGCGAACAAGAGCATGCCTCTGTTCTATTCTAGCCTTCATATAACTGTACAACTTCTACAGGACCCTGTGTCCATAATATTCATATCAGCCTAATACAAAGCCCTAACAGAACACAAAAACACGGACTTCCACAAGCCACAATATAAAGCCTTAATTTCGAGCTCATCAAAACCCTAACAAATTAATACTCAAATTCATCAACAATCATGAATCTAGTAAGCATGCGAATGTGTTACATTGCTGACAGATTGAATGAGCAGATAGAGAAGGTAATCATAGAATTGAAACTTACTGTGCCGTTTGTGCTTGTTTATGTCTGTGTCTGCTTATGTTTATTCATTTATGCTCATTTATGTTCATTTACGTCATTCGTTTGTGACCGTTTAGATTTTTAATGAACAGACATAAACGAACAGAAACATATTGATTTTCTTAACGAACGAACATATATATCAATCAATCAATCAAACATACCCGGTATTTCCCATCACAAATAGCCTAGGCTATCATAAGTAGGGTCTGGGGAGGGTGGGATGTAGGCACACCTTACCTCTATCCCTAAAGATAGAGAGGTTGCTTCCGGCGAGACCCCCAACTCAAAAGTAAATAGATATACAGATAATATTTATATATATATATACAATCAACTACAGTACTATGATATTAGTCTGTTTAATTCAACATTTCACTATGGGTAAACTAAAAACACAACACACGGTAGGATTTAGTAAATAATAATAGGTAGAAAATAATAATTCTAAAAGTAGAATTAATAGTAAGAACGATAGTAATACTAACAACCACCACAACACCCACCACAATAGCAATAGCAATAGCAAAAGGGATAGTAATAATAATAGCCCGTCATTCTAAAGGTCTTTAACCTTAATTTTACGTCTCCAAGAACTTCTATCCTCAACCATGTCCTCAAGGAGGGGCAACTCTAGCAAATCACGCCTAATCCTCTCATCCCAAGTCAATTTGGGTCTACCTCTACCCCTCCTCCCCTCTATAATAAGGCTTTCCACTGATCTAACGGGAGCCGTTGTCTGTCTCCTTTTTACATGTCCAAACCATCTCAATCAGCCTTTCCTTATCTTATATGATATAGTAGCCACCCCCAGTCTTTCCCGAAAAGCGTCGTTTCTTATTCGGTCTAACATTGTGTGTCCACACATCCACCTTAGCATCCTCATCTCTGCTACCTCCAACTTGCGCATGTGTGTCTTCTTGATGGCCCAACAATCTATTCCGTATAGCATCGCAGGTCTAATCGCAACCCTATAAAATTTTCCCTTTAATTTAGTAGGGAACCTCTTGTCGCACAATACCCCTGTGGCAGCTCTCCATTTACACCTCTTAACGAACGAACATGAACAAGAAAATCTGCTCGTTTAATTGTTTGTGTTCGTGTTTGTCCTATTCGTTTATATTGCTAACAGATTGAAATTGAGCAGGTACAGAAGGTAATCATAGAATTAAAACTTACGATGACGTTTGTGTTAGTTTATATCTGTATTCGTTTATCATTATTTATTTATGCTCATTTATGCATCCGTAACATTAATATCAATCTAAAACGTCTACTTCCACACGCCACAATATAAAACCCTAATTTAAACCTCAACAGAACCCTAACAAATTAATTCTCAATCATGAATCTAGTAAGCATGCGAATGTGTTATATTGCTAATAGATTGAAATTGAGCCGGTACAGAAGGAAATCATAGAAATGAAACTTACGTTTCCGTTAGTGTTTGTTTATGTCTGTGTCCGCTTATGTATACTCATTTATGCTCATTTATGTCCGTTCATGTTCATTTATGCCATGCGTTTGTGTCTGTTTACGTTCGTGAACTGTTCGTAGATTTTTAATAAATGAGCACGGCATGTTCATTTCTTAACAAACAAATATGAAGTAAAAAAAATCTATCAGGTTAACTGTCCGTGTTCTGTTCAATTAAACTTAAATGAACGAACACGAACACCACGCCTCTGTTCGTGTTCCTACAGCTCATTCACAGACCTAAGAATATCCCAAATCTTCAACATCTAGCCTTCATACAACTAATTTCCACCCAGATCATGTATCCGTAACATTAATATCAATCCAGAACAACAAAATTAAACTCATTTATGCTCATTTATATCAGTCCCAAATCTGCAACACCTAGCTTTCATATAACTCATTTATGCTCATTTATATCTGTGTTCGCATGTTCATTTCTTAACGAACGAACATGAACAAGAAAATTCGTCCATCTAATTTTTCGTATCAGGTTAACGTTAACTGAACGAACACGAACATGCCTCGTTCAGTTCAAATGTTCAATATCTAGCCTTCATTAACTCTACAGTTTCTACCATAACCACGCGCCCGTAAAATTCATATCAATACAACAAAAAGCCCTAACATAACACACTAAAACACCTACTTCCTCAAATTCATCAACAATCAAGAATCTAATAACCTCGCGAACATGTAAAATCGCTAACAGATTGAAACTGAACATGTACAGAACGTAATCATAGAAACTGAAACTTACCGTGCCATTTGTGTTAGTTTACGCCTGTATCCACTTATATTTACTCATTTAAGCTCATTAATGTCCATCTGTGTTCATTTATGTCATGCTTTATTTCCGTTTACGCACGTGTAGATTTTTAACAAACAAGCACGAGCATGTTCATTTCTAACCGAGCGAACACGAACAAAACAATCCGTTCGTTTAATTGTCCATATTCGTGTTCCGTTAACATTAAACGAACGAATTTCCAGCTCAAACAAAGCCCTAACAACTCAATCCTCTAATTCATCAACAATCACGAATCTAATAGCCACACGAATGTGTAACATCAGTAACAGATTGAAACTGAACATGTACAGAACGTAATCATAGAAACTGAAACTCACCATGCCGTTTGTGTTCGTTTATGCTTGTATCCATTTATGTTTACTCATTTATGCTCATTTATGTGCACTTGTGTTCATTTACGCCGTTCATTTGTGACCGTTTAGGTTTTTAATGAGCAAACACAAACAAACACGAACATATTCATTTTCTTAACAAACGAACACGAGCACGACTCCGTTCATGTTCGTCCACCTCATTCACAGACCTAAAAATATCCCAAATCTTCATCAATACCACCCGAATCACGCATGCATAACATTCATATCATTCTAGACACACTAAAACACCTATTTCCACAATCCACAACATAAAACCCTAATTTCAACCTCAACCGAAACCCTAGCAGCTCAATACTCAAATTAATCAACAATCACAGACCTAATAACCACACGAACGTGTAATACTACTACTAGAAGGTAATCACGGAAACTGAAACTTTACGTGTCGTTTGTGTTCGTTTATGTCTGTATCCACTTATGTTTACTCATTAATGTCCATCTGTGTTCATTTATGTCATGCATTTGTGTCCGTTTTGTTCATGAACTTTGTGTAGATTTTCAACAAACAAGCACGAACACGTTCATTTCTTACTGAGCGAACATGAACAAAACAATCCGTTCGTTTAATCATCATATTCATGTTCCGTTGACATTAACCGAACAAAAATAACCAGAATCACGCGTCCGTAAATCATATCTATACGGTAAAAAGCCCTAACATAACACACTAAAACACCTACTTCCACAATCCCTAACCTAAAACCCTAATTTCAACCTCTAACGAAACCGTAGCCACTCAATACTCAAATTCATCAACAATCACAAACCTAATAACCACGCGAACGTGTAATACTACTACTAGATCGAAACTGAGCACGTAACATTACGTAATCGGAGAAATTGAAACTGAAATTGAAGCTGAAATTGAAATTGAAACTGAACTTACAGTGGCGTTGTTGTTGTTGTTATCCGGAGAAGAATTAGGGTGACGTGCCATGGTGGTGTTGTTATTATTATTATGATCGGAATCAGAAGCAGCTTCCATAATAATAATTATAAGCAACCGGAAGCCACCATCACCTGAATATATACACCGCCATCGTAACTCGTAACTGTGTTGTTGAAGAGACTGAGTTTATTTGGAGTGTGAACGGTTAGATTCGGTTCGGTTAGGTTATATTTGGATATGTTGGGTTCGGTTCGGTTTCGGTTATTAACTAGTGTTTCGGGCGGTGGTAAAGCCCAAGCGTTGTAGGTCCTTCAACGTTGAGGCGGTAAGTCAACATGAATTCGGTCGGTTTAAGTTACGTGCGATGTGGTATCGGAAGTCAAACTCTGGCATCGGTAAAGCCCGAGCGTTGTCAATCCCGGGTGTTGAGGCGGTGAGTCTGCGCAAATTCAGTCGGTTTCCCTCACATTCGTTACGGTAGCGGAACTAAAACAAAAAGGAAAAAAACAAAATTGCCATTTGATCGATTTATGTTATGTTCATTACAATACCGGAACTTAAAAAAACACAAAGTGTCGTCGACCGCTAAGGTGCCGCCAAGTGACCCAATCGGGTACTTGCGGCACTAAAGTTGTCTTTTGTTATATATAGTAATAATAATCGGTTTTTGGTTAGTTGGTTCGGTTTGTTTGGTAAACTTACGGCACCAAAGTTGTCTTTTGTTATATATAATAATCGGTTTTTAGTTAGTTGGTTCGATTTGTTTGGTAAACTTGCGGCACCAAAGTTGTCTTTTTTGTTATATATAATAATTGGTTTTTGGTTAGTTGGTTCGGTTTGTTTGGTAAGTTTGTCAGTTTTTGGTTTGGTTTGGTTATTAGCCTAAACTGAAACCTAAGTCATTGGTTAATCTATTTTTATTTATCACTTGGCTTTCGGTTAATCGGTTCAGTTTATTCAGTTAGTTTGTGGTTTTCGGTACGATCTGGTTGCGTTTGGTTCGGTTATTAGCATAAATTGAAACAGAAGTTATTGATTAATCTGTTTTATTAACCAATCGGTTTTAGTTAACCGGTTCGGTTTAATCGGTAAGTTTGGGGTGGGGAGTGTGTAAGGTGAGGTTCGGTTATTATCCTGAACGAAATGCGTAGTCGATTGACATGGTTCGGTTTGGTTTGGTTTGGTTCGGTTGGTTATTAGCTTAAATGGGAGTCGTCGGTTCATCTATGTTATTAACAAATTTGTTTTCAGTTAGTCGTTTTGGTTTATTCTGTTAGTTTGCTGGTTTTTGGTACGATACAATTCGATTATTAGCCTGGATTGAAACCGAAGTCAGCGATTAATTAGTTTTATTAATCAGTCGGTTTTCAGTTAATCAATTTGGTTTATACGGTAGGTTTGTTGGTTTTCGGTTAAGCAGTTTGGTTTATACGGTAAGTTTGTCGGTTTCCGATTTGCTTTGGTTCGGTTAGGTATTTAGCACCATCGTCACCACATCACTTCATTGTTGGCACAAAAATGAACCCCGCTCCCTCATCTACCCTCATGGCAGCTACCTGCTCCATCTCGATGATGAATATGAACCATACCGTTTAGCGTTAAATTAAAACTATATGTGGATTGTGTTGGTAATATATTTTGTGTGGGCTAACTAACAATCATGTCTGTAAGGCCCCGTTCCCGGTAACCCTACTTTGGTGTTGGATTTACTCATAAACACAGTTCTAAAATCAGAGTAAATTAAAAACTTCGTGGAATAATTAAAAACTTCAAACATCACATTACAAAACATTCATTCTTGTCTTAACATACAAATTGTCTTTTCATAAGTAATTAATTAAAACAATCATAACACTTCATCGTGGATGCCAGTCTCTTCAGTCCATGCCCTGTGTCCCTCCTTAAGCCAGCTGCCTCAACCTATTTGCCTGCATACATACTAAAAGTCAGCTACGCTGAGTAAGTTCTAGTTAATCAATTTACATACAATACATTCATACCCTTACTCATACGCGTCCGAAGATACGTATTCATACCTTAGTTTTCTGTTACTCCTTTCATATATATCTTATATACATGCATACGTACTTACATACTTTCTTTCATAAAACCCTATGGTATACCATAAGCTATTCTACATTAAACATCACAGATATTATAAGGGTCTGGTCCCTACTGCCTCGAATAACCATACATTTATCATACGTGCATATTTTACCTGTCTCATGTATATAATATATATATATATACATGCTCATTCATACTATCATTATATATTAATAACATCCAATACATAGTCATACACGTAGTATTAACTATCACATAGGAGTATGCACACAGCCCCGAAAACATTTCAAAGAGAAATGGGGCTAGAACTCACCTGGAGTCGATTTCTCTTGCCGTTAATGGTAATTCCCTTTTTTAGTTGTGCACGGCTAACTGTACAATACATTACGCGTGTCAATTATCTATTATCACTACTTCCTACATCTAAATTTATGAAACCCTCAACTAACAGGGGTCCGGGGGCAGCGCCCCTGGTAACGGGGTCTAGGGGCAGCAGCCCCTAGCAAGGTCCAAGGGGTAGCGCCCCTGGCTGGGGTTGAGCTGCCAGGTCAGCTTGGAAAAATTTTATTTTCATTAACAGTCCTTTAACAAAAATGCATCACAAAATGAATTTTATAAAATTTCGCATGGAAGAATTTCGCTTCGCATGCTTTTTCGCTGCGCATGGAACTTTTTCGCTTCGCATGGTCATGCGATGCGAAATTATTGATTTCGCTTCGCATGGCTGTGCGATGCGAAATTCATGCCTTTCGTCGTTTTTACCATTTTAAAGCCATCTTCCGACACATTCTGACCCCATGCACATGATCATGAACCCATATCTCTCATAGTCCAACGCCACATTTTCACCTTAAAGTGCACCCAAGAGGTTATTACTTACCAAGTTTATATTTTTCTTACATTTTACAATCCGATCTATCATTATATCTGTTTGCATGATGATTCTAACCATAAAACTTAACCATTTAAACCGAAACCCACCTTTTGCTTCGGGTTCGAGTTCAGATCTGGACAATACGTAGATCTGCACGTGATTCTTGTTGCTTGACGATGTTAAACACGAGATTTCACCCTTCTTTGGCTTGGATTTTAAATCCGAGTGCTAGAGAGAGAGAGTATGTGTGTGTTTTTTAAGTGTGTTTGGATGAGAAAAGAAAAGAAAGGAAGAAGTACTTGGGTATATATAGAGGGGGTTTCATAGGTCCCACCACCTATTCCCAATTCCTATTCCAAATATTATCCAAATACTTAACACACGACTAACTTAACGACACACAGTTAATAACAAACTTTCTATTATGTATTATTTAACAAAAGTTGGACGTTACAACCACCCATTCCCAATTCCTACTCCAAATATTATCCAAATACTTAACACACGACTAACTTAATGACACACAGTTAATAACAAACTTTCTATTATGTATTATTTAACAAAAGTTGGACGTTACAATGTCAAAACACATGGTATTAGTCGGTGTGACGTTATAAATTTAAAAGTAAAAACATGTTAAAATGACGAGAATTGGTAAGTCGAATTACGCTCAAGGCAAAAACAAAACGCTCAAAGCCAAAATACAAAAAACGCTCAAGAAATCCATAACACGCTCAAAACGGGTTTCGTGAAGAAAAGTAAACAAAATGATCGATTAACGATTCATATATGTTTTTGACGGTGAACTGATGATTAACTGGATATATATTGACGATTTCGAGATATTGTGATGTGATTTCACTGGTCAATTTCATGAAATAGGTATTTTTATACGTTAATGTACGTTAAGGATTATTGTATTCTATCTTTTATCTATATATAATACTAGATTTTATCCCCCGTATTACGGGGGTTGTTTTACATTATTCGTTTTTAATATTTTTATATGTGTATGTATATTTAGATTTTAATTTTATTTATTGTAAGAAAGTTAATAATTAATATACTTGAGGTTTGATGATGAAATGGTTTCACAAATAAATCATATGTTATAATCCGGTTTAAAAGCTATCTGGGTTTGGTGATACCCATTACCCGTTTATTTTCTTTATTATAAAATTGTTTTTTAATTACAAATAATATCTTTTTTTTAAATAAAATAGGATATTAATTTTTAGTATATTCCTATTTTATAGGATTTTCATATCAAATATTTGATGAGATTATTTTTTAATATGATAAGATGTTATAACCCGTTTAAGAGGTATCTGGGTTTGGTGAGACCGTTACCCGTGAATTCGGGTCAAATGCGTGAGAAGCCTTTATTTACAAATAAAGTACTCTGATGGCTTGAAAGAACGGTTGTTTTACATTTTTTCAATATTTATTGTTTGGATTTTAATTTTCTTTATTGTAAGAAAGTTAATAATATACTTAGGGTTTAATGATGAAAGGGTTTCATAAATAAATGATATGTTATAACCCGTTTAAAAGCTATCTGGATTTGGTGACCCATGACCCGCTTATGTTTTTTACTATAAAATTGTTTATTAATTATAAATAATATCTTTTTCTTTTTTAAATTGGATATTAAATTTTAGTGTATTCCTGTTTTGTAGGATTTTCATATCAAATAATTGGTAAGATTAATTTTTAATTTAACGAGATGTTATAACCCGTTTAAAAGCTATCTGGTTTTAGTAAGACCCATACCCATGAATTTGGGTTAAATCAATGAGAGGCCTCCATTTAAAAATCAAGAAATTTGGTGGCTTCCATAAAAGGGGGGAGCGACCACATCGCGACACGTAGAATTTTTGGGTTTTCGTTTATATATATTATAGATAACCTTGTATCAAATAAATACCAATAAAAATGTAAAAATAAAAAATATAATAAAATAAAAGACACATGAGAGTGTGTTTGGTTGAGAAAACAACTTCCATGAAACCAACTTATAAATCAAAACCAAACCAAAACAAACCTTAACATCTCCAAAACAATGGCAAAACACCTCCTTTTCACACTCTCTCTCCTCACCACTCTCTCACTAGCAACTCCGGCCACCGCAACCATCCAAACCATCGCGAGCCCAAACCCGAGCTCATTCAAGCTTGGGACTGAAAAACTAAGCCACTTCCAATTCTATTTGCATGACATCCAAAGTGGACCAAACCCAACCTCAATAAGCATTGTCAAGCCACCTCTAACCATATCCTCCACCATGGGGTTCGGGACCCTAAACATGATCGATAACCGATTAACTGACAAGCCTGAGAACAATTCGCAATTGCTAGGGCGAGCCCAAGGGTTTTATGGACTAGCTTCACAAGAAGAGATAGGGTTGTTAATGGTTATGAACTTTGTGTTTACTACTGGGAGGTATAATGGGAGTACTTTGACGGTTTTAGGGCGGAATCCGGTGTCACAAAAGGTGCGAGAGATACCGGTTATTGGGGGCACCGGGTTGTTTCAGTTTGCTAGGGGGTATGCTCAAGCTAGTACGTACTCATTGAACATGCAAACTAGAGATGCTATTGTTAAGTATAATGTGTATGTTTTGCATTATTGATATTTTTATGTTGAAACTATGATATTATAAGTTATTAATAATATGGTTTTATATATGGTTGTTAAGTTATGATTAATGTATTCTTTTAGTAATGTTAATGCTTATGAATGCATGTAGAAAGTGTAATCATAGACTATATGATAAAAGGATTTTAGTGGAAAGTGTAGAAACATAAATACAAAACTATGAATTAACAAAAATCAAGTTAAATAAATGTAACAATAAATTAAAGAGTGATTCTTATTTTTTTTTTAATTAATATTGTTTCTTTTGTACTTTTAACCATAAGAAGCTTATGTATTTGCCTTTTATTATTATTATTATTATTAATTTGTAAATTGAGACATAGTTCTTGAGTTTATTATTTGAGTTGATATTTATTGTGAGGTCTAATTATCATATATTGCTTTCATCCAAGCACGCTTTAATATGAAGTTTTGCTTTTGTTGACACCAATGCTTCCGAAACAAGTCACTTATGTTTGAGACGAGCTATTTTTTTGCATGTTTAATAAAATCTGATTTAGTGTCTAGCTTATGTTAAAAAGTTTTTGTGTAGTAGAGATGCATTTATAAAGTGAAAATATATTTAGATTGGTGATATAGTATGTAAGTATGATGTGACATGTTTAAAAAACTTTGAAAGATTTTTATATAAAAAGATGAAAACTTATAAATGAAATTGAAAACTAAGTTTCCAAAATTATAAAAGAGTCTTGTCTAAAAAGGTATACAATTGAAAACTTTATTAAAAAAATATTATATCCACAATAATTTCATCATGTCATTTTGAAAAACAAAATATGATGTTGGTTGGCATGAGGGTAGAGGTGCACAAATCGGTTTTTTTAAAAAAACCGGTTCGGTTATTAACCGGACCGGTTTTTTTTGGCCCGGAAAAAAACCGGTTCGGTTAATAACCGGACCGGTTAATAACCGGTTTTTTGCTGTCAAAACCCTAACCGGTCTAACCGGTTAGGACCGGTTTAGAAACCGGTTAGAACCGGTTAATAAACCGGTTTTTTTATTAACCGGTTTTTTTTATTAACCGGTTTTTTTTTTTTTTTTTTAAATTTTGCGGTTTCAAATACGAATATTTGTTTTTTATATTTTGTACTTAATGAAGACCATTATTTTTTCACAGTATAAACAAACCGGTAACTACAAGGCAAAACGGTAACTACAAGGCAAAACGGACTGACCGAAGCCATTCTTTGCTTTCGTTGTTAGGGTTCTTTGCTTGGAAGATGAGTATGAGTGTGTGTTGGTGAATGTGTTTTCAACAAACCAAAGATTAAAAACACATAACTTTCATTTATAGTTTTTACATTAAAAATACAAACATTAAATCGTTATCGCATATTCGTAACTCAAAAATACAAACATTAAATCATTAACACTGAAGAAATCTCTGCCAAGAACTGTTGTTCATGATTTAACTCAAAAATACAAACATTAAATCGTGAACTAGCAGATGCTCATGTTGTTCCCAATCGCAGTTTGTTCATGATTTGCCTCCATGTTTGCTGTTTCTTTAACTAAATTAGAAAAATCCAAATCAACAAGTAAATAAGAGCACATATTAGGAAAAAGAATGCTTAGACACGATTACATGAACAACTTGCTGTTTCTTACTCATGATTTGCCTCCATGTTTGCTGTTTCTTTAACTAATTTTCTTCGCTACCCGATCCCGAGCTATTTCTTAGGTAATCGTCGTACGCGGCTTCTTCATCGGTCATTGGTTGAGTGTGTCCTTCATTGACCTCGTCTTCATACAAGCCCGCTTCATACTCCATTTCCCCCTCGAGTGAGCGTTGATGTTGTGCCCTATCTAAAGAGTCCAAGTAATCCTTGTAGCAAATCGACATCTCTATAGCTGGTGCAGTGAGTCGAGTCCTCCTAATCGATATAACCCTGCCAGAAACAGAAAAAGCAGACTCCGAAACTACCGTGGAAGCTTGGACCGTTAGTAAATCTTTGGCCATGGCGGCGAGGATCGGAAACTCATCCTCCTTACCTCTCCACCAAGCCAGCAAATCAAGACTTCTAAATTCATCCGGAGTCATGTGTTTCACAAAGTTGGTACCACCATACCTTCCAAGTTCACTGCTTGGGGTGTTTACCATTTGACGTTTACCGGCGTCTTCCCAAATCATGTAGTACATCCCCATTTCAAGGTCGGTTTGGGATTGGGATTGGGCAACAGCTCATAACGAGTCATGAATTTGGGAAGACGACCCGTATTTTGTAAGGTAGACATCATACATGTTTGACAAGGTGGTGTTGAAAGTATTCTTTAAAGTTTGGCTATAATAGGGGTTTTGATCGTCGTTTAACCCAAGCTCATCACAATTTTTTTCTATTAAAGCTTCAACACCACCAACATTGATGCAAGGGTTTAACGCAGCAGCACATGTCAAAACAGCGGGTAGTTGTTGAAAATATTTTCTAAATTTTTCTTTCATTTTTACACCCATATCAAAATAAGGTGCACCCCTACAATCAAGTTCACTCAACTTTGTGCACATGACAGCAATTTTTGGTAAAGCAATGGGGCTTGTTGGATAGTAAACCCCGGATAAACTAGTTGTGGAAGATTTAAAAATTTGAAGGACCTCCGTAACGATCTCAATCAATAACCAGTTTCTAGGATCATATGGTGCACATTTACCCCTACTTGACAAAATTTGATGAAACGCAATTAATGATTCTTTTTGTTGGATGGCTTTCTCAAACATATTACAAGTCGAGTTCCATCTTGTTGGACAATCCCAATTTGGCCCCAACCATTGACAATTAGCTTCTACACAAAATTTTTTGTATCTTGAAAATGTTTTATTGTTGCTAAAAACATCTCGTAACATTCTTTTAAAACTGTTTCTTTGCGTTTCGATCACGTTTAACCCATCTTGCACGGCCAAGTTGATAATATGTGCAATGCATCGGCTATGAAAAAACGCTCCATCACAAATAGGTTTATACTTTAATTTTAAATGGCCAACCGCGGCCGTATTGTTGGACGCGTTATCAAACGAAATTGAAAAGATTTTATATTCAATCTTGTATTGTCGAATGACTTTATCCAAGATTTGAAAAATATTTCTACCCGTGTGCGGGTAATCAAACAATTGAAACGCAACGGTTCGTTTCATCATTTGCCACGACTCGGGGTCAACCCAATGAGCCGTCACACAAATGTATGAGTCGGGCGAACCATGAGGTACCGACCACACATCCGTTGTTAAGTTTACACCAGTTTGTAAGTTTGAAAAGTATGAAATTAGTTCGGATTTAGCGTTTTTCCATGCTTTAAGACAATCTCTTCTAAGGGTCGTACGACTTACGTGTTGGTAGCGTGGTTGAACATAGTTTTGCATCATCTCCGTGAATTGAGGGTTGTCGAAGTGGTTGAAAGGAAGTGTTTGTTGAATCACAAAGTTTGAAAACTGTTGAGGTACCGCTTCAACGTCGTACGTAAACACCCCTTCTTGATTCGTCATCTCCGGCTGCGAACTACTTCCCGCTTCGTCCTTCAAGGCCTTGCAAAAGGGCCTTTGTACATGCGCTTTTAAAGTGGAGTTTGCATCTTTGCCATAAAACTTCAAACAATGTTTGCATCGAGCTTTTTGGCTACCGTTAGACATTTCGCATAAGTCGAAATGTTGCCAAACATCATGGTTTCGTTTCGTGGGGATGACCCGAACGACCGTTTCTCCCGTGTTCGAGGCACCCATGTTGACGGATGAAGCAGCACTTTGGGAGGCCATGATAATCGACTACGAAATAAGAGTGGTATACTCGAGTATGGAATAAACGACTACGAAATAAGAGCGTATGGAGTGGTAATGTGGTATAATTAAGCGTGAGATAACAAAATAATCGCGTATGAAATAAACGTTTAGAGCGTTTGGAGTTGTATAATCGAGTGTGATCTAACCAATACCCAACCTAAACTATATATAGATGTTTGTGGGGGTAAAATGGTAAAAAAAAAAAAAAAACGGTCCAAAAACAAAAAAAAACGGTCATATAGCCGTTACAAACCGGTTAACCGGTTTTTCCATAACCGGTTAACCGGTTTTTCCATAACCGGTTAATAAAAAAAACCGGTTTTTCCATTAACCGGTTCGTTAACCGGTTTTGGATCTAGAACTTGTAACCGAAAGACGAACCGGCGGTTTCTAAACCGGTCAAACCGGTTTTTAAAAAACCGGTTTTCGTAAAAACCGGTTTGCGGTTTAAACCGGTAAACCGGTTCCCCAACCGATTTTTTTGGCCATCTCTACATGAGGGTATGTGGTGTTTTTGGTTAGGTACACCATGATAAGTGGCATTGTTGACAATGCATCATAATACTCATTTTGATTTTAATTATAACTTACGTGTTTATTATGTTTTGGTTTGGATTAATGAAATCTTGTCATTTATCACTTTCCGACTGATTTTAAAAATTAATATGTTGGTTTATAAATAGTCATTGTTTACTTAATTGTTTCCATCGATTTCGAGTATAAGGCGTAAATTAAACCGTTATTATTTAAAAGTTTAATAAAGTTAGAAACACCTTTTTAATATAACACTAGTAGTTTAATTGGACCATTGTTAGTAATCAGAATAGAACTATAGAAGGACCTCAAGCTTTTTTAGAAGCAATGTTCCCAATTTGTGAAAGAGTCGCAAGGACCACAAAGTAATATTATCTAGAATATTTTCCGTTTCCATTACAAGTCCACTTGATTTCTTTTCCTAAAACTATTCATTTTATCTCATCCTTTAGGTTCATCAGTTCATGTCCCATGGACGGTGCTACGTGGCACACGTTTATTCGTCAGAATATCCAACACTTATAAAAGAAATTATGGGTTCGTCATTGGTTGATTTAGTGAAATAACTATTATAAATTCGTCTTATATCTATACTATATATAAAACATGAGTTAGGTACCTTTTAATTTTTAAGAGGTATCAAACTTCTTGTTTTAGGTACAATTTGGTCTTTACCCACCATCATGCACGATTAAGTTTAATTCATTCAAAAATATTTACAAATTTGTTCGATAACTTCAATCACATTTGTTCTTTAACTTCAATCACAAATTTGGTCTTTACCCACCATCATGCACGGTTAAGTTAATTTATAGCATAGTTACATATTTATCACTTATTTTAAATCAACTATCCCCACGACGCTTAAATAACCATAACTTTTTCACATGTAAATATTTTTTTTAATTATACCATAAAACCAATCATTTAGTGTGAATATGGTATTGCTATATTATTATTTTTTTTCATTTTTAAAAATTCAATGTGTTATGTGATTACCGGTAAGGACCGACAAATGGGTCGGGTTGGTGGGTTCAGGTCAAAAGGGGTCAGTTAGAAATGAATTTCAGGTTAGAAAAGTATCGGGTCAGAACAGGTTGCACGTGTATCGCGATGAGGTCACACATGTAACACCGGTTACTCGTGACATGTTGTGTTTGCTTGCATAAATCGTCGCATCACACGGACACACAACTAGTTACTGTTAAAACAAAACATACATATATTTATAAATATATAGTTTTCGTATTATTTATTTTGGATTTCTATAAGCCTTTTGTCTATATAGATATACACTTAATATTTTAATACAAATATGATTATTTTGTTGTGATATTTTCTTCTTTCAGTAGACTATATTCTTTATTCTTCTCTATCTTTCCACAATTTTCTCAACTAGTTCTATAAATCACAAATTCTTGAACCCAAAGCTTATTAGTTATTCCTCAAAAGAAAAAAACATGACTAGGTACTACAACAATAGCATGTCATACTATGTATATATCCGACAACTCTCTACCCCAATCCACCTTTTGTTCTTCCTATGTGTTGTTTTTATCTCCTTGTGTCTCACTTGGTACATAAACTATGAGTCAGAGGTTGAGAAGTTCATGCTCCCCTTGAAGATCTTTCGCGTGCTCATCCCTATCGCGATTTTGGTTCTAGTACACTGGCTTTCTAGCAGTTGGTCCTAAGGCTGTGAATTACAGACATGCCATGAAAACCTGACACAAACCTAACATGAAAATTTTTGCGGGTTTGGGATTGGTATGAACGGGTCGGGTCGGGTTGGGTCAACCAGACGGATTCACAGGTTGACCCGTTTAACCAATTTACTTCTTATTATATTTTGAAAAATAATTATGTTTTATTTAATAAATTAAATTGGGTGAGTATCTTATACGAATATTTAAAACTAAACAGAAAAGTGACAAATATTTTATAAGTAAATTGTAAGTGCTTTTTTATAAATTTAATTTTTTTTTTGTTACAAAATGTAATTCGTATTATTATGTGAAAATAATTAAAAAAAATTTAGGTCAAATGGGTTGTGCTCGGGTCAACCCGTGAATATGCGATACGTGTTTGAAATCACATGATTTCCCAATTTGGGTTGTCTTTGGGTTCGTGTCAGGTAAAAGAATCGTTACACCTTGCCGGAGGGTCTCCATGGTGTCTCACAAGTCATCTTTTCATGAGCATGCTTCCTATAAGTAGAAGATAATCTAGTTATTATAGAAAGGTATAAAGCCTTATCTTGATTTAAGTGATTTTGTTTATATGTATCGTAGAAATAAATGTAATTAGGATCATATTTTATTTATGACTAATTAATGATGTAGAAATAAATGTTGTTTGACCTTTATTTATATTTTTATTAATTGAATAAATCATATTTTGATTGACAACGGTCTAGGATTTGATGATTATGATTTTGTAATAAACATGCAAGAATCAAAGTTGTAAATATGCGAAATTGTTGTATTTGGGCAATGACTAATTTATGTTTTGATTTAGTTTCGGTACCGTAACCCGATACAAACTTAATTGCGTCAAGTCGCAAGCGCACCGTACCGGTTTTACCAACCGACTACACGTTGTTTTAAATAAGTTATTTTTTTATCATAAGCTATACGAAGGTTAATAATATTCTGGTCATTTACAAATTATTTTTTTATAATTTATTGTAGTTACCGTAACAAACCTACACAAATACTGACCTCGCTACGCCACCATAACACGACGGATTTGCATATTTAAATAACCAAAATCTAGCAACAGGTCCACATATGATTTGCAGTTAAATTTAAAATTATGGCACCAATGTTTATAATACCTACTGATTTACTATTTTAAATCAGAAACATATGGATCACCTACCATTATTATTTTAAATACATATGTAATCTTATTTCAAAATCATTGTAGGGGTATGATACTAAACCCGGCTTACGACCTTAATTTATTATGTTTGGCTTATTTTATTATATGGACTAATACAATATTATTGGGTTGAGGGGGTTTTGTGGAGGTAACCCTAACTGGGCTAGGCCCATTAGGGTACCATGATGGTGGCCATGAGACTCCCTATACAAGGAGGTCTCCACCTCCTTATTAAGGGTTGTTGTTGTTCTCAATAAGAGCCACCACCATAACCATTTTTGTGTCTGTAAACAAGAGATCCTCGAGATTTCTTAGCAGTCACCTCCACACCCCCAAAAAGCCATTGCAGATCTCAAGCTACCGGAGAAGAAGATCGAGTCGTGGTTCGTTCATCTCGAAGACCGGGGGAACATCGTCATGGATCAGGTCAGATTCATTTCATGTTTCTACATTGGCGCCATCCGTGGGACGGCAACGAGCTACCCTTCGATTTTCGTCTCGGTTCTCAGATCTGTTCATCCAAGAAAAATCCAGATCTGGAAGTTTACAGAAAAATGCTTCAAGATTTGTTCTATTAAAGCTCAAAAAGATCCATAGATCTAAAAGATGCTTCCAGATCTGTGCAAAAATGAAGCTGAAAAAGATTTGTAGATCCAAAAAGGAAACTACCTGATTCGGACGGTCAAGCCTCCGGATCTGTGATGGTTTTAAATTCTCTCCACTCCGAGCTTCAGATCTATCTAGATCTGGTTTACAGATCTAGATCTAGGTTATAGATCTAGCGAACAAGACTCCCGACGCTGTGCATGCGCGCCCGCGAGTCACCACTCCGCCGCCATGCAAGGGCACTGCGGAGGATCAAGATTCTGCTACCATGCATGCGCGCCACCGGAGATCAAGTCTCCGTTTCCATGCATGCGCAGTGCCGAAGATCAAGACTTCGCCACCATGCATGTGCGCCCATGAGTCACCACTCCGCCGCCATGCATGCGCACTACCAAGGATCAAGATTCCGCTGCCATGCATGCGCGCCACCGGAGATCAAGTCTCCGCTTCCATGCATGCGCAGTGCCGAAGATCAAGACTTCGCCACCATGCATGTGCGCCCATGAGTTACCACTCCGCCGTCATGCATGCGCACCACCAAGGATCAAGATTCCGCTGCCATGCATACGCGCCATCGGAGATCAAGTCTCCGCTTCCATGCATGCATGCAGCCGCTGATCAACACTCCACCGCCCGTGGAAGGTTTCGTCACCATGCATCCGTGCGTCGCGGCTGATGCACCACCATGCATGCGCAACGCGCGTACAAGAAAAGAAAAAGAAAAAACAAGCCCTATTGAAAAAGCAAACTATTAAGTCTAATATCTATCTTACCTCGCTCGCGCGAGACAAGACACACATTAGACTGGGGGGGCTTGAAGGGGTATGCACCCGCCTTAACATCGAGCGGGGCGGATCAACCCACAAGATATAGACAAGAGGCTTGAAATCAGGATGTCATGAAGACACAAAGCCAAAACCTATGCGCAAGCGCATGAAACATCTGCGCGTGGCGCATATCACATGCACACAACACACACATTTAGTGTGAGAATAAAGAGAAGACCTTGCGCATCCCCGGGATAGGCGCATAAAGGCCGCCGTAGAAACCACTAGCGGGTCGAAAGACGAATCCATGCCGTTGGTTTTGCGCAGAAGACTCCGCCGCCATGCATGCGCGCTCAACTCTCCGCCATGCATGCGAGCTCAACTCCCGGCATGCATGCGCGCCCGCTAGTCACGACTCCGCCGCCATGCATGTGCGAGCTTGATTTTGATTTTGCATACATGTTTCACACTTCCCTTTATTAATTTTGAGCAATATGACAACATTGTATTGACATCAAACTAAAAATAAAACGAAGTAAAACATACATGCGCGAGCTTCAAGCTCAGATGCGTTAACGAGTTTTAACTCTAAAACGTCAGGGCCTTAGCCCAATAATATGAGCCTTAGCTCAAATTACTCATAGCATCCATCCTACGTATTGCGCAGCTGGACCATAAAAATACCTAAGCACAACTAAGGCAAAGCACATGCCAAAGCATAGTTGTTAAGGTCTCAGGTCGGGGCCGCGCATGGGATTATAATGGATATAGGCAGAGTAACACATACTGACACATAAAGGCTAAAAAACTCATTCATAATTCCCTATAATAAATGCACGATAACGTCGCGCAAAAGAGGAATAATGAAATGCCAAGGCACGTGTCAGCATATTCAGAATATCGAAAAATAACTTGAAATATGACAACTGTTAAGGATTAAGTAAAAATAATTTCCTTACAACCTTGTTCAAGTTTCAATGTGTAAGCATACCTAATATTCAACAAGCACACGCATGCGCCACCGCGGTTCGATACACCGCCATCACGCATGCCATCACGCATGCCATCACGCATGCGCCACCGCGGTTCGATACACCGCCATCACGCATGCGCCACGCATGTGCACGCAACCCTCTACCATGCTTGCGCGCTCAACTCTTCGCCATGCATGCGCACTCAACTCTCCGCCATGCATACGCGCTCAACTTTCAGCCGCTATGCATGCGCGCCCGCGAATCACCACTCCGCCGCCATGCATACGCGACCTTGGATCACCACTCCGCCTCCATGCATGCGTGCAGCCACAAATCAACACTCCATCAC
The DNA here is from genome assembly GCF_021521415.1 of Bidens hawaiensis. Classification (NCBI taxonomy): domain Eukaryota; kingdom Viridiplantae; phylum Streptophyta; class Magnoliopsida; order Asterales; family Asteraceae; genus Bidens; species Bidens hawaiensis. Next base: position 351,940 of record NW_027492246.1, on the reverse strand, counting down.
TTGTGGAAGACTTTGCCACCATCCATGCATGCGTTCACGCGGATGAGCATTCCTCCATCATGCATGCGTGCAGCCGAGGATCATCATTCCACCGCCATGCATGCACACCACCTCCGCCGAGGAACCGCGCCTCCCGCTTGTCAGATCCACAAAGTCCGCTATGACCGAAAAAGTTTATACACATGCGAAGGATAGACCCGCTTGTACACTACTGTCAACCGCGGGTCATAACCGAGATCCGCGTATCAACACCTGTGGGTTGGCAATACCACCCGCGGGTCGTAACCGCGATCCACGTATCAACACCTGCGGGAAGAGATGTCAACACTTCGCCGTCATGTCGCGTGCCACCACGTATCAACAACTGCGGGTTGGCAATGCCACCCGCGGGTCCACACCTACGTGCCATCGTGCATGCGCGCTGGCGGGTCCTCTCTCCGCCGCCATGCATGCGCGTCACCGGAGATCAAGTTTCCGCTTCCATGCATGCACGCTGCCGAGGGTCACTTAACACGGGTCTTTATGAACGCTAAGGGTCACTTACCGCGGGTCACATGTGTGTTCCTTAGAATAAATTCCAAACAGCTGGAGGTCACCCACGCTCTCTTATACCAACCCGCACGCTCCGGCGTATTTGGAACTGTAGCGGGACGACGACAACGACTGGCTTGTCTGAAACGCACCACGGAAGAACAACGCAACACGCATGCCTGCTACCGCGGCACAACACTCCGCCACCACGCATGCGCCACCGCGATTCAATACATCGCCACCATTCATTCGCGCCACCTTGAGGCAACAGCGCGCCGCCATGAAGCAGCAGCGCGTCGCGGGTCAATACTCCGCCACCGTACATGCGCACAGTCGCGGATTAACATTCCGTCAACATTCATGCGCGCCACGACAAGTGAACCTCGCCACCGAGTAATGTCATTGCGCCACCACGCGTACACGCCACCGCGGATAACCATCTGGCCGCCATGGTGCATGCCACCATGCATGAGTTCCACCGCTATGAAGCAGCAGCGCGCCATCACGCATGCGCGCTGGCGCCGAGCACCGCACCACCACGATCCAACACCTCGCCACCGTGCATGCGCATCGCTAAACAACACACCGCCATCATACTTGCGGATCACCACTACGCAATCACGTCACAAAAGAACACTGCGCCACATGCGTGGGCAACATCGCGGAACAACACCGCGTCATTATGGATGGGCGCATCACTGTTCAAGTGGGAAGACATGAAGGCCGCCATCACGAAGACCACCATGCTTGTTATTTGTAATCCGTTCACGGCGTGTCAACCGCTCTCTCATGCGCGTAGGCGGACAAAAACAGGCACGGCGGATTAACACCCGCCACCGCGGATCACATACATGCTAGCATACCAACATCGCCATTGTAACGCAACAGCGCCACTATAGCAGGGTGGAATACAAGCCACGTCGCATGCGCGCCACCACGGATCAACATTCTGCCACCACAGTCGCAGATCAACCTTTCCGCCACTCTACACGCGCACCGCCATGATGTTTGTGCGCAGTCGCGTATCACATTCCACCAACTTGATCCGGTGGGTAAAACTCCGCCGACGCGGAATGCATGCGATCTTCTTGAAGTTCAACGCTAACTCCGGCAATTACGAACTCCATGCAACCATCCCAAATGTTCAAAATGGTGGCAGGAACGTGCAGAGGCAAAAAGATTTAAAAGAGGAAGGAATTATTTCCAATTTTTCATAACAGCCCCTCATCCGCCCATGTGATTAAAACTTTATTAACAAGTTTATTATTACAAGTTCAATGCTCCTAACATTATTTAGCAGCAATGAACTGAGGGACTATCGTGGTATACCACCACTACATTATCGCGATGAAAGACATCCGAATCTTAGGTCGGGAGCCTAATAATATCCCACATGGCCACGCGCCAAACATAAAGGTCGGGAGCCTAATAATATCCCACATGGCCACGCGCCATACTTAAAGATTGGGAATCCTCATAAACCAATACGGCTACGCGCCATACTTAAAGGTTGGGAATCCTCATAAACCCATACGGCTACGCGCCATACTTAAAGGTTGGGAATCCTCATAAACCCATACGGCTACGCGCCATACTTAAAGGTTGAGAATCCTCATAAACCCAAACGGCCACGCGCCAATGTAGGTTGGGCACACCTCATAATTTGCCCAAGGATGGGAACCTTGTAATACATCCACTTTTAGTTTATATGTTTTTGCAGGTTCGGCTACGAGTCGCACAAGCACCTATGACATTATTATTATTATCTGGCCGTTTGTGCTTCCATTATTATTTTGAAGACAAGCCGGGATAGTCATCCTGCGTAGAAGAGGCCCTTGTGGGCCAGTCATTATCATCATATTATATCTCATAAGCCGCAACTCGCGCATGCTTCATTATTTTATAGCTCGTAAGTCGCCTCGCGCGCAAGCTTCATTATTTTTATAGCTCGTAAGCTGCCTCGCGCGCAAGTTGCATTACATTATTATCGAGATGCGCACTCTATCTTTTATCAGGCCCCACGCCACTATTGTTATGATGCGTACTATATCTTATTCATGCCAGTGCACCATCATTATCATAAGGATCACAACATGTCACCATCATAGAAAAAACCTCTCAAACTCAAAGACAATAAAGACAAGACTGAAGAAAGGGGAAAAAAACCGCCTCATATCCTAACACACCTTATGAAGTCCAGCGCTCCACCTAAACGCTTGCACGCCTAGGAGCAACACTGGACTTGGGGGGCTTGTAGGGGTATGGTACTAAACCCGGCTTACGACCTTAATTTATTATGTTTGACTTATTTTATTATATGGACTAATATTATTGGGCTGAGGGGGTTTGTGGAGGTAACCCTAACTGGGCTAGGCCCATTAGGGTACCATGATGGTGGCCATGAGACTCCCTATATAAGGAGGTCTCCACCTCCTTATTAAGGGTTGTTGTTGTTCTCAATAAGAGCCACCACCATAACCATTTTTGTGTCTGTAAACAAGAGATCCTCGAGATTTCTTAGCAGTCACCTCCACACCCCAAAAAAGCCATTGCAGATCTCAAGCTACCGGAGAAGAAGATCGAGTCGTGGTTCGTTCATCTCGAAGACCGGGGGAACATCGTCATGGATCAGGTCAGATTCATTTCATGTTTCTACAATCATTAACTATAAAATCTTAATTGATTTGATGATCATGACAAATTAAGTATATTTTGTAAGTATTTCTTATAAAAAAAACTAGCTAGACATGGTTATATATATAAATCCTTACATCAACTTATTAACTATACTCTTGTCTTCACATTCCAACATCATTTGCAAACATGACACAACCAAACAACATTTATCATAACCTTGCACTTAATATCGCGGTTACATTATTAATTATCGCGTCTATTCTATTGTACAAGTTCATATTTTCAACTCGTTACCAATCGTTGCCACCAGGTCCCTACTCGTTACCAATCGTTGGCTACCTTCCATTTCTCGGTCCTGATCTACACAGACAGTTCACGAACATGGCACACACCTACGGCCCTATATTTAAATTCTATGTTGGAAGCAAGCTTCATGTAGTCGTAAACACACCGGACCTAGCAAAGGTTGTGGTCCGTGACCAAGATGAAATATTTGCTAACCATAACTTAACTGCCGCAGCGTCAATAATAACATATGGGGGCCAGGATATCGCCTGGGCTCAGAATAACGCACATTGGAGAAACCTATGTAAGATATTCGTCCAAGAGGTGTTGAACAACAAGAATCTTGACGCGTGTAGTCCTTTTAGAAGAGATGAAGTCAGGAAAACCATCAAGAATGTGTATGGGAAAATTGGGACGAAAGTTAACATAAGCGGGATTTGTTTCATGACCGAAGCAAATGTTTTAACAAACATGGTTTAGGAGAACTCAAACTCGTCAAACAAGCGTGAGTTGCAAACGGTGGTTTCAAAGATTGTTGAGCTTCTTGGAAAGCCAAATGTGTCGGACTTCTTCCCGAGTCTTGCATGGTTTGATCTACAAGGTGTTGCGCGTGACATGAATGAGCAACTTAAGAAGATAGATCGGATTTTGGAGCGTGTTATTAATCAACGTGTGTTACATATCGAATCTAACACGAAAAGTTTAGATGGGAAGAAAGATTTCTTACAAATATTATTAGAGCTAAAGGACCTTGACTTAATTCAAGTCAAGGCGCTTCTTCAGGACATTATGGTTGCTGGGACAGAAACAACGACGACGATGATAGAGTGGGCAATGACGGAGATTTTAAATAATTATAACGTTATGAGAAAGGTTCGTGAAGAGCTAGAAGAGATCGTGGGAGTAAATAATATTGTCGAAGAATCTCATCTTCCGAAGCTAAAATACCTAGACGCTACGATTAAGGAAACGTCACGCTTGCATCCTGTAGCCCCTTTGCTAATCCCGCGGTCACCAAGCAAGACTTGCAACATAGGGGGGTATACCATCCTAAAGGGGTGTAACGTGTTTGTGAATGTTTGGTCAATCCAACGAGACCCCAGATACTGGGATAACCCGTTGAAGTTCAATCCCAAGAGGTTCTTGACAACCCATTGGGATTATAGTGGAAATAATTTGAAATTTTTTCCGTTTGGGTCCGGGAGAAGATTGTGTCCCGGTTTACCCTTGGGTGAGAAAATGCTAATGTATGTATTGGCTTCGCTTTTGCACTCGTTTGATTGGAGCTTGCCCAAGGGTGAAGAACATGACCTTTTGGAAAAATTCGACATTACTCTAAAGAAAAGAAATCCGCTCGTTGCTATCCCATCTCAAAGGTTGCCCGACGCGAGCCTCTATATGTAATATTGTACAACAAGTGTAATTTTTTTAATAAATAGGTTAAATAAGATTAAGCCCTCTTAAAAACTTTGTAAGATAAAAAGTTTTTCTTTTTATTGTTATTTATTTTGTTTGGGTTCTAGTCAAATATTAAAAGTAAAGTGAAATTTATATCCCTGAAATCCCATTCTCATTTAACCCATCTCAATTAATCCAAGTCCAAGACCCGCTCCTTCCCCGACATTAATCAATTACGCGAAATCACTAAACATAACTTCCTTTATTCATCATTAAAATTTTAGGATGTTACAAAATGCAAAAAATGAAGGATGGTTATATAATTACAAAAATATTACATTTTTCAGATGTCCATAGTTTATATCAAATTCTAACAAGATATATATAATAAGAGAAATATTCAAGACCTTCATAAATGTTTTGACAATGAATTTAGCTGGAAAAATGTGTGAATCCGAAGCTAACTCATAAGCGTTTTGAATATCCGGAACCTGCACACTTCTTGCAGAGTATCAATCCTGCAAAATGTGAATATCGACAAGGTTAAAACGATAAGGTTAAAACACATGGGCCCACTCAATACTCTGCTAACCAGTGGGACCAGGTAAACCACCTCTAAGTAGAACTGTTGGAGAGTGGAAGAGATTTTTATTACCTGCACCCTTGCATACTTTACACTCAACCGAGCCCGTTTCCATTTTCATCTTCCCGTCGTTGCAGAAAACACATTTTGTGCCACCTATCCATCAAATTATATCCTTTAGTTGATGATACATATAAGACTGTTATGTAACCGTTTATCCCATTCTCTTTCTAAATCCCATTTATAACTACCAACCACTAGGTACAAGTGAATTATGTGTTTAGTGCGTCCCATTGATAATATATTTCTTGAAAAAATAAAGAATTTATATCCTTTTAGTTGCTGAAAACTTGAGGTGACAGCTTCTAACACGGTGTGAAACACCACCCGAACACATGTAAATAATCAGATTTTGGAATGACATGTATAACCAGTTTTCTATAAACGTTTCGTGTTCAAGCGGATCATGTAATCAAACAAGCCATGTTTTAGCCGATTTTTTTACAACCTACCAACGCAATTAACATGTTCACCACTTGATTATTATTTGCCAACCCATTTGACCCGTTAAAATAAATGGGTTAGACAGGTCGTGTGTGGGCAGAACACTTCAGCCTACCATCCCGACACAATTGACACCCCCGAATGCTATTTTTAGGCCTCTTAGAACAGAAATAAGATAAACAAATATATAATAATTAAGAGTTACCATTGCCAGCACATTTTTCACAAGGAACTGGATCACCCTACAATAAAACCAATAAATTGTCAATTTTATTTATAAATTACTTAAACTAAAGGTCATATTACTGGTGTTTGGATCAAATACAAATGACTTTTATCGCGAGAATGATACAAACAACTAGTGTAATTATTATTGCTAATAATTTTTGAACTAGAGTAACTGTTATTACACTATATTATTTTTTATAACATAATAATTACTCTAGTTCAAAATAGGACTGTTCACGAACCGAGCCGAACCGAACGCAGCCTTGCTCATACTTGGTTTGGTTTGAAAGCGAGCCGAACCGAGCGGATTGAATTTAAAGAAACTAGTGATATTTTAATGCTTGAACATGGTTTGGTTTGGAACCGAGCAGCCTGGTTCAGCGTGGTTTTGCTTGATTTTGTACAAGGTTTTCAATTTTAAAATGTCTAAAACTTCCGACTCTAAAATGTCTAAAACTCAAAGTTAACATGAAAACATATATAAAACGAGTAACTAGGGTTTAAATTTGAACTTTAATATTTAAAAACTTTGAAAAATAGTATAATCTTTATGCATATACATAAAAAAATATATAATTTAATAAATAAAAAACAATTCGAGCAAAACAAACCGAACCGAACCAAGCGAGGCTTTGCTCGTGCTTGGTTTGCTTTTAAACCGAACCGAGCCGAACGGCTCATTTCCAAACAGAGCCGAAATCGAATGAGCATTTTTCGAGCAAGCGCTAGTTCAAGAATGTAAGAGCAGTTACTCTAGTTATTTGTACCGGGTCCCACCCCATATTAGTGTTGCTTCAAAACACAACATTTTCAAATCCCAGTTTTCTCAAACTACAAAAAAAAAAAGAAAAAAAGAAAAAGACAAACCTTGAGACCAAGAACCAGAGACAAGGAAATAGCAACCAAAACACTAATAGTAGCAAGAAATGTTTGTGTATCCATAGGTGGTTTAAAGCCACTAGTGTAAAGTAAAATGGGATCAAGATTGAGTTTTTGAAGTGGGATTAAGTGGAGTTTGGAGTAAGATGAAACAGCTGAGAAAATGGTCTTGTGAGGGTCCAAAATTGATATGTGTTGTGTTGGATTGAAGCTAATGGAGGTTAAAGATGAGCATAAAGAAGATGAAGAAGAAAATGATGATAATGGAGGGTGAGAAAGTGTAGCCATTGATGATGGAAAGTGAGGATGGGATAATAATAATATTATTATTAATAATATTGGACAAGTGTGTGTTTTGTGGTCATTTGTTTTCCTGTTTTCTGGTTGGTGTAAGTTTGGTTTCTTTTTGTTTGACAAAGTATATTCCAGTGTTTTATTTTTAGCGCAAATTGCGTTTTTTTTTTTGTCGTTTGTCTAAATATGTGGTTTTAGTCTGGTAGTTTTAAATTTACGATTTTCATCTTGATGGTTTCATTTTTCGGCAATTAAAACCGAATTTACTAATCCCGTTAAGTCTGGTCGTTAAATCAATCAGCGTGCCCTTTACGGGAAAGACAGTTTTGTCCCCCCCCCCTAAAGACACCCAAGCCCCTCACGTGAGGGGCTTGAGAATTAGGACTGGGGTTTATTTGGGGAGAAAAAGAGCAAAACTACCCATCACGTGAGGGGCACGCTGATGAGTTTAACAACCAAACTTAACAGGGTTAATGAATTCGGGTTTAATTGCAAGTGAAATGAAACCACAGGGACGAAAATCGCAAATTTAAAACTATTGGACTAAAACCACATATTTGAATAAACCACAGAGACGAAAACCAAAGTTTACCCTTATTTTTGTTTTTATTTTTTTGACATGAGAATCGTTACCGTAAAACTCACCAATCAAGAGACCTTGCCAGTAGTTTGTTAACCTCCAGTGTCGTATAAATAGTAGTATTTACTCTGTATGTGACCTCTAAGATGTTACGATAAGAAACTGTGAGAGCATGATTTGTTTATTATTTTATCGTCCTTAAAGGTTACCGAAAGCTTTTAACCATAAAGTTATTTTTTGATTATATACTTTATTTGAAAATGAAAAAAACTATTCCTATGGATTGCTAATCGAGACAAAAGTTTAAAGATAGAATGGAAGAATTGACGGAGTTTTGAAATTGAAAAATTATTAGCAATATGATATATCGAGGAACTCTTATAATTTCCATGTGATATCTCTGTTTTCCGTTGCTTTTGTACTTTGGGCCCCTAGTATCTAACTTGGGGTTCCTTGTTTTTTTATATAATTTGGCTTTTTTTTTAAAACGAGTCATTACATGTAAACAACTTATAAGCTTAAAGAACTATTCATCAAACAATTTATCAACTTATTGGTGTCAATACACTCACTAACGTATGGATGGTGAGTCATATCCTTTGTCTATAAGCTTATAGAGCTTGGGTTTGAGTCGGTTTTAGGTTCAAGCCAACAATCGGTTTTGAGCTGGATTTAGTTATTTTAGTTCGCTAATTTAAGTACAATTATTTTATTTGCGGGTGGATTATTTCAGTTACCGTAAGATATTTCATATACACCTCAAGACGCTTCAAACAAATAATCGTAGCTTTAGCTCCAGCTACTTTCAATAAACATACGTGTCGATGAATTTTTTGGAGCAACACGTTTCTAATTTAGCTCCATTTTGACCCATTTCAAAAACCCCTTGTTAAAAAATAACTAAAAAATCATAACTCGAAATATAAATAAAAAACTAGAAAAGTAAAAAAAACTAAAGTTTCCTCCGTTTTTCTCGTTCCATAATAAATAAAAAAAATAAAAAAACTTAAGAAATTTCAACCCGTTTCAATAATTTTCTTTTTTTAGCTTGACCCATTCTGACCCATTACATATACTTTATTACAACACATTCAACCCATGGGTCACATTTGCCACCCCTAGCAAATATGCATGTCATTTGTTCTAGCCATTTGAGTAAAGCCGCAGATTCGGTATCAACAATTGATATGAAAATATAAATAATGACACTTATTGGCTCTTTCTGATAAAAATGAGTCCAGCATATGTAGTACAAAAAATAATCATCATCATCATCGTACTCAGTAAATCCCACCGATAGCTAAGCTACGGTAGGGTCTGAGGAGGGTAAGATGTAGACAGCCTTACCTCTACCCCGTAGGAATAGAGAGGCTGCTTCCTAATTAATTACACCAAAACAGATAAATATATGGCTCATGAGCCTAACCATTAACCACAAGATACTCACCTCATGGGTCACTATTCGGAAGCCTGGTTAGAACCGAGTGCTAGGGTTTGTGATCACATTCAAAGTCGAGATGAACAAACGCGCGCTCAACTTCTGGGAGCTTCTCGATCTTTATTTGTAGCGTTTCTCCAATCGCGTGAGCTTCTTTTAACGATAAATCTTCTGGAAGTTCAATATCAACCTAAATAAATAAATAAAAAAAAAACATCAAGATTAAAAATACTCACTTCACAGTTTTACTAACCAAAAACACCAACCTCTACAAAGTACAAAACACCAAATGTGTATGCGCGAACTGTGTCGACTCGCTTAACTTTAGGATGTCGTGTAACGAGATAAGTTAATTTTTGTAGGACTTCAGGTGGTGCTGATTGTCCAACTAATGAAACTGTGTAATCATGTTTTGTTAATATTAATAGTTTACAAGTGAAATAATTATGAAAAGAGAAGTAAAGCATGCCTGCATTTTCCCACACGGTTCCTGACCAGTTTACGATTGTGTAAACGGCAAGAATAATAGCGCCTGCAGGGTCGATCCACCAATAGAATCTATCACCGAGAACAGCAGCGACTAGTCCAACAACATTTGTTACGACATCAAAGTAATGATCCTGCAAATGAACTGAACATTTAGTGAACTGCTTGGCGGGAAGTTCGTTTATGTACGTTCATCAATTAAATGAATGAGCACAAAAACAATTTTTTGTTCATTTAATTAAACAAATGAATTTTTCAGTCATGTATCGTTTATGTTCGTTTGCATATTCAGTCAGCTACTTATTACTAATATTAATTTGAAATCAATTTGATTTTCATATTTTTAAAACCCTTTAAACTTTAACTTGGATTTCACGTTTAGTTTTAACTCGTGTTCGTTTATGTTCATGAACTGTTCGTTTAGAATGTTAACGAACAAACATAATCGAACATAAACAAGAAAATCTGTTCTTTAAGTGTTCCTTTGTATATTCAGTCAAGGTTGACCGAACAAACAAGAAAATCAATTTGTTTTAAGTATTCATGTTCGTTCAGTTAAAGTTAAACACGAACACATTCATGTTCTCAAAGAATGAACGCAAATAAGAAAATCAGTTTGTTTAATTGTTTGATTTCCTTCATTTGTTCGGTTAAAGTTAAACGAACGAACACGAACATGTTCATGCTCTTATCGAACGAGCACGTACAAACAAATAAATCTGTTTTAGTGCCCGCATTCGTTCGCTTATTCGGTTAATGTTAAACAGACAAACACAAAAAAGTCCCACTCATGTTCGCTCGGTTCATTTACATGACTAGATTTGACCTAATTGTAAACGTACCTTAGCATACGCGCGCACAATCTCATTTCCTGAACTTCTACAATACAACCATAGCCCAAGTTTGACCACTGTTGCAGTCAACATGATTATGTATAACCATACCAGCTGGAAATATGACATCTTCTCTGATGGATTATTTTCTATCAACTGTTCTACAGCCTGAACCAGTACCTGAAAGCCTAAATTAACTTATAACATTAACTTTCATTATCACTCAAATCTATACTATTTTATGCAAAATAAAAAACAATAACATACCAAGTGTAGCCATAATTGCAGCAAACACAATGATTCCGACAGGCTGCACCCTCAGTTTACCAATCGAATACTTGTATATGTTGATGTTTTGCATAGAGAGATGAATGAACCACAGGATGCCACCAGCCATTAGATCAAGCAATGAATCCAGTGTAGATGCAGCAATGGCAATGGATCCAGTCTCAATTGTAGCATAGATCTTCATAATGCAATACACATCAACATAAACAGTTAATAATAGATCAGAGATTATTGAACACTCAAGATCAGATTGATAAAAGCTTAAAATGAACCGAGCCTTATCAAGCCCGAGCCGAGTCTCAAATAATGCTCATTTAGTTACCGAGTTCGAGCTCAAGCTTTGTATGGAAAGATCGTTTTGGCTCATTGAGTCTTGCTTATTTTTAAGTTTCAACTCTTTTGGACTGCTATATATTATTTCACATTGCACAATCGAGCTCAATCCGAGCTTTGACTTGTTTTAAGGTACTGCACACGAGCTCAAGCTTAGCTTAGGCTCGTTTTAAGGTTTTTCTCAAGATATTTAACAATCATTAGAAATGCATATAAATTTATAAATAATAAACGAGCCGAGCTTGAGCCTTAGAAAAAGAGCTTGAAACAAGTCGAAACGAGCCAAGCTCGTCTTTCATAAGTGAAAATGAGTCAAGCTTTGAGCTAGAAAAAAGGATTCACAAGCCGAGATCGAGCTTTCATAAGTCAAAACGAGCCGGGCTCGTCTCTATTAAGTTAAAAACGAGCCGAGCTTGTCTCACATATGTCAAAACGAGTGACGCCCGGGCTGAGTTCAGCTCAGCTCGTTTACTAGCACTAAATCCAGATCTTCCAAATATGAGGCAAACAAACTGATTATCAACTTCAGAATTCAAATAGATCCTTCGAGAAAACTATGGTAACTACAATAATTAACTACAATTTGAGTCAACAAAAGTCAAAATCGAGAAAAAAACGACCACGAATAATCTCACTGATCAGTCAATTAGAACATTCAAACAAATAATTTAAAATTATGAGAAACAGACGATAACATAACAGGAATGATTCACTACAATTTGAGTCAACAAAAGTCAAAATGATTCACTACAATTTCAGAAATTATGAGAAACAAATTCTAACAACAATGATTCACTACAATTTCAGTCAGCAAAAGTCAACATGCAAACAAGCAATTAGAACTCACCTTAAATGCCAGTAACAGAATGTTAGCATAATTAGAGATCTTCATAGCTCGTTCCTGCTGTATTTGTTCCTCCAAATTTTCCTCATCGATTCCATCAGACGATACAATCGCATCAACTTCATCAAACGATTTCAATGTTGCAAATTGCTTCTCGTAATACTCCTTCTCACCTTTAACAAACAAAATAGAAGAAATTGAGAATACACTTACGTTCAACCGTGATTCACTACGTTCAACAAAAGTCAAAATCGAAAATGATTAATCTCAAGTTCTCACTGATCAGTAGGTTATAGTATTCAAACAATGATAAATACAACAATTCACTACATTTTGAGTCAACAAAAGTCAAATTTTAGAGGACTACAACGATTCACTACAAGTTGAGTCAACAAAAGTTCAAAATCGAGATCAAACGACAACAACTAATCTCAATTTCTCACTGATCAGCAGGTTTTAACATTCAAACAATGATAACTACAATGATTCACTACAATTTGAGTAAAAAAAAAGTCAAAATCGAAGACGATTCACAACAAAAGTCAAAATCAAGAGAAAACGAACGATGATTCATCTCAATTTCTCACTGATCATTCAATTTCAACATTCAAACAACAATAAATAGTAAACTGAGAACATAATCACGTTCAATACAGTTTGAGTCAACAAAGTCAAAATCCACGACAATTATTCTCAATTATCAGCAGAATTTAACATTCAAACAACAATAAACAATGACTAACAGAGAAATTGAGAACATAATAATACAATTTGAGTCAACAAAAGTCAAAATCAACTATGATTAATCTCAAATTCTCAATAATCAGTACATTTTTAACATTCAAACACCAATAAACAGTGATTTAGAAAGTAATTAAGAACATAATTACGTTCAATATATACCATGAGTTAACAAAGATAACGAATTCGACCAATTCGAGTCAACATAAGTCAAAATCAACGACGATTAATCTCAATTTCTCAATAATCAGTACGTTGAATGAAGTTTAACCTCAAATTCTCAATAATCAGTAGATATAATTACGTTATTCTAGTCAACAAAAGTCAAAATCAACCATAACTAATCTCAAATTATCAATAATCAGTAGATTTTTAACATTCAAACAGCAATAAACAGTGATTAACATATAAATTAATAACATAATGACGTTCAATACCTTGATTTAACGAATTTAATGAATTCAAGTCAACAAAAGTCAAAATCGAGAACGAACGAAGTACGTCGTTTAACCTCAAATTCTCCGTAATCAGTAGATATCGTATAATTACGTTATTTTAGTCAACAAAAGTCAACATCATCGATGATTAAGCTCAAATTCTCAATAATCAGTAGATTTTAGCATTACATTGATTCCGATAGAAACCAAAGAGATAATTACAATGGCTTGAGTCAACAAAAGTCAAAATCAACGATAATTAATCTCAAATCCTCAATAATCATTCAATTTCAACATTCAAACACCAAAAAATGAGAACATAATTACGTTCAGTACCTTGATTTAACACAAATTGAGTCAACAGAAGTCAAAATCGAGAACGAACGACGTCGTTTATCCTCAGATTCTCAATAATCAGCGATTCCGATAGAAGTTAAAAGATATAACTACGTTATTTGAGTCAACAAAAGTCAAAATCAACGATAAACAGTGATTAAGTGAGTAATTAATAACATAATTACGTTGAATATATTATATTATATGATATACCTTGAGTTAACGAGGAAGATGACGGAGTGAAATGAGAAGACTCGATATCAACAGTAGAACGGACTTTATCAGGTAACCGAGTCAGGAACTCGGTACGGAGTGAGTTCACCGAGTACTTACGACTCAGTCGTTGGCGACGGTAACCGCCTAACGGTGACGGCGGCGATATTAACGCCTCTTTTTCTTCCTCCATTTGATATCTATTTCTTCTCTTCTTGACGTTACATGGTTTTAAATAATATAACGAAACGGCTGGCGAGAGGAACACTTTTTAACATGTTTGTTTCTAACGATACACGATTAACGGAAACGGAACTTTGTTAGTCTCTAGCCCAGTGACGGATTTAGACTTGAAACTTAAGGGTAGCGCTCAAAAAATTTTTTTTTTCCCATAGTTCATACAATGCTAACGAAACAAATATAAAAAAACGACAACAAATAAATTTAAATACACTGGCTGTAAATTTCTCCTCTTCGGTTTTTAAATACTTGAAATCGAGCCATTACATCTTTTTCATTTACTTTATCAAACGTTTCTCTTTCGACCGCACAAATTAAAGCATTGTTCAAATACCCATCACCCATTCGATTGCGCAAATCCGTCTTGATAAGCTTCATTTTAGAAAAACATCTTTCAACGGTTGCGGTTGCAACCGGTAAAACCAACGCTAGCATCAATATATATTCGATAAACCAAAGGAAAAGTTATGTGTTTTCCGGTTTCCACCATTACACGAGCAAGATCACCCATTCCACTAAGATTTGGAAATTCTCATTGGGTGGTAGGTGCTGGTAACATCAGCTTGAGCATGGCTAACCGGGGTGCTGGTGCTTTTTCTGTGCAGAATGTGGATCTTAATACTCCTTTTAGAGAAGTTATTCCAGGAGACGACCATCTCAAGGCACATCACGACCTACAGGCAACACCGGCGAGACCTGGGAAGGCAACCCGATTGGGAGTCAGAGGATCCTATTGGAGGAAGCCAACAAATTTCGAAAACTTGCCTCCAATGTAAATTCTACCCATGTCCAGCAGAATGTGCCTTAGAGCATTCTATTATGAAGACCGGAGAAAGCCCTATATTTATTTCTCACCTTCCTTTAAAGTGTAATAAAAGGTCGAAAGATCACCCGAAATACACCCTCTTTCTTCGTTAGTAAAATTGTTCGGATACATCTCTGAAAAAACCACTATCTTAGATATGTCAAACTTAGAAAACGAATCACAAGGATTTAAACCCGACATATTTCTAGAAAACTAGTTGAAACCTCACTAAATCTATTTCCAAATTCTTGAATTTGCATATCCAAAACTGTATTAAAAACTTCAACTTCAAAATGATGTCGATTAGTAATGGCATTCTTTCGGTTTTTTTGATTACCATAACTTTCCGCCATATCTAACATCTCAATCTTGAAGCCGAATGAATATTTGAACTTGGACCGATATCTTCATTTTCTTGCAATTCATTAACCGTATTTGAACTTGAAGTTGGAATATTTAAACTTGGTGGGGAACAGATGTCATCGTTTTCTTTTCTTTGACGTTTAAAAAGGTTGCTAATGAGAGATTGTTTACTCATCTTCAAAGTTCCCTAAACAAAATTTGAACCAAAACCTAATATCAATTCCAGTTTAGACATAAAACTAAAAGCTAAATACCTAATCGATTCCAATTTAAACATAAACCCTAAATCCCAAACTAATTCCAATTGAAACATAACCCTAAATGGCTAAATCCCTAAACACAAATATATAATAAATCTTAATTAGTTTTTACCGGGAAGAATCGAAGATGGAGACAGTGGACTGGTGGGCGGACTGGTGGCGGTGGTGGCTACAGTGGCCAGTGGGTGTATAGACTACAGTGAAACGTTGCTTGTTTCTTTTCTTTTTTTTTAGCTTTTATTATTATTGTATTATTTGGGGTTTTTGTTTTGGGCTTGGGCTTTTGTCAATTTGTTGGGTTTAATTACTCAATTGACTGGGCTTATTTTTTGTTCAGGGGTAACGTTATTTTTTGTTCATGGGTAACAAAACCATGAAATCCGACCGAATTTTTTTTTTTTACACTACCGGTAAGACGTTGAGGGGTAGCGGAGGCAACCCCTGCTAACACTCTATGTCCGCCCCTGCTCTGGCCGTTGGAAAAACGTTGTCTCTTTTGAGGGAAAGAGAAGTTTTTCGGCCGAAAACGTTTTTCTGGCGACCAGAGACTAATAGAGTTACGCATCCGTTAATCGTGGGTCGTTAGAAGCAAACATGTTAAAATGTGGGAGTGTAACCAGCCATTTCGTTAATTGAGACCGACAACGACCAAAAGATGATATTTGGGATTATTTAAAACCAAAGTATTTTTTAGCGTCTAACGAATTATCACCACTATACCACCTCACCTCTAATGGGCTACTGACTTAAATTCGTCAAATCGGGATACCTTTGCTTTTTGATCCGAGGAAAACCCTCACATAGGGTCAACGCCTCAGTTCAAGGATCCAACTAGTGAATGTCACATACTTGCCTAGTCTCCCATCAACACTAGTGTCCTCGAAATTAAATGCTGGGAACAGGAATCTAACCTGGGTTACATGGAACGTCAAGTCACTTTCTTACCACTTCACCACTATATCATTCACATTGATAATACAATTATCACAAAAATAGTCATTGCAAAACAAAAAGAAAAAACCTTATATAATTATGTTTACATACTAGACTCCTTTTCTATAGAGTCAAGTCACATGTTACGTAGACCATCTGACATGTAAAAGTTGTGATACATGATTGATTACCATGGCAAGCTCAGGCATAGGACGAGCCAGACCATCGACGGAAAACACATAAATGCCAGATGTCAAAACTTTTGATATATATATATATATATTTTTTAGAACAACGATTCTCTTGTGTGTTATGCCACCGAGCTTTCTAATTTGGAGAGCCCTGTTGACCCACTATAGTCAGACTATGTTGTCTTAATCGGGCCCATGTTGGCTTTAGAATTTGGCTTGGGTGTTCCCTCATAAACCATATTGTCAACTGAAAATCGTTGTGCTACCACAAGAGTAGAACTTTCTGGCGTAACACATAGCGAGACTAAAACCCGAGTGGGCTCGGGATTAAAACTGCCAACCTCGTAAGGCCTAAGCTTTTTATTTTTTCGAAGCTAATTTTGTAGATTTATTAGTTTGTGAAGAGAGTAGGCCGGTAGGTCAAAACTAAAATAAAACAAAATACAAAAGTAATTGATATTTTTTAACTAAAATATATTATTGAAATACAATGTAATCTTAGATAACAATTTCTAGAAAGTTAATTATGAAATAAATGATATTATTCAAAGGTATTAGGTATTTGTTTAACTAAAAAGTTGTATTTTATTATAATTAAAAGAAAGTGACAACCAAGGAAGCTATCTCCCCCCTCATGATTATTATAGTTACTTTATATAATATGAACTTATTCATCACAATAATGTCACATAATTATGTATTTTTCTAAACTTTATGAATAACTCAGTTTGTTATTGTTTTCTCTTAGTTATATATTATACTAGTTTGAGCTCCGTATATTACACGGGAATTGATGAAAAATTAAAACTTTAAAGATTAAGCAAATACAATTAATAATACAATTATCATATATTATTAATACAAAACAATTTACATTAAAATTACATGAATTTCAAAACAAACATTACACAAATATTTATAAATAAGTAAAAATTTCCTTGTATACTACATTTGTAGTTGTATTGATCAATATACATTGTTTATGAAGAATAAAAATATTTAGTCCAGAATGAAAATATTTAGTCCATGTCTGCTTATAACTCTCAAAATATTTGTTGTTGCGAGAGCACGTGCTCTTTCAAGTACAAATCAACATTAGATAATGATAACCTTGACATTTGTTTATAGTCCATTGCAAAACATACTGCAAGGGGAAACTGCTGTCTTTGAAATATAAATGCTATTTTTGTCATTATCCACATATTTATATTTGGAACTGCAGTCACCAACAAAAACATTCTTTATAATATGACACATATCTTCATATAAAATATATATATATATATATAATTGATATCATTACAGAACTCTTAAATTATTTATGAACTCTTAACAACTAACGTTTTTTTATAAAATTTTTTGTATATTAACATTATTTGAGTTAAGAGTTCATAAATAATTTAAGAGTTTGCAATGATATCCATTGTATATATATAAATTTGGGAGTCGGATCTAAATAGGTAGCGGTATTTGGGATGGGGGTGTTATAAACTGAAAGAAATAGATCTTGGGATGGGGGTGTTATAAACTGAAAGAAATATGATCCATTGGGTCGGGCAATAAGTTAATAACCTATGGGGGTATCCAAGAAATCTAGAAATTTAGAAACAAACTATATATTGAAAATATGTTAAAAAAAGGTAGAAGGGCTAAGAGAGTAACAAGTGGCAAAAATAGGTATTCTTTTATTAGTATGGTAGATACATTTGAAATTTAGTTATTTAACGATTTTTTTATAGTACGCATAAATAAATTATTATGCAACATTGTATATTAACATAATCATGTTATCTAACAATAACCCAAACAAATAACATAACTAAACTTATAAATGTCAACTAGCCAAACCTATGAGTGGTGACAAGAAGACAAGTCGAACCAAAACATAAACGGTCAAAACAGGTCGGATAAAATAACATATAACTTGGAAAGTTCTCTAGTGAATTAGCAACTAGAATGACTTGGAAAATTTTGCAATTATGCATAAGTATGTTGTTGTTCTACTAAACAAAACCTAGAGTAGCTTAATGCTGAATTGATAAGATGAACTTCAAAGAACTCTAACATAATAAGATGAAAATAGAAATGGTGAACTAGTAAAATATTGAGTTTCAAATGGCTTTTTAGCTCTTATGAATATAATTGAGGGCCAAATCCAATTTAAGGGAGAGACTCGGTGTTTTATGTGATTAAGATTCGATTCTTGTCCCTATCATTTAGTTTCGGCAGCACCTGGTGATGATGAGAGACTATGCGAGGATGTGACGTTCACTAGTTGAATCCTTGAACTGAACGAGTTTTACCTCACTGCACTGTCATGCTTTCGGGCAAGTGTTTATGGGCGTGTTGGCATCAAGTGATGGTTTTCCCCGAATCAAAACATAGTCAATTCGAAGGATTCATTGGCCGTTAAAAAAGACAAAAAAACAAACGAACGAAAATGTACATTAGGCTTTGTCACTTGTGTTGTGTGAATGGGAGCAACTCCCCATGGCTACATAACCATCTCTTTCACTACATGTTAGGTTAGGTTATGTGTAATTATTTATACAATAATTGCATTTTTTATTTAAAAATTTATTAGATATTTTTTAAATCTTACACCTAAGTCTATATCAGTCTTTATTTCTTGTCACTATGGTTGAGACTAAGGGTGCAAACGAGCCGAGCCCAAGCTCGGCTCATTTTGAGCTCTAGTTTCAAAACTCGAGCTCGGCTCGTTTATTATTTATCAATTAATTTTTGTATAATTATAATTATTTTTATATATTTTTTCTATTATAAATGTATGTGTAAAATAATATATATTATTTAGTTATGCTTATTTATTTTATCATAACATTATATAAATTAATTAATAATTATTAAACATATGTTTTAAAAAATTATATAAACGGCAGGCTCGTTTAGGCTCGTGAGCCGGCTCGAGCTCGATAAGTGAAGCTTGGGCTCGGGCTCGTTTATTAAATTAACGAGCTTACTTTTAGGCTCGGGGATTAAGCTCTTATTGTTCGAGCTTTTTAACGAACTGATCTTAAATAGTTTGGCTCGTTTACACCCCTAGTTGAGACGTCGTAAAGATAGAACCTTACACCACAAGACCAAAAACTCTATGTTTTTTCTTTATTTTTTCTATTTTTTTATTCTTGAAGGATGATTTAGACACAATAAATAGCATGATGAAGAAACACTAAGTAACCCCGGGCAGATTATAGGTAATCTGGGGGCCAAGTAATGTTTCCCACGAAGGTTAGGTCCAGCAGAGTAAGTTGTACTTCAGGGAACCTGCAAAACAGACACCGTAAGCTCGTCACTGAGAAGGGGGGGTTCCTCCTTGTGACCACCCTCCGGCGTGAGAATCAGTCTATATTGCTCTTTGAATATAAAAGTATATGAATACTATAAGAGCAGTTATCAAGTAAGTTATACGAGATAGTAGATGATCTTACCATTCCAAGATATTGGAGTATTTATAGCCGAAGGTAGGTTTTCTAGAAGGTACAGCCGGCTGAATAGTATTCCTGTTCAACCAACAGTGGATTACGCACAGGCCATACTGGTTGGTGGGTAGGTTACAGCCAACAGTAATAAAGTCGGCTGCACTATTCCACCAACTGTAGACCATGCACGTCCCACTGACTGTGGATTGTACGCAGGCCATGCTGGTTGGTGAATAGGTTACGGCCAACAGTAATACTATTCCACCAACTGTAGGCTGCGCCTGCTCCACAGTGAGGGTTGGTGAGTAGGCAGCGGCTAATAGTGACAAACAGTACTAGAGGGTGCTCCTCCTCGCACTGTTGTCGGTGAGCTCCTCCTCTAGTACTGTTTGTCACTATTAGCCGCTAGTACTCCAATATCTTGGAATTGGAGTGAGCACCCTCTAGTACTGTTTGTCACTATTAGCCGCTGCCTACTCACCAACCCTCACTGTGGAGCAGGCGCAGCCTACAGTTGGTGGAATAGTATTACTGTTGGCCGTAACCTATTCACCAACCAGCATGGCCTGCGTACAATCCACAGTCAGTGGGACGTGCATGGTCTACAGTTGGTGGAATAGTGCAGCCGACTTTATTACTGTTGGCTGTAACCTACCCACCAACCAGTATGGCCTGTGCGTAATCCACTGTTGGTTGAACAGGAATACTATTCAGCCGGCTGTACCTTCTAGAAAACCTACCTTCGGCTATAAATACTCCAATATCTTGGAATGGTAAGATCATCTACTATCTCGTATAACTTACTTGATAACTGCTCTTATAGTATTCATATACTTTTATATTCAAAGAGCAATATAGACTGATTCTCACGCCGGAGGGTGGTCACAAGGAGGAACCCCCCCTTCTCAGTGACGAGCTTACGGTGTCTGTTTTGCAGGTTCCCTGAAGTACAACTTACTCTGCTGGACCTAACCTTCGTGGGAAACATTACTTGGCCCCCAGATTACCTATAATCTGCCCGGGGTTACTTAGTGTTTCTTCACATGACTTTCTCTTTGTTACTGACTTATAAACCATGACATTGACTTATAAGGCCATGTTCAACACTAAATGGATATACAATTTAAACGATGATAAATGCATTGAGCTTTGTGTGAAAAAACTCATAACTATTCGATATACTCACTCGCGGTTTGTAAATGACTATTTCTATGTTCGCAACTGATTAAACCATTAAGGTTTGCCAACTGGTTTAGTTAGTTTGAGGTCCAAACGGTTGGGCTCACGCAACTATTTTCTCGGCCAAATGACCCGAACCATTATGTCTATATACAACTTTTGGTTGTATTGAATTGTATGTAACATACATATTCGGCTGTATTCATTCAATCATAATAAGCCATTATAGACTATAAAGGATGAAATGACACTATTGGGTCTTTATGGGTCATGTTGGGTTTGGATGGGTCACATTGGGTTGTTTTTGTAATATTGTATTCTAATATCGGTTGTTTTGTCACCCTTAGAGCATTCCCATCCCATCCCCCATAACTATGTGAGGGGGATTGGTAAATTATAGGGTGAGGTTTGAATGATTGTGAGTGTAAATAATAGGGTGCAGAGAAAAATGTAGTGATTTTTTGTAAATTTGGGAAAATATTTGGGGAACATTGTTTGTCCCTATTTATTTTTTAATATTTGTTGGATTGGTTGTGAGTAGAGGAGAGAGAAAACTGTAATGATAAAAGTATTATTTAATTAAACAGGAAAGAGAAATGTAGTGTTTTGTAATGTAATTATAAAGATGGGGATGAGGAACTGGATGTGAATGCTCTTATAATATTTCATATACTGGGTTACAGGGATGAGATCGGTATCCGTATCGAAATATTTGGTTCGTATCGGTTCGGTACCGGGACGGTACCGCTATTTAAGGTAAAATTCGGGAAATACCGGTATCGTACCGATATCGATACCGAAACTCAAAACGTTAAATGAAAAATAATAATAAAATGTTATTAGCTCCATATTGTGTGTTATAATATATCATCATAATGAAGTTAATGAGTCTTATTGTATCATAATGAATTTTAACATATTAAGCAATAAATAGTAGTTAAAAATATTGGATATTTCGGATATTTCTAACAATTTTCAGATTGATTTCGGAATAAGATAATTTTTGGATATCCATAATATTCTTTTTAAATAAAATTATTTAAAAAAACTCTTTAATATTCAATTATTAAATAATAAATATTTTTTTACTAAATTCCAAATCCGAAATTTCGATTATGGATTCAGATCATCCAAAAATTTGAGATATATGAAATTCAGATATCCGTTTTTGAACACGTTTGCTTAGACTGGACGATATAGGCGTCGTGGAGGATGGAGAAGGGCGCCTTGGAGGATGGATCACCGCCGGGGGGCGCGGTGGAGGTGGGCGCGGAGGCTTGTGGAGCCTTTCTGACGACAGGCGCTCTTCTAGCGCTCTCTCTCTCCTCTCTCACATACACACACACACACACACACATATATATATATATATATATATATATATATATATATTGGGGCGCCTTATGCCTAAGGGGCATTAAACCGTAGAGGGACAGGCTTCAATGCCCCGTTTGATGACGTGGCGTTGACGTGGCGTTGTTGAGGAGCTTCAAAGCCCTCACCATAACGGATAGCTTGTAGTCAACCTTTGTTCAATGCTGGACTTCTTGCAAAATGGGGCCCACTTCCTGTCAAAGCTTTAAATGTAAGCATGGCAACACCATCACCAAAGGCATACATACAAACAACTTTATCCACTGCATAGTCAACCACTAAGATCAATAGCACCATGCTTGCATTGATCAATGGTGGTTCTTGCAACTTTATCCACTAGGACGTGCCGATTTGTTTCTTTGTCGTTTATATGACGATACCTGTTAAATCGTTCTTTGTAGATATATAGTTTCGATTCATGTTTTGATTGCTTGAAAGTAAAAATGGTCCAAAGTTATAAACATGTTGATGTTCACTAAATGGGCAACAAATCAAGCCACTTTCAGGTTTCATAAAGAGAAAATATCCAGTATTTATAAAAAAAGAAATGTAGTTTTTGTAAATAGGATTGATCATTTGATATCTTGATTCCGGTTAACTTGTTAATATTTAACAGGGTCACAAACAAACGAGTGAACTGCGGTTTTCGTCCCTGGGGTTTGTTCAAATATGCAGTTTTAGTCCAATAGTTACAAATTTGCGATTTTCATCCTTGTGGTTTCATTTCGCTTGCACTTAAACCCGAATTCACTAATCACGTTAAGCCTGGTAGTTAAACCCATCAGCGTGCCCTTCACATGATGGCGTAGTTTTGTCCTTTTTTCCCAAATACATCAGCTTGCGAATTATGACTGGGTTTATTAGGGGAGAAAAATGACAAAACTGCCCTCACGTAGGGGCAAGCTGATGGGTTTAACAACCAGACTTAACGGGGTTAATGAATTCGATTTTAATTGCAAGTGAAATGAAACCACATGGACGAAAATCGCAAATTTGAAACTATTAGACTAAAATCACATATTTGGACAAACCACAGGGACGAAAACTGCATTTTACTCTAGACAAAATGAAGGAATGCAAACAGAGCTATGTTCGTCTTAGTTTGTTTAACTTTGATCCAACAAACAAATGCGAACACAAAACTGGCTATATATTTGTTCGTGTTTGTTTGTTAATAAAATGAACTTGTTTGTGTTCTTTTATCTTAAAAAAATAGTGAAAAATTTAAACTGGAAATTAACTTTTTAAAACCCAAACACCAATATTAAAGTTTAAAGTGTTAACAAAACAGTTATAAGCATTATTAGTGGCTTTATCTTTCTAAAACATGTTTCAAAATTCAAAGGTTGAAACTGAATCCTATACATGTATTTGTAAATTGTAACAATAGCATATTAACATAGCACTAAATTACAAGATTAAGTTCCTCTAAAGTCTTAAAAGCCGTTTGAATCGAATGAGCTCCTCGAGACCACTTTGCTAAAAGTTTGAATCAATCCGGGTTTGAATGAACTCGAGCCCAAACCTGAGTTTCACATATCGAGATGATAGTCTTACGACGTGTGACATTCGTCAATTTTGGGTCTGTTTGTATTCGTTTTTGTATTTGTTTATTATGTAAACCGACCCGATTTGTAAACCGAAGCTTATGTTATAATCAAAATGATGGATTTATGTTACAATATTGTTTCACACTTGTTGGGTCTTGAAAACATCCTATTTTTATTTTTATTTATTTATTTTTGTTGTTTTGTGTTTTTGTCTTGATCCATTTTGCATGAAAACTCTTGTGTCTCACACCCATATTTGACCACTAACATTACCTTATATATACACCACCTTTCCTCTTCATTTTCCCTTGCTACAACTCCAAAAAAAAAAAAACTCTCTCAAACATCAAAGATTCAAAGTTATCTTTTTAAGTGTTCTTGAAGGTTTTTAGCATTTCATCTTAATTAGTTTATGTAGCCTTATTAATACTTGTTTATGGTTGTGCAACATATATATAATATACACCCCTTGTTTACCTTTGGTAGTTACTTCTCTGATTCTGGTCGGTGAGGTTTCGGACCTCATAAGGCAAGGCTTCATGAAGGATTTCGTGTCCTTGATATATATACATCTATATAACTTGTTCATATATATTAATCTTGCTTATTTTAGTTTGTTGGTCATGTTTACAAGTTCCATGGTTATGGGTTTTTAAGAGTCTATGCTTCGGTTTAACCGTAAATAGCTCTAAACCGTAAACCGAACTTTGTTACTAATTTTGTTAAATAATTGTTTAAACATACTTATTGTTAGATCTAAGTTTCTAAAATCATTTTTACAAATTCTATGGTTATGGGTTTGTAGAATCTTACCTCGGTCTTACCCCGAAACACGATCCGAACCGAAAACCGAACTTTTGTTTAAAGACTTTATTGTTAACTTTTGGTTGTAAAACTTAAAGTATTTTTATTTGTACATTATTATACAAGTTCTTTAGTGTTTGGACATGTGGAAACCATCCATGAACTTGTTGTGAGATGGAAACCGAACCAAACCGATTCTTACTCGCTTAAGACACACAAGTATATTTCTTTAAAAATAGTTACAAATTGATTTTTAAATATTTTCTTAAGTACTTGGAAATGTTGGATACAACTTGATCTCATAACAAAGTTTGGACCGACAAAACCGAACACTCGCTTAACGTGCGTTGTTAGTTCTAAAACAATGGAACTACATACTTGGTTAAGTCTTATTAAATTTTATTGAGTTATCTCATAACATTCAATATTTTGGAAAGTTGACTTTGGGTTTGACCAATTATCAAGACCCGAACCGACAACCCGAACACTCGATAAAAAAAACCCGTTTTAGTATCTTTATTCCAAAGGGATTTGCATTCTTGCATTTTATCCACCTTATTACTTAACATAGGTTGAGTAAATATTAAGGTTAGATAATTTAACCCGGTTTCGAGCAAACTTACATTTTTAAAGGGTTATTATTATAAATTCTTAAATAGTTACATTTTAAAACCTTGAACTTTAATTATTTACATTTCTCAACATTTATTTTGTTTAAAGACCTTCAAGACAACCTTTCTAAATTCAAGACTTCTTTTCTTTTTAGGCATTGTGCGTTAAACTCGCCGTTCCGACAAATCTCCAAATTATCATCTTTCAAGTTTACTACTTGAAGATGAGTACTTCATACCCCATTTTCCGTCTTTTATTTTGGGGGTGACATTTCATACTTATTCAACAAAATGCTTTATATTTGAATCTTAAACCACAAACGTAGTTGTATACTATACCTAAATAATTGCTCAATTTGGTGTTCTATGCTTATATGCCTATGTGTTTATCGCTTTTGGTTGGTGGAACTATAAAATTCTAGACTATTTGGCATCCCCTTATAGCAATGTGTCGTTAACGTAATGCAATTAACGATAACTATAAAATCCTAGACTATTTGGCATCCCCTTATAGCTAGGTGTCGCTAATGTGTTTACCGATATCTATCTATCCAAATTACCACTTTTATTTATCGTTTCGTATGCAAGTTTTGTGGCTATCTTTATTATATACTAATATGATTAAACTTATGAATTTCTCACCAACCTTTGTTTTGACAAACTTTTAGTTTATGAAATGTTGCAGGTGTCACACCCCGACCAAAGGCGGCGGAACATGCCGGGGTGCAACGATTGCTCATAAGCGCATGACACTATTTAAAGCGACAATATTTAACAAACTCATTTCATTTCACAACATCGAAAATGTCACATAACCAAATATTCATAACTCAAATACAACAAAATATAACAAAATATAGCAAATCAAATATTGTTCATTTTTGCTAATATCCTAACGGTATTTGTGATGTTTTCTTCACCGAACTCCATAATCAACCTAGATGCAAACCTGTAACATTTCATAAAATAAAGTTTATCAACACAAAGGTTGGTGAGCAATTCATAAGTTTGAACAATAGATATATAGTATGAAAAGCCACAAAACTAGTATACAAAATCATAAATAATAGCTATAAACTTGGATAAATAGTTATTGCTAACAAGTTAGCGACACCCAACTATAAGGGGTTGCCAAATAGTTTAGGATTTTATAGTTATCGTTAATTGCATTACGTTAACGACACCTTGCCATGAGGGGTTGCCAAATGGTCTAGGATTTATAGTTCCACCATCCAAAAGCGATAAACACATAGTCAAATAAGCATAGAACACCAAATCGAGCAATTATTCAAGTAAGGTATACAACAACGTTTGTGGTTTAAGACCCCAAGTATAAAACATTTAGTTTAGATAAGTTGAAATGTCACCCCCAAAATAAAAGATAGAAAACGGGGTATGAAGTTACTCACGTTCAAGTAATAAACTTGAAAGATTGATTATTTGGAGATTTGCCGGAACGACGAGTTTAACGTATGAAGCCTAAATAAAAGAAAGTCTTGGATTTAGAAAGGTTGTCTTGAAGATCTTTAAATAAAATAATTGTTGCAAAAACTAATCAATTAAAGTTCAAGGTTTAAAATGTAACTATTTAAGAATTTATAATAATAACCCTTTTAAAAAATGTAAGTTTGCTCAAAACCGGGTTAAAGTATCTAACCTTAATATTTACTTAACCAATGTTAAGTAATAAGGTGGGGAAAATGTTAAAATGCAAGTTCCATTAGGCTAAAGATACTAAAACGGGTTTTTAACGAGTGTTCGGGTTGTCGGTTCGGGTCTTGAAAAATGGTCGAACCCAAAGTCAACTTTCCAAAATATTAATTGTTATGAGATAACTCATTAAAATATACTAACACTTAGCCAAGTACGTAGATCTATTGTTTAGAACTAACAACGCACGTTAAGCGAGTGTTCGGTTTTGTCGGTCCAAACTATGTTATGAGATCAAGTTGGATCCAACTATTCCAAGTACTTAAGAAAAATAATTAAAATCAGTTTGTAAACTATTTTTTTTAAAGAAATATACAAGTCTTGATAACTAAAAACACACTTGTGTGTCTTAAGCGAGTAAAAGTCGGTATAGTTCGGTCTCCATCTCACAAATAGTTCATAGATGGTTTCTACATGCCCAAATATCATAGAACTTGTATATTGGTTTATAAATGAAGAAAACTTAAATTTTACAACAAAAAAAGTTAACTACAAGTCTTTTAAGCAAAAGTTTCGGTTTAGTTCGGTTTCCATCTCCCAACGAGTTCATAGATGGATTCCATATGCTTAATATCAAAGAACTTGTAAAAATTATTTTTGAAACTCAAATCTAGCAATAAACATGTTTAAACAACTATTTTAACAAAACTAGTAAACAAAAGTTCGGTTTCTGTTTTGGACTAGTTTCGGTTAAACCGATGTTAGTCTTATACAAACCCACACCATGGAACTTGTAAATAAGATGAACAAACTAAAGGGTTAGAAGTTAGTCATAAGTGATATGTATAATAAGTTATGTGTGTGTAAATATATATCAAGAACACGAAGTCCTCCATGAAGCCTTGCCTTATGACATTCGAACTTAACCAACCAAAGTCGGTGAAGTAACAAATAAAGGAAACAAGGGGTGTGTATTATATATATGTTGTACCACCATATTCAAGAGTTAGTAATGTTAGATGAACAAGTTAGAATGAAAGACTATAGTTAGTTTGACTTGAGAAGTCAAAACTTCAAAAAAATACATAAGAAATAACAACCTTGAATCTATGGAGTTTGAGAGGTTTTTTGGAGATGTAGCAAGAGTAAAATGAAGAAGATGGGTGTGTATATATAGGGAAGGAGTGAAGGGTTGGGTATAAAGATTCTTTTATGGTTTGCATAAAAATGGGTATGTTTAAATGGTCAAACAATGCATAATATAAAAATAACAATATTTTATATATTTTAAATGACAAGATCCAATATTTTATATATTTGAAATGTTCGGGTTACAAACGGGTCGGGTTTACATAACAAAAGTGACCCGAAATTGACGAATGTCACAGCAGGTTTGCATCTTGGTTGATTTATGATTGTGAAGAAAACAACATCAAAGACCTTAGGATATTAGTAAAAATGAACAATATCAAATTTGCCATATTTTGTGATATCTTGTTTATGGTTATTTTATGGATAATTGTTATGTGACATTTTCGATGTTGTGAAATGAAATGAGTTTATTAAATACTGTCACTTTAATTAGTGTCTTGTGCTTATGGACAATCGTTACACCTCGGCATGTTCCGCCGCCTTTGGTCGGGGTGTGACACGACGTGTTATCTGTTTACTTATTAAATATATGGTAATGATTGCACCAAGTTAAAAGAGGCAACTTTGCCTTATGGAGATGAATGGACTTCTAAGGGTCGAAGTTCTATTAATAATTTAATAGTTAGAACATGCTTAGTTGTGTAGTAAGAAACGACTCTATTGATACACATTCGGTGTGAGAAGAAACTCAGGTTTTTAAGAGTATAAACAATATAGATGGTAAAACGAGATGAGATACGTAAGGTGCTCGGGCACCTATTTATAATCGTCGCTTCTTGTCCTATGTTCGGTAAGGTCGGCTTTAGGGAGATCTCTAATGTCCATATGAGAGTGTGTTTTTGGGCTTATGTCCCCTTTGTTTGGTCCAAAAGTCTCCTTGGTCGTTTATCCAAACAAAACTTTTTGCATGTGGAAAATAAGTTGAAAATTGGGGTTGACAGAAGAAATTTATTCAATTGAAATCAATCCCTTAATACATCAAAGCTGAGGTTATACAAATCCAATAAGGCAATAAGTCTTAATGTTATACCTAATTATGTCATATATAAAAGTTATATATATAAATATACAAATAATATAAACACACATAGCAGTGTCAATAGGTTGATCCGAGCCCGAGCTTGACTAAGCTCGAGCTCTGCTCATTTTGATTTACAAGTGCTCGAGCTTGACTTAAGCTCAACTCGGGCAATTTTTCTAAACCCCGAGCTCAGCTCGTGAGTTGTTTTTCAAGCTCGCGCTTCACTTAGGTTCAGCTCGTTTACTATTTATCGTTGATAAAGTCGAAGTCCCAATGCGAGTTATGAGGATTTCACAAGCTCTCTTCATATCAATGAATGTCGTTATGCTGTCTTTGATTTTGATTTTACAACTGATGAAAATTGCCAAAAAAAGCAAGATCTTCTTCATTGCTTGGTAATTTATACAAACGATCGAAAAATGAGTAATTAACTTCACTTTTATGTAAATTATTTCGTATTTAAATACATAGTAATGTTTAAAAGTTAAGCAGGGCACCTGATACATCGAAGGTGAGAGCAAAGATGGTGTATGCAAGCTCTAAGGATAGATTCAAAAGAGAACTCGATGGAATCCAAGAGTTGCAAGGCACGAACCCAAGTGAAATGAGCTTCGACATCCTAAAATCACGAGCAATTTGATCGTATTTTAATTCATCTACAAGAAAGATGAACTTTCCGTAACGTTTGTCCAATACATACGTTGATATAAAATAATGTTTCTTTTATG
Organism: Bidens hawaiensis; assembly: GCF_021521415.1. Classification (NCBI taxonomy): domain Eukaryota; kingdom Viridiplantae; phylum Streptophyta; class Magnoliopsida; order Asterales; family Asteraceae; genus Bidens; species Bidens hawaiensis. The sequence goes on along the minus strand of NW_027492246.1, from coordinate 321,771 downwards.
TTTGTTTCTACCGTTGCTTTTTACACATTTATTGTAAGTTGCAGTGTAATATAACATTACCATACATCTATATTGTAATATTGAAGAAATTTGATTTTGTTTAAGCAAAAGGGTTCTTTCTTTAGACCATTTGTTGTGGGCATGAAGAGGGGCTTCAAAAATTGATGCGACATGGCTTTAAATCCCGACACACCGCGTCGGGGCGGTAAGAGAGGGTCTTCAAGACATTACCGGGTGGCAAAGGAAAGCTTCAACACATGGTGGAGCCCAAATGCCACAGGCGTGGGGCTTTAAACAACAACATGATGTTAAAGAGGTAATGGTTTAACGTGACACTGAAACTTAGGCTTTAAAGTCCCTCCATAACAACCAGCCTTGGTGATACCACCTCGTTGAATTTTATGCCAAACGGGTTCGATCTAAAGGTGTAATCAATTATATAATTAACTAGTATTGTACCCGGCGTGTTGCGTCGGGGCAGCTGATAAAACCTCAGCGTTTGAAACCAGATGTTAGTAAAACCCGGACGTTACGTCGGCGAGTCGACATGAATTCAGTTGATATTGTTTATGTTCGTTATGAATAGACACCGTTGGTAAAACCTTAGTGTTAAACCCAAAAAATATATTCGTCAAATTAACATATAAAAAATAAATTATTTAACACGGCGTTTGTTTGGTCGGTAAACCCAGGAGGTGGTATAATCCAAGCATTGTCATTCGCGGGCATTGAGACAGTAACTGTACACGAATTCGGTCGGGTTTGGTTACGTTCGTTATGGTACCGGAGCTACAAAAGTGTAAAATATAAAAACTGAGTGGACCAAAGGGTAACGTTGGTTGGCAAATTCATGTTGGTAAAGCCCGAGCGTTGTCGGTCCTGGGCGTTGAGGCAGTAAGTTTATGCAAATTCGGCCGGTTCCGTCATTTTCGCTACATTTATCAGAATTAAAACAAACAAAAAAATTGTCATTCGGTCAGCTTCCGTTATATTCGTTACGGTACCAAAATGAAAAAAACAAAATAAAACAAAATTCCATGGGCAAGTAAGGTGCCGCCGCCGAGTGGCCCAATGGCCACTTCGCGCCACCAAACTTATCCTTTATATATATATATATATATTAGATAATAGATAATTTATATGCGTTTTTAATGCTTTATACATATATTTTGAGATAACCATAACAAGCTTGTGTAGTAACTTAAATGAGCCAAAGCTTGGCTATAAAATATGAAATTAATACATGGATGTACATAACAGGTAAAACTCATAAATACACAGGACTCGTTAACAATGTTGTTGAGATCGGATCGACCGGCCGTATTCGGTCCACCGACCAGTCCAGTTATATACAGTTCGTTCGGCTTCCAGAATACCGGCCGGTCCGAACCGGAAAATTGGACCAGTTGAATCGGCTTACTATGAAAATACATATCTTTTTTTTGAAATTTTTTTTCTGTTCTAATCATCACTTTTGAGAAAAAAATGCTCGGCCGGTCGGATCAGTTCGACCAGTTGAACCAGTGAACCGTTTGCGAGTCCGGTTTGCTGTCCGATCCGCTTATGAAAACATTGCTCGTTAATGCTCGACCCGTGTTGTAAAAATCCTGACTAGACGCCGATTAATCATAACAAATGCCAACTAATCAACAAGTCTCAGCAAGCTTCCAGAGAGAAATTACGAGCTCGAAAAAGCTTGACTTATTTTAAGCTTTTTATCAATTCAAACTCGAGCAGCTTGACTCGTTATTTTAAACAGTATTATTATTATTATTATTCATTTACTATTAACCATCCAACGACACCGTTACGTCACACACACACCTCTCTCTCTTCATTTCAACCTTCAAACCCCAATCACACACTCTCCGTATCTCCTCCGGCGACTGCCGCCGTCGACCGCCGCACCTCCGTCAACCACCGGCCACGTCACTCCAACTATCCGGCAGCTCAAAGTCTATCAATTTCCTCACCTGCAGTCCAATTTATAAAACCCTAGCTTCTTCAATTGATGAAATTAGCTTCTGACAATGAACTTCCACCTCTCAGACAGCAGTGGTAAGTTATATTCCTTCAAGATCACACATTTGTGTAGTAGCTAGTTCATGTATTATGCTAATTTGGGTTATTGTTAACATACTGAAAAAACCCTAATTGTAGGCTTTTTTTTTTTTAATAATGTGGAAACTGAGGTTAGATGAGGTTATTGAGATTAAGGCTATTTAATTTGAATTCTAGGGTTTGATCTTGATTTTGAAGCTTATGATTCTTGCAAATCAGTTAAAATTTCTTTATGGATTGTGATGAATTGGATAGTAAGGTTATTTAATAAAGGTGCATCTAGTTAAAATTCTTTTGTGTGTGTGTGTGTGTGTGTGTTTTATTTTATTTATTTATTTTTTTAATGTGGGAACTTTGGATTCTGGCTATTGATTTAAGGTTAGATGGGATTGTTGAGCTAAAGGTTATTGATTTTGAAGTCTAGGGTTTAGGTTGTGATCTTGATTCTTACAAGTTATAAAGAAAAAGCAAGAAAACCCATAGTTAAACGATATTGCACAATTTATGTTTTGTTCATCTCACAATAAATACAAAAATGTTTGAACAAGTATCGACGTAAAAGGAAGGTAAGTAACTACGCAAATGTTGGAATGACTATCAGCGTGTAGTTGATGACGTTGCCCTAATTCAATAAAACCTATGATGAAAAGCTAGAAAGGTTTAAGCTTTTTTGCATTTCGTTTATGTATGTTTTTTGAATGGATGCTTGTGTAAAGATCACACAGTTGTGTAGTTATTAGCGCACACACATACGCCCTGTTTTATGTTAATATTAAGACACCGCTTTATTTAGTGAAAAAAACACTAATTTTAGGGTTTTGTATGAATTAGTTTGTTTTTTTAAATGTGGGAACTTGGAATCTAGCTGTTGGTTTGAGGTTAGATGAGATTATTGAGCTTAAGATTGTTGATCTAGCGTTTAGGGGTTGATATAGATTTTGAAGCATTTGATTTGTACAAATCAGTTAAGATTCTTTTTGATAGCCCTATTAATTAAGTGTATTATTTTAATTACCAGATGATCTAGTTGATGTTTCATATAGATATGGTTTCTGTTAGCTTACATAATATAAAGAAAAAGCAAGGATAGCAAACACTTTATCATGAAAACCGACATCCAAACATTATTCGAGCATAATTTTATGGCACGGACAGGGTTGCATTTCATTATACAATAAAGGAAGCTGCTTTATAAGGAAGTTAAATAATTACACAAAGGGTTGAACTTTGTAGGTCTATCGACGTATAGTTGATGACTTTGCCCTAATACAATAAAATCTGTGATGAAAAGCTAGAAAGATTTAAGCTTTTTGCATTTTATCTATAAAGTTATAAGCTTGTTTGGTCTAATTTTACAAAAGATAGTGCATTAACATGTACTGCTTTTGTATTCTTTAATTATTAAGGTGTATTTATATCAACCAATGAAAAAGCAAGGATAGCAAACACTTTCATACAGATCTAGTTTCTGTTAGCATAGATATTATAAAGAAAAAGCAAGAGTAGAAAACACTTTCATACAGATATAGTGTCTGTTAGCATAGATATTATAAAGAAAAAGCAAGGATAGCAAACACTATCTCATGAAAACCATTTGAGCTCAATTTTATAGCATGGATAGGGCTGCATTTCATTCCACAATAAAGGAAACTGCTTTATAAGGAAGTTAAATAAATAAACAAATGTTCGAACTTTGCACGACTATTAAAGTATAGTTGATGACTTTGCCGTAATTCAGTAAAATCTAGATGAAAATCTAAAAAGATTTTAGCTTTTTTTGCATTTGATTTATGTTTTGTTTTGTTTTTACATGTATGTTTTTTTCATGCACACATACATAAAGATATATGCTTATATAGTGATTTAGTCTAGTTTAACGAGGAACAGAAAGGATTTGGGAGGATGCCAGGAAAAATCGTGTTCTGTTTTTTTTATAAGGTGAGAAATGGAAGGAAAATTGATGCATATTTTCTTCTTTTCAGATATTTCCAAATTGGAGAGATTTGGAATGTAAGGATCCTGAACACATAAGATCTTAATTTTCCTTTCATTTCCTTTGAGCTCGGGAACACGGTAGTGAACTATATCTTTCCTTTCCACTCCCTTTCTTTTCTCTTCTTACTTGTCTTTCCTTTTTTCTTCGTTTATTAAACTCGGGAACACAGTGGAAGCTGCTTTATGAATAGGTTAAATAAATACACTATTGTTCGAACGGCCATCAACTAATGGTTTATAACTTTGACATAATTCAATAAAACCTATGTTAAAAAGCTATTCATCTGTTGTGAAAAGTTAAAAAGATTTAAGCTTTTTTGCATATTATCTAGGTTTTATTTTTTTGTGTATGTTTTTTCATGGATGCATATATAAAGATATAAGCTTATTTAGTTTAGTTTTACAGAAGATCATGCATTAATATCTACTGCTTTTGTATTCTTTTTATGGTATTTCAGGAACAGATGACGATCTTCCTCCGCCACATCAGCAAAAATTCCGAAGTGCGGGTCCAGGTACTGGGAACGGAAGAAGCATGGCTGTTGGCAATGCGCCATTCCCAAGAGTTCAAAATGATATGGAGACACAAATCCACCTTATAGAACAAGAAGCTTATAGCTCGGTTTTAAGGGCGTTTAAAGCTCAGTCCGATGCCATCACTTGGGTAAGCTTTGTAATAACATCCAGTTAAAGTTATTGTCAGGTAAATGGTTTATGATATGATATTTACAGGATGTTTTGATTGCGTTTATATAAGTAATTACGTGACTTGAAGATCAGTATCAGATAATCAGCTAAATTAAATATCACGTGTTTAAAGTTGACGATGGTTAATACAATTTATGCTCTTTTCTCCTACCTTTTTTTATCTTTTATTTTAGTTATATTGACTTTAAGGCTGTCCTTTGTAATATGGTACAGGAAATGGAAAGTTTGATAACGGATTTAAGGAAGGAGCTGCGAGTGTCAGATGAAGAACACAGGAAGCTTTTAGCTAGAGTTAACAATGATGACATCATCAAAAGAATAAGGTATTATCGATAAAGTATTTAAACATTATTAATTACATATGATTATATTAATGGCGATTATATATCATTTTATCAAACAGGGAATGGAGGAAAACAAACGGTGTGCAACCTGGCGCACTAAACAGTCCAACCGTTTCTGCATCACATAAGAAACAAAAGACATCTCAATCCGGGCCTTCCTCATCTTTGGGCCCACCACCACCGGCCCACCAGCAGCCATCGTGTTCCGCCTTGAATCGTGGCTCTGTTTCAGGCTTCAGGGGAAAGAAGCCACAATCTTCTTTGCAGTATGGTTCTGCAAGTTTCAATGGCAGAGATCAAGTTTCTAAACCGGGCTTTGGTGAAGACAACAGCTCTGACCCGTTGATTGGAAGGAAGGTTTGGACAAGATGGCCCGAAGATAATAACTTTTATGAAGCTGTTATAACCGACTTCAACCCCGTTGAGGTATGTTTCGATGAGAACTCATTATTATTGGTAATAAATAGTAATCTAAATGAGTCGGATTGTGTTGACCCGATAAACGTTAAATATTTAAAGGGTCGTCATGCTCTCGTCTATGATGGCAGTACACCGAATGAAGCATGGGAATGGGTTAATCTTAGAGAGGTCCGTATTAATATTTCTTATCTTTTTGGTCAATCTTTTGACTTGAGATTGGTTTATATATATAGATATCTCCAAACGACATTTGCTGGAAATGGGAGGATGTTGGGGTGTCAAGTAGAGGCGGGCGAAGCGGGTTGGGTCGTGGGATAAAAACTTCAACGGGTCGTGTTGGACCTAATTCGGGTTCTGGAAGAGGTAGAGTGATCGCAAAGGGTCCGCCCAAGAAAGAAGTATCCGCAAAAGATAATGGCATTGCAAAGAAACCGTCGGACAGTATTGAATTACTCCACACCGATACCCTTGTTAAAGAGGTACACCCCCACTCTCCCACAAACACACAAAAGACATAACAATGATATTTTCTTCTTTTGTTGACAGTTAGATAAAGTGTTCAGTTCAACCAATGCTGACCCGATGGATATTGAGAAAGCCAGAAAAGTGCTTAAGGTATGAACTTATTGATTTTTTAGCAGGTCTGTAAACGAACCGAACGTTTAATGAGTGGTTTGTGAACTGTACGGCGGGAAGTTTATTTATGTTCGTTTATTTAATAAGTGAGCGAACACGAACAGCATTTTTTGTTCATCTAGTTAAACGAACGAACATGTACACATGTCCCGTTTGTTCATTTATGTTGGTGATGTTTGCTTGCGTTCGTGAACCGTTCGTTTATACTGTCTTTAACGAACGAACATAAACGAACACGAACACACCCATTTCCTTAACAAATGAACACAAACAAGAAAACTCGGCTCATTAACTGTTTGTGTTCGATTGCTTGTTCGCTTAAAGTTAAACAAACATGAACATGCCAGGTTCGCGTTTGTTTGCAGGCTTATTTTTTAGCACTCTTCACCTTTCCTGAATTAATTAATTTAACTTTTTTTTTTTGTTAATTTAGGAACATGAACAAGCCCTTATGGATGCTATTGCAAAGCTTGAAGGCGCATCAGACGGTGAAAGTGGTAATAACTGACTAATTACAAACAGTAATAATATGCATAAATATTGTGTAATTAAGTCGCCTTTAAAGATTTCCAGTTCAAATATGTAAATAATCAGCCCTTTCGGCTAAACATCAGTATCGACTATCAAATGGTTATTTTCCATATGTGTATACTTCTTTCCTGTACAGTTTTTTTTTTTCCAAAACATCACTAAATTATTGAGACAAATGCTAATTTATCTTATCTTTTTCATGTTATGGTATGAAGATCTTGATCATTTATCACGAAAACATGAAGTGGGCGAGGGTGGTGGTGGTGGTTCGGATGGCAATAAAGTGTTGGCTGTAGAGGATCAAAAGAATGGTGGTCAAGATTTGCAAGTGCAATAATTTACTTCCAATCCAATCATGTGATGTACAATGTCAATGTCTAATAGTTTGTGATTAACTGTTTTCAGTCTGTACGTTAATGTATCTATGATTCTAACATCTTTAAGATTATTCAGTCTTTTCTGTCATAACTATAACTACATTTCGCTTGTTCTTCGGTTTCTTGTACAATATAACTTGCTTCTTTATGCCATCTTTGTGAACATCGCCTGCACATCAGAAACCATTATGTTAAGAGCCTCATCTAAGCAGTTTGGATTAAAACTATTTTGTAACAACGGTTTTTTCAGAGTCTACCTGTGTCAGGATTTTAGCAGGCCTTAGTTATTTGATGCTTCAGGTCCAAGTCAGTAGGCCGCGTTTTTAGTAGAAGCAACTACGCTACCACTAAGCTAGAAGACTTGTGGTGGATTAAAACTATTAATTACAGATAATCAGTAAAACATTTGTGACAAGCATATATATATAATTAGATGTGCACAAAATACCCGGTTCCGGACCCAACCCGGTCTAGCCGACCCGGAACCGGTTCCTCCAATGGGTACGACCTGGTATTGGATTTCTCCCTGGACCTATACACTGATTCCACCTTTACCTAGTACCCGACCCGAAACTTGTAGAAAAACCCTCAAATACCCAACTATACCAGGAACCGGTTCCTACCCGACCCGGTTTTGACTTTTGTTGACCATACGCCAGAACCAGTTCCTAAAAATACCCGGTTTGTGCACCTTGATATATATAATAAATAATATATAACAATAAACAAACAATTCTAATTTGATGAACTAATAGTCAAACATAAAATCATCCAAACTATTTTTGAGTTAGAAGATCCATCATCTGACTCACAGATCTGAATATGTATAGATCAAATATTTTATACACAAATCTAAAAAGCAACAAACATGGTACAACAAATTATTATTAAAAATAAAACTTTATCAAAATCTCAACAAACTACTCAAATCTTGATAGTCTTGAACAATCTATAAATTGAAATTTATAACAAAAAACAATATAATATTTAAATTCTTGAAACAATAAGGGTCAAAGGTCAAAGCTTTATTACCTTTACATGACATGATAAAAATAATAATATGCACCACATAAATTCTTGTTCTTGATCTCCTTAAAAGTCATCATCTATTTAAGGTTTTGTTCATAGTGAATCATTAGTTTCAGTTACAAACACACATGTCTTACAATTGGCAGACTGGTTTGTTTGTGAGAGAGAGAGAGAGAGAGAGCGAAGAGAGAGAATAAAGAGGTTATGTGATGACTGATGAGTAGACCTAAATTTAAGATAATGTAATGTGTGTGTTATAGTTTGAAGTGGCTAGTGGGCTTTCTTTTTGTTGGTATAAACTGATTGGAGTTTGGACTAATATGTATTATTGCCAAATTGGCTTGTGATGTAATACTTTGGATTCATACTTTAATACTTTATTATAGTTCCTAAGAAAAAATATTAATAATTTAATAAAAATTGTTACTATAATTAAAAAAAAGAGTAACGTGGTTACGTATAAGTAGGGATAAGTAGATTCGGTATTGCTATCGAATCGGTATCAAGTTTTGAGTTTTGATACCGGTATTTCCTGAATTTTGTCTTTAATACTAGTAACGTACCTGTACCGAATCGAATATTTCGGTACAAGTATCGGTACCAAAAATTTACGATTTTCGGTACCAGTACGATATCGATCTCTTCCCTAAGAGTAAGTAAGATATTACCACAAACAAAAAGCAAGGACTTGAATTATAATGTGAGATTGTTTTAGTTTTATATCAAAGGGTTCAATTGTTTTGAAGTTTAAACGACCTGGTGTGAGCTACATGTCTTTAACGAGCGCCGATTCATAACTAGTTCGCAACTTATTAATATTTGACTTTGAACCCAGGCTTTAAAGTTTAGAAGCTAATTGCTATATGAGAATTAACCTTTTATATAAATTGGATGAACAAGAATATTAAACTTAATTGAAACACTATAAACTTTATGATCAAAGTACAAAGATATATAACTTAAAGGGCTAAAAGTGAAGTATACAAAGACATACAAGGGTTCAAAACAAAAGTTTTTAAAAAAGCAAGAATTAAATATGAAAAACACATTAGCATCCTGTAGTAAAAAGTTTTCCTTTTATATGTAGCACAATTACTATTACTAATATATATAATATATATAAAAGAGAAGTTTGGCGACGCTGGATTATGATTGGTCTATTTGGCAACATTCTATTAGACCAAGTTTTGTTTTTGTTTTTTTTGTTTTGTCTTTTGTTTTAAACTTTGATAATTATATTTCTAATTATCTTTGTTATGTTTGTTTTTTATTAGTTTAGTTCCAATACCAATATACCGTAACGGATGTAATAAAAACTGACATAATTGACGTAGATTTAGCGCATTTTGTTTTAGTTATAGTATAGTAACAAAACTGACCGAATGACAATTCTTTTTTTTTAGTCCGGTTTTATAACGAACGTGAAAACCCAACCAAATTTGCATAGACTCACCGCCAGGGACCAACAACGCTCGAGTTTTACCAACGCTCGAGTTTCACCGACCAATGCTATCCCAATGTTCCATCTCAATTTTTATAACTTTTTTTTGTTTTAGTTTCCGTATAATAACACATGTAACAGAAACTGACCGAATTCATGTCAACTTACCGCCTCAACACTTAGGACCGGTAATGTTGTGTCTTACCAACGTTCGGATTTACCAACCTGCCCGGCAACGCGCTGGGTTAAAAACTAGTATAATTATATTAGGAAATCAAATTTTATTTAGAAAAATAGGAAAAGATGTTAATGTTTTTAATATTTCAATTCGTTTTCAAAATCGTATAAATAAATATAGGAAATTAAGATAAAAACATTGCATACGAATGAACACTAACATGGTGTTCATTCCTTATAACTTTAACCACACGCACAAACGAATTTTCTCGATTGGCATCTTATTTTTTTCTATAAAACTAGTAGCTTCCTAATCTAAAATCTCAAGAAGATAGTACATGTTATTTTCTAAGTTTGAACTAAATAACTATATTAAATTAACTTTGAAAGATTTAGATAAAAGTTTTAACTTCATTTCAGTCACACATATTTGAAGTTTTAACACATGACACATTGTTTTTTTCCTTATTATATTTATTTTATTCTTTCAACAAATGCCCAAAATTATTTGATCTTGTTTACTTAAATAGTTTTATTATCCCTTATCATGCATTCAGGGTTTTATTTTTACATCAACCACTATAATTTAGCTTTCATGAGTGTAATTTATGAACTTTATTTTGCACTTTGTTTAATTGTTAGAAGTATTTATTTTATGAGCTTTTTAGCAACCATTTTAAATCTGGAACCATGTGGTTCTTTACATTAGTTCCCTGTTAGATAGGTGAATTGTAAGATATGATAATATGATAACACACATTTTTTATACGATTTTCAAATAAACAAAATCACACAACTTCGAATCTTCGATAGACAATTCAAGATATTAAAAATGATGGAGTTGTTACCAAAGAGGAATAGAATGTGAACACAACATAGTCGAACTCTAAAAACTTTCTTAAAATATGGGTAACAAAGCTTTGTGTTAATTCTTTTTGTACAACTGAGTTATCTCTTAGAGCTGTTTAACTGGCACGACAAGTCAACCAATAGAATGATCGATTAGTGATTTAATTCCAGAACAACATAAACTTTAGTTTTGCAAGTAGTGGTGCAAATGGCCTGGCACGTTTAATTTATGAGAGTTTGAGCTCTAACTTGTTTTAAACTTTATTTTTGAAGCTTGATTGATTCAAATGCGGGTAGTTTTATAAGCTTGAATTTGACTTTTTTGTTTTCTATTAAATAGCTTGACTAGTTTATCTATATGCATTTATAATTATTAGAATATATTTCTATAATCTTATATTTTTAGACAACATATATAATACATATTATTTAGGTGTCATTATTATAATCTTACATGCCATAAAACTTATCATGTAAGACCATCTTCAATGTAGATTTTTTTCCGGCATTTTTGAGTTCTATTTGAACATGTCATAAAAATAGTTTTTTCTACCGACGAACACACACTTTCATTAAGGCTACTCCATTCTTAAAATTAATTTATTGCCTTTAATAATTAATTTTAAAATTTAACTTTTTTTATAACAAATAACATATAAATATTCTTCTTTGTAGTTTATCAAAATAAAAAGATTGATAATTAAAATAAATGTAGATGGCAGTGATGATGTGGCAATGTTTTTGGGTTTCTTAACGGAAAGGTTTTTGAAGATTTTAAAGAATAAGTGTTTTTATAATATGTAGGCTGACATGACATATTTCTGAATATTTTTTGAGATCCTTATTGATGATGCTCTAAATAAAATATATCAAATAGGACTAATTTAGTTAAGTTTGTGAGCTTACTAAGGCTTCATAAATGAAACTCGGTTATTAAACAAGCTTATTTATTTTACACTCGAACCGACTCATACTCCTTTATCCTTCTATTTATAAGTTAGATAGTAAGATACATATCAAAATTGTGTGCATGACAGACTGTCAGATCCAGCTAAGTCATACATAGACAAGTTCAAACAGTAGACTAAGTATTTATTATATAACTTGTAACATGTCCATAACACCACCCACAAAAAATAGATCACAGCCATAAGTCCGAGACAATATTGGAGTCCTTATAGGAGTCTGTTATAATCTTCCTTTATTTAAGACTTATATTCCCCTCATAACCTTCTATCACTTCATAGTTCACACCTATTTTCATCTTCACTCGTTGTTTGTTTAACGTAAATGACAACAAGAGTTTCTGTAACTTGACGTCAAGTGCTAGTCTTGCTGGCTTCGGAGGCCACACTGCTAGTGATTACCGACACAACCTTCTCACCGTCACCAGAATCAACCACTCTCTACGTCGCAAAGCTCCATAAGAGGTTTGTATGACGTGTATACATTAATGTTGTTTTGACGCTTATGATGCATGTTCTATTGGATCATAAGGTTAATTAACGAACTAGATGTTTATGTTTTAACGCATTCATTGCAAGATAATCAAGTTGCAAGAGAGAAGTAACTTCGTCTATTTCTTATATAATGTTTTAAAACGAAATAAATGAAAGGGAGGCGGAGTTACTATCCTGTCACGGTGAGGCTATCATTAATAATTAATGAAAGTGAAAATTAAACAAAATTGAACGAATTACTAAAATTTTTATTGATCAATGATTTAAGATGTTAAAATCCTTTTTTTATTATTATTTTTTTTTGACATAAATCATAAATTATGAAACATTTAATCTTGGAAAATATTGTTTCAATAATAAGATTTTAAAATGTGAATACAAATCACGAGGATAAGAAAATAAGTCAAACACTCCTATACGTCATATGTAACATGTTGCATGTTGATAAGTGTTTTAAGATAATTGAATGCAGTTGGGTATTATTTATTAACTATATCAAGAATATGAATGCTTATATTGGTAGAATCCATTAACTTTTTCATTTTTATTTTTCTATTATTTTCTTTAACAACTAGATATTGTATATTACGTGGATAACTTGTAACCTTCAATTATACACCCAAACCGTCTTACTACCTCAACTTTTTTTAGTAATGTTATCATTATCATCATTCGGATCTTGAATAAGTTAATAAAAATATATATAATGTTATTATTAAAAAAAATAATATATTGTATAAATGTTTATAACTATAAAATCAGCAAATAATAATGAACTTCAACATTAAGCATTCCAACAAATCGCACTTTTTTCAACTACAAAATCAACTTATAACATTGTTAAATTATTACGATATTTTCATAATTGACTATATTTAAAGACGCAAATGCATTACTTATAAAACTTTTTTTTATTACCTAACAATTATTATTAAATATTTTCTAACTTTCATATTTGTTTTATATAAATTCCTTAATTTTATCTTTTATTAAAAAGTTCACATAATGAAGCAATGGCCAAGTTCGAGAGATTTTTATAGTAATTAGAAAAGAATTTGAATGACTTTATTGAAACAATGAAAATATGTAGCACAATTATCTACAACAACCGTTAATAATGTTGTGCCACGTGGTTTTATACGTTTAATTATGTAAATGTTACATGTTACAAGATACTACATTAAAAATGTAGCAAATTACCTTGTCTTAAGATTATCATTATGCTAACAAGTTTATTAACAATTTTATTTTTAGAGATATCCTTGATCAAAAGTCACAATGGCACCAAACAATGTCCCCTTGGAGATCTCCGTAATTGTAAGAATTATATAGTTTTTTAATTTTCGTGTTTCATATGATAAGTTATTGTATATAACTTTGAATTCGAAGTTCGTACTTATTTCAACTGGATGAATCGTACCAATGGAATACTTAAGTAATATAAGACCATAAGTTTCAAAATCAGTAAAATAAATATAAAACCTCGTTTATTATTCAAAAATTTTAGATTTTAACTCAAATTTTTAAGAATGGTTGTTTTAAAATTTATAATAATATTATATAATGAACCCCTCTTAACTATATTGCATGCATAGCAACTAGAAGAGCCAGTTCAACACAAGCCAAAACGAAAGGTTGGAGGATGGGGTCCAGCATTTCTCCTTCTCGGTACATAATCTCTCACAAATCTAAGTAATCACAGATCCACATTTGACCTTTAAATACCTGTGAAATTAATAATCCCATTTTTTGCAGCAAATCAAGCCCTGGCAACATTTGCTTTATTTGGTATCGGGGTCAACTTGGTGTTGTTCTTGACCCGAGTCATGGAACAAGGAAATGCCGATGTAGCAAACACCGTTAGTAAATGGACTGGAACCGTCTATTTGTGCTCACTCCTCGGAGCTTTCCTTAGTGATTCTTACTGGGGTCGTTATCTCACATGCATGATCTTTCAAATTATCCTAGTTCTGGTAATTATTATTTTTTGTTTAACCATGAGAACCCGTTACTAAAAAGTTATGACATGAGTTGTCAATGCTCTCAAACCGAGTTGCACAACTTAAATTTTACTGATAACCCTAACTTCCAACTTATAAACTTACAAAAAAAGTCCGAACCTATTAAAAAAAAGACTTCAGAAATTCATGCCTTACTAAATAAAAGAGTATCATCGACATGCAACCCCTTGGTGATCACCAATAAATATTGAAATATTTTTGTTTTGTCCCGCGATAGCTATTGGCTAGCCAGAACGTTTGTGGTCTCAATAAAGTTGCCTTTCATAAAAAAAAAACCGAAAACCCTAAAAAATCGGAAATGTTAATTAAATAAATTCATCGTAATTACCACCACGATATTTTCGACGACCATACAATAGTTGTCGGTGATCCGTCTGTATACTCCGTCAGTAATCTATCGCAAATGAGATTATCCACAACTGTATATTTAACTATTTGTTACCACGGATATTCATTGGTACAAGCCTTTACCGACGGATTGCTGACATGCAAGGCCGGCCATGAGGCATGACCGGGTGGTCGATCGACCTCGGCCCGACACCCGAATAGGCCCAAATTTTTTTAATTATATATATATGTGTGTGTGTGTTTATATATGTATAAAATATGTATTCTTAATATTTAAACCCAAATACTCAACTAATTTAAGGCCTATTTTTTTTTTGCTTTTTTGTCTTCGGCTCAAAATTTTTTCACGATTCTCGAAGGTGACCTTGCTGATAATTTGTTATTTAGTAGTGAGTATTTACTAACATTGATACTAATGCATTATACTTTGTAGGGGTTGATGTTATTATCAATAACTTCTTGGCTATTTCTAGTAACACCTACTGGATGTGGAGATGGAGTAAAACATTGCATTCCAACATCATCAAAAGGAACAATGATGTTTTATCTATCAATCTACATGGTTGCTTTAGGATACGGCGGCCACCAGCCGACGTTAGCCACTCTTGGCGTCGACCAGTTTGATAAAACCGACGAAAAATATAAAGAAAAAGGCGCTAGAGGCGCTTTCTTTGCATACTTCTATGCTGCACTTAATATCGGATCTTTGTTCTCGAACACCATTCTCGTGTACTATGAATATATTGGTCATTGGACGACGGGGTTTTGGGTGTCTATGGGGTCTGCGGTTGTTGCGTTGCTTTCTTTTTTGTGTGGTTCGTTTCATTAATGATATGTTAAGGCGTCGGGCAACCCTTTGCCACGAGTTGCTCAAGTGTTTGTTGCAGCGTGCCGAAAATGTAAAGTTCGGGTTGATGATGAGAAGCAGTTGTATGAAGTTGAAGGCTTGCATTCGGCTATTAAAGGGAGTCGAAAGATTCTTCATAGCGAGGAGTATAGGTTCGTCAATAACAACTTATTTGGTCTTTTTTTACATATTGCTACGTAAAACATTTTGTGTCCGTGTTTGTCTGTTAAGAAATTGAGCTTGTTCGTGTTCGTTCGTGTCTGTTCGTTAATTTTATAGACGGATGCAAACAGACACTAATGAACATTAACGAACATAAACAGACGTAACTGGTCACTAAAAGACACTAACGGACACAAAAGAACATAAACTAACACAAACGAACACATACTAATTCGAGAATAATAATCTAGAAGCACACCACATACTGTAAAAAAAATAATAAATAAAAAAAACATAACATAGTAATCATAAACATAATGATATCAAAATAGTAATAGTAACAAAAAAAAAATTAAATAAAAATAGTAATAGTTAAATTCCAATAAACGAACGTATATATGTAGACGAACTTAACCGGACGTTCACGAACACAATTGAACGAAGACGGCCTCTAGTCGTGTTTGTTCGTGTCCATTCGTTAATTTTGTAAACCAATGCAAAACAGACACTAATGAACATTAACGGACGTAACCGTTCACTAAATTAAGGACACTAACGACCCAAAAGAACATAAACTAACGCAAACGAACATATAGTAATTTGAGAATAATAAAAAAAATTCTAGAAGTACACCACATACTATTAAAAAAATAAACTTAATTAACATAAAATCATAAACATAATGATATCAAAATTTTAATAGTAAACAAATAAATAAATAAAAATGGTATTAGTAAAATTCTAATAAACAAACATATATATATATCATATATATATGTAAACGAGCTTAACCGGATGAACGAACCTAACGAACACAGTACCGAACGTTTACGAACACAATTGAACGAAGCAGGCCTCTAGTCGTGTTCGTTCGTTAAGCTTACTGAACGAAATTCTTTGTGCATGCTCCTTCATTTATTAAATGGACGTACATAAACGAACTTCTTGCCAGATGGTTCACCTTACGTTCGGTTCGTTTACTGGTTCTAATGTAATCCTTAACGTTTCAGGTGTCTAGATAAGGCGGCAGTAGTAACCGAAAAAGATTTATCCGGTCCACAAAACCACTGGAGACTATGCACTGTGACACAAGTAGAAGAAGCAAAGTGTGTTATAAGAATGCTACCAATCTGGCTTTGCACAATCATATATTCAGTCATATTCACTCAAATGGCTTCGTTATTCGTTGAGCAAGGCGCAGTCATGAACGCGCATACTGGCACCTTTCGGTTGCCTGCAGCCAGCATGTCAGTGTTCGACATAGTTAGCGTCCTAGTATGCACGCTACTCTACCGCAAAGTGTTAGTCCCATTAGCTGGACGGTTAACTAGAAACCCGAAAGGGTTAACCGAGCTTCAAAGAATGGGAGTTGGTCTTATTATTGGACTTCTTGCAATGGTGGCTGCGGGTGTGACAGAAATAGTAAGGCTAAAACAGTTAATACCCGAAAAACATACGAGTTCGTTGAGTATATCTTGGCAAGTCCCACAATATGCGCTTGTCGGGGCGTCTGAGGTTTTTATGTATGTTGGACAACTGGAGTTTTTTAATAGTCAGGCTCCGGATGGGATCAAGAGCTTTGGAAGCTCGTTGTGTATGGCGTCTATGTCGCTAGGGAATTACGTAAGTAGTCTTTTGGTTCATATGGTTATGAGTATTACTGCTCAGGGAGAGGACGAAGGGTGGATTCCGGAGAATTTGAATGATGGTCATATGGATAGGTTTTATTTCTTGATTGCTCTTCTGAGTGTGATGGACTTTGTGGTTTATGTTTATTGTGCTAAGAAGTATAAGTGCATTAGCGTTGACGAGAATGGGAGCGAGCCGAAGAAGGGAGAAGTGTAGTTGTTTGTGTTTTGGAATCGGTCGTTTAGGGTTTAAAGTTTATGGTTTATGGTTCTGGTTGTTGTGTAGTTTGTTTTGAGACATGTTGGTTGTAGAGACATTTAGGATTGTGTTTGGTTATTAACGAATAAATTGAATAGTTTACATACTTGAAATAATTCATAGTAAATGCTATGTTAATGTAATGTAAACACTAGTAATAAAGTAATTATATTTGTTGCAAATTAGTTAATGATACATTTATTTCAACTTTTAAGAACCGGAGTGTTTAGGTATCCATAGTGGAAGGGCTAAAAATGTCATTTTTATGCCACGTTAATGTCGCATTACGTAAACACGTAGGCTTTTTCATGTTTTATACGTAGTGGTTGAGGTCCCTTGTAATATTTAAATATTGTTTAAATCAATTAAACAAAAAATAGAAGAAATGAAAAAGGAAGAACTGTTAGTGGTCAAAGGCAACCTATTTTATGCTTGATGCTGTCGTACAAAAATATGGAGACCATTGTTTTTGGCCAAAAACGCATAAGACATAGTGACGTTGGGGCGCTATCAGTGGTTTTTGGACGTATAAGCATACATAGTCCTACTATGTATGCTTCTACGGGGATCTTGGAGGAAAAGAGTTCCTAGGTAGCCCGCTAGTTGCACTAGTGTACTTCAACCAAAAGTACTGAAGGTGTTGAGGTGGCGATGTTTGAGAGAAAAAAATTAGATTTTTTTGTGATTTGTTACTTTACATGTGCTAAATGAATAAACTATTCGTTGCTTAGTACATGCAATCCAATGCGCAGATCTTTAAATCATTTAAATTTGACATGTTGGTAGACGCTGAGTAAAAACTAAACTCATATTCGACTCGTACCAACTCGAGTAAGCACATGCCTTGACCAGCTGACTCCTTTTTTTAATATATAAAAAAAATAGATACAAAAGTTTACAAATTTAATCATTTTTATATAATCCTCCTCTACAAACACGATTGTAATACGCATAATTAGAGGTGCTAATTCTAATCTATTGACAATAATTAAATAATTTGTGTGGATTAATGTGGAAGAGGCACATCAACAAAAAAATGGTAGCATTTTATTAAGAGAGAGAGAGAGAGAGAGAGTGTGTGTGTATATATATAAAATATAGATAGAGGTGGGTAAGAACCAGGTCCGGGTATAGCTGGGCATTTGACTGGATTTTGAACGGGTTTCCCGGTTTTTCTTTCGAGTTTCAAGTAGGGTCGGGTCGGTTCGGATTTTGACTAGGTATTTCGGTTTTGGTTCCGATTCAGGTACGATTTCAGGGAGACCCACAGGTCGAGTCCGGTTTCGGATAGGAACCGTTTTTTTCCCTCACCTCTGTCTTCTAGATTTAGGCCCTGTTTGTTTCAAGTCTGAATGAATTCATTCAGAGATTCATATCAGAATCGCTCAGATACAGAACGTTTGGTTGTAGATTTATAATTGCTTATATTGTGTCTCGAGAGCCAATGGTAGTTAATGTTGCCATTTTGATTTTTAACTTGTATAATTGCTTTGTTTTTGTGTAGATTGTTTCTGCACTTTAAGGATTGTGGATGAATCAAGCCCGACAACCGGAATCTCAATCAATTTTTTTTATGAAAGTTTTGAAAAGCTGCCTCAAGTTGCATCAGCCGGTGATATCATTCAGATATTTGGTGTTGCGGTACTGCTTTATGATTATATAATGCAATGCTGTTGTATTGAGCTACTGCTTATGCAGCTAACTGATTCATTTTGCTGGCAGATCAGAAGCTATGTGTTAGGTGTCGATGCCGGGACTAATGCAGTTGTTGACAAAAAGTATTCAGCTTTTGGATTATATGATGGAAAAAATGGCTCTAATTCCGTGCCTTATCAAGTTTCGTCTAAGTTTCATACTCGTAAGCAAGATAATATCTTTATAGAGGGCTTGAGAAAGTGGGCAGTTAGTCGCCCACCCCGACCCAGATATTGCTGGTAAGCGTTACAAAAAAAAAATTAATACAACTGAAGTTTAATAATGTAAACAAGCCTAGGCGCCGAGCCGAGCCAAGCCCGAGCTTGACTAGGCTCGAGCTCGGCTTTTTTTGACCTAAGAGAGGTCGAGCTCGGCTCGTTTATTATTTATCATTTAATTTATATACGTTGCTATTTATTTGAGAAAAACCTTAAACGAGCCAAAACTCGGCTCGAGCTCGTGTAGCACCTTAAACAAGCTAAAGCTCAACTCGAGCTCGGTTGTGTAGTGTGAAATTAATACATACAAGTCCAGGAGGTCAAACTTAAAAATTGACAAGGCTGGGTAAGGCTTGACGAGCCTAAACAAGCTTCCTATTCAAGGTTCAAGCTTGGGCTCAACAACTAAACGAGCTTTATTCGAGGCTCGAGCTTGAAAACGCTCAGCTCGTTTCTAGCTGCTTGGGAGCAGCTCGGCTCGTTTGCACCCCTAATGTTAGTAAACCTTGTGTCATTCATCATTTCTTATGAAAATTTATGCAATTTACAGCATCAGGTGATAGCTTTTTGTTGAAAGATATTGACGAAGAACGAATGTTAAATGTTTCTAAAGTGCTCTTGCATGATAAATGATTTTTGCAAAAAATAACGGGTCAAACGGAAGCCAAAAAATAAATATGTTAACAAAAACCATATATATATATGTAAGTATTTGGATATTGAATATAAGTTTGCGTTTATATGCACCATAGTATGTGTCTGTACAGATTTAACGGGTCAAATTGAAGCCAACACTCTTGACAGTTCTGTACAAGAGGTACATTCTGGATTAAAGGTCAAAGGTTAGCATGAATGTGTGTTCTATGCAAGTATGTATCTGTGTATATATAGCTTGATTGAAACTTAAGAAAGAATTTTGTGGGACACATGCTATTTAGTATTGATAGTTTATACCATTGGTTTGAAATTAATGAAGAATAACAAAGATATTAGATGCTCACAGCAGGACATGGCATCATTTTAGACGTCTTCGCTAATGTAGTATTGATTTTAAGATAAGGACGAGCGGTTTTGGAATCAATTGTTTCATTTTGGTATGGAGCTACTGATTTCAAAAGAGCACATTAAAATACAAATTTGAAGCTGCTCCTTTTAAAGGATACAAGTACAATAGTGAAGGATGCAAACGCTTTTGGTGATTGATTAGAAATGATTGGGCGACGACCAGCGAAACCACAACTTTTGGTAAATTACTAAAGGAGTAATTGGCCCTTAGAAGGTGGATAAAGGTTGACACATTCTCTGTTATAGCTATGATAGTTTCTATTATTTTGTATTTGGATAGTATGTTTCCATGGGTACGCAAACCATTAATTTCAAAGTGTACGCAAACCATTAATTTCTATTTGGATTTTAGTGTGTTTCCATGGATTTTAAAGGATTTATGTGTAATTTGGATTCTCTATGATGTTTTATGGTTTCTTTATATAACCATTTATCATTAGATACGTAATCAAATAGATACATTTCATTCAGCAAGAAATAGTTTAAAGGGTTAACATGGTCATTTTGCACAGTTATACAGATATCCAACCAAACAGACTTAAATGGTTCAGCACTTATTGGCTCAGAGTCTCTTAACCATTCAGACCTCTTATTGATTCAGCACTTAATGATTGAGCATTTCACAAACAGCCACTTAGATAGATTCCTTTTAGTTTAAAGGCCCATTTTGGCCCATTACATTCTCCACAGTCCATAGTCCATACTCCATCTCACAACCCAAAGCCCATACACCTAACTAATATTAAACCATTGACTTTGACCAAATCCCACCAATAAAACCCACAAATCACAGATCCACAATAATCACAATTACACCCCTTAGCGTTTTACGAACCCTAAATCGTTCATTTCAATTTTGGGGTTTTCTTATCCCATGGATTTGACCGCCAACAAACGAACCAGACCTGCTGCTGGGTTCAACGGCAACGGCGGGTTCAAGAAACCCAAACAAGGTTAGCGTTTGCCACTCTCTGTTTCGTTTATTCGAGATCTAGGGTTAGGGTTTCGGTTCACTTTGGTTAATTGGAGGGTTTTGGTTTGAGTTTGGGGTTAATTGTTCGTTTTCTGAATTGGGTTTTGTTCGAATTAGTTATAAAGCTATTATTTTTGTGAGTTAGTTATAAAATTATTGTTTTTGAATTGAAGTTTTTTCTTTTTGTATAAAAAACTGTAGTAGTAACATGCTCAAGTTAAAGAAAATTAATTGCTGTTTTTCTGAATTGGGTTTTGTTTGAATTAATTATAAAGTTATTATTTTTGTGAATTAGTTATAAAATTATTATTTTTGAATTAATTTTTTTTGTATAAAAAACTGTAGTAGCAACATGCTCAAGTTAAAGAAAATTAATTGCTGTTTTTCTGAATTGGGTTTTGTTCGAATTAGTTATAAAGTTATTATTTTTGTGAATTAGTTATAAAATTATTATTTTTGAATTATGTTGTCTTTTTTTTTTGTATAAAAAACTGTAGTAGTAAGCTGCTCAAGTTAAAGAGAATTAACTGTTGTTTCTTTGAATTGGGTTTTGTTCGAATTAGTTATAAAGTTATTATTTTTGAATTAAATTGTTTTTTTTGTATAAAAAACTGTAATAGTAACATGCTCAAGTTAAAGAGAATTAATTGTTGTTTTTTTGTATTGGGTTTTGCTAGAATAAGTTTATTTATTTAGTTATAAAGTTATTATTTTGAATAAAATTGTTTTTCTTTATAAAAAAATTGTAGTAGTAGCATGCTCAAGTTAAAGAGACCTAATTGTTGTTTATCTGAATTGGGTTTTGTTCGAATAAGTTGAATGAGTTATAAAGTTATTGTTTTTGAAGAAAATTGTTTTTTTTTGTTTTTAATAAAAATATTGTAGTAGTAACATGCTCAATTTAAAGAGAATTAATTGTTGTTTTTCTGAATTCTGAATTGGGTTTTGTTAGAATAAGTTTATTTAGCTATAAAGTTATTGTTTTTGATGAAAATTGTTTTTTTTATAAAAAAATTGTAGTAGTAACATGCTGAAGTTAAAGAGAATAAATTGTATCGTTTTTGTAATTTTTTTGAATAAAAATATAAACTTATGAATAAGTTATTGCTGTTTAAAAATTGTGTGCGGGTTTCTGTTTGATTTTGATGTAATCGTTATAGTCTCTTTTGGGTTTTGTTCAAATAAGTTGAATTAGTTATAAAGTTGTTTTCGAAGAAAATTGTTTTACGCACTGGTAATCTCGCAACAAGTAATTTTTTTGAATAGACAAAACTGTAGTAGTTACATGCTCAAGTTAAGAGAATAAGCTGCTCATTTTTATAACTTTTTTATTAAAAATATTAACTTATGAATAAGTTATGGTTGTTTAAAAATTGTGGGAAATTGGTTTAAAAGTCATTAATATGCTTAAAAGGATTGTCTATTCAGAATTTGTAATTAGTTAAAATCTTAAATTTATCTTTTTGTTCTTTTCATTAGTGTTTTAATATAGTATAATAGATTAGATTTCGTTTTCCTGTTCTGTTTTAATTAAATTCTGCACACCGGTTAGTGTTCATCGTCAATCTCTGTAACTCTGTATGGAGTTTTCGTCTTAATGAAGTGGAATTAGTTATAAAGTTATTGATTTTGAAGAAAACTTGTTTCACGACTAGACACAGACACTGCTAACCATGTGACATATATTTTAATAATGGTTAAGTTGGCTTAAAAGGTAACAATATGTTATGTTTTAAAAGTTGTAATGACTTAAAACTCTTACAATTATGAAGTGGAATGAGTTATAAAGTTACTGTTTCTGAGAAAGCATTGTTTCACGTCTAGAGAGGTACGGGGAACATAGACACCGGTAATCAGTTTTGAAATAAGCAAAACTTTTGAAATAACATTATCAAATTAAAGAGAATAAAATTCTTGTTTTAGTGGTGTGATTTAAAAAAAAACTATTTACGTGTGAATTAGTTATGGCTCAAGTTAGTTTAAACTCATACAATTATGTAAAATTACCTTTTTGTCACCCTCATATTATAATATAGTATGGATAAGATCTAAATCAGTTAAATTGAGATTTAATAAAATAATTAATTGATGTAACAGACACGGACTCATTTCAATCTGGTATAGGAAGCAAATCGAAGCCATGCACAAAGTTTTTCAGGTTAAAATTCTAACTTGGCTAAAATCAATGTTGTAAATTTAATTATTTATGTTTTTTAATGTTTTCAAAATTATAACTGAAAGCATGCTACATAATCTTTTCAATTAAAAGATGTGTCATTTGGACTAATGGATTGGAAATTAAAGTTTTGGTACAGGTAAATCTTCACATAATCAAGATATAACAACCATGATAACACGGAGTACCGAACAGAACTACAAAATGGTTGTTTCATGAAAGTACTTATGAACAATAAGTACAGGATAAATCATACATATTTATCCCTCTAAATCTTGAGATCTTTTTAAACTTTAATTATTCAGTTTTTATACCATTTATAGCCATGATACAGTAAGTTATATGATATACCGTATAGCAGCACACATAGTACATGATAACTGTGTGTTTCTTTATGTGCACTTAATTTTTATTTGGTTGTGGCTTTTTATGTTTCGTGTTTGCCTTTATGAAGTTTGGTTCAAGCAAAATTGTATCTTTTTTATTACTTATAAACAAGTAAACAATCGTCTTTTATGTTGTTTTCTATGTAGTAGTGAAGAGTGCATTATTTTACTGTGATTAGTTTGTTATTTAGCTGAATTAGTTATTTAGTTATTAGCATATTTTCTGTTATTATTTACTCATTTAGTGATACTGATATGCCCTATAGTGCACAAAATTTGCATAAGGGTAACACATGAACAGAGTATTTAGTTTTGATTTTTCACATGAATAATAATCAATGATTATTATATATTTATATTGAAATATATATCATGACAAGTCATACAAAAATACTTTTTTTATTTGATTTTTGACGCAACATTTTCCGTTTGTTTTGTTGATTTGATATGCAGCACTTCTGGTTGTCAATTTGGCGAGGGATGCCATTTCTCGCATTATGTGCCCGGAGGCATAAAAAGCGTTACTCAAATGACAGGTGGCAACCCTGCTGTACTACCTCCAACCATCAGAAACCCCGTCGTCCCACCTTCCTTTCCAGACGGGTCATCACCGCCAGCTGTCAAAAACCGCCTCTGCAACAAATACAACACTGCAGAAGGATGTCGGTTTGGCGACAAGTGCCATTTTGCCCATGGAGAATGGGAGTTAGGAAAACCAACCGCACCGTCTCACCATGACGATCCATGCGCTATGGCCCACGCACCCGTCAACAGATTTGGCGGCCCGCCTCGAATGGACCTTTACCAGCCTGACAACCACCACGCAGCCGCAGGGTTCGGAGCGTCTGCAACCGCGAAGATCAGCGTATTAGGCTCTCTTGCTGGACCGATCATCGGTAAAAACGGGGTCAACTCCAAACAAATCTGTCGGTTGACCGGAGTCAAGCTTTCGATAAGAGACCACGAGTCGGACCTGACCCAGAAAAACATTGAGCTTGAAGGCACGTTTGAGCAGATCAATCAAGCGAGCCAGATGGTTCGTGAGCTTATAGTCAACATAAGTTCGTCCAATTTGCAGCATCCGCCACAAAAGAGCTTTAACGCTCCGCCGGCTAATAACCTCAAGACGAAGATATGTGAAAACTTTGCTAAAGGGTCTTGTACTTTTGGCGAAAGATGTCATTTTGCACACGGTGCTGAAGAGTTGCGCATAGCGGGCGTGTGATGGGGTTGGTTAATCTTCATTAATTGGTTTAGATCATTTATCATCTTGTCTTACATTGTGCCAGCCAACATGTTTTGATTTTGAGAAGTTGAGGATTGACATTAATTAGACTGTACGACTTTCTAAGATGCTTGCTAGCTATTAAAAGTTGTTTTTTTTTCCCTTCCATTCAAGCATTAGACACTTTTTTTTTTCTTTTTATATATTTTGGCATCTATCACTATTACTAATTACTATATATAATAATAATACATTATTATTATTATTATTATTATTATTGTTATATATAAAAGAGAACTTTGGTGACGATGAAGCATTATTGGTCCACTTTGCAGGATGCCATTGGGCCAAGTTTTTTTATATATTTTTTTGTTTTTTTCGGGTTTTGTTTTTTTGCTTTAAAGTTTGATAATTATACATTTCTAATTATTTTTTTTGTTTTATTTATTTGTATTATTTTAGTTCCAATATTGACATACCGTAACGAATGTGACAAAAATCGACATAATTTGCATAGGCTTACCGCATTTTGTTTTAGTTCTAGTATTGTAACGAACGTAACAAAACCAACCGGATGCCAATTCTATTTTTTTAGTCCGGTTTCTTAATGAACGTGAGAAACCAACCGAATTTGCATAGACTCGCCGCCAGGGACCAATAACGCCCGGGTTTTACCAACGCTCGAGTTGTAACTGTCGCCACCTAATTGGTAATTTTTATAACTTTTCTTTAGTTTCCGTACAATAACACACGTAACAGAAACCGGCAGAATTCACGTCAACTTACTGCCCCAACACTTAGGACCGGTAATGCTTGTGTTTTACCAACGTTTGGATTTACCGGTAATGCTAAAAGCCTAAAACCAATCTTCTGTTTCTTGGCTTTCTACCCCCTTTTTATACATTTCATTATAAGGTTTTTACTTTTTAGCACTATAACGCAACATCTATCGGTTTAGACTTCGAATACGATTAGGGTGGTAAATTAGGTGGATCAGGCGACTTGAGTTACAGGAAGTTATAATCTTTTAATACCGGTCAGTTGGATTGATGACTATTGTGTTAGCTATGGCTAGAAATGCTACATTAAGACCATAATACTATTCCAATAACCTTTCAATAAGATGGTTTTTGTGTTTGAACACTTTAAATGAGTTTTGCACTGTTCACCAATCAATAAAATGTGTTTGAAACTGCTTTGGCTCAGTATCCGAACTGTGCACCTGTAAGTGTTTTCTAATTAACATTTCTTAACTAAAGCATACTTAATTGTTACTCTGATTTTAATTTATCATTTTCAGAATTATATGTATTATATAGGTTGTCTATATCACACCATAACTAATTATCATTCTAATGAATGAATTGGCATCTTTAGACGGCCTTTATCGCATATTTTTAGGACAAACACGTCACAAGGTGGAAAAATCTAGTAAGTACAAATTGGCAAGACTCAAGTCTTTGAATGCGTAACTGACAAAACAAGATGTTTCCGACTGGGTCGAGCTAAATATGTTTACATTGGATTCAAGTTGGGGCCAAATATAGCAAAACGACGACATTGGATAGCCTTCTTGATAAAAAAAATTACCGCCAATCCCCATCTAGTTTGGTTTTATTAAATTACAGATCACATAATTCATATATTAAAAAATGTTATCAGAAAGCAATTATATTAAGTGCGCTGCTCCTCCACTTCAAACTTGAGTTTATATACATCTGGGCATATTATTGATATATTAGATAAAACGTAAACGAGATCACACTTTGATACAACACAATGACAAATAAGATTTGCCATAAGTTTTTGCATCTTATTTTGCTTATTTTCTCACTTCTTTTGCTACGGATAAAAATTACAACTTCCACTTCCCTTAGCTACAGTCTTGTACCAACAACTGCTCGTTATAAGCGTATTGATAAGGAGAGCGATGCCCTTCTTGATATCATAGCTCACATTCAAGAATCAAGACCATGAAAGCCGTCTCAGTATATGGACAATAGAAAAGGAAGAAGACTATGAGTGTTGTAAATGGATTGGAGTTACACGCGACAACCAAACGAGTCATGTCACACAACTTGACCTTTTCTCATGTAGTCTTGGAGGTAAGATTAGTCCTTCTTTGCTCAACTTAAGCTACATATCTTAACCTGCTGAGAATTCTCTTATTGGATACGTTCCCATGCTTATTGGTTCCATGACTTGGTTAACAGCTAACCTACCTTGATCTTCCCTATAATTCCATTGGTTCTTTGACCAAATTAACAACTTGTGACCTCTCTGGCAACTATCTTTTAAACGGAGTGCATTCCACAGAATTTGAAAACCTCACAAACTTGCAAGAACTTTAACTTGGAAGCCTAACAAGTTGTACAATTGAAAACGTAGATTGGTTGTCCCATATGCCTGATTTAACCTACCTGGATGGTACGTATTAGTGGGGAAGTTCCAACTTTGATCCTAATGATATCTCAAAAAGAATTTGAGTTCCAACAAATTTTATGGACACGCATCAAAGATTCCATCTGGTTTAGTGTATTTAGATCTTTCTAGAAACAAATTCCATGGAGGATTATCCGTTTTATGCCAAATGCTATAGAGATCTCGTGTAACTCATTTACAGGAAAACTTCCAAACTGTTTGTGGCGTTTCAATGAACTTTTAGTTCTGAATCTAGGATACAACAACTTATCTAATAGGCTTGCCGCCTCTGTCAAATCTTTGGTTGACTTGAAGTGTTGTACGTGTTTATATAACAACTTCTTCTATGGAAAACTACCTTGGTCATTAAAGAATTGAACAGAGGTTAGCATTTTTAGATTTAGGGTCCAACATGTTTACAAGCAAAATGCCTCTTTGGATAGGAGAAAGCTTATCCAGGTTGTATGTTCTTAGCCTATCATCACACAATCTCCAAGGACCCATCCTTGTACAATTATGGCAACTTGCAAATTTTCAAATCCTAGACTTGCCAATGAACAATCTTTATGGAACCAATCCCTCATGCGTGAATAATCTTATTACCATGGTTCGAGAAGAATTCTTAACTCAACCAAGTGCACACAGAATTTTGGATCCACGATCCCATTGAGAGTCACCCATCAATATTATTATCTACCTATTTATGTTGATCATGCAATGATCTATTGGCAAGGAAATATACATGAATTAGCATAAATCTATGACTTTTCAAGGGCATTGATCTATCAGGAAACAATCTATACATGATAAATCCCTTATGAATTAACCAATCTCCATGGATTGATCACACCGAACTTGTCAAACAATGTTTCTGTTTGGGGAGATTCCATATAAAACTGGTGAGATGAAAAATTCTGAGTTTGGATATATCAAGAAACTATCTTTCAGGAGAGATACCATCTAGCATCTCTAAGATGAATTCATTGGATTATCTAGATGTGTCAAATAATTACCTAGGGAGAATTCTAGGTATCCAGTCCTTAAATCTTTAAGATACATAGGAAATGCAGGACTATGCGGACTTCCCTTGCCCAAACATTGTCCTGACAAAGGTACCACCCTGGTAGGTGAACGTGAGGATGACGGGAAATGGATTGATGACCTTATAATATGGTTTTATATAGGCGGTGCCACCTTATAATATGGTTTTATATGGGCGGTGCCACCTCAAACCAACTTTATATAGGCGATGACCTTATAATGTGGCACTTTACTTCTCAACCATGCGAGTCATGCTTTTTTGTTTTTGCTTTTTTTTCCCACTTTCTAGATAGCTTTCAAAACATGGTTTATGTCGAGATGGTTGTGTTCATTGCAAAATTGAAAAGGTTTGCTTGTAAATAGTTGTATGTAGTATTCAAGCTGTTTTGAACTACTTATTTGTGTCAGTATTTAAGGGTGCTAGTGTAGTATACTATTTAGAGATGTAATGCTTGTCTTTTATTTGGATTGTGTTTTTTGAATAAAGTTTCCACCAACACCATGGGTGGTCATTTCCCTGCATTATGTCAAATAGAATAATCTAAGATATAAATTCTTTAAAGAAAGGTTATTATCAATCCAATATTCATAATAATTGTTCATATATCATATAAAAGCTATTTTTTTTTTGAAAAAAAGGAGTTACCTGAGTTGGATGCAACAGATGATGGCAAATACCCTGACCAGGCTGTTACCATTGGCCCAACAATCACTGATCCTACGCGCACCTTACTCAAACGCTTACTACAGAAAAACGCTGACATCTTCGCGTGGACACCAGCTGACATGACTGGTGTACCTTGAAGTAAGGCAGAGCATAAGCTCAAGTGTGACCCGGCTTTTACGCCAGTCATACAAAAGCGCAGAGTAATGAGGGTGGAACAAGCTAACGCGTGTAGAACCCAAGTTAAGGAACTCCTTGACGCGGGCATCTTACGCGTTAGCAGATATCAAACATGGGTTGCAAATCCCGTTATGGTACCGAAGAATAACAAACACTGGCGCATGTGCATAGATTTCAAAGACTTAAACAAAGCATGCCCCAAAGATTGTTATCCGTTACCCGAAATTGATCTTAAGGTAGATTCGTTAGCACCGTTTCGCCTTAAATGCTTCCTGGATGCGTATAAGGGGTATCATCAAATCCACATGGTCGTTGATGATCAGGACAAAACCGCTTTTCGGACGCCCGATGGCACATTTTGTTATCAAATGATGCCATTCGGACTTAAGAATGCCGGGTCCACGTACCAACGCCTGATGGACAAAGAGTTTCATGCCCAAATTGGGAGGAACTTGGAAGTCTACATGGATGACTTGGTCATCAAAAGCCCTGACGCAGAAGCGATGTTGAAAGACATCGAAGAAACTTTCAACACGCTCAGAAAGATAAACATGAAGCTCAATCCGAGCAAGTGTTCCTTTGGGATGGAAGAAGGGAAGTTCTTAGGAGTCATCGTTACTAAAGATGGCTTCAGAGCGAACCCTGAAAAGGTCGAAGCCATTATCAAAATGGAATCACCTGCTACCATCAAGCAAGCTCAGACACTGAATGGACGACTAGTCGCACTTAACCGCTTTTTGGCAAACCATGCGGATAAGTCGTTTCCATTCGTGTCAACATTGAGAAACTGCTTAAAGAAAACGCACTTCCGCTGGACACCAGAAGCGGAAGCAGCTATTCAGGAGATTCGGTCACGCTTGATCGAACTCCCAACACTCACAGCACCAGAAGCGGGGGAGGAATTAATCCTATACCTTTCCGCCACAGATAGAGCAACCGGAGCAGTCCTGCTAGTAGAGCGAAAAGACATCCAGATGCCAATCTACTATGTTAGCCGTGTCCTAACAGACGTAGAAACCCGGTACTCTACCCTGGAAAAATTAGTCTTAGCACTTGTATAGGCTTCACGCAGGCTAAGACGATATTTCCAAGGTCACCCAATCACCGTTCTCACCAACTTCAAACTTGCAAACGTTCTAGGCAAACCCGAATTGTCGGGACGCCTAGCCGAATGGGCAATAGAATTGGGAGAATACGCGATAAAGTACAAGCCAAGACCAGCCATAAAAGGCCGGGTCTTGGCCGACTTTATTGCAGAAGTCCCCGCTTCGCGGGAGAAAGAGTGCCAGGAGGAGGCTCAACCCTCCCCAGCACAGGGCATCCATGAGGTCTGACGACTCTACACTGATGGAGCAGCCAGCAACGAGGGTTCAGGCGCAGGGTTGAAACTAACCAACCCAGCAGGCCAAGAATATACTTACGCTATTCGACTGGATTTTCCAAGTACGAATAACGAAGCGGAGTATGAAGCATTCTTGGCCGGGCGGAGAATTGCGCGTAAGATGGGAGTGAAAAACTTGGAAGCCCACGTGGATTCCATGTTAGTAGACAACCAAATAAATGGGATGTACACGGCCGTGAACGACACAATGGCCCTGTACCTCGCACAAGCAAAAACCCTTATGCGCGATTTTAACGATTGTAAAGTCATACACGTCAAGCGTAGCGAAAACAAATCTGCGGATGCGTTAAGCAAGCTTGCATCGTTAGCCTTCACCCACTTGGGAAAAGATATCCGCATTGAACTCCTTGGAGCACCATCAGTCCCGCACAAGGAAATCTGTGTCATCCAAACCGGCACAGAAACGTGGATGACACCAATAATAAATTACCTTGCGGCGGGTATACTACCAGAGTAAAAAACACAGGCAAGAAATATACGTTGTAAAGCACTGAACTATCAACTCATCGATGACATCCTTTACAGACGTAACTTTCTTGGCCCACTCCTAAGATGCGTGGACAACCAAGATGCTGACTACCTCCTAAGGGAAGTACACTAGGGCATCTGTGGAGTACACGCAGGTCCACGCGCTGTTGTAGCTAAGCTAAACAACGCGGGATACTTTTGGCCGGGGATGCATACGAATGCGCTGGCATACATCAGAAAATGTAGGTCTTGCCAGCTCTACGCACCCAACACGCATCGCCCGAAGAATGAACTTGTTCCAGTCACCTCTTCATGGCCATTCCAGAAGTAGGCCATCGATGTGACAGGCCCATTTCCCACAGCAGCAGGAAACGTTCAATTCCTAGTGGTAGCCATCGACTACTTCACCAAGTGGATAGAAGCAAAGCCCTTAGCCCAAACAATCGCAAAACATATCAAAAAATTTATTTGGGAATTTATTATTTGTCGTTTTGGACTTCCACAGACTTTGGTGAGCGACAACGGCACCAACTTTGCTGATAAGAAGCTACAAGAGTGGCTGGAAGAACTTCAAATCACCCACACCTTTACCTCAGTGGCGCACCCGCAGGGTAATGGTGAGGTGGAAAGAGCAAATAAAAGCATCGTTGACGGCATAAAGAAAAGACTTTTGGAACACAGATCCGGCTGGGTGGACGAAGTTCCACACGTCCTTTGGGCAAACAGAACGCTGAAAAAGGCCAGTACGGGAGAAACCCCGTTCAGCCTCACTTATGGCACTGAAGCCATGGTCCCGGTCGAAATTGGCTTACCCTCACCAAGGGTCTTGATTCAGCCAGAAGACAATGATACGGAAAGACGGTTAGACCTTATGCTAACCGAAGAACGCAGCGACTTAGCCGCAGTGCGTGAAGAGAACTACAGGCGACAAATGCAAAAGTACTACAACACGCGGGTAAAACTCTGCAACTTCAATGTAGGAGACTACATATTGCGTAACAACGAGGCTTCAAACCAAGAGCGCCCAGGAAAGCTGGCCCCGGTCTGGGAAGGACCATACATTATCAAAGAAGTTTTGGGAAAGGGCGCATACCGGCTCGAAAGGCTCGATGGCACTCCCATCCCAAGAACATGAAATGGAGCTCAATTACGCAAATGTTACATGTAGATCAATTCCAAACTTGTAAAGAAAAGGCCTAGAGCCACTTCTAATGGAAATGATTCTCCTTTATCACATTGTGTTGATAGCCTTACCTTTATACTTATGAACTTCCCACACTGATATGCCGGTATTCACCGCATAAATAAGTATGGGAAGAAGTAAGTCGTTGCGTGTGGAAGGCGGCAAAACCCGCATAAACATAACAAACGGTAAAAATTTCTAAGGGAAAGATAAGGAAAACCTTCACGCAGGTCAGTTACAGGTGAAGTTTGGTCATCCCACTAAATGCAAGTGACGGTCCTACCCGCACAATCATGATAGAGGAAACTGAACATTAACCTATTAACAACCGCGCGTCGAAAGGTTAACTTATTCAAAACACTTAGAAAATTTCTAAGGAAAAG
The DNA here is from genome assembly GCF_021521415.1 of Bidens hawaiensis. NCBI lineage: Eukaryota > Viridiplantae > Streptophyta > Magnoliopsida > Asterales > Asteraceae > Bidens > Bidens hawaiensis. The sequence goes on along the minus strand of NW_027492246.1, from coordinate 288,998 downwards.
ATGAAGAAAACCTCCACGCAGGTCAGATATAGGTAAAGTTTAGCCATCCTACTAAGTGAAAGTGACGGTCTTACCCACACTATAACGAAAGAGGAAGCAGAACTTTAACCTATTATCTGCCACGTGGAAAGGTTAACTTATCCAAAGTACTTAGGAAATTGCCAAGTTAAACTAGAATATGCATGAGCAAAACATATAAGGTTTACAAGGCAAAGCATTAACAAAAGATTTATATTCCATCAAAATTCAAATATTACAAGAATTGCTGGGTACATACCCGCATACAAGAATATAAATCTATACAGAAATAAAAATCTACTCTAACGGTGGAAAGGGATCTAAAGGATCAAGCTTCAGGACCACTCCCACTGGGACCCGCACCATCAGAAGAGTGTGGCGGTTCAAGGAAAGCCTTGAGGATACCTAGCCTATCATCAGCAGCAGTAATCTCGTTCACCTTCTCCACCACCGGATGCGAGAAGGCAGCATACTGGTTCACTGCTTGGTCATAAGCAGCTTCAGTATCCACATCATATAGAGGGAAGTTGGAAGGCGGGATGCCCTTCTCAACAAACCCTAGACCAAGCAGGAAGCCAGCCTTCTCCCCATCCTCATGAGAAGCGTTGAGGGCTGCGCTCATGGCATCGTCATATGATGTGTTCGTAAGAACCCGATGCACAACCTACAAAGCAGAAATATATCAAACTCTTCTAAGTGTAAGGAAAAGCGTAAAGAAATTGTGAAACTGCGCATACCTGAGACAACGCTTCTCGAAGAAGCCATTCCTTGGTAACCAGAGCCTCCTGGAGGGCAGCTTGAGCTTCATCACGGGCGCGTTCGGCTTCGTTCTTGGTAAGGTTGGCAAACAACACATCTTTAGCTGCAGCCTCTTCGACGCCCTTCAGCTTACGCTCAGTGTGGTCAAGCATGCCCCTCTGGTCCAAGATCTCTTGGAGCTTCTTGGCATCTTCCATGGCCAAGGCATCATGAGCCTGTTGGAGCCTCTCTAATTTGGCCTTAAGCTCCTCATTCTCGATGCGTAGAGGCTCAGCAACAGCTTCAGCCTTGGTGGCCCTCTCAGTTGCGTTCCGTGCAGTTTCCTTAGCCAGCCGAAGCTGTTCGCTAACAGCTTGGGCAGCCTTGGAATGGGCCTCGAGCCGGGCCTGAACTTCAACCTCGAGGGCCTTGAAGGCCTTCTCCTTTTCCACAGCAACGGCGACAAGCCTCTTATTCTCCTCCCGGATGGCCCGCGCCTGAGCCACTTCCAGGCTACGCGCCGTCTTTAACTTGTTGTTTTCACGACAAAGTAGCTCGACGCGCGGCTGCATCCGAGCAAGGAGGATTCGGAGCTCGTTGGACAGCCTACCCTCCTGGTAGCTGGCCATCGCTTCCCCCAGCGCACCGCTTGGAGCGGCGTGGCGCGCCCATTCGACGCATTCCTCAGCAGTTCGGAGGGTCGTTCCCCGGCGGATACTCCACCGAGGAGCGTACACCTCGTTGGAGTCACGAACTGCAATAAAGCAAAAAACAGTTAGAAAAAAACAAGGATAAAGATATCAGGCCAAGATAACCCTACGCACCTGTAGGGTCGACAACAGGCCGATAGCCACCAAACCCATCACCTGAACCTAAGGGATATCCATCCAAAAGGTCAGGGAGATGGGAAGGAGGCAAGGATTGGCTAGACGCCCCAACCCCGAGCATACCTGAAGGACCGGCCGTAGTCGCCGACGCCGGAGGAGGCATGGTGGAGGCCGCCGCGGTGGAAACCAACGGAGGTGAACTCACCGGAGGTGAACTCACAACCGTGGCCGTCGCTGCGGAAGAACCCGCAGAAGAAACCACCGCCGGCTCAGTGAAAGATTCCGTGAAGATGGCACTGACAGCCGGCGGGGGTGATGTTACAGTTGGAACAGTTGCCTCAACAGGATGAACAACCGAACCAATACTGCAAACAGGCGTGGCCGCCTGGGTCATCGCCTCGGGTAGGTTGACCAAACCTACCGTCATGGGTCCAGAGCTGCTCCTTCCCGCTCCACTCTGGAATGCGGTTGCATCCACGCCTGCATGAACACAACACATTTAAATATAATGGCGGAAAGATATGCAGTTAAAGTAAAGGAAGTTTATACTTACGAGTTTTCTTGAGCTTGAAGGAGCGGACAGGCGGGGACGAACCCGATGGAGCCGGCCTCTTCACGCCGGTCACCGTCGTTGTACTGGGCTGCCCGGAGGTGACAGCTGTCTCAACCTCCGGAGCAGTGGTCTCAACACCACCAGGGTTCCCCGCCACCTCTTCACTCTCGGTCTCCGACTCTGACCGGTTCCCCTGATCGGCAGTGGAGGTGACCTTCGCCTTGCCCTTCCCGCCAGCAGCCTTCTTCTTCCTCGCGAAGAAATGACCATCTGCGGATTCCTCATCAGAAGATGACAAAATTAGAGGAATTCCAGCAGAGGTTTGAGCATTGAGAGGGCGAGGGTTAAATAATCTTTTACCTGGCCGCGTGGCGCTCAGTATCTCGTGGCCTAGCGGGCAAGCCTCCACAAACCGATCCGCCGTCTGCGTAAGGATGGGCAACTCGTTCTCGTCAAGAGCACGAGTACCCAACCAAGCGGGACCACCGCTCTCCCGCGGCTGCAGAAGAGACTGCAAGTTGTTTCCCTCTGAAAATAAAAAGAAAAATGGTTAGAACAAAAACCCTAAATTAGCAAATAACATGAAGCATACCGTAAGGGATTGAGTTCAAACCGTATTCGAGGACGATGGAAATCTGTGGCGCTTCCGCCCCAGCATCCTTCCACACCCGGCTCATACCGAGCATCACCATCCCGGACTCCGCAAAGCGGTAAACCGGAGTCTAGATCCGGGAAATCTTGGAGAACCATTCCGCCTCCTGGTAGTTGGAGGCGTGAAGGCTCGGGAGTGCTCTCTCGTTCTTGAATGTCATCGCTATGGGGACGACACGGGCAGAGATGTAGAAGAACTCCCGCTTCCAAGACCGAAGACTGCGCTCGGTAGCGCATATCTTCAAACCCTTGATCCGGGTGACCAGGGTATACCAGCCTTGGATGCACCTCCAGGAGTAGAAGGTCATCAGGCGGTCAACATGGGGCTCCACACCAAGAATGAGGCACACCCATTCAAAATGGCGGATCTTGGCGATCGCCATTGGGTGTACCTCCGTCAGGTGCACACCGTGTCTCTCCAAAACACGGTATACAAACTTCGTCAATGGGAACCTGAGGTTCCCATAGACGAAGAACGCAGCATATACCCCTATTTTGCCCTTGGGGGCATCGTACACCGTCTGGTGAGGCTCAGGAAACTCAGGCTCGAACGGCTCGAGCACGAACTTCCTGACGATGTACTGATAAAGCTCGATGGGAAGAGCACACTGGCATTCGCCAGCAGTGCTCTTATCGTCCTTATCAGACGTGGACGTCGGGTTCTCGGCGTACACGTCAGACTCCTCGGCGGTAGCTTCAAGATCATGAGCATAAGACATGTTTTAAATGTAAAGAAGGAACGATTTCAGGAGAATGCTCGACAAAGGTTAGAGTATTCGCCGGAAATCGTTTAGAAGAAGAAGAGAGAAGTGAAGGTGTGAATTAAGATGCACCCTCTCCCCCTTTATATACTCATCGCAATGAATGCGATGAATTTAATGCGGAGGAGAGAGGAAAACGCAGGTGCAATGAAACTATGACACGTGGCAAAAGCAAGCTGGCAACAGCTGTTGACAGGACGCGCGCCGTAAAGTTCGCACCCACGCGCCCGAAAAATCGCGCCCACGCGCCTGAAAAAGCGTATGGAATGACCATATACCGTCACGTCGCCATAACTTCCTGCACATCCTGAAACTGTCAGAAGAAACCGTCGGACTACAAACGTCCCTTCAACAGTTTGGACTGTTCTTATCCTTTCACCAACTCTTCGAATTTCAAAAATATTCAAAAAGATTCAGATTCAAAAATAAGAGGGAATATACCCCCTTACCTTGGTACCCAAGAAACCGTAAGACAAGTGCGGGTATAGTGTCAAGGCGAAACCCTTCACATACCTAGCACTTGCAGGGAATTGAAGCCAAGAATACCTTGGAAGTAAAGAAACTATAAGACGAGTGTGGGTACAGTGTCAAGGCGAAACCCTTCACATACTTAGCACTTGTAGGGAATTGAAACCAAGAAGGATCTTCTAGACCGTGCTTGCGGAAAGGGAAATAGCACCTCCGCATAACGGAAACGTTGAGAATTAGCTTGTTTGAAACTTTAAGGCGGAATTGGTGGTTTAACATAACTGATCACTATGTCCGAAACTACCAAAACCTCGTGAAGAATCTATACAAGTGAAACTCAACGCTCCCGATGTGCGAAGGGGTCAAACACCTACCCGCATCACAACCAAAGATCAGGCAGAAAAGTCGGGAATTTCTGCGAGTGACATTAGGAAAACCGCGGGAAGAATCCCCACGGAAAACCTTAAAGCTAAAAACCCTTTTCAAAACCCCTTGCTTAAGTCCAAAAGTTCACCTCACTTATTAACAATTCATGAGAAGAACATTGGACTGGGGGGACTTGAAGAGGTAGGTCCCAGCAGAGCCCAGTTGGACCCGCAAGACTCACCTCGAAGAGGGACGTCTGCGCAGTTGAACCCGCAAGACTCACCTCGAAGAGGGACGTCTGCGCAGTTGAACCCGCAAGACTCACCTTAAAGAGGGATGCGCAAAGACCAACTGGATCCGCATGACCCACCACGCTCAGAGAGATGACGTCCTTACGCGCAGTACGCAAGCTGTTCCCGCAGGAAAAGCCTCCCAATGGTGACGTACTCCGCCTGTTCCCGCAGCTGCGGATACTAGCCATCAGGGAAGGCTACCCGCACTAACAGCAAGGCTATACGCACAAGGCACTAACTCTTAATAATTCAGTAATGTCACCTGAAGAAGGAATAAGCAAGGCGGGAATACTCCCGCCCAAATGAGCCAGTCCGTACGCTTCTGGAAGATCTTTTGTACTATACCTGCCAAGGTATGGACAAAATAGACAAGATCTGACCAAAGCAGCCCGTGAACCAATCACAGGGTGACAGCTCACCGACAACAGTACGAGGAGGACCACGCTCTAGTACTTAATGTCACTATCAGCCACTGCCTACTCACCAACCCCTGTCGTGGCACGTACATAGCCTGCAGTTGGTGGAAAAGGAATAGTACACAGCCGGCCATGTCACTATCAGCCGCTGCCTACCCACCAACCACCAGCATGGCACGTGCGTAGCCCACAGTTGGTAGAACATGAATATTATACAGCTGGCTGTACCTGCTTGGAAACCTACCTTCGGCTATAAATACTCCAACACCTTGGAACGGTATCATCATCTTATCTTCTCTAGCAATCTCTCTTAATATACACATATATTCAGAGCAATCTAGTCTGATTCTCACGCCGGAGGGTGGTCACAAGGAGGAACCCCCCCTTCTCAGTGACGAGCTCACGGTGTCTGTTTTGCAGGTCACCTGAAGAACAACCTTCTTTGCCGGACCTAATCCTCGTGGGAAACATCTATTTAACCCCCAGATTATCCGTAATCTGCCCGGGGTCACCTAGTGTTTCTTCACCTATTGTGAGTGTACTTAATGGGATAAACAAAGGCAAGTGCTCCAACGGTGACAAAGATGAAAACGATTGCATCTCCGACTTGGTCATCGTTTTCTTGATATGTTTATATTAATATTAGTATAAGTATGTGGAGAGCGTATTATAGTAAGAAGCCCTGATTATATGTTGAGAATGAGTCATCTATTTATAGGAGTTTGGTGGGTTTAACCCTAGTGGGCTTATTTCAACTTGGGCCTTCTAAGATTGGACTTATGTGGATTGCGTCACACATTGGGCTTGGTATATTTGGGAGGGTACATCTACACATGCATTATTAATAAATAGAGTCGCATAAATATTTTAGACAATATCGTCTTTAGTGTTTTTAATTCACTTGTCTAAGTTTTAACACTTTAGTCATTTAGTGGCTATCATGTAACATCGTATTTTCTTGATATTAAAAAAGATGGGTGATCATGTGACCTTAAAGCATGATATGACTAATAACTCCTCCTTTATGGAAAAAATCTTGACTGAATTGTAAAGTTGGTTTGAGGTGTTTATTGGATTGAATTTCAGATTATTCGGTTAATTTGAATTATTTAAAATAATTCGAATAAGATTTGAATTCGAATAAGCTTATCTGAATTCAATTAGACTTCGACTATGTTCGAATAAATTGATTTACATAACACTTCATTTTTTAAATATATATTATTCGACTTTGGGCTATTCGGACTGGGTTGGTTCAAGATTCATAAATCAAATTCGATTCGGATAAGAACTCGATTTAGATGCAACGTGTAGTAGAAGCTGATCACTAGCCATCATAATTTGTACCAAGCCGAACCACCCGGGCTCACTACGCCTGTGCACACGTGTTGTCACAAAAGGGGCAGGACCCATCATGCCCATGCTATGCTCCATTTCTACATATAAAGTGAATGATCTAAACACGTGTTTGGTTCACACTTTTATAATCTTCAACTGCAATTTGTTAGACATAATATTTGCATTTCGGGTCAAAGATAAAAGTCAGACAACAATATTACTGGGTTCATCTGTTAACTCAGGTTCCTATATATACAAACCCATTAGGTGCACCCGTGAAAGCTCGAGACCAGGTTGGAAGCGAGTTTGAGGAGGCGCCCACTGAGCTCTTCAAACCCGATACAAAACTAGTGCTGTAGAGATCATGAAGAAGAGACTTAAAAACAGTTATATGGGCTAACGAGTATATCAAGCAATATCTTATAAACTATTCTATTGAATATATATTGTTTTCTTTGGGTGTGCTAGGTCCTTTTTTAAATTCATATCACACAATATTATAGGAAAAAGAAATTCGTCTATTTTTTTTTGACGACCAAGAAAATATCATTCATAACAAAAACTTTACAAACCACCTCTAACAAGTTGCTAGAGACGAGAAACGTCAAAAAGCACCGGGACAAGTCAAAAAACTAACCACCCTATTGCATATAATTAAGATTAAAATCGCTCCACATTTCCATGATAAGTTAGTCCATCTTGATCTATTTTGAACCCATAAATAGCCCAACGCCTTTATTTCTAATGTTTTAAAAACCGGTACCTACCGGCCGGTTGAACCGGTTATACCAAATTTTCGTAAGGCAACCGGTATTTAGAGCCCGGCATTTTTGAACGGTTTACTAGAACATTGTACCGCCGGTTTTTTTAAAAGTACCGGTTTAAATCGGCAAACATTGTTATCGTGACATAGTGTCACATTCAGGTTGCAAATGGCAAATGGTACTATTTTTCACTAATAATCATAAATTACTCTGTCCAGGTTCTAAACCCGATACCTCCCATCTAAGAGGCACGTGTCTCTAACAAGTGGGCTAGCTCCATACTGGCACCAGTAATATAAAATGAAACACAAACCTCATGAAATGAATTCGGGTGAAATCGAACACGATCAAACATCATGAGTGGGGTCTAGTACAATTATGTGTGTGTGTAAATATTGAATAGCCCATATTTAGATTAAGAACACGCAAAGCTGAATGACCTTGTTTACTTCACTATGCTCGAACATATATAGGACATGAGTGAACGTTTGTTTTAATAGACATAAATGAGGAATTACTCAAAGAATTCCATCAAAGAGGTTATCAAAACCAAGACAAGAACAGATAAATTACAATGGGCATATATAACAAGCGAAGTGGCTATAATAAAAAGAATAATAATGACATAACTTAATATAAAAGAGATCCAAAGCTTGATAACAAATTGAGAAATTCAAGAAAAAACCAGCTGTTATAGAAGCAGAGGAACTAGCTCACACGAAAATCGGGTTATGGAGGTCATTAATGAATACCGGGCTTGGTTTATTAAAAACTCATATGAAGCGGGTAATATTGATAAGAGTCTGCAATAGAGTGCGACATAACTTGGGTTACAAATTTGGCGAAATGTAGGAATTGGGTTCGGATAATTTTGTTGGTTGGATCCAAGAGTTGTTAATCTTGGAAATGACTCATCAAGTGGTTCATTGTTCTGTTCATCCGGCTAAATAGAGTACGAATTAAGAAACGGAGAAGCCATAACACACACCCTTATATATTATACCAAATCCATGTGATCTTGATAATCTAGTAGAAGTATATAACTTGGCTTGATTAAATTTCTATTTATAAATATCGAGTATACGACCGCATCATAGTAGGGTTTGATCCATTTTGGAATGAAACCTTTTGCAATTAACAAAATACATGAACTATACCTACTACATTAAAATTAAAAATAAATAATCATAAACAAACATAATTAGTTAACAGACAAAATAAAAAGATAAACAGCAAAGCAACACATATTCTAGAATTACATAAAAGTTTCAAAATAGGTACACTTTTGACTGACTATGAGATTCTATCAACAATCAACAAGTTACAAACTAATTATCAACTTATGCAAGCTGAGATGTGTGTTACTCCTTCCCCTATTGATATTTTAGTAATTAATCCTTCAACCAAAAAGTAACCAAGCCCCAAGTTCTTAAACCCGATTCATTGTCCAAAATTTCCTAAAGCGATTTATTGTGCGATCGCTAATTAATTAAACTTGTGAATATATTCACGCTTAGCCTTTTCATGTGCATCGACTATCTCTTCCCAAGCATCGATTGTCAACTCATTGTTCTCATTTTCTTTCATGAGCCGTTCATGTTTAGCACACAATGCACCCAACTCTCTACCAATCAACGTGATGTCTCTGTTGATGAATTGAGATCGTTTAAAATGAATTGAAAATCAGTGATTGAAAGAGATGGTTGATGCACATGAAAAGGCTAAAGGCGAATGTGATCGCTAGTTCGATGAATTATCGACCACACAAGATCGTTTTAGGGTTTAAGAAGGGTGAGATCGAGTTGAACATGCTTTCAAATGTTTAGATCCAACATTTGAAAGGTTATTGGGGAGGTATATTACGCGAGGGGGCGCTTCGTTGGTTCCGCGACATGAAATACCAAATCTGACCAGATGAAGCTGCCATGCAAATACAGAAAAGTAAATAATATTAAGCAATATGTATCAAACCGAAAGAACCGAATTAACAAACGTAAAACCACTTAACCTAAATCCATTGAACAATGAGCTACTGATGATATCATATTATCATTTAACCTACAAATGAGATGAAGATGAGTGAGAACATAAATAAATAAAAAGTTAACAGAAGTAGTGCGGTTTGATAAAACTAATGTATGGGATTATAAGAAGTTGGTAAACCTTGTCTTTCTTCTGGTGTTACTTTGAAACAAAAGCCAGAAGAAGACTGGATCGTGACGGCGTATCATAGGAAGACGGCGTCGGTTGGAGATGAAATGAATTGTAAACGATCATGGAGGATACTAATTTATAGAAAGTAATTAGGGGCGGCTGTCTAGGGTTTACAAATATTTATTAATTAAATGGCAAATATTTGTAAGAATCAGAGTGTTTTGCGGCTGTGTCTAGGGTTTGCACCAATACTCCAAAGCAAATGGGTTGAAAAAGATTCTTTTACTTTTTTTTATTAAATGACAAATATTTGTATGATTCAGATATGATGGGCTTGGGTTGTTAAAATTTCATTATTTTTATTTTTATAACTTTTATTTATTAATTTAAAAAGAATGGGATGAAAAAAGGTTAACAGTTTTCAAATTATGAACATTGTTATGCAATGTAATACTTAAGGAGGTTAGATTGAATTCAGAGAAGAGTAATTCGGTGTAGGGAGTAATGCGGCGAATTAGATGACCTTTCGGCCTAACTCTGATGCCCAAAGGTTCATTTCCGTTTAAGTATTTAGGACTTCCCATCGGTTCCAACATGAACTTAGTATCAAACTAGGTATCGGTCATAGAAACGTTTGAAGATAAATTGTCCAATTGGGAAGCTAAAACGCTCTTGGTTGGTGGACCGTTAACATTACTCAAATCGGTTTTGAGTAGTTTGCCATTATAATATATGTTTCCGTTTATATAGCCCGGTTAAATATATTAAACGATTTGGAGAAGTTAAGAAGATGATTTTGTTGACGATTAATTGGGTCGTGTGGGAAGGTGATTGGTCCTTCGGCATCGGGTGGCTAGGGGATAGGATCTTTGAAGGCTATGAACCGTGGTCTTATCTCTAATGGTGGTGGGGATTGGAAAATGAGCATAACAGTCTTTGGGGGTAATGTGACAAAAGCATGCAATTCACATAACTCCAAGATCATGTGGACTCGTGTGTCGTCGATTGTGATTAAACTAGACTTTTCTGAGTTCAACTTGGGATTCCAAAATTATATAAAAGGGGTTATTTGTATTAATGGCAAAAAACATTCGTTTTTGGGTGGATATATGTTTGGATTGCTCCTGTTCTTATTGTTAAAAATAAGGATTGCATGGTGGCCGGTTTCCTAGGTCAATCGGTGGCATGGTTGTATGGGATTGGGCGTGGGCGAGGTTACCCCAAACATCATATGGAATTGCTTAACTCGATGAATGCCATGGGTTACTAGGCAGGTAAATATAACAAATGTGGAAGATGAATGGTTGTGGACAACCGCGTGCCTAGTACGAGTTATTTTGGGTGCCTGGGTCCGAGGAATTAATGCTGGATAAATAGCTTGGTGATGACAATCAAAGACAATATGAATGGCTTAATCGGGTTGGAAAGTATATCTTGAAAGAATTTAAACCCGTATGGCTCTACAAAGAGAATATTCAAGCAAACACAACCTTATGCCCCTATCATTTGGAGATCCGTGAAACAACTGAACACCTCTTAATTACATACTCTACGGTGGATTTGATATGGTATAAATAGCTTCACGGTGTAAGCATCCACCTGTTTTTGCCTTTTCAATTAGTGACATTTGGAGTTTCAAAACCATATCAGCTGGAGTAGCTTTGCAAAGGAAGTTGATCGAAGCCATTTACCATATCACAACTTGGAGTGCGTGTAAAGCAAGAAACAAAATATCTTTAATAACACGAGTATCGGCCGAACAAGATAGTTGAAAAATTAAGATACTAAGCTTCCTTTGGGTAGTCTTAAGATTGAAGAAATTTGGATTAATTGGTGTAAATTTGACGTGCCATATTTGTAAGTTGTATGTCTTTTTATTGTGTTGTTGGTTCTGTGACTAGTCACTTACTAGTCCTCATTTCAATTAAGTTTTGCCATCAAATTAAATGATCAAATTTAATTCTCTTTGTGATTGATATTAATATATGATGGAGGATCAAAAACGAAAACTTAGAAAGGAGATACACTATTGCGTAGAAAATGCCGGTCTTGTTTGCTGTTACCTGAATGACAACTTAGAAATTGCTTATAATCTCAGTAGGAGCACATTTCAAAGGACGCACATGTATGTGTGATGATGCAAAAATGAGTCAAGAAGTGAAATAATAACCAATTCCGCAAACTTATTTTGTTTATCTGGAATTCCAATATATGTGATTAAATTTAATATGTATGTTGTGGACTTATAAAAATGAACATTTTGAGGATGTGTCAAAGAAACAACTGGTCTTATCTTCAAACTCTAAAAAACTTTGTTCCGAAAGATGAACAAGAGGTTGTCTCATCTTTTTCTTCTGCTAATTTGGTTAATAAGAATGAGGTCAATTATGCCCTTGAAAGGTATCAGGCCCATTTGCCCTTCTCCCTGCATAAGTAGCCCGTTTGACTTCAAAAGTCAAACTGTATCTGTTCTTGATCTGTAACATATTGTTTTCTTGATTTGGTGCAGATATGGTGCAAATTTAATGGACAACTACTAATCTGTAATGACCAAAAAACTTGGCGTACGAAAATATAACAATAAGCAACTTAAATGCATTGTAGCCTGTTTGACTTCAAAAGTCAAATATAATATATTTGGTTGTTTTTGCTCAAAAACATTCAAAAGACGAGCATTGGAGATGCTCTTAGACTTGTAAATCCAAAGTATTAACTTTGTGTCATGTCTTGTTAACAGGTCGTGCCAGAAACTACCGGCTCAACTCAAACGGCGCGTTTGGTTCACGAAACTTTTTTTTCGTATAGAAATTAGAAGCTATTAAAGGAATTGAAATTTGAAGGAATTGCGTTTAAAACTAGAAATTGCCCAAAGATTCGGAATATAACTGAACCGAAGTCCATTAAAAGAATACAAATTTGTAATGAATTCGAGTGACAAAACAGCCATAAAAGAATTGAAATGTATCACAAGTTCACAACCACCACCACCTACCGGTCGTGCGCACCACCACTGTCATACCACACCTATGCCCCTGATTGTCAGTCGCCACCTCCACCATCGCCACCCCAAACACTATCAGGCACAGGGGGTGGAGGCGGTGAGGTTGCACATAATAACTAAATATTATTCTACAGATTGATTACGTTTAAGTTTCCATGTTTTAATTAGATTAAATTCTTAGATTTGTGTCACAGTTTCCATTCAGGAAGATATATTTCTTGTTTTTGCTCAAATTATTGTGATAATAGATCAATTCTAAGACAAAAATGTGATAATAGATCAATTCTAGATCAATTATTTCTTGTTTTTTGCTCAAATTATTGTGATAATAGATCAATTCTAATATCATTTTAGAACCATAATGTAAAATGAATGGACTGGTTTCTTTGAACTGCCTTTATCACATCTTTAATTTTAAGACAAAAATGTCACAAGTAGGTGGAAAAATCTAGTAAGTACAAATTGCCAAGACTCAAAGACTTTAGACGTGTAATTTGGGCAAAATAATTTATACACATAATTGATGAAATTACAATGTTTTCAACCGGGATAGGATAATAATATTATTTTAAATTGGTTTCAAATACATTAAGGTAGCGTTTGGTATGTAAGAATAATAGTGGGAATGAAATGATTCATTACATGGGAATGGAAAAAGTGGTGTTTGGTTGCTCAATGGAATGGAATCATCCATTACACATGTAATCCCATTCCATCAAAACCATTCCTTCTCACCCCCCTTCTTTTTTTTCATTCCATTCCTTCTTCACCCTACTTCCTCAACATCACCGCCACCACCACCTAACAACGACCACCACCACTATCATTGCTGCCACCACCACCCGACCACCACCGTCGTCGTTGCCACCACCTTCGTCACCACCATCATCGTTGCCACCACCTTCGTCACCACCATTGCCACCGCCGTCGCCGTCACCATCGCCACCACCTGACCGCCACCACCGCCACCCACCACCGTTGCCACCGACACCACTATTTTCGTCGCCGGAGCTACCACCATCGCCATTGCGGTTTTTTTTTTGTAAAAATAAATATTTTTTTGATAGGAGTGTTTTTATTATTTTTGTTTCATTCCTACAATTTTTTTTGATACCAAACAACATCTTACTATACTATTAAAAAGCAATATAAGATTTCCATATGGCATTCAACTAGACTTCCAACTCATCAATTTTCCATTTATATAATTTTCACATGTTAATTTGAACATAAATTTTAAACATTAACTCCTAAGTTGAGGAAATTTTCAAAATAAATTGTGATAATCATCATTTATTGAGTAATAAAGACAATTAATTGTTTTTATTGTTATTTTTTAAAATTTTGAGATTTTGTTATTTTATTTTTTTTTGGATTTTGAGAAATTATTTATGAACGTTTGGACTGGATGTTTGGATTGAAATGGTGGTTTAAGTCACGAGGTTTGGATTAGATTGTAGTTTTATTAAACGCACATTTTAATAAAAATTATAATTACATCTCATTGTTATATTCATATTTTTTAGCATTTTTTATATTGCGTACTTAAATGTTTTATAATTTCAATAAAAATAGTTTTTATAACACACAACTTATGTTGCAACATCTACCTGTTTACGCTTCATAGTTTACAACATATGACTTTAGTAGATGATGAAGTTTTAACTAATATGTCTTTTTTGTTTCATGGTACAAGTTATAAATATGTGACATAACTTAGAATTATGTTTTAAATTGTTATTTTTGTCTATTTGTCTTTGTATGTTGGGTTCTTTTAATTAAAATAATAATGTGATACCTTATAATAATAATAATGTTAGATTATCTGACGTTTACAATTCGTTAAAATGTATATGACACATACACGCGCGCGCACACACACATACACACACTTATATATATATATGTATATATATATAAAGTTTTATATATTTTCCGTCCGTGTGTAACTCGGGATATAACATAGTAAAGTAATAATTGATTTCATTCTCATAGGTTAATCAAACAAGACAAAGGAATGGTAATGATTCATTTCATTCCCTTGTTCAATATTCCATTTCTTCTCCCATTCCATTCCCCCTTTAATCCTTTATTCCATTACCTCAAACCAAACATACCCTAAAGGAGTCAAACTATATATAGTAACCGATTTACTAGACACTATAATCAAAATAAAATAGCAAAGACTTGAATATTAACTTCAAAGGACAACCGATTTTAATACAATCTGCTGCAACAGGAAGCCTGCTATATATGGCCCGAACAAGTTATTACATAATGTTATGTCTAATCCTTCGATGTTTGCAAGCATTTCAAGAAAACTTTGAGTTAGCATTCTGATTAGCACCCCGCTGGGCGCAAGAGACAGAGGCCAGCCGGGGCGGGACGACGTGGTCCCGTTGCCCGACCGAGAGGAGTTCCAGATCCCCCATAGCCCGTGGTGCGCCCACCACGGGTCATAGGTACGATGGGGACGAGATCCCGATCACTCCCGATACGGTTCGGGAGTCGATCATGGGGGACGGTCGCCTAATCCCTCATATCTTTCTCCAATTCGCTCCTTGTCGGAGGAACATACTTCGTATCGCCGCTTCATAGCGATGCAGCTGCTCCGACATCGGACGATCGACTGGGTACTGCTCCGTGCAGTAGACTAGGAGAGGACCGTCCGGGCGATGTTGAGCGATCGGTGGGTCCAGGTCCTCACGTGTGACTCGGTATAGCACGTTGAGCTCACACGTGAGTTCTTTTCTACATTCTGACACGTGCCCACCGATTTCTCCAAGCCCCACGCAGTGTCGTTTGCCCTTGGCCGGCAGATATTTGAGATGTCTGTACCTCAGTTTGCCGTGGCCACCGGCTACTACACCGCGGAGGAGGTGCTGACCCCAGCGTTCCTTACGAGCGTCCGGGGTTATACTCTTCGGGCACAGATTGACCGAGAGTTTTGGCTGACTGAGGCCCAGTTGGGCAAGTTTTTGGCCACGATAGCGGACGGCGCCCACTCGAGCACCATTGTTGAGTCATCAATTCGGGACCCCGTCCACCGATACCTTCACCGCATTGTTGCTTGCTCTATGGTGGGCCGTCATTCGGGCCACGAGAAATGCAGCAACATTGATCTTTTTTCATTGCTATCGATGATCACGGGCCGGGAGGCCAATATAGCGACATTGCTTCTTACGTCGTTCTCCTAGAGCCGTGGTTGGCAGGGCCGGTCAGCCCAGTTAGCTATGGGGCCGTACATCACTCGTATTGCAGAGCGCCTCGGGGTATTTGATCGTTACCCGCTAGAGTATTTTACCCGAGGGCCTGCTACGACACCGTACGCATTGGAGGACGCCCGGAAGGCCGGGATATGCGAGCTACACGATCCACCTACGCTCGTCCTGGTCCGACAGGATCCTCAGGCACCACCACCTCTTAGGACAGATACGGTTGTCGCGCTTCAAATGGGTATTCCGACTCATCGACAGCCCGTCTATGTCCCGCACATCATGAGACCACAGCAGCAGCATCCTCTCCGCCAGCCACAGCAGCCGCATCAGCCAATCACACTCGAGAGCATACAACAGCAGCAGGTGGAGATGCGGGCCCACATGGCTCGCCAGGACGAGTATTTTCGCATTTTGTTTACTCATCTGCATGTACCGATCCCAGCATCCTTACAGCCATATCAGAGCGCTGGAGATCAGGCGGAGGCATCTGGCTCGGGTCAGGCAGCTGATCAGCCTTACCCCGCGGGAGGCGAGTAGATGGCAGCAGACGCCGGTTATCGTTTTTGGTTGTTTTCCATTTATTTTGTTTTTATTCATATGGTCCATATAATATTATATTGTATTTGGGAAAACATGTATGGGTAACCGGTTGGGTAACACTTGTATATATATCTTGTGATGTTTGTCTGCTGTATTTAATCTGTATATTTGTATATATTTGTATATTTGTTTGTGTTGATTTTGGAACTTTGTGGGTGTGTTCACTATAAACCCTCACGAGACCTCACTCGTCCACCCGGGCTACCGGGGGGTTTAAAGGGCTTGTTGCATACACTAAATGCAATCGTGATTCCTACGAAAGTGAGTTAGGTTTTTTTTATTATTTTTAATTGGTTAACAAATTTTTTTATGAAACTGAATAACTCGGCTCGGTAATGTTTTTATAATATAATAATTTTAACTATCGAAAGACCTAAATCGTTATACTTGTGAGTGGTTGCTTATACATGTCTCGAGATTTGTGCAGATATGGTTAGTCGGTATTGGTCAGTAGTGGAGACGTGTGTCACGAGTACGTTGAGAGTTGTGGGCCGCGTTTAGCATTGCATTATCATTATTATAAGGTGATTTCGGTTTCATAAACTATTTTGTGATTTTTATATTTTTAGTTTTTCTTTAGAAATGTAATTTTATATTTTGCTTAAGCCTGTCACATTTATGCCCCGAGTTTTAAATTGTTAAGCAGTCAATTTCAACCTCGTCCCTTAAATGTTCGTAATTGTTTTAAAATTTTAACATTAAGGACACTGTCAACCTCAAGTGTGGAGATGGGGGGAATTGAAAATTTTAGCTCAATAATACCTCGAAAAGTATTCAGAAACCTAAGTTATTAACCGTTAGTTATTGCTATTAATGCCAAGTTAGAGGTCTTTGGTCATGGTTGGTTTTTCAGCTTCTCGATAGTTTTCCCGACAAATGTTTTTAAAATGAGAAGTTGAAAATGGAATCGTTTAAGCGGGGATAACGAGTCAAGGGGATGAGTATACATGTTTCATATCGGCAGCCTTTATTTCCAAACATATTGTGAGATTAACCCTTATACTTAATACACATACTATATAATTAGAACTTGCTTGTCACATGCTTTTCGAGATCTTAATACCGGTATGTTTTACAGAATTAGAACTTGCTTGTCACATGCTTTTCGAGATCTTAATACCACCACTGTATGGATATTAGGACTTTAGAAAACCCGTTCCGTACATATTTCCTCACTAAATAAATTCCTTACCCGACATTATCCCCTAGGAGCCTGTTTGGTCCATATTCCTTTTTCATTTGCTAAACTGAACATTACATACCATTTCAGCCTTGGCCTTTATTTTATTTTTACCCGTGTGATGAAATCCAGTTCGTTATCGAGTTGTACATATTTTGAGTTGTACTTTGTCAGACGAGTTGTAAAGTTCAGAGTTGTAAATATCAGTTATTGATAGTAAAAAAAAATCATCAAAAAGACAAAAAGAAGTTATCAGTTTAGTATTCCAGTTGTTTTTAGTAGTTGAGTATGTAAACAACAGTTGATTGTGAGTCTGTATATTGGTTTGTTTAACTGGGTTTCATCCACCTGAGTCACTAAATAAGCCTAATCCGCACCCAAACCTAAGCCTCAGCAAAACCTTAGTCTGAGTCTTTATGAAACTGGTGGTTAATGGGTGGAGATAAGACTGACCTGCAAGCGTATTAAGTTGTAACTCATATTAGGTATTTTGAGGGCAGAGACATATACTAGCACATCTTTTGCTAGTCCAGATATTAAACCGAGAGGAGTGTTGTTAGTGTGAGGGGTGTGAACATGTATGCCCTAACCGGAAACAAAGTACACTTGTCTGGGCGATTCTAGGGTTTTATTGTAGCATTAACTTTATTTGTGGATTGTCAATCTAGAAAGTGTCAGTCTGGCAAACTAGGTATGACCTTAAACCTTACTAGTATTAATGGTGATAATTGATTGACCTATGATGGCGGTTGATGTCTACTTTAGAGTTTTGCTTGAGGGCAAACAAAAGATAAGTGTGTGAATGTGATGTTCGGTTTAATTGTACATATATTAATGTGTTAACATACTCGTTTTAATCGTTTAGTTTAGGAACTTTGGTACTTCATACGTGTTTATTGTGTTTCAGGTCACATGTACTTAATGTGCTTAATTTGGACATGTACGAGCACGAAATGAAGACCCGGGATGTCTAGCACGAGAATCGAGACATTAATATGGACTTGCTGAGTGAAGTGACCCATTGCGTAGCGCGATGGGTGTTGAAGGTGGGGCACCGCGCTACGCGATGCCCTGTAATTATTGACTGCGTTGACTTTTGGTCCATCGTGTAGCGCGATGGACCAGGACAGGAGACCATCGCGCTACGCAATGGTCCCCAGAATCGTGAAAGTTAGGGTTTTGATTTTATATTTCGTTTTGACGACCCTAGACGCGATTATTCAGTTCCAGGCAGTTTCTAGAGCAGCAAGAGGAGAAAACCTTCATTCCTATTCATCTCAAGGCCATAGATATGATCCATATCATCCGTATCGAAGCCCGAGAGATGCCGAGACGCGGCTAGATCCTTCAAGTCATACCCGGGATGTATAGTTTGTAATCTTTCAGTTTATTTCTCATGTACTAGAACAACTAATTGCACTTATCTTGATGTTAATCTATGAGTATTGATGATTAGTATGTCCGTACAATCAGTCGGTTTAAGTTTTTGTCCATCAGAACGATTAGTTTGTCGAGTGCTATAATAATTGCTCGTATGATTGTTTTGACCTGTTAATTATGAGAAAGCATACGTTTGCCCTTAGTTGAGTCACACTGGCAGGGACCGTTTGATAACCAGTGCCGTGTGTTAGCGAGCGTGGATACCTAAGGTTTAACCGGTTAGTCAGTCTGTAATTGACACAAGATAGTTTATCTGTTAAGTTGCATGAGTTTGCTGTTTGGTTGCTTACTTGAATTACCGGGTCTGATTTGCTTTGTTTAATTGATTGAATACTTGATTAATTGTTCGTTTATTATAAAACCCAAATCCATTGGCTAGTGTGATCAGCACTATTAACTAAATTACTTCATAAATTTAGGAATTGATTTCACTTCACGCTGACCACATACTTCTCGTGGTTCGACACCCTACTTACTCTGACTAGCTTAAGGTGATTAGGATACTGATTTACTTGTTTTTGACTAGATAGCGACAATCTAACATCACCCCGTATTACGAGGGTTGTTTTACATTTTTCGATTTTTAATACTTATTTTCTTTATTGTAAGAAAGTTAATAATATACTTAAGGTTTGATGATGAAAGGGTTTAATAAATACATGATACGTTATAGCCTGTTTAAAAGCTATATGGATTTGGTGACTCATGACCCGCTTATTTTTTTACTTTAAAATTGTTTCTTAATTATAAATAATATCTTTTTAAAAAAATCAGTTATTAATTTTTAATATATCCCTATTTTATAGGATTTTCATATCAAATATTTGATAAGATTAATTTTTAATTTATTAAGATGTTATAATCCGTTTAATAGCTATCTAAGTTTGGTGAGACTCATACTCGTGAATTCATGTCAAATGCATAAGAAGCCTCATTTTAGAAATAAAACAATCTGGTGACTTTAGAGAATTTAAGGAACAACAAAAAAGCTTTTAAAGGTTTCATTTATATATATTATAGATTATATAGATATGTTTTAATTATTGTGTTCATAGAATAATTCTAATATCATTTTTAAAATCTTAATTTATCATGTAGACCGTCTATGCCACATAACCTATTATTATTCCAATGTGTGGACTAGTTTCTTTGGACTACGTACCTTATCACGTATTTTTAGGAAAAAATGTCACAAGGTGGAAAAGTCTTCTAGTAAGTACAAATTGCCAAGAGTTAACCCATTGGATGGGTAATTTGGGATTAAAAAAAAAACTAATACACGTAACTGATGAAATTAGATCTTTTTAAGATTCAAATACAATTTACGGTCAAACAATAACAAATGTGAGACTTGTCTCTTCAAATTTTGTATATAAATCTAGCAATGTGTGTTCATGTTACAGATTTAAAAAAATAAAGAAAAGATCACACTTTGATATAACACAATGACAAATAAGATTTGCCAAAAGTTTCTGCATCTTATTTTGTTTATTTTCTCATTTCTCTTGCTATGGACAAAAACTACAAGTTCAACTTCCATTAGCCACCGACTCGTACAAGCAACTGCTCGTTATAAGTGTATCGATAATGAGAGAGATGCCCTTCTTGATTTCAAAGCCCACCTTCAGGATCCTAATGGAAATCTCAGTACATGGACAATTGAAAAGGAAGAAGACTATGAGTGTTGTAAATGGAATGGAGTTACATGCAACAACCGAACAGGTCATGTCACAGAGCTTAATCTTTCCTCATATAGTCTTGGAGGTAAGATTAGCCATTCTTTGGTCAACTTAAGCTACTTAATTTATCTTAACCTCTCCTATAATTATTTTAGTGGAGTCATTCCCCCAGAACTAGGAAGCCTACCATACTTGCAATATCTTTCACTTGGAAACCTTACAAGTTGTATAGTTGACAACATAGATTGGTTGTCCCATATGTCTGATTTGATCCACCTCAATATGGATGACATTTCTCTGGCCAAAGCAAATAGCTGGGTAAATGTGATTCTAGGTCTTCAAAATCTATCATATTTAAGTTTATCTAGATGTGACCTCTCACAGGTTATGCATCCATATTCTTCTTCATTTCTCAACTCTTCTACATCATCTATTGATACACTTTATCTCAACGATAACAATCTCAACTCATCCATGTATCATTGGTTGTGGCCATTAACTAGCAATAAGCTTCGTTATCTTGATCTCTCTAAAAACATGTTAGATGGTAAATCTTTTGGTTATCTTTGTAGTTTGACAAATTTAGATTTTAGTTACAACTCTGTTGTTGCTAATTTACCCGATTTCCTCAATAACAACTGGTCTGGATGCACGTCAGTTGCATTACAAACTTTGCATGCTTCATACAGTCGGTTCACAGGAGTTCCTTCCGAAGCTGACATGCCAAACCTTTCTTACGTATATGATATTGGTTTGAGCTCGTGCAACCTAGGGCCTCTCTTCCCTAGATGGATTCAAAGTTTAAAAAAACTTACCAGGCTTAATATTGCAAAGAATGGGATTTCAGACACAATACCTGTGGAGTTTTGGAACATTTGGCCTTCTCAATTAACAAACTTGAATCTCTCAGCCAACAACATTAGTGGGGAGGTACATGATTTAGTATCCAATTTTTCTCCTTATTTGGTCTCAACAATAGATTTGAGTTCTAACAACTTTTATGGTCACATAGCAAAGGTTCCATCTACTTTAGCATCTTTAGATCTTTCAAGAAACAAATTCCATGGAGGAATATCCTTTCTATGCCAAATTTCGTATGAGTTTTTAACAGATATAGACCTCTCGCGTAACTCATTTTCTGGAAAACTTCCAGACTGTTTGTGGAATTTTGAAAAACTTAAAGTTCTCAATCTAGGATCCAACAATCTGTCTGGAAAGCTACCTGCCTCTGTTTATTCTTTTATTAGCCTCGAGGTATTGTCTTTATACAACAACAACCTCTTCGGAGAATTGCCTTCGTCATTAAAAAGTTGCACCATGCTCACATTTTTAGATTTAGGGGCCAACAAGTTTACTGGTAATGTTCCTCTTTGGATAGGGGAAAGCCTATCAAGGTTGTATGTTCTTAGCCTAACATCAAACAAACTCCTTGGACACATCCCTTTACAATTATGTCAACTTGCAAATCTTCAAATCCTAGACCTTTCAATGAACAATCTTAATGGAACCATACCCTCATGCTTGAATAATCTTACTACCATGGTTCAAGAAGGAGGCTTATATACACAAAATATACATGGAGTTTCAAATCCAGTTCCTGGTCGTCGATTGGTTACGTCCTCTTTATCATATTCCGCCCTATCCCCTTCCCACGTGGTGCAATCCTCCCCCGTGGTCATTTACATTGACCATGCAATGATCCATTGGCAAGGAAATATGCAAGAATTTACCACAAATCTAGGACTTTTGAAGCTCATTGATCTATCAAGAAACAATCTAACAGGACATATCCCTTATGAAGTAACCAATCTCCACGGATTAATTTCATTGAACTTGTCAAACAATGCTCTATATGGGAAGATTCCATGGAAAATTGGTGAGATGGGAAAACTTCTTGCTTTGGATTTATCAAGAAACAATCTTTCAGGAGAGATACCATCAAGCATGTCTAGGATGAATTCAATAGATTATCTAGACTTGTCATATAATAATTTGTCAGGGAGAATTCCAACTAGTACTCAGCTCCAGTCCTTTGAACCTTCAAAATATACAGGAAATGCAAAACTATGTGGACTGCCATTGACCAAATATTGTCCCGGAGATGAAAGCTCAGAAGTGCCACCTGTGATCGATGAAAAGGAAGATGATGGGAAAGAGATGGATGACCTTCAAAAGTGGTTTTATATAGGCAGCGCCACTGGTTTCCCCATGGGATTTTGGATAGTGTGTGGCAGTTTATTTCTCAACCGTCGTGCAAGACATGCTTTTTTTAACTTTAAGGAAAGCTTGCAAGACATGGTTTATTTAAAGGTGGTTGTGTTTGTTTCAAAATTGAAAAGGTTTGCATGTAAGTAGTTGTATGTTGTCTCTAGTATTTATATTGTGTTGTACTACTTATTTGTGTTAATATTTAAGGATATAAGTGCAGTAGCTATGAAAGATGTAATGTTTGTCTTGTATTTGGACTTGGTTTTGTGAATAAAGTTGCCACCAACACCATGGGTGGCCATTCCCTGCCTTGTGTTAAATAGAATAATCTAAGTTAAAATAATTGTAGAGCCCATTTCGTTGTTATAAGTATTTTGTATTTGTTAGCTAATTATCGTTTGTATGCTTTGCTTTCGTGTTTTTGGTTAAATGTATGTTTGGGCCAAAGGCCACAATGTAATCAAAACGCACTTGGGCCCAAATGATAATAAAGATAGCATGGCATGCTTCCTACTCTAAATAGAGAAGCATGCCCATGCAAACTAAGTTTTTTTGAAAAACCTTTCTCTCCTTTTCTACCTTATCCATCCAACAAATCTCCACTTACTATATTTAGTAAATAACACAAACACACTACAAGATCCGAGATTTAGCTTGGTTGTAGATGATTTCCGATAACCTACAACTTAGATTGATCAAAGAACAAGTTGTCGATCCGTTCTAGGGACCTACAGTTGGTATCAGAGCTTTCGCCTCTACCAGTTGAGGTTCTTAGTTCACAACCTTGGATCTTGGTCTTGTTTTTGTGTTTGTCGAAGTGTTTAGGTGTACTACGGGTTACTCTTGTTGTTTGAAGCTTCATACTTGGTAAAAAGAGTGTTTGTGTGAAGAAACGTGTGTTAACAGCTTGTTTGTCGATTCTGTTGTGCTAGACATACGATCGCAACCGCATCTGATTTGCAATTGCATTCTAACACAATCACATTTGTATTCCAAATCGCAATCGCATCCTTTGACCAAATCGCAATCGCATTTGCCCCAGAATCGCAAAATCCCCATAATCGTTACAAAAGACAAAAGACCTTTGAGTAAATCCTTACAAAAACATGCATATATTAACTACAAGATGTCATTCAGACCCATATTAACTTTATGCAAAAACATTAAGGATGCCTCAAACAAATTAGCATCTCTACAAACATCAAAGCCATGTGTATGAACAAAATGAAATGTGATTCAATTCACGCCAAGTCTATCCATTTTCACACAGATATTTCATTGAGCACCTTGTATGCACGTAAATTAAACACATTGAAACTATGTGATGGGAAAATGAAACCCTCAGTTATAAATTTAGTATCTTCACAAACATCAATTCCAGTGTATAAATAAACAATGTGAAATACGAATCGATTCAGCCCAAGTTTAGCAGTTTTCACGCAGGCATTTCTTCGAGCACCTTGTGTGCATAAATTAAACACACTGAAGCAAAGTGAGACCTGATTAAGTTCAGCCCCATATATAATCATAAATTTTAAATAATAAGAGCTTTAAGGGTCCACCAACTAATAACCTCAACACATTAGAATATGATTAGGCTGTAGAGATCATGAAAAATAAATTTAAATACTTTTTTTCTTTTTTTAATTTCCCAAAATTTTTCTCTGATTTTACTTTTCAGTTATGGTACGAAAGGAGACATCTATGTATAAAGTCTTGAGTTTTTAATTTTTTTTTTTAGAATGGCTACTTTCTTGTATTTAGGATACTTGAAGGGCCCCGATGCCCTACTCAGACTATGTTGTCTTAACCGGGCCCACGCTGGCTTCAGAGTTTGACTTGAGCGTTCTCCCAGGAAACCGGTGGGACGAAACCAGGGTGGGCACAAGATTCGAACTGACAACCTTTGCACAAGACCTAGCTCAAGTCCATCATTACCAATATCCACCCAAATATGACACAAGTGCGATTCAAACTTGAGTCTCCATTAGAGAACCCAAGCCTCCTACCACTAGGCCACAAGTGAGGGATGTCTTAAGTTTTTACTAATATATCCTTTTTTAATTGTTAATTATATTTAAAGAAATATAACAGTTAAAACACGATTTCAAACGTGTCATAAACGTGTCGACACATTTATAACAACTACCACCTGCTAGTAACCCACCGTTGCCGGTTGCACCACGTACCGCCCTTAAGGTGCCGGCGGCAGGGTGTCAATGCAAGAGTGGACGAGATGGTAAGGCTGCGTGTAAAACTACTTTTTGTTCTTTGAAATGTCTCACTTTTTTTTAAGACAAAAATGTCACAAGCAGGTGGAAAAAATCTAGTACGTACAAATTGACAAGACTTTTGAACGTGCAACTTGGGACAGGCTATACGATTTACACACCTTAAACACTTAAAAATTAGCATTGAAGACAACCAATTTTAACAAAAAAACTAATCTTATTTATCATATAGACCGTCAATACCACATAATAAACTATTATTATTCCAATGAATGGACTAGTTTCTTTGGACTACGTACTTTTATCACATAAGGTGGAAAAATCTTCAAATAAGTACAAATTGCCAAAACTTAACCCATTGGATGGGTAATTTGGGATTAAAAAAAAAAACTAGTACACGTAATTGATGAAATTAGATCTTTTTAAGATTCAAATTAGGGGTGTTCGTCGAATCGAATAACGAATTTTCAAGTTAAATCGAATCGAATAATCCGAATAATTGTTTTTTTCCGGTATTCGTATTCGATTAAAAGTTGAACTATTCGATTCTTATTCGTATTCATATTATATGCCCTATTCGAAATTCGATTCGAATTCGTATTTGAAATTCGAATTCGAATAAATTCGATTTTAATTCGAATGAATAAATACAATCTAACTCAAGTTTATCTATGCCAAAAATTTGAAAACCATAATCATAATTGCAAAAGAAACATATAAATTTAAAGTAGCTACAATATCATATGATAATAAATTCAAAACTAAACTATAAATAGTATAAATTCAAAATATTCAAAACGATAATTAAATAACATCCACATTAGTATAAACTAGGAAATAATAATATGGCATATTGAGTTTAATAATTTGTAATGGACATTTATTATTTATGTGACACAAATAAAAAAATATTATATATATATATACATATATGTATATATAATTTGAATTCGAATTTCGAATCGAATCGAATAATAAATCATAAATTCGTATTCGATTCGTATTCGATTAATATACTCGAATATGAATCGAATCGAATTCGAATTTTTTAAAACCGAATTCGAATCTTTATAATCGAATTCAAATCGAATCGAATTTCGAATGTTTCGAATGCGAATCCAAATCTGAACACCCCTAATTCAAATACAATTTTACGGGTCAAACATAACAAATGTGAGACTTGCCTCTTCAAATTTTGTATATAAATCTGGCAATATGTGTTGATGTTATAGATTTAAAAAAAGAAAGAAAAGATCACACTTTGATATAACACAATGACAAATAAGATTTTCCAAAAGTTTCTGCATCTTATTTTGTTTATTTTCTCATTTCTCTTACTACGGATAAAAACTACAAGTTCAACTTCCGTTAGCCACCGACTCGTACAAGCAGCTGCTCGTTATAAGTGTATCGATAATGAGAGAGATGCCCTTCTTGATTTCAAAGCTCACCTTCAAGATCCTAATGGAAATCTCAGTACGTGGACAACTGAAAAGGAAGAATACTATGAGTGTTGTAAATGGAATGGAGTTACATGCAACAACCGAACAGGTCATGTCACAGAGCTTGATCTTTCCTCATATAGTCTTGGAGGTAAGATTAGCCCTTCTTTGGTCAACTTAAGCTACTTAAGTTATCTTGACCTCTCCTATAATTATTTTAGTGGAGTCATTCCCCCAGAACTAGGAAACCTACCATACTTGCAATATCTTTCACTTGGAAACCTTACAAGTTGTATAGTTGACAACATAGATTGGTTGTCCCATATGTCTAATTTGACCCTCCTCGATATGGATGGTATTTCTCTGGCCAAAGCAAATAATTGGTAAATGTGATTCTAGGTCTTAAAAAACTATCAGTTTTAAGTTTATCAGGATGTAACCTCTCGCAGGTTATGCATCCATATTCTTCCACATTTGTCAACTCTTCATCATCTATTAATAACCTTTATCTTGATGATAACAATCTCAACTCATCAATGTATCATTGGTTGTTGCCATTAACTAGCAATAAGCTTCGTTATCTTGATCTCTCTAAAAACATGTTAGATGGTAAATCTTTTGGTTATCTTTGTAGTTTGACAAATTTAGATTTTAGTTACAACTCTGCTGTTGTTATTTTACCTGATTTCCTCAACAACTGGTCTGGATGCACATCAGTTGCATTACAAACTTTGCATGCTTCATACAGTCGGTTCACAGGAATTCCTTCCGAAGCTGACATGCCAAACCTTTCTTATGCATATGATATTGGTTTGAGCTCGTGCAACCTAGGGCTTCTCTTCCCTAAATGGATTCAAAGTTTAAAAAAACTTACCAGGCTTAATATTGCAAAGAATGGGATTTCAGATACAATACCTGTGGAGTTTTGGAACATTTGGCCTTCTCAATTCAGCCAACAACATTAGTGGGGAGACACATGATTTAGTATCCAATTTTTCTCCTTTTTTGGTCTCAACAATAGATTTGAGTTCTAACAACTTTTATGGTCACATAGCAAAGGTTCCATCTACTTTAGCATCTTTAGATCTTTCAAGAAACAAATTCCATGGAGGAATATCCTTTCTATGCCAAATTTCGTATGAGTTTTTAACATATATAGACCTCTCGCATAACTCATTTTCTGGAAAACTTCCAGACTGTTTGTGGCATTTCGAAAAACATAAAGTTCTCAATCTAGGATCCAACAATCTGTCTGGAAAGCTACCTACCTCTGTTTATTCTTTTATTAGCCTCGAGGTATTGTCTTTATACAACAACAACCTCTTTGGAGAATTGCCTTTGTCATTAAAAAGTTGCACCATGCTCACATTTTTAGATTTAGGGGCCAATGGTAATGTTCCTCTATCCGGAAAGCCTATCAAGGCTGTATGTTCTTAGCCTAACATCAAACAAACTCCTTGGACACATCCCTTTACAATTATGTCAACTTGCAAATCTTCAAATCCTAGACCTTTCAATGAACAATCTTAATGGAACCATACCCTCATGCTTGAATAATCTTACTACCATGGTTCAAGAAGGAGGCTTATATACACAAAATATACATGGAGTTTCAAATCCAGTTCCTGGTCGTCGATTGTTTACGTCCTCTGTATCATATTCCTCCCTATCCCCTTCCTCCGTGGTGCAATCCTCCCCCGTGGTCATTTACATTGACCATGCAATGATCCATTGGCAAGGAAATATGCAATAATTTAGCACAAATCTAGGACTTTTAAAGCTCATTGATCTATCAAGAAATAATCTAACAGGACATATCCCTTATGAAGTAACCAACCTCCATGGATTTATTGCAATGAGCTTGTCAAACAATGCTCTAGATAGGAAGATTCCTTGGAAAATTGGTGAGATGGGAAAACTTCTTCCTTTGGATTTATCAAAAAACAATCTTTCAGGAGAGATACCATCATGCATGTCTAGGATAAATTCAATAGATTATCTAGACTTGTCATATAATAATTTGTTAGGGAGAATTCCAACTAGTACTCAGCTCCAGTCCTTTGAACCTTCAAAATATACAGGAAATGCAAAACTATGTGGACTGCCATTGACCAAATATTGTCCCGGAGATGAAAGTTCAGAAATACCACCCGTGGTAGGTGAACGTGAGGATGGCGGGAAAGACTTAGATGACCTTCAGAAATGGTTTTATATAGGCGGTGCCTCTGGTTTCCCTATCGGATTTTGGATAGTTTGTGGCACTTTACTTCTTAACCGTCATGCGAGACACACTTTTTATCACTTTATGGATACCTTGCAAGACATGGTTTATGTAGAGGTGCTGGTGTTCTTTGCAAAATTGCGAAGGTTTGCTTTTGAATAGTTATCGGTTCTCTAGTGTTTAAGTTGTTTTGAACTACTTTTTCGTGTTAACATGTAAAGACGCAAGTGTACTAGCTATGAAAGATGTAATGTGTGTGTGTGTCTTGTATTGGGCTTGTGTTTTGTGAATAAAGTTGCCACCAACACCATGGGTGGCCATTTTCCCGCCTTGTGTCAAATAGAAAAATTCCATATTTTCAATCCCATATTCATAATCAGAGATCATATATTATATAAAAGCTATTCTATAAAAAAGAAAAGAAAAAAAAATAAAGAAAAACAAGGGATGCGGAACCCGTTTACACTTCAAGATACATAACTGACCTTTTAGCGAGTTGGGCTTTTGGTGTCCGAAGAAGAATAGAGTGTAAAGCTCCCTTTGTAAACTATTCTGACAAAACTTAACACAACCAAACAGTTGATAACCTTATTGAAAATAAATAAATAATAATTAGAGATGTCGGTTGTTTCTGATGAAAATAAGCGCAAGTTTGTTCACAACCTTTTACTTATCAATGGTTTGTGTTTTTATTCTAACTGGTCAAATGGGCTGCAAACAGAATGAGATCGAGTTAAACGATTCATCCTCAACCAAACGTATCCAACTAAACATACTCATGGTATTCACTAAACAGTACATAATCTATTATTTTCTTTAACATACTTGTAAGATGGTCTAATCCTGTGTGTGTCAGTGGTTATGTGCTACGGATATTAAGTTCATGTACAATCGGTAACAGTATGTTATGGGGATGAACTATCATTTACTTTAGCGTAATTCAAGTGAATTCTCTCAGGGCTCATCAGTCATCAATCCTCTTAATTTTCTGGACATCTTATTACACACAGAATGCATCTGTAATACATGTTATTAGAGCTGTTATATTTACTTTAATTGTTGGCACCTCTATGTTTCATACTAATTTAATCAATTTAGTAAATCAAATTAATATTGCTACAAAAATCAAAGTCAGTGTATTAACAGCTGAAATATAATTCACTCACAGCACCCTAGAAACTCCCTAAATTCTTTGTCAAGTAAAGTGTATTTTTAATATATAAAATTTCTTATGTTGTTTTCTTTTAAGAGAAAAAACATTATTAAAACATTATTTTTAGTTAAAATAACATATCTGTAAAGTTGGTGAGAGGTGTTTCTCGGATCAGATTTTGGGTTATTCGATTAATTTGAACTTTTTAAAGCTGAATTGGAAAAAGATTTGAAAAATCAATTCGGTTAAGCTTAGCTGACTTCGAGTCTGTTAAATAAATTAATTTATTCGAAAACTTAACTTTTTTTAAAGAGAGATATTAATTATTCAAATTTAATTTATTCGGATCAGTTCAATTTCACAAATTCAAATGGAGATAGGTATTGATTCAGACATTCAAAAATCGATTCAGTTCAAACTTTGTACTTTTTTTAGTCCACTTCGAATAACGAGCACCCCTTACATTTGGTGTATTAAGTACTTTTAGTAGTGTATAGATCAACATATACATTTGTAATTTTAATGCATATATAGTACAAGCTGACAACTTACATTGTACCGGAGCTCATGAGGGGTCACTTGTGTCAAGATCAGTGTTGATGAGGCCCGTGTGTTGTGACAGAGGAGTCAAGGCTCACTTTTACATTAAAAGTGAATGCTCTAAAACACGTATGTGGTGCACACTTTTGCGTTGATTTCACTCCTGACAAAGATTTCCTTTCATATTATGTTCATAACTAGGAAAGACACCTTCACGCGTTGTGGAAGCCAATTTCTGATAAAAACTGACATAAGCAAGTAACAAAGCAAAATTTTAATATGGATTTAATGTTTAACATCACCAAAAGCTGACTTAATCACCCAAAAAAGCTGTTTCTAGAGGTGCAAAAGGACACAGAAAAAAAAGTTGAAGATTGATTAAAGCACCCACTTCGTTTATCTTTAACGTCACCAAAAAGTTCTCTTATTTTTAGGAAAAAATGTCACAAGGTGGAAAAATTATTATATCTACAAATTACCAATTAAGACTCAAGTCTTTGGACTTGTAACATGTTTTTAACCAGATTAGAACAGATCCTTTTTCCATTATGGGTCAAACTATAACAAAATGACGACATATTTTGCACATTAGGAAATTAAATTAATCGAATTCTACGAACCAAATGTGCCTTAGGCATTGGTTTTACAAAAATTTGTTTGTCACTACAAGAGTATTAGGTTTAAAATCTATAATATATATAAACGAAACATTTAAAAGCTTTCTGGTTGTTCTCTATATTCTTTCAAACCATCATATTGCTTTATTTGTAAATAAAGGTTTCTCATGCATTTGGCCCGAATTCACAGGTATGAGTCTCACCAAACACAGATAGCTCTTAAACGGGTTATAACATCTCATTAAATTAAAAACTAAGTTTACCAAATATTTGATATGAAAATCCTATAAAATAGAGATATACTAAAATTTAATATCTGATTTTTTTTAAAAAAAAAAGATATTATTTATGATTAAGAAACAATTTTATAGTAAAAAAATAAGCGGGTCATGGGTCACCAAACCCAGATAACTTTTAAACGGGTTATAGCATATCATTTATTTGTGAAACTCTTTAATTTTCAAATTTTAAGTATATTATTAACTTTATTACAATGAAGAAAATTAAAATCCAAAAAATAAATATTAAAAAATAAAAATGTAAAACAACCCCGTAATACGGGAGATATAACCTAGTGTTTACTATATATTAAGGTTTACCTTGGCCCCCAATAGTTTACTGAATTACTGCACAATAAAGGAAAAAATTATATACGCTTAATAGTCACATAAAAGGATCCCAGTTTTTACAAAAACTGCTGTAGTAGGGCGCCTGCTATATAGCAATAATATTCTTTTATTACTAAACTAGTTTTAGAGCCTGTGTCACACATTAGATAATTCAAATTATAAAATTATAAGTAAAATAAATAATTACATAGCGTATATGAAAAAAAAAATGTATTACATCTATGCTTGTATCTATATAATGTGTACATAAACTGATTTTATTATTTTTTTAAATGAACTTAATAAAAAAATGTCCGTGCAAAAGTGTACCCGAGAATATTTCTTTCTATTGAAAAATTCATTCTCGGTGCCATATATGTATAATTGAAAGACTTTTTGTTATGAACCAATTTTGGAAATAAAGCTTCTCATACAATAGAAATTCTAACCACTCTGTCTAAATACAAAATGAGCGTTACCTTTATTGATATATTTATCAATTTACCACCCATCAAAGGAAAGTAGAACATTAAATTGTAACAATAGATGTTTTTCAAGAGCTATGTTTTTTTCTGAGCAACACAATGAAAATTTTTTTGATAAGTTTCAGAGGGCTTCTCGACTTTATCATAATGACAACATAAAAAATAACATGTTAATCCATTCAATTTTGTGAATATTCATTTGAGCATAGTTTTGCATGACATGCGTCCCATACAATGCTCTGATCACCATTGAAGAAAAAATTAATGTTGACATAAATATCTCAAATTTGATAAACGTTAGAAGCATTGATAGGAATGGGGTGACACGTCGAAAGTGTTCGCAATCTTTTCTTATATTTTAATAGTTGAGGGAAAAATAGTCAGTTTGCCAAATCCCGAACCTTTTGATTATTTCAAAAAATGCCCTTAAAAATAAATTTGAAACTTGAATTATATTTAAATTTCTAACTTTCATACTTTTGACATTTTAAAGTCAACACTTTGAATCCATAACAAATTTGACGATAAATCTATTTTGTATTCTCAAACTTTTAAAAATACTCAAAATTTTCAGTTTTGACCCATTACAAATTTTAACCTAAATGCAGTTAACTTGTACGAAATAATCAATTTACCAACTTTTGACCCATAAAATCAAATTTAAGTTCCACAAAAAACCTGAAACAATTTTCATTTGAGAAACATGATTTGTTGTTGATTTTTGAAATTCATCAAGTATTTTGAAATATATAGTAAAATAATATGTTAATATTTATATTTATAAAAATATATAGATATTATATAAATATAGTGTAAAAGGAAAGTGAATCATTATTGATTTATTACATATATTAGGGTATATTTGTTTTGGAGGGAAAAAAATTATGAGAATTAACCAAAACATGAAAAGTGTCCACATTTATTTTACTTTATTAGAATAGGTAAATTATTTAATTACTAAGTTATAATCCCATGTATTACACAAGGCTGGGTACCAAACATTTTGAAATTAAAAAAAAACATTATAATCACTGAAAATTAATAATGCTTAAAAGTAGTAGTTAATCATAACTTCATGATTGCTAAGGTACATAATGCTTAAATTTTGGGAAAATTCCCAAAATAAGTATTTATGAAAACAAGTTTCTATTTTTAGATATCATTTATAATAAATTCTAAAAATAGGTATTATAAATTAGTCGTGACGAGTAGTTTGTAGAAATCAATTAGAACTTGCCACTTGTCATTAAACTAACCGTAACGAGCACATTCACTAATTATTTACTCGTTACAACTAAATAAGTTTCATGCCTCGTAATCAACGCCCACGAGCAATTCATAAGTCCTTTAGTCGCGACGAGTAAATTAGATCAATGGATGGATTACGTAACCAATCCATTGATGGATTGGTAAGAACCATTGGAGGAGGGTAAGGGTATGTTTCTTTTCTGCTGGTACATCTCCAAATTGACAATTTAGCAAGTATAAGTGGAGATCTTCATTGTCAAAAGATATGGCGATGTAGAATGATTCAAACAAGTACCAGAAGAAACATAGGGCTTTTTTGGGGAGGTTAAGCAAGTTCTCAAAGTAAAAGATGTGTAGGAAATGATAGTTTGGGTGGAACTTTATCCCTTCTAAAGCTGTTGCATGATTTTTCAGTAGGATTGTATTTCTTTGAACGTTATATCTGCAATTACTTCAACGACTTCTTCCGGTACGTCTTTCTGCCTAAACTCTTCTTGTATTTCTTTCTTGTTTGTGGTGGTGGAGGAGCTGGCTTCGGCCATCATGTAGATGGTGGATAAGAAATGGTTGTGCTGATCCTTTTCGGGTCTTCGGTATTTATAGACTTGTGGCCATTGTTGCATATCTTTCCTGAGAAAACTTTCTTTGCTGACGTGGACAACTGTAAAGGAATACTGAGAAAACCAACTAGCCCATTGTAGCAACTGTTCATTTGGAATAGTTTCTTTCATGGATTGTAACAACTGTTCTTCTGAAAAAGACGACATATCTAATTCTATCACAAAGCTATGACCATTGAGGTGAATGTGGAACTCTTCTAATCCTTTTTTGACCGTCAAAATATTCTTTATCGTGGAGTGATAACTTTTTTTTGACATTTCAAACGTGCCAGTCTTGTATCCATATCTTTTCCTGACACCTTTGTCGTCTTCTGCAAGTAGAGCTACTGCCCAATACTCATTACTAGCTTCAGACTGAAGTATTCTTTTGTCAGTTTGCTTTGGCATCTTATCAACTGACTCTTGTTTCTCTTTTCCCTTTTCAGCCTGTGCTTGCTTTTCAGGCCACTTGATTGGATTCTCATTTGCTATGGGGGACCAGGATACTGTTTGTTTTGATAATGCCGACAGGGAAATGGGGACATGGTGTTTTTCTTGGTTGTCCTTGTGGTGGGAAGAGTATGGGTTCATGGAGATTAGAGGTTGTGGTGTATGAATTAATATGGTTTTTCCACTTAATACCACTGTAACCAAAAAATCTCATTTTTGGTAGCTGGAAAATAATATCCCATCCAAGTAGAAGGTCTCTACCATGGAGGCTAGATCCCAGAAACTGATGTCTGATAACGCACTTGGGAAATAGTCGAATGTATATTGGCTTGCTGATTTTGTCAATGGAGAATGTCTGGCCATTGGCAGTTATAAAAAATTGTTTGTGGGGATGCCAATAACTAGGGGGTAGAATGCTTGGATTTAGGACAGATCTGTGTGAACCAGAATCCAATAATGCAATTATTGGGATAGGGTTTGTGTACTGGTTGAGCAATAGATCAAACTTGACTAGAGGTTCTGGAATCATAAGACTTGAATGCAACCATCTAGCTTTTGCCATAAACATTGGGCGAACGTCACTGCATTGGCTGTGTGTATCTGAATCGTCCACTTCTGTTTCATCATCCGAATAGCATATCGAACATATTGCTTTGTCTCCTGGTTCATCATCAAGTGAGTACAGTGACTCTAAATCCGAGATATCGACTCTTTCAATCTGGTTTATTGTCTGGAGTGAGGCCTGAGTTTTCTTCTCATTTTTGCAATCCCGTGCAAAATGGCCTTTCTGGTTGCAATTGTAGCACCTGTCTGTGCTTTTTCCTTTAAAGGATTTCTTCCTTAGAAACTTCCATTTTTTATTCGAGAATCTTCTTCTCGATGAATAATGCCTGTTGTGTTTCTTGGGGAAGTGGGATTTTTTCAAACAGCTGCAGGACGACTCATCTTTGCACTTGATCTTTAGATGACTATCGTTGCATGCTGAGCCAAGACGACTGCTCGTCTTTTCATAATCACTTAGGAATTTTTTCTGATTACAAAGCTTGGCTAGAGCGTTTGTAATGAGCTGATATAGCTCTCCTAGTGATGCTTGTGCACATGTCACGTTCCTGCTTCCAGAGTTCTGAATGCTTCATTACAAAGGGATTCTGGAAAAGACTGTAGGAAGATCTGCTTGAGATTTGCGTCGTCTACGCCATTAAGACAGTAAAACCGTTCTGACATACGGTTATAATGTATCTCGAGATCTTTTGGATGGAACGAACAGCACTTCATTTTTAAGAATTCATCACGTGCGCGAACCTTATGATCAAGGGGATTCCCAATGAATTCGTTGTGTATCACGTGGATGAGTTCTTCTGGTGATCGGAGCAGTTGAAGTTGTATCTGTCTGTATTCACCAAGACTTAGGTACCAGTCTCTACGTCTTCCTTGGCACCTGGCCAAGAATCTTTTAATGACGACATCAATTTCGTAGTATTGTAATTCGGCTGCACACCACGTATGCATCTCTACAATTATTTCACGCCACTGTGACGGGGAAATGTCATCAAAGGTGAACTTTATGTTGGAGTCCGATCTTGGGATGTTTGGTTTGTTCAGGGTTTCTATCTGTGAAGCTGCATCTTCGACATCTGAATCGATATCGTTTCTGACTGTGGTTTCTTGTTCATTCATGAACAAGTGCTCGAATGCTTCACTTGGGTTGGGTATTTCCTCATCCTCTGACTTGTCAGATTCATCATCTGAGTCGACAGTCATGTTGGAGGCAATACATGGCAGGACCCTTGGAGAGTCTTTTGTAGCTAGCTTGTGTAGCAGGGTGGTGATGGGGTCGTCTTTCGGGATCGGAAGATCCAATGGAGCAACTGATGAGGCCATCATCATGTTGTCATCATAGGTGTGCTTTCTGAATGTTTCTTTGGTTTTTGATGATGAAGGGTTGCTGGAAGAGGTACCCATGGTTCTGGGTGGGGATTTTCTTTGTGGCCTGCTTCTTTGGTTAGACCATAGACTTAGTGATGGTGAGAATTGTGAGAATGGAACCTTGGCTAAAGGTTGTGGGTCAAAGCTAGGTCTTGCAAACGGGGAGGTTGGTAATCTCCATGGATCATCAACCATTGTTGAGGCCTTTTGCTGTTTGTGTTGTCTTTCAAGGCCTCAACAATGGAATATATCAGGAATAGATATATCAGGAAACAATTTAAAAGGACAAATTCCTTACGAACTAACTGATCTCCATGGATTGATTGCACTGAACTTGTCAAACAATGATCTTCTTGGGACTATTCCATTAAAAATTGGTGAGATTAGAAACCTTTTGGCTTTGGATTTATCAAGAAACAATCTTTCAGGAAAGATACCATCAAGCATGTCCGAAATGAATTTATTAGAATATATAGATGTGTCTTACAATAACCTGTCAGGGAGAATTCCATCTAGCACTCAACTCCAATCCTTTGAACCTTCAAGTTACACAGGGAATACAGAACTTTGTGGACTTCCGTTGCCCAACCAATGTCAAGATGATGATATAGAGGTATCACTTGTGGTAGGTGAAAGTGAGAACAACAGGAAAGAAATAGATGAACTTTGGAGATGGTTTTATATAGGGGTGCCATTGGTTTCCCAGTCGGATTTTGGATGGTGTGTGGCACTTTACTTCTAAATCGCCGTGGGAGACATGCGTTTTTCACTTTCTGGATAGCTTGAAAAACATGGTTTATGTATGGTGTCTCTAGTAATTAAGTGCTTTTGAACTACTTAATCTTGTTTGTATTTCAAGGATACAAGTGTAGTAGCAATAAAAGATGTAATGTTTTTCTTGTATTTGGATTGGGTTTTGTGAATAAAAATGCCACCAACACCATGGGTGGTCATTTCCTCGCTTGTGTTAAATAGAAAATTGGAGAATAGTTTGTATAGCGCCCCCCCAATCTAATTATAACAAAACAAAACAGTGGGTAGTATTTTTAACAATGTAATTAAATAATAAATAAATGATAAGAGATGTTGGTTGTTTGGATGCCTGAAACAAAATCAAATTCTGGTCTTTTTTTTCTGATTTACGTTGTGTTATAAACCCGAAGCATCAAGGTATAAGAATGACTAAGTTATTAGTGCCGATTCCAAGCTGCTTATTTATCAATAGTAGTATTTTATCAATGCCTCTATCTGACTATATATCATGATTATTGTTTTATGCTAAAACATGTTTCACATTTCGGGTTTTGGATCAAATCTGTTTATTGTTGGTTAAACAAGTGCCGTGTTGATAGTTGAATTCTGAAGGGCTGATGTTTGGTTAATTTGTACATAGTTCGTGTGTTTATTTTACTTGTTTTAGTTGTTCATTTCATGAACTTTGGTACTTCATACGTGTTTGTTATATTTCAGGTCATAGGTGATTAAAGCAGTTAATATGGACCTGTACGAGCACAGAATGAAGACCCGGGATGATGTGTGATAGTGTATGATCAAAACCGGAGGATTTGTGTAAAAGCTGATTTCAGACTATCATATGCTGAAAATAGAGTATCATGTACTAAGCATAAGAGGAGCGTACATCAGGAGTTTTTAAAGTATGGTTTGTTGATTTAGAGTATCATTAGAGTACCATTTGCTGAGCCAGAGTACCATTTGCTAAAACTAGAGTACCATATGTTAGACCAAAATAAACTACGGGGAGTCGCTATTTTAAAACCCTATATAAGGAAAAAGTTAGGGTTTGAGAAAAAAACATCTCTGGAGGCTGGAAACAATTCTTGGAGAGGAATACCACTATTATTCCATTAAATCAACTCCGGACTCCATGAAGATTGAAGATTCCATCGACACCATGAGCGGCTAATCTTCTCAAATCATAACTGGGATATATAGTTTGTAATCTTTCAGTTATTTTCTTATGTACTAGAACAACTAATTGTAATTGTCTTTTGTTAATTTATAAGTATTGATGTCTAGTATTATTGTGCACAACGTTAGTTTAGGTTTAATTCGATCGGAACGATTAGTGTGCCAGTTGCTATGATAATTGCTTATAGGATTGTTTTGACTTGTTAATTGCGAGAAAGCATACGTTTGCCCTTATTTGAGTCACACTCGCAGCGAGCGGTTGATAACCAGTGCCGTGTGTTAGCGAGCGTGGATGCCTAAGGTTTAACCGATTAGTCAGTCTGTAGTTGACACAGGATAGTTTATCTGTTAAGTTGCATGAGATTGCTGTTTGATTGCTTACTTGGATTCCCGGGTGTGATTTGTCCTTGTTACTTGATTAAATCTTTGATTACTTGTTCAGTTATTATAAAACCAAACTGTTTGCTAGTGTGATCAACACTTTAATTGAATTACTTCATAATGTTAGGAATCGTTTACACTTTACATTGACCACATACTCCTCGTGGTTCGACACCCTACTTACACTGACTAGTTTAAGGTGATTAGGACACTGATTTATATTATTTTTGACTAGATAGCGACAGTCTAGCATCAAGGGCACGCGAGTAACCTTCGGGTGCGGAAATCCATCGCAGCTGAAGCGTGTGTGGGTCGATTGTAACTGCAACTTGTTTAGCTGCTAGTTCGGGTCACAACCATGGGGTGTTGCTACACATACATATCTCCGGAGGCTAGAAAACAACAGAATACGGAGACAGAGGTGGTTCAGGTCAGCCGTTGTCTCAGGGAAGTACGAAGGTGGTGACGGATGAACATTGATGTTCTGTAGCTGTTGGAGGTGATTAAAAAAACCCGGAGCAGTCCTTGATTGGATTGTTTCATGTTAAGAGTCTAACCAAAAGAGGTGCGTGAAAATAGAACAGAAAGGATTCGTTAAAGCAGGTGGCTTTGGATTCGTTAAAGAAAATGCTGAAGGCAGTAGCTGGTTTTCTTGTTTGGTGGAATTGGGCTCTTGGGAGTCTTGGGTTGTCAAGATAAGAAGAGGCTGAAGAAACTACACAGTTGTAAACACTGAGTTCAAATCGGGTGGATTTGGATGGGGCTGTGGAAGAGGTTGTCCATCTGTAAAGAGTCAAGATGTTAATGAACTAGTGTTGTAGTCTGTAAAGATCATGAAGAAGAGACTTATTTTATTTTTTTAACAAAGATTTAAACATGTCTTATATTTATATTATTTGTAATTAAAAAAGTAATGATTACATCGAGACAGAAGGCAAGCGGACAACATTTCAGTACGCCGCTACCTGTTTCTAAACTGCAAAACAGAATACTAAATAGTTTTATTTATTTATTTTTTAATAACAATTGAATGGTAAGATTTCATATTTATATTCTAATTAATATCGAATTTTATGAGATATGGGCTAACTAGTATATCAACCAATATCTTATAACTTATTTTATTGAATCTGTTGTTTTTTTTATGGGGTGTGCAAGTTCCTTTGTTAAATTCATAGCACACAATATTATAGGAAAAAGAAAATCATCTAATAAGTACAAATTGCCAAGACTTGAGTCAAGTTTAATTTGAAATATCGATTTTACATAAATTAGTTGACTCAAATGTATGGCTGGCTAAACGTGTCTAGTTGCGTTAAATGCGCGAGGTAGACATGGCAATTAACATGGGTACCAAACAGACCAGTTAACAAACAGGTTACACGACATGACTTGTTTATCACAATTTAATGTAACATCTTCAATAGCATGAATGACTGGACATGACTTTAATCATGTCATAAATGTGTGAGCCTATTTATGACACGAAATCTATTAATGTGAAACCAAAACCCGCTTAACTTTGTGTCTTGACTTGCAAACGGGTTGTGTAAAAAATTGCGAACCCTACTCAAAACATTGCATTTGGTTCACGAAATCTTTTTTTTACATAGTAATTAGAAGTTGTAAGGAATTGCGTTTGGATTTAAAATTTTCTCAAGATTTATAATATAAATGAACTAGTTTTTCTACCCGCGCCGGGGCAGCTAGCAAAACATCAGCGTTGAAACCCGGGCGTTGGGAAAACCTGAGAGTTACGCCGGTGAGTCAACACAAATTCGGTAAGTACCGGCTGCGTTCGTACGATATAGACACCGTTGGTAAAATTTGAGGGTTAAAACCCAAAAAATTAATTCGTGAAATTAATTTATAAAGACATTAACATATAAGAAAACAAAATATTTAAGACGATGTTTATTTGGTTGGCAAACCCGGGCGGTAGTAAAACCCAAGCGTTGTTGGTCATGAATATTGAGGTGGTAACTTGACACGAATTCAGCCGG
This sequence comes from Bidens hawaiensis, assembly GCF_021521415.1. Lineage (NCBI taxonomy): Eukaryota > Viridiplantae > Streptophyta > Magnoliopsida > Asterales > Asteraceae > Bidens > Bidens hawaiensis. Next base: position 248,492 of record NW_027492246.1, on the reverse strand, counting down.
TTTTGTTTATGTACTTACGGTACTGGAACTAAAACCCGAAAATATATATATATAACTTGAGGTGGACCAACGACCAATTTGGGAAGGGGGGGGGGGTGGGTTCCTTCGGTAGCGTTGTTGGTCATGTGGCAGCGAGTCTGTGCGAACTAAGTAAGTTCCTTTTAGATTTGTAGGGTCCCGGAAACAAAACAAAAAAAATTGACATTTGATCGGTGTCCATTACGTTTATGACCAATACGGTGCCGCTAAGTGGCCCAATAGGCCACTTGCGGCACCAAACTTTTTAATTATATATTGTAAAATAATAATTATTAGAGTCCATTAAAAGAATTTAAACTGTAATGAATTTGAGTGGCATAACTCGTCAAAAGAATTGAAATCTATCATAATGACCACTACCGACGGGTTGAACCACCACTATCATGTTGGATATTAGGTTTATTATTAGCAATTATCATACTACCCCATGAACATCGGTGCCGCCACCCTAGTCCGGTAGTCCCAGGCCCTAACCACCACGGTGCCACCGTCATTCATTCTAGGTACCGCGGCTACCACCTTCATTAAACGTGGCAGTGATCTACGGGCAGGGTGGCAGAGAGGGTGAGGCTGATCATGATTACTAATTATTTATTCGAATTACCTTTAAATTTCCATCTTTTTAATTAGACCAGTTTCTTAATTTTGGCTCACAGTTTCCATACAGGAAATTCTATTTCATCTTTTTGCTTAACGTGTCACAAGGTGGAAAAAATCTGATAAGCACAATTTGCCAAGATTTTCGGACGAGTAATTTGGGACAAATAGCTTATACGCATAATTGATGAAATTAAACATTTTCAGCCGGGTTAGGATAAGATCTTAATTTTTACATTGGATTCGAATACAATTTAGGAGTCAAACTATAGTAATTGATTTACTACACACTATAATGAACTATAAAAAAATGGACTAAGGCAACCTTTATTTCACAAATAAAAATGCATTAGGTGAAGTTGCATTAGACCTAATGCAATTTTTTTATAACGCACATTTAGAAAGGTTGCCTTTGAAATAAATAGTTGCGTTATCTAACAAAAATGTTGCATTAGGTCTAATGCAACTTCACCTGATATTGCTTTTTTTTATGAAATAAAAGTTGTCTTAGACCAATTTTTTTGAATAATAAACACTTGAATATTAACGTTAAATGACAAGCAATTTTAACAAAAAAATGTTGCAATAGGAAGCCTGCTATGGTCTAATTATTTGATCATGTTTGCAAGCATCTCAAGAAAACTTGGAGATTGGAGTTCATCAAGCAGAAAGAAACATCAATAAGAAAAAGATGTACAGGAAAATAAGCATTAGCAAAGAATTAAAGTCATAATGACTTGCCAACATGTTTTGACCATCTTTGACCAAAACTGAAGCCGTTTCAACCGGAATTGATTTGGGCCCAGAAACTAATTTCTTAGCATTTCTTAACTAAAATACATATATTATGCATTTAATTATTACTCAGAGATTACAATGATTATACTACAGATTACGTTTGAATTTGCATCTAAATTATGGCTCGCAGTAACCTTTCATGCTATGTTCTAATTTCTAATTATTGTGTTAATAGATTAATTCTAATACCATTTTGAATTATATGCCAGTATACTAAATAGGCTATCTATATCATGTAATAACCGATTATTATTACACTGAATGGATTGGCTTCTTTAGACTTCCTTTATCACGTATTTTAGGACAAAAATGTCACAATGTGGAAAAAATCTAGTAAGTACAACTCGCCAGGACTCAAGCCATTGGACTGGTAATTTGGGGGCAAAACTTATGCACATGATTGATCAAATTAGATCCTTCAGGATTCAAATACAATTTTGGGGTCAAACTAAAACAAATGTGAGGCTTCTCTCTTCAATCTCTGTTTATATAAATCTGGGCATACATGCTGATGTTATAGATAAAAGAAAAAAAAAAGATCACAGTTTGATGCAACACAATGACACATAACACTTGCCATAAGTTTCTGCATCTTGTTTTCTTTATTTTCTCACTTCTCTTGCTATGGATAAAAACTACAACTTCTGCTTCCTTTAGCCACAAACTCGTACCAGCAAATGCTCTTTATAAGTGTATCAACAAGGAGAGAGATGCCCTTCTTGATCTCAAAGCTCACATTCAAGACCTTGAGAGATGGCTCAGTACATGGACATCTATAAAGAAAGAAGACTATGAGTGTTGTAAATGGACATCTATAAAGAAAGAAGACTATGAGTGTTGTAAATGGGATGGAGTTACATGCAATCACCAAACAGGTCATATCACACAACTTCATCTTTCCTACTATAGTTTTAAAGGTAAGATCAGCCCTTCTTTGCTCAACTTATGCCACTTGAGTTATCTTGACCTAGGAGGGAATTCTTTTAATGGTACCATTCCCATGTTTATTGGTTCCATGACACAGTTAGAGTATCTTGACCTTTCCTCTAATTCTTTTAGCGGAACCATCCCATGTTCATCGGTTCCTTGGCTCAACTAAGCTATCTTGACCTATCTTTCAATTCTTTTAGCGGAAGCATTCCCACATCCATTGGTTCTTTGAGGAAACTAACATTTCTTGACCTCTGTGGCAACTTTTTTTTAAATGGAACCTGCGTTTCCCCAGAACTGGGAAATCTCACAAACTTGAAAGAACTTTCACTTGGATACCTATTTAACTGTAAAGTTGATAACATAGATTGGTTGTCACATATGCATGATTTGAACTACCTTGTAATGGATGGTACTTCTCTGGCCAAAACAAATAATTGGGTAAATGCGATTCTAGGTCTTAAAAAACTATCATATTTAAGTTTAGCGGGATGTGACCTCTCGCAAGTTATCCATCCATACTCTTCATCATTTGTCAACTCTTTTTCGTCATCTATTGTTACCCTTCATCTCAGTGATAACAATCTCAACTCATCCATCTATCATTGGTTGTTGCCATTAACTAGCACTAAGCTTCGTGACCTTTATCTCTCTAAAAACATGTTAGATGGCAAATCTTTAGGTAATGTCTGCAGTTTGACATCTTTAGATTTTAGTTACAATGCTGCTGTTGTCAAATTTCTTGATTTCTTTAAGAACTGGTCTGGATGTACATCGGTAGCATTACAACATTTGTATGCTTCACACAACCAGTTCATAGGGTCATTATCTGGTCAGATACAAACTTTTTCTGGAAGATCTGTACCTTGATCATAACGAGTTAAATGGATCAATAAGTGAAGAGGTGTGGGAGCTACCCAAGCTTCAAACTCTTGCCATTTCTTTCAACTATCTTAGTGGTGCAATATCCGAAAACATTGGGAAATCAATACTTCATCAGATTTATCTTTCAAACAACTCCATCAAAGGAGTTCTTTCCGAAGCTCACATGCCAAACCTTTCTTCTATAGATTATATTGATTTGAGCTCCTGCAACCTAGGGCCCTGCTTCCCTAAATGGATTCAAAATATTAAAAATCTTGCCCACCTTAATGTTGCTCGTAATAAAATTTCCGACACAATTCCGCCGGAGTTTTGGAACAATTGGCATTTTCAGTTAACATATTTGAATCTCTCAACCAACGACATCAGTGGAGAGGTACCAGATTTACTATCCAGCTTTGGCCCTTATAGTTCCCCAATAATAATAGATTTGAGTTCTAACAACTTTAATGGTCATATACCGAAAGTTCCATATACTTCAGCATACTTAGATCTTTCCGGAAATAATTTCCACGGTGGAATATCCTTTATATGCAAAATTTCTAATGGGTTCCTAAGATATTTAGACCTCTCGCATAACTCATTTACAGGAAAACTTCCGGATTGTCTGTGGCATTTCAAAGATCTTAAAGTTCTTAATCTATAATACAACAATTTGTCTGGAAGTCTCCCTGCCTCCATTGGATATTTGATTGGGCTTGAGGTGTTGTCTTTACACAACAACAACTTCTCTGGAAAGTTGTCTTCGTCATTAAAAAAATGCATGGAGTTAACTTTTTTGGACTTAGGGGCAAATAAGTTTACTGGTAGCGTTCCTCTTTGGATAGGGGAAAGCTTATCAAGGTTGTATGTTCTTATCCTAACATCAAACAAGCTCCTAGGAACCATCTCTTCACAGTTATGTCAACTTGCAAATCTTCAAATGCTAGACTTGTCAATGAACAATCTTTATGGAACCATACCGTTATGCATTAATAATCTTACTACTATGGTTCAACAAGGATTCTTAGATCAACAAAATGTACATATAGTTTGGGATCGGTATTCTTTTTTAAAAGGTATTGACCAAATATATGTGGACCATGCAATGATCCGTTGGCATGGAAATATACGTGAATTCAGCACAAATCTCGGACTTTTAAAGGGCATTGATCTATCAAGAAACAATCTAACAGGACAAATCCCCTATGAACTAACCGACCTTCATGGATTGATTGCACTGAACTTGTCAAACAATGCTTTAGATGGGAAGATTCCCTGGAAGTTTGGTGAAATGAGAAACCTTCTAGCTTTGGATTTATCAAGAAACAACCTTTTAGGAGTGATACCATCAAGCATGTCCGATATGAATTTGATAGATTATCTAGACGTGTCATATAATAACATGTCAGGGAGAATTCCATCTAGCACTCAACTCCAATCCTTTGAACCTTCAAGATACATAGGAAATGCAGGACTATGTGGACCTCCCTTAACCAAATATTGTCCAGGAGATAAAGGTTCAGAAGTACCGCATGCGGTAGGTGAAAGTGAGGATGACTGGAAAGAATTAGATGACCTTTGGAAATGGTATTATATAGGCGGTGCCATTGGTTTCCCTATCGGATTTTGGATAGTATGTGGCACTTTACTTCTCAACCATGGTGCGAGATATGCCTTTTCTTTTCACTTTCTGGAAAGCTTGCAAGACATGGTTTATGTAGAGGTGGTGGTGTTCATTGCAAACTTGAAAAGGTTTGCTTGTAAATAGTTGTTTGTTCTCTCTGGTACTTAAGTTGTTTTGAACTACTTATTTGTAATATTTCGGGTGTTACCGTATTCGTTTGTTTTCGTTTTGTCATTGTACGAACCTTATTCGGATCAAAATCTTTAATAATACTTTGCATTTATAAGTAATCAATATTCTTATGTTCACTTTAGGCCCTCATGCTTTATATATTGTTTATATCTTGTTTATTTCATAAATAGTTCAATAATTAGCCAAATATCAAACCACAAGGACTAAATCCGTCAAAAATGAAATTTGTACCCCCTTGCACCCGGGTGCCGCACGACGGGGAGGCCCCCTCATGGCCACGTGACGTGTTGGATGACCTGCACAGAATCCTTAGTTCGATTTGCTTCCTATCTCGTTTTTTGTATGAAAATCGGTTATTTTAAGCATACATGAGTGAATTAAAGATGAATTTAGCCATTAACCCGTTTAATTCATGAATTAAGCCAATTGAGGTTGATATGAACTCCCGTCACACGCAACTGCAAAACTGAAATCCAAAAGATATCAAAGGCTTTGGCTAAATCCTTAATAACATACATTCATTAACTTCCTGCAAAAAACTTTTAAGCTACTAGAAATGGATTCAAGTTGTGATAGGCCTTTAAGCAACTTTAAGGATATGACTAAAACAAATCAGCATCGCTACAAATATCAAAGCCAGATCAATGAACAACGTTTATGTGATTCAGTTCACGCCAATTCTAACCGTTTTCACACAGACGTTTCGTCGAGCACCTTGTGTGCATAAATTAAACACAATGAAGCAAAGTGAAATCTGATTAAGTTCAGCCCCATACATAATCATCAATTTTAAATAATAAGAGCTTTAAGGGTCCACCAACTAATATCCTCAAGGAGACATTAGAATATGATTAGGCTGTAGACATTAGAATATGATTAGGCGCAACTTGTTGCCCGCCTACCTGCTATATTGATGTAATATCTATGTTTCTACATATTGGAACCCAATTTTTGACAAAAAAAAAAAAAAATTCCCCAAAATTTTTCTCTGATTTTGTTGATATTTATATTTACTTTTAAGTTATGGTAGGAAATGAGATATATATGTATAAAGTCTTGAGTTTTTACTAATATTAAAGTGTATTACAATATCTAAAGATTTCTTTTCCAATTTTAGTTAATGTGAACTGGGCCGATTATGCCCTTGAAAAGTATCTGACCCGTTTACGCTTCTCCCTCCATAAGTAGCCCGTTTGACTTCAAAAGTCAAACTTTATCTGTTCTTGATCTGTAACATATTATTTTCTTGATTTGTTGCAGATATGGTGCAAAGTTGATGGAAAACTACTAATCTGTAATGACCGAAAAACTTGGCCTACGAAAATATAACAATAAGCAACTTAAATGCATTGTAGCCTGTTTGACTTCAAAAGTCAAATATAATATATTTGGTTGTTTTTGCTCAAAACATTCAAAAGACGAGCATTGGAGATGCTCTTAGACTTGTAAATGCAAAGTATTAACTTTGTGCCATGTCTTGTTAATGGGTCGTGCCAGAAACTACCGGCTCAACTCAAACGGTGCGTTTGGTTCACGAAACTTTTTTTCGTATAGAAATTAGAAGTTATTAAAGGAATTGAAATTTGAAGGAATTGCGTTTAAAACTAAAAATTGTCCAAAGATTTGGAATATAAATGAAGTCCATTAAAATTATATAAATTTGTAATGGATTCGAGTGACAAAACAGTCATAAAAGAATTGAAATGTATCACAACCACCACCACCTACTGGTCGCGTGCACCACCACTGTCCTACCACACCTATGCCCCTGATTGTCAGTCGCCACCTCCACCATCGCTACCCCAAACACTATCAGGCACAGGGGGGTGGAGGCGGTGAGGTTGCGCATAATAACTAAATATTATTCTACAGATCGATTAAGTTTAAGTTTCCATGTTTTTAGATTAGATTCTTAGATTTGTGTCACAGTTCAGGAAGATATATTTCTTGTTTTTGCTCAAATTATTGTGATAATAGATCAATTCTAATATCATTTTAGAACCATATGTAAAATGAATGGATTGGTTTCTTTGGACTGCCTTTATCACATCTTTAATTTTAGGACAGAAATGTCACAAGCCGGTGGAAAAAATTCTAGTAAGTACAAATTGCCAAGACTTTTAGGAGTGTAATTTGGGACAAATAACCTATACAAATACTTGAATATGTTAGTCAAAGGACAAGCAATTTTAACCAAAACTGCTGCAATTGGCAGTCCAATAATTTGATGGTCAAAAACTATTCTTTGAATTCTAGAAACATCAACAAGAAAAAGATATACAGAATGATAATCGTTTAAAAGGAATTAGTCATACAGATTTTAGAAGTGAACATATAAACTAGTTTGTGAACCGGAACCAGTTTTCAAACAAAACCGTTGTTTGATATTGGTTTGAGAACTCCTCAGTTGAAACCGGTTTGGAACAGGTTAAAAGTAACCCGAACCGGTTAAAATCAGTTTCTAACCAAACCGATCTTTTTCACTTGAAAGCTATCAACCAAACCTGGATTGGGCAAAACCGGTTTTGACCATCTTCGACCAAAACTGAACCGGTTTCAACATAAATCAATTTGGGCCCAGAAACCAATTTGTGCACCTGAAACTGATTCTTAACTAAAAAATAAAATGTTGTATGTATTTATCATATATAGGCTGTCTATATCACCAATTATTATTCCAACAAATTGATTGGTTTCTTCGGACTGCCTTTATCACATACTTTTAGGACATAAATGTCACAAGCAGGTTGAAAAATCTGGCAAGTACAAATTGCCAAGACTCAAGACTTTAGACTTGTAATTTGGGGCAAATACGTGATGCACATAATTGATGAAATTAGATGTTTTCAACCGCGTTTGGATATATCATTTTACAATATTAGATTCATATACCATTTAAGAAATGGAATTCAGATTCTATTACCATTGAATTTGGCAGAGCAAACACACCCTGAGGTTTTAAACTAATACTATCACAGTATACTTTGGCCTAAAAGTTAAACATAACTAATTTACCACATATTATAATGAAAACAAAATTATAAACACTTAAATATAAACATCAAAGGATAACCAATTTTAACTAAAACTCCTGCAGATAGGAAGCCTGCTATGGTGCTTCATTCGTAGCTTCTCGATCCTGCTTGTTTGTGATCTGCAAAACCGAATAAGTCTGAACACGTTACCAATTGCTGTTTGCATTTCAAGATAATTTTCTAGAGTTCTAGAAACACCTACAAAAAAAAGATATACAGAGAAAGCTAGTTCATATTTGAAAATGTCGGAATTTGAGAAAAATAATCATTTACAAGAAATTAGTCGTACTTGATTTTAGAGGTGAACATATAAACCGGTCTGGATTTCAATCCGAACCGCGGTTTGAGAACTCCTCCATTGAAGCTGGTTGGGATTAGGGGTGGCAATCTTGACCCAAACCATTTCAAATGGGTCAATTTAAGTTGTTTTAAAAATCATATGGGTTGGTTTAGGTTATAGATTTTAATAAGATGGGTCAAAATGGGTCACTTGAAATTCCACCTTTTTATTTTCGGGTCAAAATGGGTCGGCAAAGTTAAAGAAATGGGTCGATGTGGGTTAATGTCTTAAGGAAAAGTGGCAAGCTCAGGTTGAAACGAGTTTTGGATTGGAACGAGTTTGGTTTAGGTTTTGAGCCGACACAAGTTTTCGTACTGGACAGGTTGGGTTTCGGTTTCCTTTGTTTCTTTTTGGTCGGTTTTGGAGCAATGAACGTGTTGGGTTTCGGTTTCTTTTGTTTGTTTTTGGTCGGTTTGGATTTGTTTTCGGCCTTTTGTTTCGTTGTGGTTTGCTTTTTCAGTTTCATTTCTGTTCGGCTTCAGTTTTTTAGTTTCGTTTTGATTGATTTTTCCGGTTTCGATCAATTCGGTTCAGTTTTGATTTATGTTTCGTTTTCGTTGACTTTCGGTTTCAGTTCATTTCTCGGGGTTTTTTATTTTTATTTTTATATTTTTTTATGAAGAACGAGGACAATGGAGGAAACGTTTTAGTTTTTTTTACATTTTTCGTTATTGATTTATATTTTTAGTTATGATTTTTTTATTAGTTTTTTTGAATTTTTTTGGAGGGGTTTTTATTAATAAAATGTTGATTTTATTAGTTTTGATTTATATTTTGAGTTATGATTTTTATTAATAAAAACCCCTCCAAAAAAAATTCAAAAAAACTAACAAAAACGCATAACTCAAAATATAAATAAAAACCAAAAAATGTAAAAAAAAAACTAAAACGTTTCCTCCATTGTCCTCGTTCTTTAACAAAAAATCGAAACCCGTTTTGACCGGTTCCGACCTTTACCCATTCCGACCCGGACCCCGTTCTGACCCGAACCAAAACAACCCTTTTTTTAGTTGACCCATTCCCACCCTAACCCGTTTCGACCCTAACCTGTTCCGACCCATGACCCGTTTCGACCCAACCCAACCCGTTTGCCACCCCTAGTTGGAACAGGTTAACACAGAACCGAACTGATTAAAGTTTGTTTCAAACCGAACTGATCCTTTTCCACTTGAGAACAATTTAGACCAAATTTGACCAAACCGAAATCAATTAGTGCATCTTAATTTTTAGACCAGTTTGTTATCTTTGGCTCACAGCCATATTTCATGTCTATGTTCCAACTATTGTGTTAATATCAATTTTAATACAACTTTTGGAACTATATGTATAATATAGGCTGTCTATTACTATTCCAATATGGATTGGTTTCTTTATACTCCCTTCATCACATATTTTTAGGCAGGGCCAGCCCAACAAGCATTCTAGGTGAAGCTAGGGCTTGAGACCTCCCACAATTTAAGACCCCATTTTTCAAGTTTCCTTTTTTAGTAACATGTATTAAAACTAAAATTTTTGCTGCAAATTAAATGTCTAACAAGATTCCATTAGAGAAAAACAGCAAATGACAATAGGAAAGTAAATTCGAGATCAATCATCGAGTTTCCCTTTTTAGTTATATGTATTAAAACTAAAATTTTGGCAGCAAATTAAATGTCTAATAGGATTCCATTAGAGAAAAATAGCAAATGCTAATAGGAAAGTAAATTCGAGATCAATCGTCGGGATTCAAATTTGCAAATGTAAATTTGTTAACTGAAATAGCCAGACATTGATTTATTTGGGTACTTCTAGACTACAAAATCTGTTACTGTTCTTGATTGTATGCAATATGCAAATTATTGATTTGCAATCAGTTAATAGTTCTCAATTGTCCTGTTAGTTTGATAATTATCTGTTAATCTATTATTCACTCCTTTCTATCTTTTTCCAGAACGCAACATGGGATTTTATCAAGTTGAAACTAATATGCAGGCTAACTTTGTAATGCTAGTTTCTACTTTAATTTGATCAAAAATTCATGTGGCTGAAATATATTTGTTAATATTATTATATTTTTTATTTGAGGAGTTACTTATTGTTGTGTATATTAGGATGATGATACTAGCTTAAGAATATCCATTTTTAAAAGATGAAATGTTGATTTTAATGTCACTTATAGATTCCAGGATATGGATATAAAATCTGCTGATCATGGAATGGTTAGTCCCTTAGTTCTGTCAAATGATTGATTGGTTCTAATCAAGGCTATTATTATTAATGTGTTTCAATGAATGATTTCAGAAGTTCTTGGCGCGAAAGGATATGTAGAGTTTTGAAGTATTGAACCAAGTGAGACTGTTAATATACCTACGGTTGCGGGGTAAGTTTTCTCAACTTAGGTGTCGTATCCTTAACTTATTTTGCAACTCAATTCTTGAATTCTATTCATCTTGATATAGTTAGAAGTACTACAAATTAGCTTTGTTGCTTATTATTTTTGGATCCGAACTGACATGGTTGTTAAATCAATAATCTCTCTTTTGAAAAGGCCTCGGTTTTGGTTTTCGCTTTAGGCCTCTAAAATGGTTGGGCCGCCCCTGTTTTTAGGACAAAAATGACACAAAGCAGATATAATCTAATAACTACAAATTGCCAAGACTCAAGCATCTCGACGTGTAACTTGGGGCAAATAACTTATACACATAATTGATGAAATTAGATTTCAACTGGGCCACAAAAGATCTTTTTAGGATTCAAAATTTCAAATACAATTTAGGGGTTAAACTATAACAAATGTGAAGCTTGTGTCTTCAAACTCTGTTTATATAAATTGGGTATACATGTTGATGTTTTAGACAAAAGAAAAACACTTAAAGATCACACTTTCATACAACACAATGACAAATAAGATTTGCCAAATGTTTCTGCATCTTATTTTGTTTATTTTCTCACTTCTCTTGCTACGGATAAAAATTTCAACTTCCACTTCCGCTAGCCATCGGCTCATACCAGCAGCTACTTGTTATAAGTGTATTGATACGGAGAGATGCTCTTCTTGATTTTAAAGCTCACCTTCAAAACCCTTATGACAATCTCTATACATGGAAATTGAAACGGAAGAAGACTATGAGTGTTGTGAATGGGAAAGAGTTACGTGCAACAACCAAACGGGTCATGTCACAGACCTTGATCTTTCCCACGATGGACTTGGAGGTAAACTTGGCCCTTCTTTGCTCAACTTAAGCAACTTGAGTTATCTTAACCTTGCTGGGAATTATTTTAATGGAACCATTCACACATCCATTGGTTCCATTTCTCAGTTAAACTTTCTTGATCTTTCCTTTAACTCTTTTAGTGGAAGCATTCCCAAATCCATTGGTTCATTGACCAAATTAACATATCTTGACCTGTCTTACAACCAATTTTTAAACGGAACCTGTATTCCTCCGGAACTTGGAAACCTCACAAACTTGCAACACCTTTCACTTGAAAACCTTACAAGTTGTATAGTAGAAACCATAGATTGGTTGTCTCATATGTCTGATTTGAAGGACCTCAATATGGATGGTACTTCTCTAGCTAAAGCAGATAAGTGGGTAAATGTGATTCTAAGTCTTCAAAAACTATCGCATTTAACTTTATCAGGATGTGAGCTTGCAAAGGTTATGCATCCATATTCTTCCTCATTTGTCAACTCTTCTTCATCATCTATCAATACCCTTTATCTCGATGATAACAAATTGAATTCATCCATGTATCATTGGTTGTTGCCATTAACTAGCAATAAACTTCATGATCTTTCTCTCTCTAGAAACATGTTAGATTCAAAATTTTTTGGTAATCTCTGTAGTTTGACATCTTTAGATTTTAGTTACAATTTTGCTGTTATCAAATTACCTGATTTCCTCAACAATTGGTCTGGATGTACATTAGTTGCATTACAAACTTTGTATGCCTCATACAGCCGGTTCACAGGGTCATTATCTGATGAGATCCAGTTTTTTTCTGCTCTGGAAGATCTGTACCTCGATCATAATGAGCTAAATGGATCAATAAGTGAAAAGGTGTGGGAACTACCTAAGCTTAACATTCTTGAAATTTCTTCCAACTATCTTAAAGATGCCATCTCTGAAAACATTGGGAAATCAAAGCTTCATTTAGTTGATCTTTCAAACAACTCACTAAAAGGCATTCTCAATGAATCTCACACGTCAAATATTTATATAGATTCTATTGATCTGAGCTCCTGCAACCTTGGGCCCCGATTCCCTAAATGGATTCAAAATTTTAAAAATCTTAACCACCTTAATGTTGCCAATAATACAATTTCTGACACAATTCCTTTGGAGTTTTGGAACTCTTGGCCTTCGCAATTGACATATTTGAATCTCTCAGCAAACAACATCAGTGGAGAAGTACTGGATTTACTATCCAACTTTGACCCTAATCCTTTCTCAACAATAGATTTGAGTTCTAACAACTTTTATGGTCATATACCAAATGTTCCATATACTATAACATACTTAGATCTCTCCAGAAACAAATTCTATGGAGGATTGTCCTTTTTATGCCAAATTTCTGGTGGCTTTTTAAGATTTCTAGATCTCTCCCATAACTCACTTACCGGAAGAATTCCAAACTGTTTGAGGAATTTCAATGATCTTGAAGCTCTTAATCTAGGATGCAACAATCTGTCTGGAAGGCTTCCTGCCTCTATTAAGTCTTTGATTGGACTTGAGGTGTTGTCTTTATACAAAACAACCTATCTGGAAAATTACCTTTGTCATTAAAAAATTGCACCATGTTAACATTTTTAGATGTAGGGGCCAACAAGTTTACTGGTACCGTGCCTCTCTGGATAGGGGAGAGCTTATCAAGGCTGTATGTTCTTAGCCTAACATCGAACAAATTCCGTGGACACATCCCTCTGCAATTATGCCAACTTGCAAATCTTCAAATCCTTGACTTGTCAATGAACAAGCTTTATGGAACCATACCCTCATGCTTGAATAATCTTGCTACCTTGGTTCAAGGAGTCTTATATAAACACAATGTACATGAAGTTCCAAATTTAGATCCCAATGGATATATGGTTGATTATGTTGACCATGCAATGATCCATTGACAAGGAAACATACGTGAGTTCAGCACAAATTTAGAATTTTTTAAGGGCATTGATCTATCAAGGAACAATCTAACCGCACAAATCCCTTGTGAACTAACCAATCTCCATGAATTGGTTGCACTAAACTTGTCATACAATGCTCTACATGGGCAGATTCCAAAGAAAATTGGTGATATGAGAAATCTTCTGGCTTTGGATTTATCAAGAAACAATCTTTCAGGAGAGATACCACCAAGCATGTCTCAGATGAATTTATTAGATTATCTAGACCTGTCATATAATAACTTGTCAGGGAGAATTCCATCTAGCACTCAACTACAGTCCTTTGAACCTTCAAAATACACAGGTAATGTAGAACTATGTGGACTTCCATTGACCAAATATTGTCCAGGAGATGACGGATCAGAAGCACCACACGTGGCTGCTGAAAGTGAGGATAACAGGAAAGGGACAGATGACCTTCGGAAATGGTTTTATATAGGTGGTGCCACTGGTTTCCCTCTCGGATTTTGGATGATGTGTGGCACTTTACTTCTCAACCGGCATGCGAGACAAGCTTTTTTTCACTTTCTGGAAAGCTTGCAAGACAAGGTTTATGTAGAGGTGGTGGTGTTCATTGCGAAATTGAACAGGTTTTCTTGTACATAGTTGTATGATGTCTCTAGTATTTAAGTTGGTTTGAACTACTTATTTGCGTTTTTTGAATAAAGTTGCCACCAACACCATGGGTGGCCATTTCCCTGCCTTGTGCCAATTAATAGAATAATATATCTAAGGTATTCAAAAATTCATGATATTCTTAAAGTACTTAATTTTCATTTGGAGAACACTAAATTCAAAATAAAAAAAAGAAATATTATGCAGTTTTGAATGTTACAAAACCATTTATTTAATTGCAAGGTATTTCAACTTGAATCTAAAAGCATGTGCTTCTACCTCAAAGCCTACTGTCGAAACACGAAATGGAATCTGACCTGACCCATGACGGAGCTTCCACGGATTTCGAGATGAATGAACCGCATCCTGGTCTGCTGATCCTCTCCTCCGGCTGCTCGCGATCTGCAGTGGCGTTTTGGGGGTGTGGAGGTGACCGCTAAGATGATCTTGAAGATCTCTTGTTCACAGACACAAAAACTGGTGGTGGCACCTACTGAGCATGACCCCCTGATAAGGAGGTGAAGACCTCCTTATATAAAGTCTCATGGCCACCATCATGATACCCTAATGGGCCTAGCCCAATTAGGGCTACCTCCACAAACCTCCTCAGCCCAATAACAAATGTATTAGCCCATATAATAAAACAAACCAAATATAATAAATTTAGGATTGTAAACCGGGTTTAATACCATACCCCTACAAGCCCCCCCAAGTCCAGCGTTGCTCCTGGGCGCGCAAGCGCTTAGGTGGAGCGTTGGACTTTATAAGGTGTTAGGGCGGTTTTTTCCCTTTTATTCGGCCTTATCTTTATTGTCTTGAGTCTGGGAGATTTTCTCCATGATGGTGACGCGTTGTGATCCTTAAGATAATGGTGGTGTCGAGTTATAAGGATAATAAAGCTTGCGCGCGAGAGGCGTCTTACGAGCTGAGAAATAAAGCCTGCGCGCGAGAGGCGTCTTACAAGCTGGGTAATAAAGCATGCGGCGGAGAGGCGTCTTACAAGCTGAGCAATGAAGCCTGCGCGCGAGTGGCGTCTTACGAGATGAGAATAATAAAGCCTGCGCGCGAGAGGCGTCTTACGAGCTAAAAATAATAAAGCCTGCGCGCGAGAGGCGTCTTACGAGCTGAAAATAATAAAGCCTGCGCGCGAGAGGCGTCTTACGAGCTGAAAATAATAAAGCCTGCGCGCGAGAGGCGTCTTACGAGCTGAAAATAATAAAGCCTGCGCGCGAGAGGCGTCTTACGAGCTGAAAATAATAAAGCCTGCGCGCGAGAGGCGTCTTACGAGCTGAAAATAATAAAGCCTGCGCGCGAGAGGCGTCTTACGAGCTAAGAGTAATAACTGAGCTGGCGCGTGAGGCGACTTACGAGCTGTAATAATAACTGAGCTGGCGCGTGAGGCGACTTACAAGCTGTAATAATAACAGTAGCCTGCGCGCGAAGCGTCTTACGGCTGTAATAATAATGTAAACCTGCGCGCGGGGCGTCTTACGGGCTGTAATAATAATGGAAACCTGCGCGCGGGGCGTCTTACGGGCTGTAATAATAATGGAAACCTGCGCGCGGGGCGTCTTACGGGCTGTTAATAATAATAGTAGCCTGCGCGCGAAGCGTCTTACGGGCTGTAATAATAATGTAAACCTGCGCGCGGGGCGTCTTACGGGCTGTAATAATAATGGAAACCTGCGCGCGGGGCGTCTTACGGGCAATGAAAGTAATGATAATAAAAGCTGGCGCGTGGCCGACGGGTTTATGAGGATTCCCAACCTTCAAGTATGGCGGGGAGCCATATGGGAAATTGAGGATTCCCAACCTTTAAGTATAGCGCGGAGCCGTATGGGAAATTGTGAGGATTCGCAGCCTATGGCGCGGAGCCGTATGGGAAATTGTGAGGATTCCCAGCCTATGGCGCGGAGCCGTATGGGATATTATGAGGGTCCCCAACCCTTAAGTTTGGCGCGTAGCCATACGGGATATTATGAGGATTCCCAACCTTTAAGTTTGAGCTAAAGCTCATATTTTTGGGCTAAGGCCCTGACGTTTTAGAGTTAAGACTCGTCAACGCGTTTGAGCTTGGAGCTCACGCATGTATGTTTTACTTCGCTTTCTTTTTAATTTGATGTCAATATAATGTTGTCATATTGCTCAAATTAGTAAAAGGAAGTGCGAAACATGTATGCGAAAACTTGTATGCGGTGGCGCGAATGCAAAACTGCTGTGGCGAAGTGATCGCCGGGAGCGCGCATGCGGAACCCGAAGTTGATACGCGGTGGGACGCGTAATCTAAAGATTTTGAATGCGTGAGCATCTGTGATGTGTGAGCATGCGTTACGCGTGAGCATGTGATATGCGTGAGCGTGCTTATTGCTTGAGCATGCTTGATGCTTGAGCATGCTTGCTGCTTGAGCATGCTTGCTGCTTGAGCATGCTTGATGCTTGGGCATGCTTATTGCTTGAGCATGCTTGATGCTTGAGCATGCTTGCTGCTTGAGCATGCTTATTGCTTGGGCATGTTTATTGCTTGAGCATGCTTGATGCTTGAGCATGCTTGCTGCTTGAGCATGCTTATTGCTTGAGCATGCTTGATGCTTGAGCATGCTTGCTGCTTGAGCATGCTTATTGCTTGAGCATGCTTGATGCTTGAGCATGCTTGCTGCTTGAGCATGCTTATTGCTTGAGCATGCTTGATGCTTGAGCATGCTTGCTGCTTGAGCATGCTTGCTGCTTGAGCATGCTTGATGCTTGAGCATGCTTGCTGCTTGAGCATGCTTATTGCTTGAGCATGCTTGATGCTTGAGCATGCTTGATGCTTGAGCATGCTTGCTGCTTGAGCATGCTTATTGCTTGAGCATGCTTATTGCTTGAGCATGCTCTGCCTTCATGTCTGGGCGCGCGCGCGCGACCCGCTGAGGCGCAGAGTAATCGCCTGGGCGCGCGCGCGCGACCCGCTGAGGCGCAGAGTAAGCGCCTGGGCGCGCGCGCGCGCTCGCTGTGGCGCAGAGTAATTGCCTGGGCGCGCGCTCGCTGTGGCGCAGAGTAATTGCCTGGGCGCTGCGCGCGACCCGCTGAGGCGCAGAGTAATCGCCTGGGCGCGCGCGCGCGACCCGCTGAGGCGCAGAGTAATCGCCTGGGCGCGCGCGCGCGACCCGCTGAGGCGCAGAGTAATCGCCTGGGCGCGCGCGCGACCCAAAGGTTTTGAATATCCACATCAGGTAGGTTTTATGTAAAACCAACAGATCTGATAGGGTTTATAAACCTATGAATATGAGGTGTGGCTGCTGCTCGGACGAACCCAGATCTGAAAACCCAGATCTGAGGGTTTTCCCCAAAAGCTCGTTGTTTTCTTCCTGTTTCTTCCAGATCTGGAAGTATTTTCCAGATCTGAAAACACAGATCTAAGGATTTCCCCCAAAAGCTTGGTGGTTTCCTCCTGCATCTTCCAGATCTGGAAGTATTTTCCAGATCTGAAAACATAGATCTAAGGGTTTCCCCCAAAAGCTTGGTGGTTCTTCCTGAGATTTTGATGAACGGATCGGAGGGCCGAGAAGAGAGGCCAGTGTGGTTCATTGCCGTCCCACTGATGGCGCCAATGTCGAAACACGAAATGGAATCTGACCTGACCCATGACGGAGCTTCCACGGATTTCGAGATGAATGAACCGCATGTCTGCTGATCCTCTCCTCCGGCTGCTCGCGATCTGCAGTGGCGTTTTGGGGGTGTGGAGGTGACCGCTAAGATGATCTTGAAGATCTCTTGTTCACAGACACAAAAACTGGTGGTGGCACCTACTGAGCATGACCCCCTGATAAGGAGGTGAAGACCTCCTTATATAGAGTCTCATGGCCACCATCATGATACCTTAATGGGCCTAGCCCAATTAGGGCTACCTCCACAAACCTCCTCAGCCCAATAACAAATGTATTAGCCCATATAATAAAACAAACCAAATATAATAAATTTAGGATTGTAAACCGGGTTTAATACCATACCCCTACACCTACACTGTCAAAATTGTCGATCAGCATATTACGGTGACATAATATTCATATGCAGGTTACAAATGGCAATTCAAAGAGCATATACAAAAATCTAGGTAAATTGAAGGAAGCAATGTGAATATAACCTGAGAATTTTACGAGGCTGACTATGTTTTTTCTCTCTGGGCTTATCTTCTTCGTCTTCTCTAAACCTGACGGTTTGCTCATAGTCATGGGTGCTTCGACATCCTCCCCCGAGACTTTGATGAGCCTGACCGCCGATCCTTGTAATCAAACATACAACATATGTCTATTTGTTGTGCATGCAACGCAGTTAATATATATCTTGGTCAGGGGTTATCACAAGTCAAACCTCAATCGTTCAGAAATTTCATCAAGCACCTTTGTGCGTAATTTCATGAAAAGTTTAAAACTTTAATTAATCATCAATTGGTTTCAGATGTTCTTATGCTCAATGCTACGGTAGGCATCAGTGTGTAAGTGCAGTGGCAATCCAAAAGATGAACCTGGAGTAGTTATATGCAGACGCTGCCAATTGTTCATAGCGTTTTGGCTCGTTTAGATAACATGCTTCAAGCAGAGAATTAAGAAGATCTTGAAATTGTTAAAACGTTATCCGATTACACCATAAAATATCACTTTCACCCGGGCCAAGATAATGATTCTATTGTGGATCTAACTTCAAACAAATACGCAGGTAAACATGCATTAAAATATGTATAGATTATGTATTTTGACATTTGGTTGTGTACCTGATGGATGTATCAGCTTGGAGAGTGTATTGGGCCTCACGGTTAATAACGGGCCTTTTGGATTTCTTGATGCTTTTGATCTTCCAGGCAGACGGGAATATAGCTCAGACGGGAAAGGTATTTGATACATTCGCTCTTCTCCGACAATAGGTAGCCCGTTTGACTTCAAAAGTCAAACTATATCTGTTCTTGATCTGTAACACATTATTGTCTCGATTTGTTGCAGATATGGTACCAATAAACTTGGGTTACCAAAATGTAACAGAAAAGTTAAATGCGTTGTAGCCTCTTTGACATAATAAGTCAAATCTATAATATATATAAAAGAAAACCCAAAAATCCTATGTGTCGCGATGTGGTCGCTCCCCCTTTTTATGGAAGCCACCAGATTTCTTAATTTTTAAATGGAGGCCTCTCATTGATTTAACCAAAATTCATGGTATGTGTCTCAACAAACCCAGATAGCTCTTAAACGGGTTATAACATCTCATTAAATTAAAACATAATCTCATCAAATATTTGATATGAAAATCCTATAAAATAGGAATATACTAAAAATTAATATCCTATTTTATTTTAAAAAAAGATATTATTTATAATTAAGAAACAATTTTATAATAAAGAAAATAAACGGGTAATGGGTATCATCAAACCCAGATAGCTTTTAAACCGGATTATAACATATCATTTATTTATGAAACCATTTCATCTCAAACCTCCCCAAACCCTACTTATAGCTTTGCTATTAGTGGGATTGTTACCGGGTATGATTGATTGATTGATTGAATCTCAAACCTTAAGTATATTAATTATTAACTTTCTTACCATAAATAAAATTAAAATCCAAATATAAATATAAATATATAAATATTAAAAACGAATAATGTAAAACAACCCCGTAATACGGGGGATAAAATCTAGTATAAGTATATATATGGTTGTTTATGCTCAAAAACACTCCAAAGATGAGGTTAGACTTGTACAAGATGAATTCGAGTGACTTAACAGTCATAAAAGAATTGAAATCTATCACAATATGACGACCACCTAATGGTTGCACCACCACAATCATACCACACCCATGCCCCTGGTTGCCAGTCGCCACCCACATATGCCATCGCCATTTTGGGCACCTTAGCTCCAAACCCAGCTGCCACCGCCAGTGGAACCACCTCCATCAAAGGTGGAGGCACCAGATGTCATGGCTAGGGTGGCGGAGAGGGTGAGGTTGCACATAATAACTTAATTAATATTATACGTATTACGTTTAACTTTCCATCTTTTTTAGATCAGTTTCTTGGATTTGTGTCATAGTTTCCATTCAGGAAGATATATTTCCTGTTTTTGTTCAAATTATTTAGATAATAGATCAATTCTAATATCATTTTTAGAATCACGTGTATATGTCACAAGGTGGAAAAAATCTAATAAGTACAAATTGCAAAGACTTCTGGACGTGTAATTTGGGACAAATAACTTATACAAATAATTGATGAAATAAAAGATCTTTTTACATTGGATTCATATACAATTTATGAATTGAACAGGTTAAAATTCCGACATATAAACCGCAGTTTGATATAGATTTTAGAACTCCTCAGTTGAAAACCGGTTTAAAACATGTTAAAAAGAAACGAACCGGTTAAAATCGGTTTCACACCGAATCGATCCATTTAACATAAAAACTAGTTTCAACCAGAACCGGATTGGGCAAAACCGGTTTTGACCATCTTTGAC
Organism: Bidens hawaiensis; assembly: GCF_021521415.1. NCBI lineage: Eukaryota > Viridiplantae > Streptophyta > Magnoliopsida > Asterales > Asteraceae > Bidens > Bidens hawaiensis. Next base: position 227,825 of record NW_027492246.1, on the reverse strand, counting down.
TAAAACTAAACTGGTTTCCACTCGGTTTGATTTGGGCCCAGAAACCAATTAATTGTACACCAGAAAATGATTTCTTAGAATTTCTTAACTTGAATATGTATATATACATATATATATAGGGTAATGTTAAAATAAAAACTTACTTAAGTTGTGAAAACTCTAGAAACCCATTCTCAACCACATGCTTTTAATTAAAGTTTGAAACTTATGGTTCACAATTAAAGTTAATAAAAAATGTAAATACAAATATAACTTTTTCTCTCTCCTGAAAACATATATAAAAATTAGTAAAAAATGTTAAAAAATAGCAAAACAATTTTTTTTTAGTTTTCGATGTTTTGTGTTAAATGTTACAACATATATTACGTGTGTAATAAAAAAAACGATGTTACATAGGGTTTTCACAACTTAAGTGAGTTTTCATTTTATACTTCCCATATATATATATATATATATATATATATATATATATATATATGATAGAATACAATAATCATTTATCGTACATTACGTACACGACACTTCCAACCGATAGATTTTCAAAACCCAAAATCACAATTACACTCATCTGTTCGTCCCTCTCCCTCAATCCGTCTCCACCACCCCTCACCGACACCAGCACACCTCCTTCACCTTCGCTTGCCGGCGCCATCGACACTCTTCGTAACCATCATCGTCGTCGACAACGTTCAAGTTTTCCCTTATAAAAGTTGATTATAAAATTGATTAGATATATTATCAAAATTGATTATAAAACATTCTGGTCTATCAAAATTGATTATACACTATAAAATTGTTTTTAATATATATATCAAAAATGTTTTAATACATTCAAGTATTAATACGTTCAAGTTTTGTTTTAAATAATATATCAAAAACGTGTTAATTGTGTTACTCTAAAATAAAGAATAGTTTTAATTGTGTGCAAACTATCTTAATACGTTTTAATTATGTGTAAACTATTTTAATACGTTTTAATTGTGTGTAAACTATTTACAGATCAAAACGTTTTGTAAGTTAAAAACCGTTTTAGTTGTGTGTAAACTATTTTAATATGTTCAAAATAATATGTGGCCACTATAAAATTGTTTTTAATACGTTCAAGTTTTATTAGATATATTATATCAAAAACGTTTTAATACATTCAAGTATTAATAAGTTCAAGTTTTGTTTTAAATAATATATCAAAAACGTTTTAATTGTGTGTAAACTATTACTCTAAAATAAAGAATAGTTTTAATTGTGTGCAAACTATTTTAATACGTTTTAATTATGAGTAAACTATTTTAATACGTTTTAATTGTGTGTAAACTATTTTACTGATCAAAACGTTTTGTAAGTTAAAAACCGTTTTAATTGTGTGTAAACTATTTTAATATGTTCAAAATAATATGTGGCCACGATAAAATTGTTTTTAATACGTTCAAGTTTTATTAGATATATTATATATATTAAAAACGTTTTAATACGTTCAAGTTTTAATACGTTCAAGTTTTGTTATAATAATATATCAAAAACGTTTTAATACGTTCAAGTTTTGTTTTAATAGGTTCTGGTTTAATACGTTCTGGTTTTGATAAAACGTTCTGTTAATACATTCTAGGTTGAAATAAAATTGATGTCTTCTTATACGTTTTGATAAAACGTTCTTTTAATACGTTCTGGTTTGAAATAAATTGATTTTTTTAATACGTTTTGATAAAACGTTCTATTTTATTTGCAGGTAACAAACATTTTTAGGGTTAGATAGTTAACTCAATTAGTTTGATATCGATCTGCAAATTAGTTTAATACTGATCGACGGTTGAATTATATTGATATGGATGGACGCTCGATGAATCAATTGATGAATTAGATCATAGAATTAAATTTAAGTTATTTACAATTATGTCACCGCGTGAAATTGAAATCGACGTTCAAAAACCTTGAGTACCTAATGTACGATAACCAATTATTGTATGTTAACCTACCCCTATATATATGTATATATATATATATATTATGAATTTAATTATTACTCCGAGATTTTAATTAATTATACTAGAGATCACGTTTAAATTTGCATCTTGATTTTGGGTGAACACAATCACATTTAGATTAGGCTATATGCTACGTAATAACCAATTATTGTTCCAATGAACGGATTGGTTTCTTCGGATCGCCTTTATCACATATTTTCAGGACAAAAATGTCACAAGCAGGTGGAAAAAATCTAATGAGTACAAATTGCCAAGACTTTTGGAAGTGAATTTTCGACAAATAACTTACACACACGATTGATGAAACTAAAATTTCTCATCCGGATTAGGATAAGATCTCTTTTACATTGGATTCGTATGCAGTTTAGGAGTCAAACTATAGAATTGATTAACTGCACACTATAATGAAAATAAAATAATAAACACCTAAATATTAACATATCTAAGGATAATAAGTTTTAACAAAAACTGCTATAAATAGGAAGCCTGCACTTTACATTCTTTAAAAAGCTTCCTTTTCATATAATAAACCACACACGCTTTGTCAGACTTTACCACAAGCAAGCTGCATACATAATACTCTCATTTTCTTTAATACCATCATCATAAAAATAACATGCCTTAAAAAGTAGTCGTTTTTACAGTTTCCTTTGATATTATTTCATCATCTGGTTTAGTACTCTCCTGGTTCCATATCATTTCCAATCAAAGATAGAAGTCAGCCAAGAAGATTACTGGCCGGTTCATGTAGTATCTTATAATTATTATATTCAGTCTGGGTTAGGTTCAAATAAGAAGCATGATTTTTCTCGAAAGGCAGGATTCAGGGCATTTTAGTCCACCACTTTCATCTAAAAAACTCACTTACATCTTCACCCACCTCCTACAACCACCACCATTGCACACCGCCACCACTCCACCGCCCACCGCCACCCACCACAACCACAACCACCTCGCCAGAAAATGTCACCAGAAAACCGGTTTCAGACAAAACCGATTCTTTTCACTTGCAAACCGGATTTAACCAGAACTACATTGGGCAAATCAGGTTTTGACCATCTTTGACCAAAACCAAACTAGTTTCAACCCGAATTGATTTGGGCCCTGAAACCAAGTTCTGGACATCAAACTGATTTCTTAACATTTCTTAACTAAAATATATTCTATGTAGTTAATTATTATACTGCGTAGTACAAATTACGTTTGAATTGGCATCTTATTTGTTAGACCAATTTCTTAATTTTGGCTCATAGTCATATTTCATGCTTATGTTCTAATTATTGAACTAATAGATTAATTCTAATACCAATTTGAATTATATGTATCATATAGGTAGTCTATATCATGCAATACCCAATGGTTATTCCAGTGAATGGATTGGTTTCTTTAGACTGCCTTCATCAAATATTTTCAGGACAAAAATGTCACAAGGTGGAAAAAATCTAATAAGTACAAATTGCCAAGACTCAATCCATTTGACGTGTAATATGGGGCAAAAAACTTATACACATAATTGATGAAATAAAATCTTTTTAGGATTCAAACTCTGTTTAATAAATCGGCGCATATGTGTTGCTGTCAACTCTTCTTCTTCTTCTTCTTCTTCTTCTTCTTCTTCTTCTTCTTCTTCTATTGAGACCCTTTATCTCGACAATAACAATCTGAACTCATCCATGTATCACTGGTTGTTGCCATTAACTAGCAATAAGCTTCGTACTCTTGATCTCACTACAAACATGTTAGATGGCAAATCTTTAGGTAATCTCTGTAGTTTGACATATTTTCGTTTTAGTTTCAACACTGCTATTGTTAGTTTACCTGATTTCCTAAACAACTGGTCTGGATGCACGTCAATTGCATTACAAACTTTGCATGCTTCATACAGCCGGTTTACAGGAGTTCCTTCCAAAGCTCACATGCCAAACCTTTCTTTATGTATATGATATTGCTTTGAGCTCGTGTAACCTAGGGCCTCTCTTCCCTAAATGGATTCAAAGTTTAAAAAAACTTACCCAGCTTACTATTGCAAATAATAGAATTTCAGACACAATACCTGTGGCGTTTTGGAACATTTGGCCTTCTCAATTAACATACTTGAATCTCTCAGCCAACAACATTAGTGGGGAGGTACGAGATTTAGTATCCAATTTTTCTCCTCATATCTCAACAATAGATTTGAGTTCTAACAACTTCTATGGCCATATACCAAAGGTTCCATCTACTTTAGCATCTTTAGATCTTTCAAGAAACAAATTCCATGGAGGAATATCCTTTTTATGCCAAATTTCTGATGAGTTTTTAACATATCTAGACCTCTCGCATAACTCATTTACCGGAAAACTTCCAGACTGTTTGTGGCATTTCAAAGAACTTAAGGTTCTCAATCTAGGATCCAACAATCTGTCTGGAAGCCTCCCTGCCTCTGTTTATTCTTTTATTAGCCTTGAGGTGTTGTCTTTATACAACAACAACCTCTTTGGAGAATTGCCTTTGTCATTAAAACGTTGCACCGGTAATATCCCTCTTTGGATAGGGGAAAGCTTATCAATGCTGTATGTTCTTAGCCTAACATCAAACAAACTCCTTGGACATATTCCTATACAATTATGTCAACTTGCAAATCTTCAAATCTTAGACCTTTCAATGAACAACTTAATGGAACCATTCCCTCATGCATGAATAATCTTACTACCATGGTTCAAGAAGGAATTTTACATAAACAAAATGAACATAGGATTTCGAATACAGTATATGCTAAAGGAATGAGCCATCCACTTCGTCTTATACTGCTTGATTATGTTGACCATGCAATTGTTAATTGGCAAGGAAATACACAAGAATTTGGCACAAATCTAAGGTTTTAAGGGCATTGATCTATCAAGAAACAATCTAACAGGAAAAATCCCTTATGAACTAATGGATCTTCATGGACTGATTGCGCTAAACTTGTCAAACAATGCTCTAGATGGGAAGATTCCATGGAAAATTGGTGAGATGAGAAACCTTCTAACTTTGGATTTATCAAGAAACAATCTTTCAGGAGAGATACCACCAAGCATGTCCCAGATGAACTTATTAGGTTATCTAGACGTGTTATATAATAACTTGATCGGGAGAATTCCATCTAGCACTCAACTCCAGTCCTTTGAACCTTCACGATACACAAGAAATACAGAATTATACGGACTTCCTTTGACCAAATATTGTCCTGGAGATATAGGTTCAGAAGTACCACACATGGTAAGTGAAAGTAAGGATCACGGGAAGGCGACAAATGACCTTCTGAAATGGTTTTATATAGGCGTTGCCACTGGCTTCCCTATCGGATTTTGGTTAGTGTGTGGCACTTTACTTCTTAACCGTCATGCAAGACATGCTTTTTATCACTTACTGGAAAGCTTGCACGACATATGGTTTATGTAGAGGTGGTGGTGTTCATTGGAAAACTACAAAGGTTTGCTTGTAAATAGTTGTATGTTTTCTCTAGTATTTATGTTGTGTTGTACTACTTATCGTGTTAGTATTTAAGGATATAAGTGTAGTAACTATGTAGATGTAATGTTTGCCTTGTATTTGAATTTGGTTTTGTGAATAAAGTTGCCACCAACACCATGGGTGGCGATTTCCCTGCCTTGTGTCAAATAGAATAATATAAGGTATAACAATATTTCATGATATTTTTTGAAGTACTTAATTTTCATTTGGAGAACATTAAATTCAAATTAAAACAAGAAATATTGTCAAAATGAATCTAAAAGCCTGCACTGTCAAATTAAATCTAAAACATACACCTTATAACATTGTCAGATAATTAATTCATAATGACAAATGACAATCCTCACCCTATCAGCATTATTACGAACTTACGATGACAAAATGTTCATATGCAGGTTACAAATGGCAATTCAGAGAGCACAAGCTGCAAATCTAAATAACTGAAGCAACGTGAATATTACCTGCGATTTACGAGGTCAATTATGTTTTAAGGATGACCAAACAAATTACTATTTATACAGACATCAAAGCCAGTGTATAAACAATGTAAAATATGATTCAGTTCAGGCCATGTTTAACAGTTTTCATATAGACATTTCATCAAGCAGCTTGTATGCATAAAATAAACAGAATGAAACGTAATACGATAGCTTTGTATCATTTTATTTTGTAACATTTTATTTTCTTGATATGTTGCAGATACAGTAAATAGCTTGTTTCTATATTCTTATTTAACTATTTAAGAAATAATTATTTGTTACATTTGGAGAAAGACAGGCCCAATTTGCCAAACCAGTTGGGCCCGTACTTGACCGTTGACCCAAACTGCTTGGGCCCATACTAATGTTCTAAGGCTCAAATTAAAGAACTCAATTGCCTTGAGTTACAATTTAGTCAAGTAAAGCGTATCTTAAATATATATAAACAAAACCTTTGAAATCTCTCCGGTTTCTTATTATATCATCTCAAGCCACTAGATTGTTTTATTTGTAGACAGAGGTTTCTCTTGCATTTGACCTGAATTCACATGTATGTGTCTCAACAAACCCAGATAGCCCTTAAACGGGTTATAACATCTCATTAAATTAAAAATTAATCTCACCAAATATTTGATATGAATATCCTATAAAACAGGGATATACTAAAAATTAATATCTGATTTTTGTTAAAAAAAAGATATTAGTTATAACTAAAAAACAATTTTATAGTAAAAAAAAAAAGCAGATCATGGGCCTGATCACCAAACGGATATAGCTTTAAAACCGGGTTATAACATTTCATTTTTGTGAAACTCATTCATCATCAAATCCAAAGTATATTATTAACTTATATACAATAAATAAAATTAAAATTCATAAAAATATATAAATATTATAAACAAATAATGTAAAGCAACAACGTAATAACTGAAAATAAAAGCTAGTTGCATACGTAAAATTAGTGAGGGAACCTATCATAGCCATCATACATTGTACCAGAGCTCATGAGGGAACATAAGTCAAGACCAATGCCTAAAGTCTAAACACCTAGGCTCACTAGGCGTACGAACCCGTGTAGTCTCATAGGAGTCAGGGCCCACCATGTTTATATCATGGCCACGTTTTACATGTTAAGTGATTGATCTAAAACGCATATTTGGTTCACACTTTTTCACTTGTCTCATTTAAAAAGGTTTCCTTCATTATTATATTAACAATAACTAGTAAACGTATCTCCACGCATTTCATTTGAGTTCCATCAATTATGCAATGTCAATGTCATTTATACCATCAATTACTCTAAAACTCCTTAATCACTAACAACCCTTCTCATCATTTCTAATATGGTGTAGTGGTAGGGGGTTGGGCTTCTCACTAACAACCTTTCTCGCCATTAGGTCATCCCGTACGGAGTACCTAGACGTTCTATGTTTGTTGGCCGTTCAAAGAAAAACTAATTAACAACCCTTCTCTCTAGTATCCTAAATCTTTTTTAATTAAAAAAAACTAAACACAAAAAAATAACTAAACTTTCCTTTAAATAAAAAAAAGTTACATATTGCAAATAACAATACATCAAAATAGGATAACATAATAAAAAAAAAGAATAAATGGATATAAAATTAAACTACTTCTCGTCCAATTCAAGATACGATAGAATTAAAGTTGCAAGATGATCCACTGGATCAAATAGAAGTCGAAAATGTGTCAAAAACATAAATATGGATTTCATGTTGCCATATAATCACCTAAAATATCTGTTTCCAGAAGTGCAAAAGGTCAAAGAAAAATATTTGAAGATTGATTTAAAGCGTGTAATCTGGGGAAAATAAGTTATATACACAATAGATGAAATTAGATTTTTTCAACGGAAATACAATAGATCCTTTTTACATTGGATTCAAATTCAACTTAAGATCAAACTGTAACAAAACAACAACATATTGTACACATTAAGAAATTAAACTAATCAAATTCCACAAACCAAACATACCCTCAGGTTTACCTTGGGCCACAATCGTAACCGATTTACTACATAATATAAGTAAAAAAAAGTTATAAACAGTTATATATTAACATAAAGGTATAACCAATTTTAACAAAAACAGCTGCAATAGGGTGCTTGCTATGATGTCCGAATCAGTATAAAGTTTTCGTCGAACAATATAAAATAGAAGTATTTGATGCAGCAGTGAATCGGTTAAAACCGTGGGATTGATAATGGTTTGAAAATTGGTCACAACTGAACAAAACTGATTTTAAACAGTTTCAAACTGAACCAATCATTTTCTACTTAAAAACCGGTTTCAATCCGAATCGGTTTGAACAAAACGGTTTTAGCCATCTTCGACCAATACCGAACTGGTTTAGTTATAACCGCACTGATTTGGGCTAAAATCGATTTGTATCCCTTTAACTGATTTCTTTACATTTATGAACTAAAATATATTATTCTATCTCAACGATTTTAATCAATAAACATACTATAGATTACGTTTAAATTTGCATCTTAAATTTGTATTTTGTAGACAATTTCTTAATTGTGGCTCACGGCTTTCATTACGGCAGTCGTATTTTACGTTGATGTCTAGTTATTTTGTTAAAAGGTTAATTATAATGTCACTTTTAGAAATACGTATTATAGATTCATAGGCTCTCTATATCTTGTAATAACTAATGATATTAATAAATGGATTGGTTTCCTTACCTCGTAACTGGAGGTCTATGGCTAACCGATACTGCACACCATCATTTAGCTATTGCAATTTTTTTTTCTGATAGCGGGTCACATGTATATGACAAACTGGGGCATTGATCATGGTCTAAAAGATATTTTAAAAGCTCATAAAGGTCCATTTACGGGCCAAGACCATAAAGGCCTATATGAGATCAGACCACATTTATCACATATTTCCATGACAAATTGTCACAAGGTGGAAAAATCTAGTAAGTAAAAATTGCCTCGACTTGAGCCTTTGAACGTGTAATTTGGGACAAATAAGAATTATATATAAAAAGATTATCAGATAGCAAACATATAATAGGTTGTAAATTTTCAGGAAAAACAAGTTTGAAGTGAGATATAATGAACATGTAAACAAATTTTTAGTATTTTAAAAACTTGAATCGAACTAATAAACTACAAAATTGGTGGAATAGGAAAATTTTAAAAGGGTTTAAAAAATTATATACTTATATATTATGTATGTTGTCTATATATTTATATACTATGTTAGCTAACCGTGTGGTACACGGGTTAGAATAAATAAATTTATTTAAATAATAACATATTATGAAATACAAAAAATATGTTCAACAGATATAAAGATATATTATATAGTAGAATAAGTCACGCACTACACAACATGGAAATAAAAAGTTGTTAGAAAAATCATAAATCTCTTTTCACATTGTTTCTGTTTTTAATTCTAAATAATGCAACAGATAACTCACCATGAGTTAAAATAAATTGTTTTAAAAACAAACCAACCATCTTTAATGATTGATCTTAGCTTTTATTAATCTTTATTGCAAAACAAAAATAAAGTGAAAATTTCATTTTTTGAAATAAATCATTTTATCTAAAGGTATAGGATTTTTTTTTAGGAATAAAAGTGTGAGTTCCAATATTACTTCTAGATATGATTTTGGCTTCTATAACACAGTTATCATATTGTATTTAGTTTAGTTTTATTGCATAGACTAATTTTCTAGTTAATATTTTAAGCAGCATCACTTCAACATCGCCTTTTAGGGCTAACATATGACTTGACAACTTAAATTTTGAAGTCATTTAAAACATCAAGAAACTAATACTTTTCTTGTAATGTATCATTTTATGTCTGATTGATACCATCTGAAGGATGATAATATTTTTCATCTCCCAGAAACATATGGATAGCAAACATTTGCTAATTTCTTAAACGAGCTCATTTTTCGGTGCAAGTATAACTCGCTCACTAATGAAATCTATATTTTTGAAATTTTCAATAATAGAAAGATATACAAAGTCAATTTATCATATGATTAATAATGTGCTAATGTCTAACGTTTGTATTCCAAAGATGAGAAGTTGTTTTATTCACCAGAAAAACCAAAACATGTAGTCTAGCGTTAATATTTTTGTGGATTTTTAAGATGATGAACTTAACATAAATGACGGGTTGATTAAATGTCAATTAAAAAGGTGGTAAATGGCGACTTTTTTAAACCAACCCGTGAATTAAAACTCATTCTAATCATAAATTGTTTTCACCTTAACAATGTTTGATACTTTAACCGTTTAAAGAAACCCACTCGTTTAAATTAGTATAAAAACTAAGGATACATCAATAGTGTATAAGGGTATGAAAGAAAAAATTTGTAATATAGTAAATAATCATATATATATTTAATAAGTTAAAGTTTATGAAAATTTTAATTTTAAATTAATATTGTCTCATTATCCAATAATATCATTTCTAATAAAACCTTAATTAATATAATATATTTAAAACTTTAATTTTTGGAATCATTATTCAAATTCAATGTGAAAATTTGTTATTTATAAAAACATAATATTACTAACTAATACAATATATTTATATAAAACAAAATAACATATTTATACTGGTATTAAATTTTTGAAAACAGGAAAGAATTATTAAAAATAGAAAATAAAAGATTAAAAAAATAAAATACAAAATTATTAACAAGAGAAAATGCCAAATGTATTTAATATATGAGGGGAGAGGGGGGGGGGATTTTGTAAGGATCACTTTGGTAATGACATGTGGAAATTAAAAGGTTTTAATTATTAAATAGTATAGATTTGTTCATATATAATTATATATAAAATAAATTAAAAATATATGAGCCGAACTGAACCGAGTAGACCTTTGCTCATTGCTTGGCTTGTTTACAAACCGAACCGAGCATAGCGGCTCGTTTACAATTAAGCAAAAATACGAGCGAGCATTTTCCGAGCAATTTCCTAGCGAGCAGCGAGCGAGTTCGAGTGGGGAACGGCTTGAACGACCCTACACAAAGGAATCAGGCACATCACACTCGTACCATGGCCCCTTTTAAATCTAAAGTGAATAATGTAAAACGCGTATTTGAAAAGGTTTCCTTTCATATTATATTGATAAGTAGTAAACACGCCTTCACGCATTGTGGATGCCGATTTTTAATAAAAAAACTAATTTTAAGCAAGTAATAAAGCAAAATTTAAATACGAATTTAATGTGTAACATCATCAAAAAATGACTTAAATCACCTAAAAACCACTATTTCCAAAAGTGCAAAAGGTCAAAAGAAAAAAAATTGAAGAATGATTAAAGTTAAAGCACCGACTTTCTTCATCTAATCACCAAAAAGTTGTCTCATATTTTTAGGACAAAAATGCTACAAGATGGAAATTATATAATAAATACAAATTACCAATACTCTTAAGTCTGGACGTGTAATCCGGGCAATTTAATTATGTGTCAAACTATAACAAAATGACATATTTACACATTAAGAACTAAATTAATTGAATTCCACGATCCAAACGTACCCATAGGCGTTGGTTTTACAAAAAATTGTTGGCACTACAAGTGTATTAAGTTTTAAAATGTTTGCAATATATAAAGGTTTACCTTAGCCCCAATAGTTACTGATTTACAACACAATATTAGAAAAAAAATATATAAACACCTATTCACACGAATTTGGGTCAAAACTGGACTGGTTTCAACTCACACTAATTTAGGCCAGAAACAGATTTGTGCTCCTCCAATTGATTTCTTAACTAACATATTTTTTATGTGTTTTAGTTATTACTCAACAATTTTAATTATCATACTATAGATTACGGGGTCAAGCTATTTTACAAAGGGGAATAAAAGTGAGAAGGATGAGAAGAATTTGTAACAAAAATAAATAAATAAATAACCCTCAAAAAATTATGAAAAATTAATAAAAAAAATCATAACTCAAAATTTAATAAAAAAAACAAAAAGCTAAACACAAAAATGTTTCCACTGTCTTTTACGTTCTCAAAAAAAATTTATATGTATATATATATATATATATATATATATATATCTTGAGTGAAAAATATCATTGTGCCTTTTTGTTTATCATTGTGTTTTGTGTTTATTTTCATCATTAATTGTGTCTTTTTTTCTTGATATTGTGTTATACTACTCAACGTTGTGTTATATTTTGTTCGGCATTGTGTTATATTTTGTTCGGCATTGTGTTATATTTTGCGATCTATTGTGTCTTTTTTTAGTTATAATTGTGTCTTTTGTTCATTTTCATCATTGTGTCTTTGATCTCGCCATTGTGTCTTTTTGTTAGTTTTTTTTTAACAGGAATGATGGAGGAAACATTTTAGTTTTTTTACTTCTTTCGGTTTTTATTTATATTTTGAGTTACGATTTTTTTATTATTTATCAGGATGTTACCTCTCACAGGTTATGCATCCATATTCTCTTCATTTCTCAACTCTTCTTCATCTATTGATGACCTTTATCTTGATGATAACAATATGAACTCGTCCATGTATTATTGGTTGTTATTAACTAGCAATAATCTTCGACTCAAATCTCTCTAGAAACATGCTGGATTGGAAATCTTTTGGTAATCTCTGTAATTTGACAGATTTAGATTTTAGTTACAACTCTGCTGTTGTCAAATTACCTGATTTCCTCAACAACTGGTCTGGATGCACATCAGTGGCATTACAATACTTTGATGCTTCATACAGCCAGTTTCAAGGGTCACTATCTGATGAGATCCAAATGTTTTGCTCTCTGGAGTATCTTAATCTTGATCATAATGAGTTAAAAGGACCAATAAGTGAAAAGGTGTGGGAGCTACCCGAGCTTAATACTATTATACTTTCAAACAACTCAGTTAAAGTAATTCTTTCTGAAGCTCACATGTCAAACATTTCTTATGTAAATTATCTTGATTTGAACTCCTGCAACCTGGGGCCTCGCTTCCCTAAATGGATTAAAAATTTTAAAAGTCTTATCTGGCTTAATATTGCTAGTAATAGAATTTCAGACACAATACCTATGGAGTTTTAGAGCATTTGGCATTCTCAATTGCATTATTTGAATCTCTCAGCAAACAACATAAGTGGGGAAGTACCAGATTTGGTATCCATTTTTTTCCAAGTGTCATTCTCATTGATAGATTTGAGTTCTAACAACTTTTATGGTCATATATCAAAGGTTCCGTCTACTTTAGTATCTTTAGATCTTTCAAGAAACAAATTCCATGGAGGAATATCCTTTTTATGCCAAATTTCTAATGGGTTTTTAGCACATCTAGACCTCTCGCATAACTCGTTTACAGGAACAGTTCCAGACTGTTTATGGCATTTCAAAGAACTTAAAGTTCTTAATCTAGGTTACAACAATCTGTCAGGAAGGCTTCCTGTCTCTGTTAAGTCTTTGATTCGACTTGAAGTTTTGTGTTTATACAACAACAACCTCTCTAGAGAGCTGCCTTCGTCATTGAAAAAATTGTGCCAAATTAACATTTTTGGATTAGGGGACAACAAGTTCACTGGAAACATGCCACTTTGGATAGGGGAAAACTTATCAAGATTGTATGTTCTTAGCCTAACATCAAACAAACTCGTTGGACACATTCCTTTACAATTATGTCAACTTGCAAATCTTCAAATCCTAGACTTGTCAATGAACAATCTTCATGGAATCATACCCTCGTGCGTGACTAATCTTGCTGGCATGGTTAAAGAAGGATTCTTAGATCAACAAAATGTACATACAGTTTTGGAAATAACATTACCTGGTAGCAATAAAGAGCCAATATATCTTGACAACGCAATGATCCATTGGCAAGGATATACACAAGAATTCAGCAGAAATCTAGGATTACTAAAGAGCATTGATCTATCAAGAAATAATCTTACAGGACAAATCCCTTATGAACTAACGATCTTCATGGACTGGTTGCACTGAACTTGTCAAACAATGCTCTAGATGGGAAAATTCCATTGAAAATTGGTGATATGAGAAACCTTCTAGCTTTGGATTTATCAAGAAACAACCTTTCAGGAGAGATACGAACACGCATGTTTAACATGAATTTATTAGATTATCTAAACGTGTCATATAACAACTTGTCAGGGAGAATTCCATCCAGCACTCAACTCCAGTCTTTTGAACCTTCAAAATACATAGGAAATGCAGGACTATGTGGACTTCCCTTGACCAAATATTGTCCTGGAGATAAAGGTTCAGAAGCACCACCCGTGGTAGGTGAAAGTGAGGATTACGGGAAAGTGACAGATGACCTTCTGAAATGGTTTTACATAGGTGGTGCCACTGGCTTCCCTATCGGATTTTGGTTAGTGTGTGGCACTTTACTTCTCAATCATCATGTGAGACATGCTTTTCATCACTTTCAGGAAAGCTTGCAGGACATCGTTTATGTAGGGGTGGTGGTTTTTATTTCAAAATTGAAAAGGTTTGCTTGTAAATAGTTATATGCTGTCTTCGTATTTGTTTTGAACTGCTTATTCGTTTCAGTATTTAAGGATACTAGTGTATTAGCTATGAAAGATGTAATGTGTGATTTGTGATGAATAAAGTTGCCACCAACAGCATGGGTGGCCATTTCTCTGCCTTGTGTCAAAATAAACTGAGATGACGATCCTAACCCTGTCAGCATTATTATGGTGAAATAATGTTCACATGCAGGCTACAAATGGCAGTTCACATAACGGAAACAGTGAATCCAAATAATTTGAAGGAAGCAATGTGAATATTACGAGATACTTAGTAGCACTTTGCCCTAAATTATGAAGAAGAAATAGAGGACCTTTTTGCTTAAGCAATTGAAGTTTATTCTCTTTGGGCTCATGACTCATCTTCTTCATCGTCTCTGCTCTCTGCTGATGCATTTGAGTTCATAGTGAGCATAGTATCTTGTAAGCTTCCAATATATTCAATTATTTTTTTGTTTTAAAATTTTCTGTTAAATACATGATTGTTGGTATACCACTAATTTATTAATATTGTAACTCTATCCTAAATAATATTTACAGTAAACTGTCAAAATCGTCCATACATTTGGTTACTTTTGGTATTCATTCAAAAGACTAATCTTTCTTTCTCTCTTTTTTTTTGGCAATTGGACTATTAAGGTTTCACGAGTCTTCTTAATTTCGTCCAATTCAAAAACTCCATCTATTTTCTTATTGTTAAATGAGGGGTAAAAAATTGCAAGCTAATGGGCTAATGAATATCAGTTGTTGTGTTGGAACTTGGACCCTTAAGATTTCATGAGTCTACTCAAACTCGAGCCGAGTTTTGGCTTTTTTTAAGGCTTTCGACAAAATATATATCTTTAAAAATTAATTAAAAAACATATATAATTTGATTAATAAATAACAAGCAAGCCAAGCTCGAGTTTGAAGAAACAACTCATGAGCAAGCTTTATAAAAAGAGCTCAAAATGAGCCGAGCTCGAGCTCTAGTAAGTCCGAACAAGCAGAGCGCAAGCTTAGTCTCTGTTCCGCCTGTTTACACCACTGAGTATTGGAACCCAAACGAGAAACCCATGTGTATCCCATTCTGTTCAATTATATTGGTTTTGAAAGTCCTGATAACATGAGTGTATTACTTTTGAAATCAACTTAATGTTTGTGTATGGATTAAAGCTCGGTTTGTATTAACTCTTTGTTTAGCTAATATTATTAATAAGATTACACTCTTGAAAGGTATTTGGCCCTTTTGTCCTTCTCCCTCCATAAGTAGCTGGTTTGACTTCTAAAGTCAAACTATATCTGTTCTTATATATTTTCTTGATTTTTATGTGACCAAAAATCATTTTCTAGTATCAATTATGGGCAACAAAGAGTTTTTAAATGCTTAAAACCTCCAAAATCACATTATTGTAAAAAGGTAATTTGGGCTTCATAATTTTTATGGGTGAAAACAAAGTTAATTACTTATTCAGCTAACCATATGATATTAGCAATATAGTATTTATAATCTTATTTAACAAGTTAATCATTTATTACATTTGGAGAAAGACAGGCCCAATCTGAACAGTATAAAAAATTGTTAAATCTTTTAATCCTAACCATTTGACCCGTTGACCCAAACTGCTTGGAGAGTTGGAGAGATACTAATGTTTTTAAGGCTCAAATTAAAGAACTCAATTCATCTGAAGTTATTCTTTAGTTATGTAAAGTATATTTTAATTAATTATATAATTTCTGAAGTTGCTTTTCTTTTAAGACAAAAAAAATTGTTAAAAAATGTATATATTAAAATTGTATTTAATACTAGCTTGTATCTCCTATATTACATATATTACGAGGGTTGTTTTGCATTATTCGTTTATAATATTTATATATTTTCTTGTATTTAAATTTATTTGTTGTAAGAAAATTAATAATATACTTAACATTTGATGATTAAAGGGTTTCATAAGTAAATGAGATGTTATAACCCGGTTTAAAAACTATCTGGGTTTGGTGAGACTCATAACCCACTTATTTTATTTTTTTTACTATAAACTTGTTTCTTAATCATAAATTATATCTTTTTTAAAAAAATTGGAAATTAATTTTTAGTAAATCCCTGTTTTTTAGGTTTTTCATATCGAATATTTGTTGAGATTAATTTTTAATTTAACAAGATATTATAACCCGTTAAAGGGCTATTTGAGTTTGGTGAGACCTATACCCGTAAATCCGGGTCAAATGCATAAAAAGCCTCAATTTTCAAATAATGCAATCTGATGATCTTGAGAGAATCTAGAGAATAACCAGAAAGCTTTTAAAGATTCATTTATATATATTTAAGATAAGAAATGAAAATTTTTGAAGAAAGTGTTGCAAATTTTTCTCCACATTCTATGCAAATATACCTAAAAGAATATTAAAGAACATGCGTGTTGTCACAAAGGAATCAGGCCCACCATGCTCAAATCATGGCCTCTTTTACATCTAAAGTGAATAATGTAAAATGCGTATTTGAAAAGGTTTCCTTTCATATTATAATGATAACTAGACAACTAGTAAACATGCCTTCACGCATTGGGGATGTCGATTTTTAATAAAAAAAAAACCAACTTAAGCAAGTAACAAAGCAAAATTATTATTTGGATTTAATGTGTTATAGCATCACAAAAAAAATGACTTAAAAAACACTATTTCCAGAAGTGCAAAAGGTCAAAAGAAAAAAAATTGAAGAATGACTAAAGTTTAAAACGCACCCACTTCCTTTATCTAATTAAAATCACCAAAAAGTTGTCCCATATTTTTAGGACAAAAATGTCACAAGATGGAAAAAATATAATAACTACAAATTAGTCTGGACGTGTAATCTGGGGCAAATAAGTTATACACGCAATTGGTGTAATTAGATGTTTAATGTTTTTAATCAGATTAGAATAGACACTTTTTCCATTGGATTCAAATCCAATTTTATTATGTGTCAAAGTATAACAAAATGATTCAACATATTTTACACGTTAAGAAATTAAATTAATCAAATTCCACGAACTAAACGTGCCCTTAGCCCTTAGGCATTGGTTTTACAAAAATTTGTTGGCACTACAAGATAATGATACACACTTATTCACAGAAAAGGATAACCAATTTTAAAACTGCTGCAGATGTGTGACAAGTGTAAGGTTTTTGTTGAACAATAAAATAGAGGTATTTAGTGTAGTAGTGAATCGGTATGAACCACGGGCTTGATAAAGGTTTGAGAACTCCTTCATCAAAACCGGTATGCAATCTGTCACAACCGAACCAGTTTCAAACTGAAGCAATCAAATTCTACTTGACAACCTTTACAACACGAACCGGTTTTGGCAAAACCAGTTTTGACCATATTTGACCAAAACCGAACCCGTTTCGACCCTCCAACTGATTTCTTAACTAACATATATTTGATGTATTTAATAATCACTCAACTATTTTAATTATCGAACGTACTATAGATTACGTTTAAAATTGTATCTTAACTTTGGCTCACGGTTTCCATTAGGGAAGTAATATGTAGCATTTATGTTAAGATTATTTTGTTAATAGATCAGCTGTAATATACTTTTAGAATTATACATCTTATTATAGGCCGTCTATATCACGTTAAAACCTGTTATTATTCCAGTGAATGGATAGCTTTCTTTAGACTGCCTTTATTGACATATTTCAGGATAAAATATGCCAAGAGATGGAAAAATCTAATAAGTGCAGATTGACTCCAAGTCTTTGAACGGGTAACTTGGGACGATACGCATAATTGATGAAAAAATATTGTCTGATTCACACTAGAGTTCAGTTTATATATATTTCGGCATACATGACAATGACAAACAAGATCACGCTTTGATACAACACATTGACAAATAAGATGTGCCAGAAAATTCTGCATCTTGTTTTCTATATTTTATCAATTCTCTTACTATGGTTAAGAACTGCAACTTCCACTTCTGTTAACCACCGACTCGTACCAGCAGCTGCACATTATAAGTGTATTGAAAATGAGAGAGATGCACTTCTTGATTTCAAATCTCACATTCAAGACCTTGATAGCTTGCTCAGTACATGGACAACTGAAAAGGAAGAAAACTATGAGTGTTGTAACTGGAGTGGAGTTACGTGCAACAACCAAACAGGTCATGTCACAGAGCTTGATCTTTCTTCATATAGTCTTGGAGGTAAGATTAGCCCTTCTTTGGTCAACTTAAGCTACTTGAGTTATCTTGACCTTTCTGAGAATTCTTTTATTGGAACCATACCCATATTTATTGGTTCCATGACTCACTTAGGCTATCTTGATCTTTCCTTTAGTTCTTTTAGAGGAACCATTCCCACGTCCATTGGTTCTTTGACCAAATTAACGCGTCTTGACCTTTCTAGGAATTTTTAACTGGAACCGTTCCCATGATTATTGGTTCCATGACTCAGTTAAGCCATCTAGATCTTTCTGATAATTCTTTTAACGGGACCATTCCCATGATTATTGGTTCCATGACTCAATTAAGCTATCTAGATCTTTCTGATAATTCTTTTAGCAGGATCATTCCCATGATTATTGGTTCCATGACCAAATTAAGATATTTTGACCTTTCCAGCAATCATTTAGAGGGAACCATTCCTACATCCATTGGTTTTTTGACCAAGTTAACACATCTTAACCTTTCTAATAACTATCTATTAAATGGAACCTTCATTCCACCAGAACTTGGAAACCTCACAAACTTGCAACAACTTTCACTAGGACACCTCACAAATTTTACAATTGAAAACATAGATTGGCTGTCCCATATGTCTGATTTGAACAGCCTCATGATGGATGGTACTTCTCTAGCCAAAGCAAATAAGTGGGTAAATGTGATTCTAAGTCTTCAAAAACTATCATTTTTAAGTTTATCAGGATGTAACCTCTCACAGGTTATGCTTCCAAATTCTTTCACATTTGTCAACTCTTCTTCATCATCTATTAATAGCCTTTATCTTGATGATAACAATCTCAACTCATCAATGTATCATTGGTTGTTGCCATTAGCTAGCAATAAGCTTTGTTATCTTGATCTCTCTAAAAACATGTTAGATGGTAAATCTTTTGGTTATCTCTGTAGTTTGACAAATTTATATTTTAGTAACAACTCTGCTGTTGTTAATTTACCTGATTTCCTCAATAACTGGTCTGGATGCACATCAGTTGCATTAGAAACTTTGCAAGCCTCATACAGCCGGTTCATAGGAATTCCATCCGAAGCTCACATGCCAAACCTTTCTTATGTATATTATATTGATTTGAGCTCGTGCAACCTAGGGCCTCTCTTCCCTAAATGGATTCAAAGTTTGAAAAATCTTACCAGGCTTAATATTGCAAATAATAGAATTTCGGACACAATACCTTCGGAGTTTTGGAACATTTGGCATTCTCAATTAACATACTTGAATCTCTCAGCCAACAACATAAGCGGGGAAGTACAGGATTTAGTATCCAATTTTTCCCCTAATGATTACTCAATAATAGATTTGAGTTTTAACAACCTTTATGGTCATATAGCAAAGGTTCCATCTATTTTAACATCTTTAGATCTTTCAAGAAACAAATTCCATGGAGGACTATCCTTTTTATGCCAAATTTCTAAAGAAGTTTTAAGATATCTAGATCTTTCGCATAACTCATTCACCGGAAAACTTCCGGATTGTTTGTGGCATTTCAAAGAACTTAGAGTTCTTAATCTAGGATCTAACAATATGTCTGGAAGGCTCACTGCCTCGGCCTCTGTTGATTCTTTGATTAGACTTGAGGTGTTGTCTTTATACAACAACAACTTCTATGGAGAATTGCCTTTGTCATTAAAAAAGTTGCACCATGCTAACATTTTTAGACTTAGGGCCAACAAGTTTACTGGTAACGTTCCTCTTTGGATAGGGGAAAGCTTATCAAGGCTGTATGTTCTTAGCCTAGCATCAAACAGACTCCTTGGACATATCTCTTTGCAATTATGTCACCTTGCAAATCTTCAAATCCTAGACTTGTCAATGAACAATCTTAACGGAACCATTCCCTCATGCTTGAATAATCTTATTACCATGGTTCAAGAAGAAGCCTTATATAAACAAAATATACACGGAGTTACGATTACAAACGCTCTTCCTCTTGGTCAAATTAACTCCCACCAACTGTATTCTTCCATATTTAAACCTATCCCTATACTCATTTACGTTGATAATGCAATGATCCGTTGGCAAGGATTTATACGTGAATTCAGCACAAATATAGGCTTTTTAAAAATAATCGATATATCACAAAACAATCTAACGACAAATCCCTTACGAAATAACCGATCTCCATGAATTGGTTGCCCTGAATTTGTCAAACAATGCTCTAGATGGGAAGATTCCATGGAAAATTGTTGAGATGAGAAACCTTCTAGCTTTGGATTTATCAAGAAACAATCTTTCAAGAGAAATACCACCAAGCATGGCGCAGATGAATTTATTAGGTTATCTTGACGTGTCATATAATAACTTGTTATGGAGAATTCCATCTAGCACACAACTCCAATCCTTTGAACCTTCAAAATACAAAGGAAATGCAGAACTGTGTGGACCTCCCTTGACCAGATGTTGTCCTACAGATGGATGTTCAGAAGTACCACCCGTGGTAGGTGAAAATGGGGATGATGAAAAAGAGAGAGAAGAACTCTGGAGATGGTTTTATATAGGTGGTGCTACTGGTTTCCCTATTGGATTTTGGATAGTGTGTGGCACTATACTTCTCAACCGTCGTGCAAGATATGCTTATTTTCACTTTCTGGAAAGCTTGCAAGACATGGTTTATGTAAAGGTGGCGGTGTTCATTGCAAAATTGAAAAGGTTTGCTTGTAAATAGTTGTTTGTTGTCTCTAGTATTAAGTTGTTTCGTAACTATTTGTTGTTGTTAGTATTTAAGGATGCAAGTATATTACTTACTAGCTATGAAAGATGTAATGCTTGTCTTGTATTTGGATTGGGTTTTATGAATAAAGTTGCCACCAACACCATGGGTGGCCATTTCCGTGGCTTGTGTCAAATAAAATGACAATTAATTTATAAATGGCAAGTGACGATCCTAACCCATCAACATTATTATGGTGGCATAATTAATGTCTATATACATGTAACAAATGGCAATTAAAATTGAAGTGTATTTCCTCAGGGCTCATATTCTTCATCGTCTCAGCTTGTAACCATCCCGATATATGCTTTTTAAAAGTGAGTGTTAAACAAACTGCAAAAGGATAAATGAGTCGCATATATAAACTTGGGCTTTTTGGCTTATATTTTTTGGGCTTAGTAAGAGGACTGACAATTGGAAAATTGAAGCATAAGTTCTTATTTTGAACAAGTTTTCGGAGAAATTGCTCGATTTTCGATCGAAAAATAATCAACTCGATTTTGGCTCGTTTCGTTTTTCGCTCGGTTCAAATTTCAACCGTTCGGTTCGGTTCGGTTGTAAACGAGCCAAGCAACAAGCAAGCCTTCGCTCGGTTCGGCTTGGCTCTTGAACAACACTAGTTTTCCCCTAGACTTAGATACCAAGAAATTAACAATATTATGCATTTTTACAGCTAGTGATATTTAGGGCATTTACATATTTCCCCTTCCTAAACTTTGAAATTACATATTTTCCCAAACAATGCTTAAAGAGCATTGTACATTTAGCATTAAAAACTTGTACTTTGGACCTTTGGGGAAATATGTAATTTCAAAGGTTAGGAAGAGGAAATATGTAAAAATCCCAAAAATTTAATTGTGTATAGAGGCGGCAAGTTCACCGATTCGTCTAAAATTTAGTCGGTTTCGGATCTGGAGATTTATCTCCAACCGGTCAAAAGTTTATAACGTTAAAAGTTATTAAAATGGGATGGGTCAAGCGGGTTGATCGGGTTGATGAAAGTCGCAAGCAATTTTAAATGCTCAAGATGTCACAAAATCACTCTATATTTATGAAATAATTCGTTGGTTTTCATTAAAAAAAGTCATTTGGGTTTGAAATTTCTTAGCATTATAGTTATTATAACGTTATTTAAGAAATTAGTTAATTATTTATCACATTTGGAGAAAGACGGGCTTAGTCTGACCCAAACCCATGGGGCTTATATATAAAAATAACCATTTGACCCGTTAACTGCTTATACCTTTATTAATCACCTGAAACCAGTATGACCCGTTAGGGCGTTACCCAACCTCCCCTTAATTTAACCTAACTATACTAATAAAAGAAAATAATAAAGATGACGTGACGGTCTTATATTCTCCTATTTTTCTAATCTCTCTTCTCATTTTAATTCATCCTTGCTATCCATGACAGAATGTGTCAAAACCATTTTGATACATGAATTATAATTTTTTTCTAGTTTTCTAATCACTCATTTCTTTCATCCTAGATATTTATGGATCATGGATTAACACAATTTTAACAAAATTTGTATATAAACAAATTTTCTCAAATTTGTTAAATTTGAGACCGTAGACTACTTATTATTTATACTATAATTTTGTTCATTTATTTCAACTAATAGACCTTATTATTTTTTTTATTATTTAATAAATCCCGTATAATACACGTGTTCAAATACTAATTTATTATAATTAATAATAAGTGGGTTTTTTTGTTGGTGGAAATCCCTAAGGATAGAAAAGCTTTAAATTAAGAACCCGATTGCAATATTTGCTTCAACAAAGCCACTTTGAAAAAGTCGACTTTTAAGGTATTGGCCAAAGGCAAACCCCATATATTCGTTTTTGCCACTTGCATGGCCCCACCGTCAAGGGTGTTGTACACACTACATATGCTATAATATTATATAGACCGATAATTATATTATGTAATATCTTATTATTATTTTATTGAATTAATATATAGTTTTTTTATTGAACGGGCAACGATCCTTCAAATTGGTCATTGGCTATATCAGGATACACTCATATTTGATCCAGAGAACACCCTCACCTGAGGCCAACATATATGAACACTCGTATGAAGGCACGACAATATGGAGATATAAAACTTGTTCAGTTTAACGATCTAACTAGTGAACGTCACTTACTCACCTAGTCTCCCATCATTACCCGTTGTCACTGAAAATAAATAATGGAAGCAGGAATCAAATATGGGTCCCATAAAACACAAAGTCTCTTTTTTATACTCCACCACTAGCTCAGTGACATTAATATATTGTTTTAGTTGGGCATATTAGTTTGTTTTTTTAATTTATATCACACCGGCCATATATCACATGACAAAATTCATCTAATAAGTAAGGTTTTTGCATGACTTGCGAGTCAAATGTGGAAATTGGGACAATCCTTTGCCCCATTTACTCGTCATAAGTGTCCATTTAGTCAAATTTTAAAAGAATTTTGTATCGAGATGGGTCGGGTGGTGTTCCCACTGGTAGCTAGCGTACGGTCTTGAAACCGCACCGAGCACACTTGGTCCACACTAACACTGCATTCTCGGGTTTAAAATATAAGGAAAAGAAAGAATAAGATTGGATAGGGGAAGAAAGAAAAAGAGATTATATATTTAAAAGATATTCTCGAGTTAAAATAAAATGATAGAAAACAAGTGTTAATTACATTCTTGAGTTAGATGGGAAGGAAAAGATAGGAAAAAAATGTAACTTTACAGTCATGTCCTCATTATTAAGTTATATAGGAAGGAAAAATAGGCTAAATTAGTAATATAGTACATGACTATAGACTTTCCTTCTGAATCATACCATATTTGACTGGAAAGCTTTGTAGGAAAAAAACTTTAACTTTTCTTTTCATTCTCTTTTTTTTCTTTTAATGAAAAACTCAAGAATGAAAAAAGAAAAATTTTCTTATCTTTTCTTTTTCAAACCCTTAAATAAAAAACTCAAGAATGCAATGCAAGGTTTTTAGTTCGCAGATTTTATTTAAGGAATTGGAATTGTCAAAGGAATTATTGGATTTGAATTTTAGTTTCCTTAAAAGGTATTTTAAACTTTAAGATACGAAAATTTGATAAAAGAAATTTGAATTTGTAATGATTTATGGTGACAAAATAATTATAGAGAATTGAAATCTACAACTACCACAATCACCAAGCAGTCACATCACCGTGACGTACCGCTTCACACCCCTGCCCCTGCCACAACCATAGCCACCTCCACATCGCCACCTAACCACTATCACCATCAAAGGTGGCATTGGGGATGTCGGGTTGGGCTGGCCGGAAGGGGGGGGGGTTGTGAAGGCACGCGATAACTAATTATTATTTTATGTATTCGCTTAAATTTACAGTTTTTGTAAGTCAAATTCTTAATTTTGGCTCACAATTTTCACTCAGGAAGTTATATAATTATTGTGTAAAAAGGTCATTCTAAGGGGAGTGGGGGTGGTCCGTTATAGCCCCCCATCACGCGTGATGGTCACTGGAACACCGCCGCCGGTCCTCCCATCACGCGTGATGGTCACTGGAACACCGCCGCCGGTCCTCCTATCACGCGTGATGGGGGGCCGGCCGTGATAGCCATCACGCAACTCAATCTCAATTGACCGTTGGAATTGTTACCGTTGAAGGCAATTAAAAAAAAAAACTTAATTAACCTATATAAATATAATCAAATTCATCTTCAAATCCAACTCAAATTTAACTCAAATCCTCTACTGCAAACAACATTCTAGCATCACACAAATGGGGGGTTCAAAGAAACGTGGCTCGGGTTCAAAGAAAACCCAATCCCGACCAAAGGTTCGACAAAATCTTAGGAAAGGAAACAATGGCCGAGGACTTTAACGAATACAAGTCGGCTAAGTTGGCGGAAATGGTCGAGACGAAGGAGCGAAAGCAACTAGCTCTTGCTTCAAAATTAAAACGTGACGAGGCGTATATCAACCATTTGAATGAAAACCAATAAAACGCTGATTTAACATTCATCGTACAACCGCACGAACATCTTAACGAACCTTTTAGATCGATCCTACTTCAACGCAAACGCGAGCTATGCGAGAAGTGGGGTTGGGAAGCGCCGTAAGTTTTTTTTGTCGGTTTTTTTAATTTATTTATCTTTGTAATATTTATTTAATCTTGTTTTATTTTTTATTTAATTTAACCTTGTTTTAGTATTTATTGTAAAAAAAATAAAATTTCATCACACCACCACCCCCACCAAAATTCCATCACTAGTGATGGAAAGTGGTGGGGTGGGGTGACACACCATGATTGGTGAAAGCAAGTGATGGTTTATAAACCACCCCCACCCTCTAATAGAATTTTTAGAATATGATGGATGTCATAATTATCACATAATAACTAATGATTATCTGAGAGTAAATTAGTTTCTTTAGGCCGCGTGATAACTTTAGAAGGTGCCATTTGCCAAGGTGGAAAAGTATAAATTTTGAAGACTCAAAAGTCAAGAGTCTTTGAAGGTGTAAGTTGGGACCAAGAATTTATACTCATATTTAATGAAATTTAATGTTTTCAATGGCGTTACAAAACGAGGTTAGGTAGACGATTCAACCAAACACATTAAGGACAAAATTGAAATTATAATTTCAACAAAATTCTATGAACCAACATATTAAAAAACGGATTATGAAACTAGTCTGGATTTCAAGCTAAACCACGATTTGATATCGGTTTGAGATTTGAGAACTCCTCCGTTAAAATCAATTTGGAACAGATTTATACTTAACCGAACCAGTTACAATCGGTTTCAAATCAAACCCATCATTTTCACTTAAAATATTGGTTTCAACCAGAAGCGGCTTGGCAAAACGAACTGATTCTGGCCCAGAGACCAATTTGTGCACCTCGAACTGATTTCTTAGCTAAAATATATTTTACATATTTAGTTATTACTCAAGAGATCATAATTATTAGACCACTTTCTTCTTATTTTTTTTTCTCACGGCAATGTTTATGTTCCACTTATTGTGTTAATGTATGAATTCAAATATATTTTTTGGAATAATATGTGTGTCATATTGGCTGTCTATATCACATAATAACCAATTATATGTATCAATTCTTGTCTATATTTTGGTCAATAATGCCACAGGGTAGAAAAAAATATAATAAGGAAAAGTTGCCTAGACTCAAGCCATTGGACGTGTAATATGGGTCACAATATATCCTTTTAAGATTTAAATACAATTTACACGTCAAACTATAACAAATGTGAGGCTTGTCTCTCCGAACTCTGTTTATATAAATCTGTGCATATGTGTTGATGTTATAGATAAAAGAAAAGCAAATCACACATTCATACAACACAATGACAAATAAGATTTGCCAAAAGTTTCTGCATCTTAATTTGTTTATTTTCTCACTTCTCTTTCTATGGATAGAAGCTACAAATTCCACTTCCGTTGGCCACCGGCATGTACCAGCAGCTGCTCATTATAAGTGTATCGATAAGGAGAGAGATGCCCTTCTTGATTTCAATGCTCACATTGATCAAGACCCTGATTGCCGGCTCAGTACATGGACAACTGAAAAGGAAGAAGACTATAAGTGTTGTAACTGGAGTGGAGTTACATGCAACAACCAAACGGGTCATGTCACACAACTTGATCTTTATTACTATAGTCTTGGAGGTAAGATTAGCTCTGCTTCGCTTAACTTTAGTCACTCGAGTTACCTTGATCTTTCCTTTAATTATTTTAATGGAACCATGCCCATGTTTATTGGCTCTATGAGTCAATTCTTTCAGTGGTACCATGCCCTCGTCCATTGGTTCCTTGGCCAGATTAACAGAACTTCGCCTTTCCAATAACTCTTTTAACGGAACCATTCCTGCGTCCATTGGTTTTTTGACCAAATTAACACATCTAGACCTTTCTTACAACTATCATTTAAACGGAACATGCATTCCCCCCGAACTTGGAAACCTAACAAACTTGCAAGAACTTTCACTGAGAGGACTCACAAGTTGTACAGTTGAAAACTTATATTGGTTGTCCCATATGTCTAAATTGAACTACCTCACTATGGATGGTACTTCTTTGGCCAAAGCAAATAAGTGGGTAGACATGATTATAAATCTTCAAAAACTATCAATTTTAAGTTTATCAGGATGTAACCTCTCACAGGTTATGCGTCCATATTCTTCTCCATTGCTTAACTCTTCTTCATCATCTATTGATACCCTTTATCTAGGCGATAACAATCTCAACTCATCCATGTACCCTTGGTTGTTGCCATTAACTAGCAATAAGCTTGGTATGCTTGATCTCTCTAAAAACATGTTAGATTGCAAATCCTTTGGTAATCTATGTAGTTTGACATCTTTAAATTTTGCTCACAACTCTGTCGCTGTAAAATTACCTGATTTCCTCAACAACTGGTCTGGATGCACATCAGTTGCATTAAAAGATTTGTATGCTCCATTCAGCCGGTTCACAAGGTCATTATCTGATGAGATTCAAATGTTTTCATCTTTGGAATATCTGGTCCTTGATCATATGAGTTAAATGGATCAATAAGTAAAAAGATGTGGGAACTACCCAAACTTCAAAGTCTTGACATTTCCTCTAACTATCTTAAAGATGGCATCTCAGAAAACATTGGGAAATCATGTTGGCTTTTGTGATGAATAAAGATCAAGAAAGGCAGCAAAGGGTTTCTTTCTTATTATTGAATGAAAAATAGAGCGTACAAACTTGAGATCTAAAGGATCTCTTAAATAACCAGAGATAACAACCTAGCAACTAACCTCCTGAAGACTAGGTAAGTTACAACGTTAAAAACAAAGGAATTATTCAAACAAACTTAAATAACAAAATTAAATAATAAACATGCATGTGCATGAGAAACCCACGTGCTACATGAGGAGTTTAGAATCATCCTTCAACACCCGCTCTTGATTCAAACTCCATGACACCGAGCATATGCCTGAAGTAGACAAATTTTTCTCTAGCAAGGGCCTTAGTTAACATGTCAGCTAGCTGCTCATGTGTGTTGCAGTGATCAAGTACCACCAGTTCTTGTGCAACCATTTCTCCAACAAAATGATGTTTAAGCTCAATATGCTTGGATCTACTGTGCATAACTGGATTTTTGCTGAGATTAATTGCCGACATATTATCACAGTAGATGGTAGTAGCACTCAACTGACCAAGTCCCAGATCTTCAAGCACCCTCCTCAGCCATACTGCTTGACAGGTAGTTGCTGTGGCTGAGATATATTCTGCTTCGGTACTTGATAAAGCCACCGTCGACTGCTTCTTTGAGCACCAACTGACAACTCCACTTCCAAGAGAGAAAGCATAGGCTGAGACGCCTTTTCTTTCATCTACACAGCTGGCCCAATCACTGTCAGAGCAATTAACTTAATATTGGCCCGTTTATCATACCATATTCCATAGTGTTTTGTTCCTGCAACATACTTTAGAATTCTTTTGGCTGCACATAAATGCTTCTTTGAGGGAGTCTGCATAAACCTTGAGACAACACTAACTGCATAAGTTAAGTCTGGACGAGTATGAGTCAAGTATATTAGCCCACAACTAGACTTCTATACATTAACTCATTTGCTTTATCAACAGCATCATCTATCATCAATTTTTCACTTGAACTCATGGGAGTATCTTCTACATTGCACTCCTTCATTCCAAACTTCTCAAGCAGACTTTTAGCATATTTTTCTTGAGATATGAATATTCCATGATCAGATTGCCTTACTTCCAGCCCCAAGAAGTATTTGAGAAGACCTAGATCAGTCATTTCAAACACCTCCATCATTCCTTGTTTGAATTCTGCAATAAGCTCAAGACAGTGACCAGTGCAAATAATATCATCCACATATAAACATACATATATGAATTTATTATTGCCACAGTCCTTGATATACAAGGTTGGTTCATTTTAACTTCTTTTGTATCCTTTCTCCAGGAAGTACCCATCAATTTTTGAATACCAGGCTCGCGGAGCTTGCTTTAGGCCATAAAGAGCTTTTCTTAACCTGTACACCTTGCCTTCTTGCCCTTTTACTTCATACCCTTCAGGTTGTTGCACATATATTTCTTCAATCAAGTCCCCATTTAGGAAGGCGGACTTGACATCAAGTTGATGGATAGGCCACCCTAGCTGAGCAGCCACAGATAACACCACTCTAATTGTTTCAAATCTTGCCACTGGAGCAAATGTCTCTTGATAATCAATACCTTGCTTTTAGGAATACCCTTTGGCAACTAGTCTTGCCTTGTGCCTTAGAATTTCTCCATTGGCACCCAACTTTGTTTTATACAGCCACTTTAATCCCACCACATTCTTTCCAAATGGCAGATTGACCAGCTCCCATGTTTTATTCTTTTCAATAGCCTTTAACTCATTAGCCATAGCATCTTGCCATTCCTTTTTTTTTTTCACAGCCTCATCAAAGTGAGTGGGATCAGTCACATTTAAAGCAAATTGGCATGAGTTAAAATCTTTTCCCACCTTGATCTTCTTTGCCTGATCATATACTTGTGTTAAGTCTTTGGTTTTAGGTAAGGGGGCAGTTGGAGTAAATGAGTTATCAAGTTGTGAGGATGAAACATCATGGTGAGTTGTTGTGGATGATGAGTCAGGTTGGCAGGTTATTGGAGAGAATGTGTGAGTTGGTTCGGCTGAGGTTTGGTTGTGAGGTGTATTATAAGGGCTAGTAGGTGTTGTGTTAAAGTTTTGACAAGTGTTATGTGATGAACTGGAAGTTTGTAGGCTGGTGTTTTGAGAAGTTTGTAGGCTGGTGTTTTGAGAAGTGTTTTGTGATAAGTCGGTGGTTTGTGTGTTAGAGGTTGGTTCATTGGGAAAGGGATCAATATAGTTTATATCATAGGCAGTGGTGTCATCATGGCTTTTAACATTCCATTCCCACTTTGAGTTCTCATGAAACACAACATCTCTCCTGATTAGGAACTTTTTGGTTGTATGATTGTACAACCGATATCCACTGGATTGTTGAGAATATCCAATGAATATACACCTCTCAGACTTGTTGTCAAGCTTTCTTCTCTGTTGTGATGGAAGTAAACCATAAGCACAACATCCAAACACCCCGAGATAGCGGACCGAAGGCTTGCTATTGTTCCAACCTTGCATTGGGGAGTTTTGTTTTGAAGAGCTTTGGTTGGAGCCAAGTTGATTAAGTAAACTGCAGTTGCAACACTTTCAGCCCAAAAGTAATTTGGCAATGACTTGTGCTTCAACATACTTCTTGCCAGACCCATGATGGTTCTATTCTTTCTTTCACACACGCCATTGTACTCAGGTGTATGGAGGTGTAAGTTCCTTTCTAATGCCATTTTCATCACAATAAGCATTGAATTCATTTGAAAGGTATTCTCCACCTCTATCCAACCTTAACACCTTAATAGAGTAGTCATTTTGGTTCTCCACAAGAACTTTGAATAATTTGAACTTATTGAAAACTTCAGATTTGTTAGCCACAAAATAGACCCAACACATTCATGTAAGGTCATCAATAAATAATACGTAATAATGACTTCCACCAAGACTTGGCACTTGCATGGGTTCACACACATCAGTATGGACAAGTTCAAGTTTCTTTGTGGCTTTCCATGATTTAAAAGCAAAAGTATTACGGGTTTGTTTGCCAACAACACACCCATCACATGATTCAATGGGTTTGATACTCAGCAGTCCAAGTACCATACCCTTGTCATGTAGTTGCTTTAAACCAAATGTATTATAGTGACCATACCTTGAGTGCCAAAGTAACGTGGTTGGATCAGCTTCAATTGTTTCTTTATGGGCAGCAACGTGTGTATCTCCGGCTTTGGAAGCATCAACCAGGAACATGTTGTTATTCGACACCATCACAGTAATGAGAATGATTCTTGTTTGTTTGTTCTTGATAGTGCACTTGTCATCATCAAATAAAAGGGAATAGCCTTTTCTCATTAGTTGCCCAACACTAAGTAAGTTATACTCAGGTTGAGGGGCATAATATACATCATCCAATAGCCTATGGTTGCCATTTGATGTGTCAATTTTTACAGTACCTTTCCCTTTTACTTGTATTTGTTTTTTATCCCCAAGATGCACACTTAAATTAAATGACTCATCTAAGTGTGCAAAGCTTTCTTTTAGGCTCTTCATATGGTTTGAGCACCCTGAGTCTAGAAACCAAAAACATGATTTGTTACCTTGTGATGCAGATTGAGTCATCAAGGAAAACTAAAGATTAGGTACATATGCCATAAACAGCCTTTGATCATCCGAGGGGCTTTCCTTCTTCTCTTCCTTACTTTCAGCAGCCACATTAACTTGTTGATCTTCATTGTACCAACAATCCTTTGTGTAATGTCCATATTTCTTGCATATGGTATATTGAGGTACTCGGCTTCTATCAAAGCTTTTGCCTCCTCTTCCACGGTTCATGCAGCGACCCCTACCTTTATTGGGGCTATGACCTGGTAGTGGTCTATCATTCATCACTTGGAGAGCCTGCTCTTCATTCTTTTCACTCTTCACAAAGATTCTGCTATTGATTCTTTCTTCATGGGACTACAAGGATCCCTAGGTTTCTTTGCAGAAGTTGCTGCAGCAATTCTAGAGAATAGATTTTCATGAACATCCTGTTGAATGATGGCCATCACATAAGCATCTTTCTTTCTTGCAATCGTATCTTTGTCATCAATACCGGATTCTACCAATTCCCATAGGTCCCTTGATCTGAGAATAGTCTTCAACCGGATACTCCAGAACTCATAACCCTCACCCTTAAACACAGGGATTGGAGTCTGAGCAGCAAGGAGAACACTGGTGTGATCGGCCATGAGGGAGGAGGTTAGCAATCTAGGGTTTCGTATTAAGGTTTTTCGATTTCGAGAGCACTGGTGCTCTGATACCACAAATTTGTTGGCTTTTGTGATGAATAAAGATCAAGAAAGGCAGCAAAGGGTTTCTTTCTTATTATTGAATGAAAAATAGAGCGTACAAACTTGAGATCTAAAGGATCTCTTAAATAACTAGAGATAACAACCTAGCAACTAACCTCCTGAAGACTGGGTAAGTTACAACGTTAAAAACAAAGGAATTATTCAAACAAACTTAAATAACAAAATTAAATAATAAACATGCATGTGCATGAGAAACCCACGTGCTACATGAGGAGTTTAGAATCATCCTTCAACAAATCAAAGCTTCGTGATATTAATCTTTCAAACAGCTCACTCAAAGGAGTTATTAACACAGCTCACATGTTAGACATTTCTTATGAAATTTATTGATTTGAGCTCCTACAGCCTAGGGCCTCGCTTTCCTAAATGGATTCAAAATATTAAAAATCTTACCCACATTAATATTGCAAGTAATAGAATTCTTGACACTGTTCTTGTGGAGTTTTGGAACAACTGGCCTTTTCAATTTTGAATCTCTCAGCCGACAACATCAGTGGATAGGTACCAGATTTGCTATCCAACCTTGATCCTAATGATGTTTCAGTAATAGATTTGAGTTCTAACAAATTTTATGGCCATAGAACAAAGGTTCCATCTGGCTTAGAGTTTCTAGATATTTCCAGAAAAAAATTCCATGGAGGATTGTCCTTTTTATGTCAAATTGCCGTTGGGTCTTTAGGATATCTAGACCTATAGCGTAATTCATTTACAGGAAAACTTCCAGACTGTCTGTGGCATTTCATAGGACTTGAAGTTCTTAATCTTGGGTATAGCAGTCTATCTGGAAGGCTTCCTATCTCTATTGAACATTTGACTGAGCTTCAGGTGTTATCTTCATACAACAACAACCTCTCTGGTGAATTGCCTTTGTCATTAAAAAATTGCACGCAATTAACATTTTTAGATTTAGGGGCCAATAAGTTTACCGGTAACGTTCCTCTTTGGATAGGGGAAAGCTTACCAGAGTTGTATGTTCTTAGCCTATCATCAAACAAACTCCTTGGACACATCCTTTTACAATTATGTCAACTTGAAAATCTTCAAATCCTAGATTTGTAAATTAACAATCTTCATGGAACCATACCCTCATGCATTAATAATCTTACTACAATGGTTCAAGGAAGATTCTTTAACCGAAAAAATGTACATAGAGTTTTATATTCACAGTACAATCAAGAGGGTTTCGCGCTAGAACTAGTTGATCTCCATGGATTGGTTGCACTGAATGTGTCAAATAATGATCTAGCTAGATGGGAATATTCCATGGAAAATTGGTGATATGAGTAACCTTATAGCTTTGGATTTATCAAGAAACAATCTTTCAGGAGAAATGCCTTCAAGTATGTCCAAAATGATCTCATTAGGTTATCTTGACGTTTCATATAATAACTTGTCAGGGAGAATTCCATCTAGCACTCAACTCTAGTCCTTTGAACCTTCAAGATACACAGGAAATACAGAACTATGTGGACTTCCATTGTACAAATATTGTCCGGGAGATAAAGGTTCAGAAGTACCACCCATGGTAGCTGAAAGTGAGGATGACGAGAAAGAAATAGATGATCTTTCGAAATGGTTTTATATAGGTGGTGCCACTGGTTTCCCCATCGGATTTTGGATATTGTGTGGCACTTTACTTCTCAACCATCATGCGAGATATGCTTTTTTTCACTCTTGAAAGCTTGCAAGACATGGTATATGTCGAGGTGATTGTGTTCATTGCTAAATTGAAAAGGTTTACTTTTAAATAGTTGTATGTTATGCCCAGTATTTAAGTTGTTTTGAACTTCTTAATCGTGCTAGTATTTAATGATACCAGTGCAATAGTGATGAAAGATGTAATGCTTGTATTGTATTTAGATTGTGTAGAATAATCAAAGGTACAAAAAGATTTATGAATTCATGATATACTTGATTTTCATTTGAGAACAAGAAATTTTATGATGTTTTGAATATTACAAAACCATTCATTTAACTGCATAGGTTTCAGTATCGGTTCACCTTCCCGAAACCTCCTTTTTTTGTATGCCTCTAATATTAGAGATCGCACGTGACATGAAAATATTCTGTTTTTATATTACACAATTTATAAACTGATTATGTTGGGGTTAGACATGTTTAACTGGTTAATTAAAAATGTCAACATGTCATCTCGTTAATTAGCAGGTCGACCGACCTATCCATTTGTTTGACTCGTTTACCTCATTTATTGTGTGTATTTATGATTTAGTTGTGTTATGTTGAACACATTTACCACTTGATTACAACTCGTTTACTACATATCAACCCACTTACAATATGTAAACCCTTTGTATCGTTTAGACAAAAATCAGTTAAAACTAGGGGTGGCAATCTTGACCCAAACCATTTCAAATGAGTTAATTTGGGTTGTTTTAAAAATTAAATGGGTTGGTTTGAGTCAGATATTTTAATTATATGGGTTAAAATGAGTCATTTGAAATTTCATCTTTTTATTTTTAGGTCAAAATGAGATATTCAAAAAATGGGTCTATGTGGGTTAGTGTCCTAAGGAAATGCGGCAGGTTTCAGATCGGAACGGGTTTCCGCACGATATAGGTTTCGGCACTTAACAGGTTTGAGATTGGAATGGGTTCGGTTCGGTTCGGGTTTCAAGCCAACACGAGTTTTCACAAAGGACGGGTTGGATTTTAGTTTCTTTTGGTCTATTCCGGACTCGTTTTTAGTTTTTTGTTTCGCTTTTGTTCGTTTTTTAGTTTCGTTTTTGTTCGGTTTCAATTTTTTTGGTTTCGTTTTGATCAACTTTTTATTTCGATTGATTTGGTTCGGTTTTGGCTTTTTGTTTAATTTCCGTCGATTTTTCGGTTTTGGTTTGATTTCTCGGTGGTCTTTTTGTGTTTTATGAAACTAGGACAACGGATGAAACATTTTAGTTTTTTATATATTTTTTGTTTTTGATTTATAATTTGAGTTATGATTTTTTTTATTATTATTTTTGAATATTTTTTTGAGAGGTTTTTGATCTTAATAGAAAACCCTTTAGAAAAAAATTCAAAAAAATAAAAATAAAAAAATCATAACACAAAATATAAATAAAAAACAAAAAATTTAAAAATACTAAAATGTTTCCGCCGCTATTCTTGTTAAAAAAAACCTTGAAACCCGTTCTGAGTCGTTCCAACCCTAACCTATTCTGATTCAAACCAAAACAACTCTTTTTTTAGTTGACCCATTCTGACACAACCCGTTTCCACCCAAACCCATTCGAACCATGACCCGTTCGACCCAACCCAACCTATTTGCAACCTCTAGTTAAAACTTAAAAGGTTACTCTGCGGAATACAAGATTATAAAGTGTATCCAGGTTATGGTTGGTTTGACATTGATCCTAAAACTGAAACGTAACACGACTGGCACTCCTAGTAATTACTACACAAATCCTTCACGTACATTTTTTGACGAATGATTTATGAACATAAATAAAACATGAATGCACATATATAAATATATACGGTTATACACAATACATACATATACATATGATTATAAACACAAATGATAAAAAGTAGGTAGATCATGTATTTAACTAAGGTAGATAGGACATGCATTTCATTGATCTCAAGATAATCCCACGTTTCCTGGGCTTCCCATCATACATAGCAAAGATCAACAACCATCATACTATAACTCGGCATTAAAAATATGTTGTTTGTGTTTTCATCGGTTCGGGTTGTTTAACAGAAAACACTATAATTATATACATTTTCTAATTTTAAAAAATTAAACTAGTGAACAAAAATGCATTTAGAAGCTAGTGCTGTGATTCTTGGACTCATAACAACAATTATTTATGTGTTTTCAAATATTAAAGGATTGGAAGCAATATCTAGTGTTGGGTTACCTCCCAACTGGGCTTTAGCTACTATAAACCGGTCTAGTTTCCCTAGTGAATTTACTTTCGGTTGTGCGTCTTCTTCATTTCAGGTAATTTAGTTATAATTAACTTTATATTTATTAAAAATTTGCGATATTTATAATGTGCTTGTTAGTTATATATGTTGATTATATTTAAAGAATGAGGGTGGAGCAAATGATGATGGTAGAGCTCCAAGTATATGGGATACTTGTGCTCGAAGACATCCTGGTAAGTTGTTTACATTTAACATGTAATTATTGCTCGAATATATATGTATTTAACGTGCGTGTTTGTGTTAACGATTCCAATCTTAGACAAGATTGCTGATCACAGTAACGCAATTACGGCCACTGACAGTTACCACCGATACAAGGTTTTTTTTTTTTTTCCTATGCGCATTTTATCGGTGTTTTGAAAATCAAATGTTAAATGTATTGTCTGGTTCAAGCAAAATCTGGTGGTTAAACCAAACCATGACACAGACGGTTTTTGGTGTAACCACTCTAGACAGGCCGGTTTGGTTTTTAAAACATTAAATTTTGTAAATGAAATTTGTTACCTTTTTTTAAATGCAATTTTTGTATTTAAAGGAGGATGTGAAGATGTTAAGGCAAATGAGCATGGATGCATACAGTTTCTCAATCTCATGGTCTCGAGTTATACCACGTAAGTAAATCGATATCAGAGTCGGCTCAACGTTTTTTTGGCCTAAAGCATATTCTAAAACGGAAACTTTTTGTAAAACAAATTACATTTTTCTCCGGGTCCTAAAACGTAAGAATATGACACATTTTGTATATATATCAATTAGAACTTGATTGTGTCAATTTTAAAATGTAATATTCATACTGTTGCAGTTGGGAGAATAAGCAGTGGTGTTAATGAGCATGGAATCTCATATTACAATAATCTCATAAACGAATTACGCTCAAATGGTTCTAATTTCTAACTTATAAAAATTAAATTCATATTATATCACACTTACATAATTGAATATTTTGTTTTTTGTGATATATAGATATTGAACCCTTTGTTACTCTATTTCACTGGGATCTTCCTCAAACTCTAGAAGAAGAGTATGGAGGCTTCTTGAGTTCCCGTATTGTGTAAGTAATTGACCATAAAGAAACAAATTATTAATTTGTGACATGAAATTAAACCTTAAAATCATGCTTTTTAATTTTAATATAAAAAGGTTTTAGCTAAAGAAACACCACGGACACAGTATTCACAAACCATTGACATTTTACAGTCCATATATAT
Organism: Bidens hawaiensis; assembly: GCF_021521415.1. Classification (NCBI taxonomy): domain Eukaryota; kingdom Viridiplantae; phylum Streptophyta; class Magnoliopsida; order Asterales; family Asteraceae; genus Bidens; species Bidens hawaiensis. The sequence goes on along the minus strand of NW_027492246.1, from coordinate 190,304 downwards.
GATCTTGTGGACTGTATAACATGCAAAAATGGTCATCTAGGTCGTATGACAGGCTAAAAAATGATCATGCGGGTCATATGAGGGGCTTTATGGCATGGTGTTCACCTAATCATACGGGTCATAAGATGTGTTTGACTAACACAGAAATGAATGATGTGACCACTAGCAAAGTCATACGGTCTGGATGACCATTTTCCACTTTGTTATATGACTTGTATAATGTGACAGAGAGACACTGATGTATAGACTTGGGGTGGCGTCTCTTTATCATTATCTAATATAAAACTAATTAACTACATGCATGCAGCAATGATTTTCGCGATTTTGCTGAGCTATGTTTTAGAAGATTTGGTGATCGGGTCAAGTACTGGATCACTCTAAACGAACCATGGAGCTACAGTGTAGGAGGTTACGAAAAAGGCTATTACGCCCCTGGACGATGTTCTCACTTTGTCGGTAACTGCTCCGCTGGCGATTCAGGAATCGAGCCGTATATCGTTACCCATAATCTGCTTCTAGCCCACGCTGCGGCGGTTAAGTTGTACCATGATATATATAAGGTTACAACCTTTGTCTAATCTTTTATGTCTACTATGTATGATGTGTCCTTCTACTTGACACGTTGAAACAATATCAGGGACCTCAAAGGGGCAAAATCGGAATATCACTCGTGACACGATGGATGGTGCCATACTCCGATGAGAAATTACATCGGGACGCTGCACTTCGTGCAATAGATTTTGAGTTTGGTTGGTAAGTACTCGTTACTAGAAAACTGACTTTTAATGACAAAAAAATCACATGTAATATCCGTCCATTACTATAAAACTGACTTTCACTGGCAGGTTTATGAATCCACTTACATTTGGGGAATACCCTGAGGCTATGCGGACCAACGTCTTGAATAGATTACCTCGATTCACGACAGAAGAATCATACACATTGAGGAACTCCCTAGATTTCCGCGGATTAAACTACTACACTGCAAATTATGTGCAACATGTTTCTGAGGCTGTCACTGATAACATGACCCGATCATCGGATGCTCAAGCTAGATTATCAAGTATGTATGTTAGAACGAACTGTATAGTATAAGTCATATTACCATATACGCGTATTCATCATGTATACAACATTTAATGGGCTTTTTTTTTGTTTTAACAGTTGAAAGGAATGGAGTTCCAATTGGTAACAAGGTAGTAATTTCTATTGTTAAACCTTATTTTTTGAAGTAAACAAGATTAAAATGAGTAGCAAACCGACTTTGATTGCAGGGCGGAACAGAGTGGCTTAGATCATACCCGCAAGGGCTGCACGACCTTCTCATCTACATTAAGAACAATTACAACAATCCCACAATTTACATTACACAAAACGGTATGTACTTCGTAATATATTACCATCGTTTTAAGTATTTTTCTTCCAAAATCTCATGTATTTTGTTAGTTTAATACTTCTGGTTCCATTTTTTGCTTATATAAGACTTTATATTTTCTTGAAGGAGTTGACGAGACTAGCAATTCATCGTTATCCCTACGAACGGTTCTCCAAGACGATTTCAGGGTTCAATACTATGTTGGTCATCTCCAAAAGCTTCTACAAGCTATCAAGTAAACTATATTAACCTAAAAACTAACCATGAAATATTTTTATTTAGAAACATAATGACACAAAGTTGTTGGATGAATATAGTGCAGGGGTGAATGTTAAAGGCTACTTTGCATGGTCATTACTGGACAACTTTCAATGGGACCGTGGCTATGCGGTTCGGTTCGGGCTACATTTTGTAGATTACGGGAACGAGCTGAGACGATATCCAAAGTTTTCTTCCACTTGGTTCACCAATTTCCTACGCATTCGAGGCTAGAAACCCGAAATATACTAAATATGTTAAGTTGTATTTCTCTTTGAATAAGAGATGCATATCCTGTTATGGTTTACCAATGAAAGTCTACAATGAATAATGAATTAATCTTTGTTTTTTGCTACATATCATTTATTACAAAAGTTTAATAATCATGTATGTAATGTTACCATCTTAATGTGAAATTTGAAGATAGTTAAATAGATATGCTATACGGAACACCCTTTCCGGTCAACCCTGGTTCAGAAAACGGTTTGAGAAGTTGATACGGCACGAGCCCGGCCCCACTTCGGTTCCTTAAGTTAGGATCATGGTTCCTTGAGTCTATCATAGATTCAAGCTCCTTCAACCGACCACTAAACTTTTCAAATGCGGCCTTTATAGCCGGCTCAGCCGCCCAAGCGGGCTCTATGTTTGTACCAATATACTCCTCATCCGGTGAATGGGTCGATAAAACAGCCAAAATGGACATAACTCGGGTAGCTTGAATTTTAGTAGGGAAGGAATCCAATAACGCATCCTCGGGCTTACTAATAAATGCTTCCCATTCTTCAACGGTTGGATCTTCGTTAGGCATTTTAGTTCTTGCAATAGTAGGTCGGTTTGGGAAGTAACCCGCGAAATCATATTGACCAAAGTTGACCGCTGAATGGTGGCCAGAAGCCACCCACATTATTGTTGTGACAATTTTGATAAGATCCTTTTGTGTTTTGAGTTGTGGCCACCATGGTTCATCTTTTTTGTCTCCATGACCAACGGTTCGGATCTCAGTCCACCATGCTTGAAGTTCGGTGTCGGATGCTATAAGGCTCGGTTGCGGGTAGTAGTGGTTGATGTATGTTGTAGCCCATTGATTAATGGCATCCCAAAGAAGTAGACCATCATTGGCAAATGGGTAGTCTTCAATCGTTAGTTTTAAACCATGTGGTGCACTTTCATCTTCAACTGCCATTCCCCTATTTATTAAGGAAAATATTTATCTTAACTTCACTAATTGTGTAATATACAAAATGAAGGGAAGGGTATTGGCAGAACATTCATTTATGTTCGTTTATTTATTAAACTAACGAACATGAATATTTTTTTGTGTTCGTCTAGTTAAACGACGAACATAAACAATTATCTTTCGTTTTTATATTTTAGTGAACTTACACTTACGTTAGTTCGTTTAAATTCGTTTATGTTCGTGTGTTTAAGTTTATATATGCTTGTTAGTTAAAGTTTGTTTACATTTGTTAATGTGTTCATATAAATTGTCTGGACACAATACAATTTAGTCTAGTTTGAGACCCCGTATATTGTTGTTCACGTTTACTTTTAGTTGGTTTTGGATTGATTATCTTTGCTCATCCATGTTATGTCCGTTCGTCTACATTCGTGTTCGTTTATACTATTAAAGAATGGACACAAACAAGCACGCCCATTTTCTTAAACAACATGGACAAGAAAACCTTGATTGTTTACTTGTTTGTGGTCGATAATTGTTCGGTTAAAGTTAAACAAACGAGCATGCACCATTTGTGTCCGTTCTGTTTTTCTATAGGCCTACGTATTGGTAAAATAGGGCGGATATTTTCATGATTTTCTCATTTTTTACTGTGTAATAAATAAAATCACTAAATCGTAACACTTTCATCATTGTCTCATGCAGGTCACTTAGAGGCTCACGTTACTAAGGTTTAACCACTCATTTTCAAGGTTATGTAATTTTAAAAATATTACCTGTTAATTAGGTCAGCTGGAAGTGCCTCGTGATCAAACCGCCATAGTTTATATGCATCAGAGGAAAGTTGCATAGAATATTTTCTAGGAGAAAAAGATGTCTCGATAGTACCACCAGCGTTAATGAGAGCTAGTCGAGCTAAGGCATTAATTTGCATTGTGTATCTAAGATGAGGACACAATAAGCTTTGTATCGGGTGCATTTTGCTGAGGTGGCGGTTGGTGGCAATTACGTAAGGCTCAGCAACAGCATGGGTTCTTAAAAAATGGCTAACAAGTTGGTGATAACCAGAATCATGAGCAAGAACATGAGCCTTGGCTAGCTTCCAAAGCCACGCACCAGTAGCCTCGCGACTTGGTGTGTACACATGCCTCCACTGTGGTTTCCCGTTGTTTGGTGGGCGAGTTAACTCAATCGCTAGTGGTCTCAGTGTTCCGTTTGATGTTAGAAACATTAAGGTTCTTGAACCATAAAGAGTTGTCCCTTGAATGTCACTTACTTGGTTAACATGAGGTAAGAGGAGATCATGGTAATCCAACAAGAATAGTTTCTTCTTTTTCAATGCCTTTTTACAAAAACAAACAAAAAATCTATAAGTTGTTAGCCGAGTTTATCTATACTGTAATACATAAAAATGATGAAAAGACAAGTTCATATAATTTTAAGAGTTTAAGTAATCACGACTTTTAAAACATATGATACAATCACTTTAAACATATTGTTGACCTTGTAAGCCAATCCCTCCCCCCCCCCCCCCCACCCAACGTCATAACTTTTTCATAGATGAATATTTTTATAAAAAAATAATTTACAACATAAAAAAACGAACATTTATTTTCTTTAATTTGAGTATGGTATTGCTATAGGATTTTATTAATCATAAAAAATATTAGTATGCCACATGGAGTTTGCATTCCTGTCGTATCATGTGTGCCTATTGACGCCTCTTTAGTTATCTAATGTGATTATTATTATTTGATTTACCATTTTTCTTTAAGTTTGTTTGCTAGTTATTATTCTATCTCATAGTTTGTATATTGAAATAGTTGTTAATGTGTTATCATTAATTCATTATTTTTTATGTATGTTGTAGTCTATATATATAAAGAGATATGGTTTATAGTTATTCAATACACACAAAAAGTATAATTTTTTTTGTGCCAAAAAAATCGTGTCAATTCGGGCAGGCAAACTAGGCTATGTTAGACCGTCCTAGACCTAACACATGAGAGTAAATCAACCTCACTCAGAAAGTATCACTAACCAATAGAGTTTTTATGTTATTTAGAATTCTCTAAAAATGCAATAGATACATGATTTCAGTATGTATTTTGCTATTATATTACCTCCTCGAGAGTCATGAAACCTTTTATCTCTTGCTCTACAATCTCTTTGGTAATTGCTGACTCAGCTGGCCCATAAATTTCAGTGTCTAGCTTGCTCATCAATGGCCATTCCTACATATTTGCTCAAACAATTAGCTTCAATTCTTCAATTCTTTTCAAAGAATATTGTTAAAAGCTTAAAATATATATAGCTACTAAATCATATATTTTTATGATTTAAAACATAATAATTCAAGAAGTTTGTTTATAACACACCGTGACTAATTGTATGCTATACGGATTGAGACCAGCGAGTGTTTGTCGACAAAATTCCTCATCACGATACCAAGAAAACGGATCCTCTGAAGTTGCAAATCAACAAACCATATATATAAATCAAGAATCAATAATCCAAAATCAAACATTAGTGCATGTCTTTGTTGAAAATTTTGAAATAACAAGCTTACTCTCTTTTATTCGAGGCGTCTCAAACTGCAATAAATCTTTTGCAGCACTGGTTATAGTATTAACAAGTCTTTGTAACAAATTTAGAAGTCCATCGGTAGGGAGATCAACATCAACACCTTCTTCATAAAGTGACTCAATGTCTCTAAATGACGAAAAACCCTTGTTCGGGTTTGTTAAGCTGGACTCTAGCATTGGTATAATTCCTTCTAATACCGAAAACAATGTGGTTGCCCCAAATGTTACCTCTTTTATCTCTGAAAAATCTTCATCTCTCGGCACGTAAAATGGAACCACCTTCCTTGACTCAGACCATGGTTCTGAAATTTCACAAAAGCTCTCAGTTTATCCATACCATACTATAATACATATGAGATGAAAAAAAAATTTTACATAATTTTAAGAGTTTGAAGTAATTGCAAGTTTTAAAGCATATGGTGCCATCCTTTTAAACATATTGGTTAATTTTAAACCAACTTCTCTCAAACGATTTTATACAGTTAACTTTTCATACGATAACATTAATAAGAAAATACACCATAAAACAAATATTTTATTTCTTTAATTTGAGTATAGTATTGCTATAACTTTTTAATTAAAAACAATGAACATGTTAAGTAATAGATTATAAGTGATGAACTGAGTATGTGTATGTACCTGTGGAGACCATTTCACGACCAGTTCGGCAACGCCTAGGGTAAGGATGCAATTCACCACCGAGAACTGGGCGAGATAGATCTGAGCTGGTTTCAGGATCACCAATATCATTGTACGTATCGTAATCATAAATCCTTTCAAATGTTTTGCGCTCTCCTTCACCATTGCCTCGAAGAGACTCGAGATCTTTCTCCCTTAAAGACCTTAACCCCACCGGTGTCTCCGATGGTAAATATAACTGTTTCAGAAAACCACACGGACTTATTTTAAATATAACGGGACTCTTTTAACATTTTGTTATTGATTTTGTCTTAGGTTTATCCGATTGATTTATTTGAAGAACCACCAAATAGTTTCTAACTAAAACGCATACCACTCTTAGATAATCCGAGTTACAAATACGGAATCCTCAACACTTAACTATTAAAAACATGCATAAAGTGTTGTACAATAAGTATAATTGTATTACTTAAAATTTAAGATGCCCTTGGGTAGTGGCGTAGCTTGTTGCCCGTTTGCCTTCTGTTTCGATGTAATCATAAACAACATGAACAATTAGACGATAATGATTTTCAATCTTAAAAAAAAAATCTAGTATAGATTCTATGTTGTTGCCAAAGACCTTCTGGTCTAGCACGCGGGGTTTCTCCCAGACTTCCACTAGAGATATTCATGTTAGAACCTTTCTATTGCTCGCAACGCTCCTGGTAAGCAAGTCAGGGGGTTTAATTTATGAGTCAATCGGTTTCCCTGGAACGGTTTGGCGTCATCCTCAAGTGCCAAACTAACAATGGACGATTGTAACCCCACCTAAGATATGGATATATAACTAGGCTATACAGAGGCGTTCCACTAAACTCGAATAGGTTGTGGTAAAAAAATTGATGCTCGGTTGTTATAACCGAATATGAGCTTATAGAGACATCTCTCTTTAAAGTTCTTTTAGGTAGCGTTTGGTGTACAGAAATGATATAGAGAATTGAATGAATCATTGTGAGGGAATGACAAATTGAGTGTTTGGTTGGTTAATGAAATGAAATCAGTGCTTATACAAGGAATCTCATTCTATCAAAAGCATTCCTTTACCCCCCCCCCCCTCTCTTTTTTTTTTCATTTCATTCATTTTCACCATACTCTCTCGACAACACTATCTGACAACAATAACAACATTACTTGGCAACAATAACAACAACCACCTGTCAACCACCACCACATGACCATCAACACAGCCACCAACGACGCATCCACCACCGTCACCATTGTTGTCGCCTGACCTCCACCACAACCTCTTTACCACAGCCAACCCCCCTACCACCACCACTATCTCCACCGCTTGACTGCTACCACCACCACTGTAACTGCCTGACGACCACCACGCCGTTGCCACCATGCCGCCATTGCAATTTTTTTATTTTAGTAATTTTTATTTTGAGATAGGAGTATTTTTATCATTCCTATTTCATTTATGTGTTAATTTGTGATTGTCAAACAAAATAAAATAATAATGTATTTCATTCCTATATGTTAATCAAACAAGACAAATAAATAACAATGATTAATTTCATTCCCTTGTTCATTTCATTCTATGGGGCCAATATTCTATATTGTTTTTAGGATTGTGTATGTCGTTCTAGTTTTCTTTTAGTCGGTGTGGTACGTACTTGGTACGTTTATTTTTGTAAGTTTATTATGTAAAGTTTGGAGAAATGGGAACCATATAAAAGGGCCACTTACCATTTCTCCACAACTACAACTCCAACAACTCAAGACAAATAACTCTTGGAAATAAAGTTTCTTTCTCTCACCCACTTCTCTCTTTTTCTCTCTTCTTACATAAACAAAACTAAGATTCAAGATCCGAGTGTCGTTTGTGATTTCCGCTAACCAACAACACAGATTGATCAGAGTAAAGTTATGAGATCCATCTAGAGGACCTATAATTGGTATCAGAGCTTTCAACTCGACTTTTTGTGGTTTTTGGGTCAAACTTTTCGGGTTTTGATCTTAGTTTTTTGTTGGATTTGAGGTTGATTTCGTGTTACTCACTTCTTTTGGAGTCCCTTACACTTTAGAAATACCCGAGAATCACCAAATCTAGGTTTTTAGTGTTTTAAGTTTTTGGGTCTGAGCTCGGATTCGGCTAAAAACTCAGATCTAGGCCAATTTAGAGGTTTTTAGACTAAACTGTTTTTGACTTTTTGAAAGTTCAGGTGCTGTATTCTCAAAAAAAAAATCACTCTAGCCATCGCTTCCGGATACTGTAGCAGTCACGTCGCCGGGGGGGGGGGGTACTGTAGCAGTCGATTTGCACGTACTGTAGCAATCGCTTCGCACGGGGGTACTGTAGCAAACTGATTCGCTTCGCACGGGTACTATAGCAATCGATTCGCTTCGCAGGGGGTACTGTGGCAATCGCTTCGCCCATAGGGTAATGTAGCAATTCGGTACTGTAGCACTTCGCGCGAAAACTGTAGCAACTCGCTACTATAGCACTTCGCGCGAACACTGTAGCAACTCGGTAAAGTGTCTTATGAACCTGAGCTTGGAGGAATCTAGATATGGGAGAAAGCTGAAAGAAAATGTTAAAAGGAGAATTCGACATATTTACACATATTAAAGGAGAATCGGTTGCCTCTCTTATCAACAGATTTGAGTCACTCGTCACCAAAATGAGAAGTGTCGGTATCATAAATGGTTTGTCTGAGATCAACATGAAGTTGTTGAATTCACTGCCTTATACATGGAACATCAATGTGGTTACTATCAAGAGAACCACATACCTGAATACCATGACACTCTCAAAGTTGACTTCTACCATCAAGTCTTTTGAAATAATTGATGATAAGCTCCGAATGAACAATCAGTCCGAAGAAAATAATGTTGGGACAAGTAATAAAGTTGGGACAGGTGTTGCAGATGAAAATATTCATGCATGACCTATCATTCCTGAGGTTCACACAAACTTATGCACACAGGCTTGCATTTACAAAGTTGAGTTCTACAGAAAGAACTATGATGTATTTTTAAAAGAGAACTCACAGCTAAAGAGTCTGAACACCAAATATGTTAAATCTGACAAAATTTATAACAAAAAGATTAAAACTCACCACGATTTGTAAATCTTAAACTAAAAATCTTTCAAATACAACAAGAAGTTGTATATTACAAAGACATAGTTTCAAAATTAAAAGATGAAAATGAAAACTTGAAAAATGAGCTTTTAGTAAACAAAGCAACTTCTGAGAAACATGAAAAAGCAGTTGAAAGATTTGAAATAGCATCTAGTAAGTTAAATGATATTCTTGAAGTACAAAGGAGTGCTAAACAAAAGTCAGGTCTAGGCTATGATTATTCAGCTGTGCCTCCACCGTTGAATGATAACTACACTAGCCTACCTCACTTTAGTTATATCACTCCTCCCGAGGAAGAGATGGTATATGGAATTGGTCATGTACAAAAACCAGTAACATTTGTTCCTCCAGCTTCTGAAGCAACTGCTCCAATACATGTGACTGTTAATTCTAGTGGTGATTCATCTTGTTAAGCAGGTTGTGTTGAAGAAAGTGGGTCGGTGGAAACGGACACGAGTTGTGATTGTGAAACCGTTTATGATCACACTTTTGTTGAAAAATGTGTCAATGAAAGTAGACCTGTTGAGGTGAACATATCAAGTTATTCATCATCAAGTTGTGAGACTGAGGATAATTCAAGTGAAAGTAAAGTTTTTGAAAATGAAAAGGCAAGTACTTCAAGTAAATATGTTCCACCAAATAAACCATCATTTTCTCAAACAACCAATCAATTAAGAAATCATCAGTCATACAACTTCTGTGATAACAACTACTATGGTCATTATCAACAAAATTTTGTTGATCCATATTATACAAATGCGTTTTATAATCATGCTCCTTTCCAAGGATCACCTTTCCCACCGCACCAATCACTTTATAGTTCAGACGAGTTCTATGGCACTCCTAGGAGAAAGTGCTATTTTGTGTGTGGTCACTCTTCTCACCTTACAAGACATTGCAAGCATTGGTTCAAGCAACAAATTGATATTCAAAGGCGGCTTAGTGTCAGTCCCCAAAAGGAGCTTTTAGTAGCCCTGATTTAAGGACTGATCAAGCTGATAGTGAACCTAGTGAAATGGATGTGAGATTCAAGGTTAATAAAGTAAAACACAAAAAGAAACCCTTTTGGAAATCCAAAAAGGATAAAATAAAAACGATCCTAAGACTGTAAAGTCTGAGGATTCACCAAACATTAGGTAGCGTTTGGTATGCAGGAATGACAGAATGATTGCAATGACTCATTGCGTGGGAATGAAAAAAGTGGTGTTTGGTTGCTCAATGAAATGGAATCATCCATTACACATGGAATCCCATTCCATCAAAACCATTCATTCCCACATCCCTTCTTTATTTTCATTCAATTCCCTCATTCACCATACTTTCTCAACAACACCACCACCTAACAACCTCCGCCACAACTACCATCGGCACCACCACCACTTCCACCATCGCCGCCACCACCACCAGCGTTACCACCACCGCCACCGCCGCTGCCAACAACGTCGTCATAACCACCTAATCGTTATCACCGCCGTTTCCTAACTATCACCGCCACCACGACTGTCTTTCCTGACCACCACCACCACGATTGCCATCACTATCAATGCTATCACCGCTTGACCACCGCCACCACCACCACCATCGCCACCGCCACGACCATTTTCGTCGTCGGAGCTACCACCATCGCCATTATATATATATATATATATATATATATTTGTAAAAAGTATTTTTAGATAGGAGTGTTAATATTATTTCTATTTAATTTATACAATTTTTTTTAATATCAAATAACATAAAGTAATAATTCATTTTATTCTCATAGGTTAAACAAACAAGACAAAGGAATGTAATAATCCATTTCATTCCTTTGTCCATTCCATTCCTTCTCCTATTTCATTCCTCTTTCATTCCATTATCTCCAACCAAACATACCCTTAGACTTTAAACTTATCATTGGTCCTTTTACAATTTAGACATAAATAACTATGGTGTTTTAAAATATAACTCACCTTGGTCGTGAAGAAGATTCTTTTATTAGGATTATCATACTTGGAGTGAACCCAAGATTGACACGAAAATGTCACGTTGCCGTCGTCAAGCACAATATTCTTGATGTACGACTCTTTGCGAAGTTCATTCTCTACTAGTATCGCACCTATATTGCCGAAGTCATAAGGAACGCTAAACTCAAACTTGTATTTGTACAATTTACTCCCATCATCTGACCCGTCAAAACTCGCATATGCCTTAATCGTCTCCTTTTCTTTTCCTAATGCTTCATAGAAATGTCAAATAGGAAGTCATATTAAGCTTAGTTAAATCAAAATCTTAATTGCTTTAATCAAAATCTTAATTGCTTTACATTATATGACTGATCACTTATGTTATCCTGATGGAAAATGAATGAAGATACCGTTGGGATATTTAACCGTTATATATTAAAGTTGTTTATGTAACAATCCAAGTAAACCATGCCGATACATTATTGGCTTTGCCCCAAGTTAGGTAAGGTTTACATTGTTTGTTTGAAATTAAAATTATATACGAGGACAATTATTATTATTATTATTATTATTATTATTATTATTATTATTGGCTTACGGGAAACTATACCGCCAACTGTCACTTGACTGTCATTGTGCCGCCACAAGAGCATAGCTCTTTGGCGTAACACACGGTGAAACGAAACACAGGTGAGCTCGGGATGCAAAGCCTAGCTCAAATAATTTATTGTCAATATCTACCCAAAGTGACGCAGGTGAGGATCAAACTTGGGTCTTCACTAAAGAACCCAAGCTTTTCTACCACTAGGCCACAGATAAGGGAGACGGGTTTTGCTAGAATACTTTTCTTAACGACTTTGTTTTTAGATTTTTGTGTTCAGTTATAATTCATCTGGTCCCGAATAAATAGCAACATGCAAAAAACACTTAAAAACATAAAATTGTAAAACTTTATTCATTTATTTATATTTTTTTTAAAGAAAGATATAACCAATCGGGTAGAAAGAAGAAATGAGGAATTATAATGATTTTCATAGTTTTTATTTAGAGAAAACTACGATAACACCCTAAAAACTGAAAAAAAGTATTAAAATAAAATTTTTTAACTTAGTTATATTTCAAATTTTAAATACTTAAAAACAAAATTAAAATATGACGGAAAAAAGCAGTTAACTTAATTACCTCAAAATGCATCAATATTTTTGTAAATTTAACTAAAAAATACACGTTACTTTCATTTACAATTAACGAATTTTTTAGTTTTTTTTAAAGCTAATTTGGATCATTGGCGGGTTATTAGCCCACCCTCTCATCTTCATTTCTCGAGTATTTGAGCCTACCCTCAAAAGAAAACCCATCATAGGTGGGACTTGAACCCAAGGCCTTTCCATTTTTAAATTAAAGCATCAACCATTAACTAGGAATCATTGGCTTTTACTCAAATTTAGTTAAATGATATGTTACTCCCTTATTAACCTTTTGTTAAAAACCATTTATTATATATAGAATTGGAGTTCAAATTATATTTCCCTACAAACATTCAAGACAACTTTTATAATATCTTTATTCTTTAACACACACTTTACCTACTTTTTGTAACATAGGACTTCTCTCACACACACACACACACAAAAGCCACCTTTTTACAAACCTTCACAACTAAACTAACATGGTGAAGTTTTTAAAAAAATTAATAATTTTTGTGACAAATTTTTTGTAATGTGAAGATTGTATACTCACAATCAAGATCAGCAGAAACAAACTCCAACAAAAATGACTTTCCAAAAAGATTAGTAGCACAATCAGCCACAGTTCCTAGAAGACCCGTGGTCACACCCGCAAGGGCACCACTAACGGTCGGTTGAACATGGACGACACCCGTAACGGTTGTGAACTTGTCAACACCTATAACGGTTGTGACCTTCTCAACAGGAGTGGAGATCACGGCTTTTATGTTACTAGGTTTGTGTCTAGTACTTCTACGATAGCATTTCTTCGTTAATGTGTGTCGAAAGATGGCAGTGGTGATGAACGGTGTGGTGAGGGGCGGTATGTTGACGGGTGTGCCGAGTACCGATTGGTGGTGAGATCTCAACATGATTATTAATTTTTGATTTTGAGTAGATAATAATTTTTCTTGTAAGTTTTGAATAAGTTTTGAATAGCCATCTACATATTATATATGGAAAGTTACATGCCAATAATGGTCCCATGATAAATGTCTAGGAAGTCTCTTCCATTCATTTTATTGCAAGAGACAAAAGGATATTAAATGAATATAACTTTATATAAATATCTAGAAAAAAAATAAACTCTATAATTTAATTATTTGAATAGTAAAACTGTATTATACGTACTATTATTCATTTTCGTATAGCCGCCATGCAAACCAATTTAGAAGATATCGACGGTCAACTTTCCAAGTTGCAACATCATCCAAAACAATCCTCTTCTATTCATATACACACCTTTTCAAATCGTTAAAATTCCAAAAATATACGTTTTATAAGAGAACTCTTTACAATAATAACTAAGTTTTAAAAATATTCTAATTAAATCATATAAATTCGACCATGTTTCAATTATTTTTATTAGTTAAAATGTATATGCGTTAAAAACTAATGCATGTACGTATAGAAAATAAGGTTTGTATGAAAACATTTACTTGAAATATCACCAATTAATGTATTAAAAATTATTTTATTAACTTTAATATAAAATCTCATTATTTAATTGTTACTTATAAGTTATGAATGCCACTTTCATTTTGGTGGGGGTATTCAATGGGTTTTTTTCTTAATGTTTCCTTCTGGGGTGGTGCTTAAGCTCAAATCCCAGCTTATGTGGACGCTTTGAAATATTGGTGGCACCATTATAAGGAGCACTCGAACTTGGTAGGATAGATTTTACGCGGATGATAAGCTGTTCAGAGTTCCTTAACAGCCCGTTGTAGTTGGCCATTCAAAATTAAAAATCAATAAGTTACAAACGATATGTGAAATTAAATTCTATGTGGTAAGTGATAGAGGTTGAAATTTGTAGTGTTTGTTAAAAAAATTATTGCTTTTGATGAGTAACAAGGATCTCAATAACAATACAAGAATTTAAAAAATCAGTTTAATAACAGTAAATTGAAAATAAATAATCTATATTTTATATATTGGTCAATAATAATCTCACATTTAAAAATCCCTATCATGGTCCAACCCTTTGACTATTTTTTTCTTAATGGACCTCCGTTAAAAAACACTTAACATCGTTAAATGCTTTTTCGAATTTCAAACCGATGTTTTAGGACTTTTGAACAAAAGAAGGATACGAGTCGAATAATGTAAAACTTAACTCGAAACAGTGATTCAAATGACTATAGTCCTTTTTATATTGTTTTAAATGGGGGTTCGTGTGCATACGTAAAGGTTAGTTAACACTAAGTTAATGAATAGTTATGCTAAAGCGTATAGTTAGTTATCCCACATGAGGTGTTGATAGTGACTCTTCCATGAGGATACCCTTACTGGCTTGATTGTGGTTTTTTCATGAACATAAATTGGCAATGCCTTTGTGGCATGTGTCGGCAATTGCAATTACGTAAATTTATACAGAGTTAATAGTTGGTTATGTTATTATGCTATGATAGTTACATTTACGCTATGTTTGTGCTTCACCACACCGACATTATTATATTTAATTATAGTAACTGTCAGTTAGTTAAAACTAGAATTTACTCAGTATGTAGCTGACGTTTTGTATGCACATTAGGTTAGTAAATTGGCATGATGGAATAAGTACAGGTAGAGCATAAAGGGTTATCCATGTTGAGGACTAGCATAAAGGGTTATCCATGGAATAAGTAAATTGGCATGATGGAATAAGTACAGGTAGAGCATAAAGGGTTATCCAATAGTTTTAATTGTTACGCTGTGTGTTAGGACCGGATTTCGTGACACAATTATAATAATCGGACAAGAACAATCCGAAACACTAATATGTGAAGACCTCTAGAATGTGGCAAACGAAATCAACCACACACAGAAAGTTGCTAAATATAATAAGTCAATAAAGAAAAAACATACTAGATAACTCAAAATATTTCCATTATTAAATATTCAGAAAGATACAAAGAAAACTTGAAGTTTCAAGTGAAAAGCTGTCAGGTGCGGTTGTCAATTCTAGGTCAGAGAATAATCAAAGGTCGTAAGACGTATCTTATCAATGTGACCTAGTCATTATATTTATAGGAACCTGGCATTCCTTCTAGAAACCCTAATCATTATAAAACATTTTAAAAATAAATACAGGTGTAACACAGGTCTTTGAGTAGACATATTCCTTGTTCGAGCAGACCTTGTAATTTTAAGTATGCTTGGAACATTACTTCAAGTAGACTTTACTTAGAATAATTTTAAGAGAAATTATTCTTCTCAAGCAGACTTCAAACTTCATGATTATTCCAAACTTTGCTCGGAACAATCCCACGAGCAAACAAGTTCTTCACTGAATCTCTTCAATTTTCACTAAGGATTATTAGAAGAAACTTAGTATACTCGGATACTTTAGCTTACTCAAGATTGACTTTGCTCGAAGTAACACTTAGAATGAATTCCATAAACTCCCTACAAGCATACTTGAGATCCATCTTTATTACATCCTTGCTCGACCCACTAGGTTACTCGTGAACTTGGTTTAAGCTTAGATACATCAAAGGTTTGCTCGGTAGAAACCTTAAACTAACCGTGCTCGACGAAGTGCAGCTTGCTTGAAGCTAACACTTAGAACAATTCTAGAAGATAACCTTACTCGGGTAAGATATCTTGTTCAAGATAGTAAAAACCTTGCTCGGAGTGCTTGAGTTTGCTCGAGTTCCATACATACTTAGCATTTTCTGGGAAGATTGAGAAGATTTCAATCTTTCCTTTAGACCCAACATTTTGCTATGTTGAATGCGTTTAACTTGTGTTTGGTCATTTGAGACAAGTTGTAACAAAAGTTTTCCGCCGTGTTATTTCGAAGTTTAAGAACTATGTATGCAAGTGTAATTCCAACTGTTGAGACGTGCCGGGTTCGAGCGTTTCATTTCATATTTTATTATTTTAGTTTTCATATAAAATCTTTTTCTTAATCGTTATTTTATAAACTCTGAGTTATATGTACGTGTGAAATATTTGTACGTGGTGAGGCTTCTTTACTTTTATTAAAAGAGTACTAAGACAAAGAGTGGTGGTGACCTGTTCTCTGCATCCTCTTAGGCTGTGATTTTTCTTATTATTAAAGATGGCACATTGCACTTTGTAGAGTAAAACTAATAAATTAACTGAATAAAATATTATTTATATGTTTTTCTTTTATTAAAAAAAAGACGCATGACACCTTATAAAATTATATGTAATAAAATGAATAGTTTATCCAACAAAGCACGAAATAAATACTTTTAATATTTTTCTTAATTTTAAAGAAAAAAACTATAAATTTAATAAATATCAATTGTTACTAAGAGGCGTATATAATTAAGCTTAGTTGGATTATGTAGTTGGAAAACATAAATTAGTTTTAATAATAATAAAAGAAAAAAATAGGTTGATTATATTATGAATGAAAATCTTGCTATGTCATTTAATTAAGCACTTCATATATAATGTCAAGTAGATGTTAGTGGTAAGGTTGATTATATTATCAATGGAGACTCAAGTTCGAATCTCACTTGCCTCATATTTGGGTGGATATTGGCAATGATATATTTGAGCTAGGCCTTGTGCTAAGGTTGTCAGTTCGAATCCTGAGCCCACCCGGGTTTTCGTCCCACCATGTGTTACGCCAGAGAGTTTTGCTCTTGTGGTGGCACAACGGCTGTCAAGTGGCAGTCGGCGGTAAGTTTCCCGGGGGAACCCACAAGCCAAACTCTGAAGCCAGCGTGGGCCCGGCTAAGACAACATAGTTTGGCCAGAGTGGGGCATCGGGGCTCTCCAAATTTGGAGAGTGCGGTAGCCTAAATATAAGAAAGTCGTCGTTCTAAAAAAAACAAAACAAAAGATGTTATGTCATCGTTTCCTATTTCGAACCCAAGACCTTATGTTTCAAACCAAATGTGCTTACCAATCCTACTAAAGTGATAATTGTGTTAAAACTCTTGACTTAACATATATAAATGTAATTTCTCTTCAAATATATGACCAAAATTATACTTAATTGTTAATATTTTCATAATTCACGATATCACATTGTCTTTCTATATCTCTTTAACACAGCCATTTAAGATTGTTCATCATTTGTCTTTTCATTTTAAAATATAATATATTTTTACTTATTTTCTTTTACAACCAAACTTTAGTTTTTGCAAATTTAATTTTTAAATATGTGACAACATTTTATCATAAATATCATTTTTATACACACAATATTTAATATAACAATATCAATATGAATATTTTATTTTTAGAATAAATCTAACATCAACGTTTTGTTTTCAACTTAAAATTATAGTGCATAATATATCAAAAACTTATTAAAAAATCAAAAATTAAAACTAATATATGAAATAACTGAATTTAAATATTACATATAATAATTTTTTATTTTTATTATATTTTCACCCGTGTGTAACATGGGCTCTAACCTAGTGGTACCATTATTTTTATTATGTTCGGACTTCTAGCTTCTTGTTAGCCGCACCCATTTTCAAAAAATAATTTAAGTGTATAAAAGTTATTCAATAAATTCATATCTTATTGACTTTTGTTTGCTTCATATGAATAAGACTACGTATACTAGAGGACTACAAAAATAGAGAAATTTTTAACATGCGACGCCATGTTAGCAAATGTGTGAATTTTATTTTAGGGGTGTAATGGGGTTGTAGCCCCATCACATCGTGTGTGTGTGTGTGTGTAGGTGAGTTAACATAAAATAATCGTTTAACGTACATTACGTACACGAAATACGTTCAAGATTAAAAACACCAAAACGTTCAAGTCAAATTCTCAACCCTAAAACATTCAAGGTTAAACCTTTAAACTCCCAGGTTTAAAATCTAAAACGTTCAGAAAATAAACTTGAACGTTTAGGCTTAAATCCTGATGCATTCAAGGTTAAAACCCATCATTCAAAACTCAAAATTGATTGATTGAAGCTTCGAATTGATGATTAATTGAATCGATTTCAAAGATTAACTGATCAATTGGCTTCAATTTCAACTTCAAGTTCAATTCTTATCAAAAGCTAAGCAAAAACCTATTAAACAAGGGGAGCGGCGTTCGTGTTTTTCAAGAGTTTTGGGACCCTCGTTGTCGACTCCGGTGATGGTGAAGGAGGTGTGTTGATGTCGGCGAGTGGCGGATCGGTGGTGGTGGAGATGGATTGAGGGAGAGCGGTGAGGGCAGATGAGTGTATCTGTGATTTATGGTTTCTGAAATCAACGATCTATCTGCTCGCATACGTAATGTACGATAAAGGATTAATGTATCGGATCTTTTATATATATATATAAATCTCTTTCTATATACCATCACCGACTCACCTCACAGGCTCACACCACCACTGCCACCAACCCACCACCACCACCATGAAGTACAAATCCCATTAGAAATGCAATATGGTTTGAACCATCATCTATAGATTAGCAATAGAGATGCAATCTTCGTTCAAAAGGAAGGAAAGAAAGCAGTCTATTTGTTAAACCCTCAAATCAAAAAAAAGGGGAAATGAAAAACTACAGCATCATCAGTGTTTGTGGAGGTCACAGATTTGGGTTTTCATCATCGCCAGAAAAACCAAAGAGACAGTGAGGGTTGTCGGCGGTGGTGACCGATCTTTATCGGAGAAGTTGGAGAACCTCATCACTCACTTAGCTTAGGTACGGCAGATCGGATTAAACCTGCCCGTTTTTCTGGTGTCGACATGGACTGTCGGAAGCCTGCAACTCATGGGTAATTAGTCAACGATCAAAAACATCACCCCTCCCCATCCATCGAAACCCCAATTTGAAGCACAAATCGAGCCCTGAATACAAGCTGCCAACACCAATAGCTGTTCTGTTCGGTTCGATTTGTAAACGAGTCAAGCAATGAGCAGAGGTCTGCTTGGTTCGTTTCAGCTCAAATATTTTTAATTTATTTTATATAAAATTATATTTGTTCATAGAAAAAATTACAAATTTTGTCCTTTTGAATTATCTAAATTATGGAATTGGTCCTTTTAAAAAATGACTTTTACTCTTGATCCTTTATTTGTATGTTTGGCTCGGTTTTAGTCCTTTACACTAACTAACGGATGTTAAGTTTTATTCATAAACTAACCCATGTGCACTGCACATATTCTTCATCTGCGCCACCCCCACCACCATTGAAACTCCGTTCAAATCACAACCCTGTTTTGCTCCTCCGATTTCCATCATCGCCAATAAACTTCCAATATATAAACACATATAAACTTCCAATAAACTTCCAATTTATAATGAGAAAATGTTGGCTATGAAAGATAAGATTTCCTTTTTGGTTCAATCACGTGTTAAGTTAACTATTGTTATCAGTTTTGTTATACTTAACTATTGTTATCAGTTTTAGTAATAGTTTGTAACGTATGGGTATTGCATTTGTCTATATTATGATGTAAAATCTACTAAGATGGCTACAACTTACAAATATGGGTGGCAATTGATTTTATAAAGTTTGGTTAGGTTTAAACAAGTTTTTGTAAACGAATTGACCGGCCTAACATACGGGTCGTGTACACGTGTTTGAATGGATTGTAAAGAAACTAGTTGACACGCTAACAAGCTTAAATTTAAAATATCAAATGCATAATTTATAAGTTTTTTCGTCAATCATATTACAACTCATCAACATGTTTAACTGCTGTCCGTTATTAATTATAATCCATTTAATACCAACGTTTTAGACCTAGTAGATAAAACTTTTAAAGAGTCATGTTTCATGGTTACGTGATTTTAATTGTCTCCAATTTAATTCTTGACAAAACTAAAGTTAAGAGTTTAGTTGGTTTGGTTGATGTGAACGAACAGGTCGACCAACCAATCTAGCCGGTTCGATTTGTCTTTTTTCAAAATCGTAATTTATAGTTTCACTCCGTTTTTATTTAAAACCAGTCAAATACGTAAATAAAAACCGCGGACGCATTTAAGAATTTGTGAAAGGGTGAAATTTCCCCCACTCATGTTTATCCATCATTCAAAATTTATAACAAATCGGGTACGAATTTAATTCCCTATGCTCATGTTGCCTAAAAAGGTCATGCATTCATTTTATTGATTGATCATGTACGTGCCGTTATTGAGGTCTTATTCAGTCTTGTACATATCTTCTTATGAGGCAATATCTAATGAGGCATTACATGGGCATTTATATAGGTGGACAAAGCTTCTACGCCATCCTTGTGGCATTATAAGGGTACGGACGCTTTTATAGTAAAGGCTATATGTGTTTTGAAGTGTAATGACTGAAGGACATTAAGAGGACCCATTACACATGTTTTTAACTAAAAAAAAGATGATTAATTGATGATGTGCCGAAAAATTATAAGATATGGTTATTTGTGGTTGTGAGTAGAGTAGTGAAAAACGCTAATTGGGTTTTGTAAATTCGATAATGCATTGTTCACGTCGTGTAATTTTTTAATATATTTTTAAATTGTTGTAAGTGAAGGATAGAGAAAAAATAATGTTAACGTTATAAAAAAATACTATTTAATTAAAAAAAATACTTAGTGATTTTAATTACTATAATCATTTGAATATGAACAGAGGATAGACTCTGATTTTAATTACTATAATCATTTGAATATGAACAGAGGATAGACTCTGAATGCTCTAAGGGACATTAACCAGTACACGTACTCACGTAGCCTTATAATAAAAGCGAATGTTGGGTGACAGTGTGACACATGTCATTATATCAATTATTCTTGAGGGTATTATCCTGCTTAGGGCTGTAATCAAGTCGAGTCAGGGCGAGCTCGAGCTCGAACTTAATCGAGTTGGCTTCTCGGGTTAGACTTGTTTACTTTATCGAGCTGATAAATCAAGATCAAGCTCGACTCGTTTAAAGCTCGCCAAGACAAGGTCGTTAAGTTTTTGAAACTTTTTTCTTTTATTTATTAATTTTAAAAAATATTGATATATAAAGACAAAAATAATTTTAAAGATCATTTATATAGATTTATAAATTAGATTATAATATTATACGAATTAAATTTGTGTTTTTAAAATTTTTTTAAATGCATAATATTGGCATTTTTCTTTTTTAGTTTTGGTACGCTATTATTGTTATGATTACATTTTAAAATTTATGGTTTAATCTAAACGAACCGAGTCGTTACGGCTTGTTTAGATTCAATCTTTTTTCAAGAGTGCCACAAAGTTTTTAGACATCCCATTCCCGCTCAAATCTTTGACCCTTAGACCGTCCGTAGTCAACCTATGCTTGCGGCGTTTTAGGCCAAAACGCCGGGGGCATCCCCCCACCACCCCCCCCCCCCCCCCCGGGCGTTTGGGGTGGTTTTTTTGGACAGGCGTTTTGGCACATAACATTGGTATGGCACGGATTTTGAAGCATTTGAGTATTTGACCGTTGAAACCAACGACTATATTAAAAAAGAAACAAATTCGTTTCCTGTATAATTTATCTACTCTTCAATCAAAACTCATATTTCGCAAACTCTATACATAACCAACTCTCTACAAAATCAAATCTACGGATTCTCCCACTGCAATATACAACCATTTTTTTTGCAACGACCAACAAGCCGATAACGACGCGGAGGAAGAGGCGATTACGAGTGCAGTTTGCTCATGACAAATTATATGAGTTCTCTTCGTTCTCCTCTACCGCCAGTTAAGAAAAGAGCATATATTGAACGAGACCGTTTGCATACGAACGCTCGTTTGATGGAAGATTACTTCGATGAGTCATTGAGATACAAGAACCCAAAGACTTTTAGGCGTTGATTTCGGATGTCTAAACGTTTGTTTTTGCACATTGACAAAGATTTGAAGCTTGAGTTTGATTACTTCAAGCAAAAGCCGGACGGTCGAGGGACACTAGGATTCACCGCAATCCAAAAGGTTACCTCAGCTATATGCAGGCTCGTCTATGGAAACACGACCGACATCAACGACGAGTACTTAAAGATGGCCGACAAAAAACGTATATATCTCTTGTAGTTTTTTTCTAAATTGATTTTAATCAATTATTTTATATAGGAATAATAAACATGTATGCTCCACATTATCTAAGAATGCCAAATTGTAAAGATCTAGAATAAATTTACGAGGCGCATGCAAGGTGCATGGTTTACCCGGCATGATCGGGAGTATAGATTGTATGCACTGGGAATGAGCTAACTGTCCAACCGTATGGCGAGGTCAATACACACAAGGTGATAAAAAGGACCAACGGTCAGTCTTTAGGCAATTGCTTCATACGACCTTTAGATTTAGTCAACGCTCGTTGGTGTCACTGGCTCCAACAATGGCATAAACGTCTTAGAACAGTCGCCTGTGATGGAGGGTTACATCTCCAATACCATTCTCATAGCTTCGTTTAGGGCTAACGATAACCACTACCGACACGGTAACTATTTGGGTGATGGGATATATCCAGAATATGCGATTATAGTGAAAACGTTTAGAGAACCGATAAATGAAAAAAAGATATTATTTTTAAAAAATGCAATAGTCTTCGCGAAAGGACATCGAGAGCTGTTTCGGGGTTCTTCAACAACGTCGACATTTTGTTAAAAATACATGTCATCTATAGTCGTTGGAAAGAATGAAAAGCGCTATGTATACGTGCATCATATTGCATAACATGATCATCGAAGATGACAGTCAAAAAATATGTCCAGCTTATATACCAGTCAATGATCCACCACCAACTCCGGCAACTTTGGAGCAAAGACTAGAAAACACATATTTTGTGCATTCAAAAGAAATACATAACTCTCTTATGGTAGATTTGGTCCAACATGCTTAGATATTTCGGCGCCTTCCAGGTGAAAATGAAGTCGAGGACGAGGGCAACGATGAAGGCGAAGACGAGTTCGATGATGAAGACGGAGATGACGACAACAGTGCTAATGAAGATGAAGACAAGGACAACGGCGACCGTGCTAATGAAGACGAAGACGAGGGAGCCGAGCAATTTTTTATATTAGTGTAATGTTTATTTATTTAATGAAATATTATTTGTTAGTTTTAATTAAAAAATTAAAAATGCAATAAAAAAATGATTTAGTAATGATTGCTGCAGAATTATGAGGAAAATTATGACTACATCCCATTTTTGCAAAAAGTAGAAAAGCTGACAAAACGTCAAATGATGTTTGTAAAATGCCCAAGAGTGAGCTATTTTGACAACACATGATGTATGCTTAGTAATTAGTTTATTTATTTCAACATCCAACTTAACAAATTACATTTATTAATACAAACCAACAATAGATTAATACATGGATCAATTAAGACATAATTATCAATTTATCACATTAATTACCTCAACCAATGTCAAACGTGAATTAAACTTGTAGATAACTAGATAGATATGCTATATGGAACACCCTTTCCTGTCACACCAGGCTCAGAAAACGGTTTGAGAAGTTGATATGGCAGCAACCCTGCCCCACTTCTGTTCCTTAAATTAGGATCTTGGTTCCTTGAGTCTATGATACCTTCAACCTCTTTCAACCCACCACTAAACTCTTCAAATGCAGCCTTAACAGTTGGATCAGCCGCCCATGCCGGCTCAATGGCTCCACCAATATACTCCTCATCCGGTGAATGGCTCGATAAAATGTTCAAAACCGACATGACTCTGGTAGCTTGAACTTGAGTAGGGAAAGAATCCAATAACGCATCCTCGGGCTTACTAATAAATGCTTCCCATTCTTCATCAGTTGGATCTTCATCAGGCATTTTAGTTCTTGCAATAGTTGGTCGGTTTGGGAAGTAACCCGCGAAATCATATTGACCAAAGTTGACCGCTGAATGGTGGCCAGAAGCCACCCACATTATTGTTGTGACAATTTTGATAAGATCTTTTTGTGTTTTAAGTTGTGGCCACCATGGTTCATCTTTTTTGTTCGCATGACCAACAGTTCGGATTTCGGTCCACCATGCTTGAAGTTCTGTATCGGATTCTACAAGGTTTGGTTGCGGGTAATAGTAGTTGATGTATGTAGTAGCCCATTGTGTAATGGCATCCCAAAGAAGAAGACCATCATTGGCAAATGGGTAGTCTCCAATTGTTAGTTTTAAGCCATGTGGCGCATTCTCATCTTCCACGGCCATTCCCCTATTAATCAAGTCAGCTGGAAGTGCCTCGTGATCAAACCGCCATTGTTGAGCATATACATCAGAGGAAAACTGCATCGAATATTTTTTTAGAGAGAAAGATGTCTCAATAGTACCGCCCGCGTTAATGAGGGCTAATCGAGCTAGGGCATTGATTTCCATTGTGTATCTAAGATGAGGACATAATAATCTTTGTATAGGGTGCATTTTGCTAAGGTGACGGTTGGTAGCTATTATGTAAGGTTCGGTGACACCATGAGTTCTTAACCTACAAATGCATTCACAAAATAAAATATAAGAACATTTTGGTTGTTTAGGTGGTTAAGCATTATGAGGAAACTTTCAAGCATTTTTTTTGTTCTATTGAAAGTTATTGTACAAATAGAAAGTTTGCTACATCTACAAGCGAACTTAAGGAAAATCTAACGATGTTTTTTTAAGTTCGTTAGCATGATAAGCAAACTAGGATAATAAGTACAAAAACTGGGATTTTCTCGTTTGATCAGCAAACTTTAGCGAACAATATATCTTGTAATCAGCTTGAGTTCGCTCACCACAACAGGAAAATTCAAAAAAGCATTGTCAAATTTCTCTTAAGTTCTCACATAGGTGTGGCGACGTGTCTATTTGTAAAACAAAATTTTAAGAAAGTCTAGAAATACTAATCATATCTCTAAACCACCAAGAAATATTAGAAAAGAAAATACAAAGCATAAAGATTAGTATATATAAATAATATGGAGCAAAGAAAGGTAAGCTACCAATGGCTAATAAGCTGGTGATGACCAGAATCATGGGCAAGAACATGAGCCTTGGCTAGCTTCCATAGCCACGCACCCGTAGCATCCCAACATGGTGTGTATACACGCTTCCATTGTGGCTTCCCGTTGTTTGGTGGGCGAGTTAACTCAATGGCTAGTGGCCTCAATGTTCCGGTTGGTGTGAGAAACATCAAAGTTCTTGAACCATAGAGAGTTGTCCCTTCAAGCTCCCTTACTTTGTTCACATAAGGCAAGAAGGCATCATGGTAATCCAACAAGATGAGTTTCTTTTGTTCCAATGCCTTTTTACAAGAACAAAAGTAAAAAGTTTAAATATATAAAAGTTAGTCAAGTATGTTGTCTATTACAACTATTATTTTATTTAGAATTTATTTTTGAATTTGTTATAAAATCATTATTCTATCTCAAGTATGAATATTAGAATAGTTACTAACATTTTGTTATATATTATCCTTATCGTTTTAATCTCTCTATATATAAAGATATGTTTCAACTATTCAATACACGAAAAACATATTTTTCACCGATACAGTTAGTTCTTTCAAACTATTTCATAAATGATATAACGCGATTTCACCGTTATTTTGCTTTTATATTACCTCCTCTAGAGTCATAAATCCTTTTATCTCTTGCTCCACAATCTCTTTAGTAATTACTGACTCAGCTGGTCCGTAAACTTTAGAGTCTAATTTGCTCATCAATGGCCATTCCTACATATTTTGATCACAAAACATTAACTTCACGATCCTCCAATGTCATAATAATGCTCACAAGAAGTTTTTGTACCATACCGTGACCAATTTTTATGCTATACGGATTGAGACCAGCAATTGTTTGTCGGCAAAATTCCTCATCGCGAAACCATGAAAATGAATCTCCTGTAATTACAACAGTTAACATGCGAGTTCATTATCACTTAATTAAGAAATATAATGTGATATAATATATAAGTTAAAGTTTACTGTAGTTGTCAATGCCATAATTAAGAAATATTATTTGATTAGTTAACATTTATAATTATTATATTGCATCCCTAAGATATAATACTTAATAGTAAGGACACTATCTTATCATATATATTTAAACAAAAATATATATGAGTACTATGTGATATAATTTATAAGTAGATTTAACATTTGTGGTTGTTCATTTGTGTTCGTGAACAGTTCATGAGCAAGTTCATTTTCTTTAATCAATGAACACGGACAAGAAATTCCATTCAGTAAGTTGTTTGTAATTAAACCGCTCGTTTGTCCAATAAAAACTTAGCGGACGAGCATGAACAAGGTCTAGTTTGGTTCGTTACATGCACACAGTTTGTAAAGATAGCTTGCTTACTGTCGTTCATTCGAGGGATTTCGAACTGCAACACACTTTTCTTTGTGTTGGCAATTGATTTGATAAGTCTTGGTAGAGCACTTAATAGTCCATTATTATCATCAGATTGAAGCATATCAACACCTTCTTCATAAAGTGACGCAATGTCTCTAAATGATGAAAAACCCTTGTCCGGGTCTGTTAATATGGACTCTAACGTCGGTATAACTCCATTCAGTACCGAATACAATGATGTTGCTTCAAATGTTACTTGTTTTATCTCGGAAAAATCTTCGTCTCTCGGCACGTAAAATGGGAGTAATGTCCTTGACTCCGTCCAGGGTTCTGAAATTTTACGAAAGTATAACTTGTTGCATACTAAAATGATGATATATCAATATTTAATTTTATTTAATATAAGATTGAAAAGTAGCGATTACATTAAAGCAGTTGACAAATTTTTATGTTGTAAAACTCAATTTTTTAAGAATTATATTAGCTGATCTTGGAGTTATTTTAAAAACTAAAAATAACGATGATAAAACATTCATAATTATTATTATATTCATCTTATAAGGATAAAATCGAATAACAAACAAACTTAAAGATGATGCTACCTGTAGAGTCACTTTGCGTCCAGTGCGGCAACGTCGAGGGTAAGGATGAATCTTGCCTCCGAGCACAGGCCGAGACAAATCTGGGTCAGACTCAGGATTACCAATGTCATTATACGTATCGTAATCATAAATCCTTTCAAACGCTTTGCGTTCTCCTTCACCATTGCCTCGAAGAGACTCGAGATCTTTCTCTCTTAAAGACTTTAGCCCCACAGGCGTTTGAGATGGTAAATATGTCTGTTATCATCAATCGCATACTGATTAGATTTTATTTTATTTATTTACTAGCTTTTGAACTCTTATATTACACGAGATTTATTAAACGATAAAAATAAAAAAGGTCTTTCATTTCAATTGTAATTCTCAAAATACTTATGAATTAATTTAATGTAGACTTAAAGGAAAAACAAATGGATTTACAAAAATTACTAAACTAGCATGGTTTTGGAAACGTCCGGTGTGGATTTGCAAGAAATTTAAAAAATGTTCTATAGTTGTGTAGTTGGTCAAACTTCAGGTATGAAAATGACACTGTGTTATAAAAATCCACACTATGTTATAACCCGCTTGACAAAATGATTTTAACACATAACCCATAGATAGCTAGAATGAATGAGATGATAGATTAGAAATTAGGAGAAATGTAGGCTTGACACCTAAGCTTCAACATTTTCTTTTATTAACATTGTAAGATAAGATAAGATGTAAGATTTATTATTAATTTTTTTTTTTGTGAATAGATTGTAATATATTTTGTGATATAGTTAATATTAAAGTTACTAAATTCTTCTAAATTTTGAATTGTTTTTAAATTGTAGAACCAATCAGGTAGTGAATTAATCGTTTGACCCGACCCGATTGGTTGAACTGATGTTCGGATTCAATAACTCAATTAAATTAATTAGGTTTGATGTAATTCAAAATCTAAATGAAATGTTTCCTTAAGACAAAAAATTAAATTAGTAGAATTAGATATTTTAAATATAAAATAGATTAAATGTAATTGGAAAATACTAAAAGAGTTGACAAGAAACTCTTTCAAAAAACAATTTGAAACGATTGCAAGAAAAATAAATTACTAAACCATTCATTCCACCAAACTAGACCGAACTGTCTACGTACAAATCCGGGCCCTATCATTAATGTTTTTAGAAAAGTTGATAGTTTGGCGTTTAGGGTAGGTGGGGATGGGGGTCGTTCGTCAACTCATTTCTCATCAATCGATACCTCTCTGATCAATATCACTACTAAACTTTTCCTCCTATCAAATCTTATCGCTCAATTATCTTCATTTCTCGTCCCTTAAAACATTACATTATAGATAGCGAATTAAGATCATCTCTATATCTTAAGATGATTCAATACAAGTACAACTACTTGTATTGTATTACACTATTATGTGACATTTGTTTCAATAAGTAACACAAGTTTTGTTATGTTGTGACTTAAATAAGATATGCATATGTAGTCCCAAATTCAATCCAAAGCTATTAAAAGTTATTAGAAAAAATCAAATTTGAAAATAAATAAAGAAGTGTTAAATGACTAGAAGTTATAAAAAAAATATTTCTTTAATAAAAATAACAGTATAATATTCAAAAGATTTTAAATTTGACGTTGTATTTAAATACTTAATGAATTAATTAAGAAACTATTTGTTTTAATACTATGCCAAATGTTCAATTTTCATTTGTTATATAAATATTCATCTCACGTTTTTCCTTTTTTCTAATATAAAATAGCAGTACTTCGTGCTATTGACTTGACATTTTATAATTGCTTTGAGAGGTATAGCTAAAATTTTGCTTTTGGTTTGAGTGTTTGACAAACAATTTATCAAAATAGACACCCGTTGAATTTGTGCATAATGTCAATTAATGTCATGATCTTTTTTTTCTTCTTTTTTTTCTGTATTTTGATACAAGATTTATTACAAACCGATACTTAATGAATATACATAATATAAATTCTTGTTTCTAAATATTATTAGTTTATTCGGATATGAAAAAAAAAACTCTTCGTACATACTTTTCTTATGGCACGTTAATGGTATTCACAACATTACAAATTGAAGTATCCAAAAATCTAATTTACATAAAACTAATCATATTTGCCATAACTCATTTTCAGTATAATTTTGTATTTACTAACATAACTTTATGTCTAATAAATAATTCACCTACTATCCATATTCTTTGCTATAATTTATATCATTTCTAATGCCTCTTTTTTGTAGTTTCAATATTTTCTCATTATATTCCACATATATTTACTCTCGAAAAGCTACCTTCATGTATAGATGATTTTAGTGGGTTCTTGTTATATAATATTTCTTATATACATGAATGTGTTTTGGGTTGAAGGGGCCGAAATGACCATGTGACATAATGACACATAAAAGTGTAATTTATAGCATGGACCATATTTATAAGGATAAAGGATAGGTTAAAAATATACGAGCATGGACCATAGTTACAATGAACATGGACCATATTATCAAGTTAAGCTATGCGGTATGGTTAATTATCATTATTCTTCATTATTCGCAACATCAGCTTTTTCTTCATTACTCAACCCCATCACTCAATATATTTTTTCTATGGAGTGTGGTTCATTCTCCATCATTTTTTATTTTTGTTAGTTTGATTTATATTTATATTTTTAATTAAATTTTTATTGTTATTTATTCTTTAAAATAAATCAAATAAAAAAACAAAAAAAAACTATAACACAAACACTAAAAAAATCAAACATATTCTCTCTCTTTCTTATTCGAGCAGCCACCACCACCATTCTCCGTCTTCACCGTCTTTGAAAAAAGAATTAAAAAAGAAAAAAAAAACAATAAATGGAAAAGGATTCCGTGAGTCCGTGACCCGCATGGCCCAGCTTAGGCTGGTAGCGTCACACAATTTCTACTCTTTTCTCTTAACAGCACTCACAATAGGGTGAAATACCCAAGGTCTGAATTTAGGTGAATTGCAATGGACTTTAAGCAGCCAGACTTCATTATGGGCACCAAGTCCATGGTTGCAGACTACAGGGCGGAAGGCATTGGGGTGGCTACCCTCTATCGCATCGCATATATATGTACATATTTTATACACACACGTACAAAGATATAATTTTAATTCTTTTTAACGGGTTTTTAGAGTTTGATGTTGGAGAAAGTGAAGGTTTCTTTAGAAAAATTTGGAATCTGATATGACGCTGATGTGACGATTTTTAAAGGTTTGTCGTTATGGATGGTCTTATCATGTTTAACTAAACATAAAACGTAAATAACTTGTTTTTGTTGGACGTAATTTTGGACTGCAAGTCACAAATCTGTGAACTTGAGGGACTAATTATGACAAGTTGGTTATTGTTGGTTATGCTTCCTAATTGTTTTGTTATTATAATTGGTAATATTTTGGGTTAGCACATTAGGTTAGTTTATTTAAACCAAGTTATGTTTAGACATTAGAGAATGTGTGAGATGCAACCGAGCTAGGGTTCATCTAGAGACTCACACAAGATGTAACCGAGTTTGGGTTCATCTAGATGCAACCAAATTAGAGTTCATCAAGAGTTAAACCGAATTAGGTTTGAGAGTTGTAATCAGTTTTTGAGTTAGATTTTCTGATTAATATAAACAAGAGTTATTTATTTAGTTCATGTTTATTTATCGATTGGGACTTGAGTTTTAATATATAACTAACCTTGTCTGTGAAAAAGATTCGTTTATCTGGATTATCATGCTTAGAGTGAATCCAAGATTCGCAAGGAAAGATCACACTTCCATCATCAAAAACAATATCCTTGACATACACCTCTTTATGAAGCAAATTCTCTACCAATACCGCACCTATATCCCCAAAGTTGCTAGGAACATCAAACTCGAATTCAAATTTGTATTTACTTCCATCCAATAACCCGCCGTGACTTACATACGCCTTAATCGTCTCCTTCGCTTTTCCCAATGCTTCAAACAAAGTAGAAGACAATTAAGTAAAAGCAAGTTAACCAACTTAATACAGATTGTTGCATCAAACTATTTGATGGTTATTCAAATAGTTATAGGTTATCATAGTTTAAACTAAAATTGTTTGTTTATGTAACTAGGGAGTAATCCGCCGCGTTGCGGCGATGGACACAGATTATGTTGCTATTAGCTAGGTTCGTACCCGTACATACATTAAACCCAAAACACGAATTAGTAAACACCAAGAATAGTAGTGATACTCATATAGTATATGACACAAAAATTTTACATATTTAAAAAAAGGCTTATTCGGTCGGTAAAACACTTGTGTTTGGTCAGTATCAGGCTACCAGCTATGTTTGTTACGTTTCAGAACTAAACCCAAAAAATAGTTCTGTCAAGCTATCATTATTAAAACAAAAATGTTGGCGTTACGATGACTCCGTGTGAATTCTATCAGTATCAATTAAGTTCATTACATGTACAAGAACTAAACCTGAAAAATAATTTTGTCATATTTAAAGAAATAAACAAATAAAAACTATAACAAAAAAATCCAAAAAAAAAAGATGCTATAGTGTGGTAGGACTGTTCACGAGCCGAGCCGAACCGAGCGAAGGCTTGCTCGTTGCTTGGCTCGTTTACAACTGAACGGCTAAAATTCAAACCGAGCAAAAGACGAAACAAGTCAAAATCGAACTGAGCATTTTTCAATCGAGCATCGAGCGATTTCGAGCATTTTTTATTTATTTTTCACTTTAAAATTTTCAATTAGAAACAAGTTTGAAGACTGTAAATAACATATTTTGTAAACAAATTAGTAGTTTTTAAACAAACATATAATTAGTGATAAATTTTTAGGAGAAAGAAGTTCTAAGTGAGATATAATGAGCATGTAAACAAACTTTTAGTATTCTGAAAACTTGAATCGAACTAATAAAATTATAAAATTGAAGGAATAGGAAAAAATATAAAAGATATTAAAAATTTGTATGCTTATATTTTATGTGTGTTGTCTGCATATTTATATATTTATTCATATATAATTATATATAAAATAAATTAAAAATATTTGAACCGAACCGAGGAAACCTTTGCTCGTTGCTTGGCTCGTTTACAAACCGAACCGAGAAGAGCGGCTCCTTTACAATCGAGCGAAAAAACGAGTGAGCAATTTCCGAGCGAGCGGAGATCGAGTTCGAGTGTCGAGCGGTTTGGACGGCCCTATGTGTGGACTTGAACTTGGGCTAGTTGGTATATCAAGAACTATGGAACACTTCATCAACCATCAAACCAACTCAACAATTTGAATAAATATTGAAAGTAAATACATAAATAGTCAAAGTCATAACCCTAAAAAGCTTTTGTGCACCAAAGTTCTCAATTATACTAATTTATAATTATGTTATACCGCGAGAAAATTTACTTACAATCAAGATCATTAGAAACGAACTCCATGAGAAATGACTTCCCTAAAAGACCAATAACACCATCGGCAACACTTCCTACAATACCCACAGTCACTTGGGCAAGTGCACTCGTAATGGTTGGTAGAACAGTAATGACACCTTTCATCGTCGCCTAGAGATCGGGTTATTATGTTAGCGGGGTGTATAGTGGTGATGTGACGATGGTGACGCGGCGGACCGGTGATTAATGTCGCACAAAGTGATGGTAGTTAATAGTTTGACGTAGTGTGGTTGGCTTGTAGTTTGTATAATAAGTAGGAAGCTCTATTGGTTTATTTATAAGGAAAGTTTCATGCATACAAATAATATTCTTGTGTAAGAAAATTAAATTTATATTAAATAAGTAGGAAGCTTTATTGGTTTATTTTCAACACGCATGTTTAAGGTCAACTTAAAATATCTTGTTTTAATATAAGGTTCAGGACTTACCTATTTTGCAACGTTAACTTTCGCTTTAGCTTTATCAATTTCTAAGAATGTTGGTTTTTAACTTATATCAGCTTGGGTATAAAAATTGGACACAACCATTTAGAATTGGGTTGCATCGAAGGTTCAACCTGATTGAATAGTTTATCATTTTAATTTATACTATATAATAAAGAAAGATCTCTTAATTAATATTGCATGGTTAGGTTATAATAGAAAGTATAGTTTTTATAGGAAAGATAAGAAGTAATCTTGTTCATTGATTTTGAATATGGAGAGTTGAGATTAGTTTAGGTGAAAATCAAGTGTGAACACAAGGTAAATGACATAAAAGGAATAACACATTTGTTGACTTTCTCTCTCCACATGCAAGGCACATGTCAAACTCCCCCATCATTTTAAAACGTCCATAACTTTTTTTACGGCGTTACTATTGAAAAACAAATTCACCATAATAACGAGTGTCTTTTTATCTTTTATATGAGTACCATATTGTAATATAAAAATTAAAAAAAATTAGTGGGTTTTTACAAATTGTGTTTTACCAAATTGTGTTTTACAAAATTGTGTTATACAATATTATTTTTCATTGTGTTTTTTCTATTGTATTTTTTACATTGTGTTATATAATTGTGTTTTTATCATTGTGTTTTTTTATAGTGTTTTTTTTCATTGTGTTTTTCATAGTGTTTTCCATTGTGTTTTTTCAGACTTTTCCGGCGAGATGGTGGCGGTGGGTGACGGTTGTGGTTGTGGTGGGCGGTGGAGTGGTGGTGGTTGTAGGAGATGAGTAAAATGTAAGTGGGTTTTATGTAAGTGGGTTTTTGAAATTAATGTAAGTGGGTTTTGTGGTTAAAGTAAGTGGGTTTTGATATTAAAGTGTTAGACTAAAATACCTTCCTTCCTAGCCTTATAAGAAAAATAAAACTTTTTATTTGAACCTAACCCTCGCATGACATTACACAAAATAGATTTTTACAAAATTTTTCCACTTCTCTCTCTTGTTAAATAAATTTTCTTTTTTATTAATAGTTTTATATTTAATTTTTTTCTTTTTAATCTATTATTTTCTCTTTTTAATAATTAGTTTTTGATTTAAAAAAATTAATACCAACATAATATATTATTTAGTTTTATATAAATATATTGTATTAGTTATTAATGTTAAACATTTACAAGTATGATTTTTCACGTTGATTTAGATAAAATAATGAATTTTCAAATTTCAAAGAAGGAATTTTCACTTTGCGTTTGTTTTGCAATGAAAATTAATAAAAGCTAACGTCAATCACTATATAAATGGTTGATTTTTATTTTTTAGACAACATGCTTTAACGCATGATAAGTTATGTATTTTATTGTAAATAAAAGTGAAACTACTAATTTTGATATGGATGTTAAAATTACAAATATTTTATACAAAAATATTTAAAGAGTTACGAATTTTCAACAACTTTTTATTTTCATATTATGTAATGTGTGATTTATTCTACTATATATTATATCTTTATATCTTTTGAACATATTTTCGTACACATTGTGTTATTTTTTAAATAAATTTATTTATTCAAACCGTGTTCTACACGGGTTTCTTAATGTCGTATGTCATTGCACATGAGTGATCTTTACAAAATTTTCCCACTTATATCTCATATTAAATATATATTTCCTTTTATTATTAGTAGTTTTATATTTTATTATTTTTTCTTTTTAATCTATTATTTTCTTTTTTAATAATTATTTCTAGGTATTAAAATTTAATACCAACATAAATATATTATTTATTTTATATAAATATATTGTATTAGTTATTAATATTAAGCTTTTATAGGGAACGAATTTTCATGTTGATTTAGATAAAATAATTAATTTTAAATTTCAAAGAAGGAAATTTTAACTTTACGTTTATTTTGCAATGAAGATTAATAAAAAGTAAGACCAATCGCTTTAGACGGTTTGTTTGTTTTTAAAACAACCTATTTTAACATATGATTAGTTATGCGTTCCATTATCTAGAGTTGAAACAAAAAAAAATGAAACTATTAATTTTAGTATTGAGTATAAAGCTACAAATAAAATTACACATTCTTAATATAGTATTATAAACAAAAGCAATAGTTATGCCGTCCTATTTTTGTGCCAAGTGACATCATTATTATTCAAATTTTAAGCTCCTAATTTATAATTAAAACAATAATAAATATTTATAACTTTTCATATTCTTTAAAGTTATATTTTAATAGAAAAACTATTGAATAACAATATTTGTATTTAACTCTTTCGACATTTTTGATAACTTTTCACTTTACATAAATAGTTAGGTGATATTTGAAAATTTTAATCATGCCAAATTTATTTGATTATTTTGGTTTTGAAGTTGGGATTTTCTTTGAGACATGTAAAAAAATATTTACTTTAATCAATATTTGACTCAATAATATGCAACTCCAAACTGATTATGTTACAGAACCACAATAACCTTCCGATTTAGAAAATTAATAAATAATATAATACTAACAATTTTCTAAATCATATAATACAATTTAGAAAATTAGTTTTTTAAACTAATAATAAAGTCTAGCTATTCTCAACCCGTTTTACCTCTTACTTTTATTAACAAAGACATGTATTTGAGTATTTGCCTTATTTATAGGTAAACGTGTCCGAATTGCTATTTATGTTCTCTTATACCTGAAAAAGCAGATAGTTCAGATCGGTTTAGGTCAGGCGGTGTAATAACTAAGAACGAATTTGGTTGGTACGAGTTTAAGGCACGACTGGTTGTGAAAAACATATCAAGGGAAGAAATAACTATATAAACAAATGAAGATACTATCTTCCCCTTTTTATATATAACGCATACCCGCACATTAAGCTATGCTGTACAATGTGAAATAATCATATCACATGTAATAGTTGATATTTTTACCTTTGTAAGAACGCCCACAATAAAGGATTCTTTGGGTGTATTGAGAAGAAAGAGGTGACGTGGATGAGGGAGGATATGATGTTAAGAGGGAGTATAGGGTAAGATTCATTTGCAAATGTGAGTAGGAGAAGAAAGAATAGAGGAGATATGGAGTATTTTTGTAGGATGTGGTATCCAAAACATAATCTATTGGAGATGGTCTTAAGTTTGTGAATTATAATTGTAATTTAACTTTTACTTATGTAATGTAATACATAACATTATTATTTATAGAGTTATAACTTA
The DNA here is from genome assembly GCF_021521415.1 of Bidens hawaiensis. Classification (NCBI taxonomy): domain Eukaryota; kingdom Viridiplantae; phylum Streptophyta; class Magnoliopsida; order Asterales; family Asteraceae; genus Bidens; species Bidens hawaiensis. The sequence goes on along the minus strand of NW_027492246.1, from coordinate 154,107 downwards.
TATAATTATAAACTTTCAACCCGTGTATCACACATGCATCTAACCTAACTTTATATAAAAACTAAAAATAATCCAAAAACATGATTCCATAACAAAAAATAATCTAAAAACATGATTCCATAACAAAAAATAATCCAAAAATTAATCTATATATAAAAAATAATCCAAAAATACTCGTGTTTCAAGCAAAGTTTCTTAAAATAAAACCAATTCAAAAGCACTTGTTTCAATTTTATTTGCTAGTTTAAAGTCGACCATTTTAAAAAAATGCGGGCCACAAAAAAAGAATATCAAAAAAACCTTTTGGGCTTAAAATCGGTATTTAAAAAAATGAGATTAGATGTTCTAACAAACTGCCTTAAAATACTGGCCTGTAAATACCGACTGCGTGTCCAGAATTCGGTATAAGCTGTTCGTCCCGGTTTCTAAAACATTAATTTTTCTTCATCTTGTTTTCAGACAGAGAAACACATTTTATATATGCAAATATTTATATATGCCCTGTTTGCGGTGCTCGCATATATAATGTATATATGTGTGAGCCTTTGGGTGGGCAAAAGTGAAATTGCACTAATTTTGACGTTATTTTACTAATTTCGTGAAAATAGCGTTAAAAGCGGCGGAAGGTTAATCAGGCATCATGTGGTGGCGTTGATAACCAAAAGACAAGGGTACATGCACCAATCGGTTGGGGTCTGATGGTTGAGTGTTATGGGCCTTATGTCCAAGGTTTGATGCAAAACCACTATCGAGCCGGGGGTCTCACTGGAAGCAGCCTCTCTATTCCTATGGAGTAGAGGTAAGGTTGTCTACATCTTACCCTGCTCAGACCCTACTATAGCTTTGCTATCGGTGAAATACACTGAGTACGACGATGATGATGATGATTTGTATGAAGATCTAGATATTATATGTACGAATCCAATGAATTGTTGCCAGTTGCCAATCTATGAGAAATTGAGAACTGTAGTCAATTTATACCGGCTGGTGTCATAACTCATAAATAAGTGCTTATAGTTTAAACACGTATATTATAGGTAACGGTGGGGTATATATGGCTATTTGCACAATAGCGATATATCACTTCTTTTCATTGGTCATCCTAAATTAGTAAAACGTGTAGTTTAGTCTAACCATCCTTAAATCTTAAAACATCTTTTGAACGACTATTCGACCAAGTTACCAACTAATAAAGCCAAGCTATCCAGGTTAACCTATGATCCAATGGTAAAAGACGACCCATACATTCATAATTGGAGATAGCACTAAGCAACCCAAATTAACGGAAACCACAATCTGAAAGCCCACGATAGTAAAACTCAGTTGGGATTGAATCCGAACTTGAGGCCGCACAAAAACAATTACTTTTCCATGTTTATCGTCTTTGCATGTCACACATCTAAGGGATAATATTGGGTGGACAATAGAGCATTGGACCACGTATGATGATTTATGGTCAATAGTGTATAATTCAACATAACGTGCGTAAATATATGTTTTTATTATTTATTTATTTATTTATTTATTTATTTATTCTGACATTTTATAAAAGGAAGATAAGTCTTGCACATGTAATGATAATTAATTAGTTTCTTTTTGACAAACAAAGTGCTCCATGTAGTTCACGTAGATTGTAAGTTTGATCATCAAATATTTAAAACTAGTTTATAGGCCCGTGTAATATACGGGTTTGTCAACATTAAAATTACAAAAATGAATAATTTGAAAAAAAATAAGAACACAAATACAAATGTACTCAAATATACATATTGAGATATTTTACTCTTTGGTGTGACATGTATGTTTACATGAAAACCAAATCAATTATTAATTTTCAAATATTATTTCTAGTTTTCCTTTTTTTAATATGAAAAGTTGGTTCTTTTCTCCTCAATTAATGGATTATGATAATAACTAATAATAAATAAAATCCTAGAATCAAATATCCGGTTAGTTTTAACGAGACATAATTAACATCTAAATCTATAACCCATGGATACCTTGGATTAATAAGAATGAAGATTAGAAATAAGAATGAATATTGTTATGACACGCCATCTCTAGTATTTTTATTTATTAGTTAAGTAAGATAATATAAGACAAGATAAGATAAGAAGTGACAATGATGATCAAATAGTTTCTTTTCGATGATAACTGGTAATCCACATCATTAAAAACCGTTAATATTATTTTCTGTTAGATTTTTACATATGATGAAACTACCCTTGTTTTTAAAAAGTTAATCAATTAAGTATTCAAGAGATTTTAAATAAATAAATATAATAAACCTAATTAGGACCCATATACCATATTTGAACAAAACAATAGATATGGATTAAGAGGTCAAGTTATTCTATAAAGGGAGAGAAAAATGAGAAAGATGAGAAAGATTTATAGCCATACAAAAAAATCATTTAAAAAAATTAAAAATAAATAAATAAAAAATCATAACTCAATATTTAATAAAAAAACAAAAAAAGTAAAAGTACAAAAATGTTTCCACCGTCTTCCTCATTCTTAAAAAAAAACTCGAAAAAGACACAATGTTAAGTGAAAAAGACCACTGTGTCTTTTTGTTTATCATTGTGTTTGTTTTATTTTCGTCATTGATTGTGTATTTTTTCCTTGACATTGTGTCATTTTTTCTTGATGTTGTGTTATATTAGTCAACATTGTGTTATATTTCGTTCGGCATTGTGTTATATTTTGTGATTTATTGCGTCTTTTTTTAGTTATAATGTGTCTTTTGTTAATTTTCGTCATTGTGTCTTTTGCCTCTGCATTGTGTTTTTTCGGAGGGTTTTTTTTTTTGAACGAGAATGATGAGGGAAACATTTTTGGTTTTTAAACATTTTTGTTTTTTATTTATATTTTGAGTTATGAATTTTTTTATTAATATTTTGGAATTTTTTAGGGGTTTTTTATGTGACCACAAATCCTTCTCACACTTTTCATTTTTGTTCTTTTTTATATTTTAACTTTTCTCTAAATTAAGGCTTCCTTGTGTCAAAACTCAAAACTGATAATCATCTTTTTCACTAATTTCATGAGTCAATTTGATTCCCTCACCACTTGTCAATGATGCTTGTTAATTAATTTCTGGGTTTGTTACATGCTCCAACGAATATTAGGCTCGAATTTTGCTTCATCCTTGATGTGGATAGATCACCCTCTTGGTAGTGGAATGGATTTAGCCAAATTTGCATGTCACATCACGATGGTGTTTTTTTAATTAACCACGAACACAAATTTTGGATAGTTTTTTTGTATAATATTGACCGTTAGGCCACTTGCTGTGTATTGACGCTGCCGGCGCCATCCAGCCACATCATCAAGATTGGCGCAACTGCACAAGTAACTCGGGGTGCGCATGTGAAGAACGACGCCAAAGGGGGACCGACGCCAGTCTCCTTCCCACTTTCCCGTTAGTATGTTAGCGCCTAAATAGGCTCAAAAGGTAGGATCCACCTCACTAACAACCAATTACTTTTTTTAAAAGAATTCTTTCAATGTCTAGTTAAACCATAGCATGCTAGTTAAATGATTGGTTAGTTAAAATTCACATTCTACATAACAACGATGTGATATTGATGTGGCGTTTTAACTAGACTTGCTATTTAAACCATAACAAATAACCTTGTTATCACATCACTCTCTCATTTGTTTCATAAAGCAATAATAATGGTAATAATAATAATAATATATCATTAGTGACGGATCTGGAAATTTTTTTAAAATGGGCGAAAAGTTTTAGGGATCGTTAGTCTCTCACTATATAATAAACTTTTTCGATCTAGTTCGGGTCAGATCAGTTCAAATAAAAAAGAGAGAGAATCAAACTAAGTTTTATATAATCAGCTAAAGTAAAGCAGCAGCAGCAGCAACAACAACAACAACAATAATAATAATAATAATATTATTATTATTATTATCATTAGTGACAGATCTGGAAATTTTTTTCAAAGGGGCGAAAAGTTTTAGGGTTCGTTAGTCTCTCACTATATAATAAACTTTTTCGATCCAGTTCGGGTTGGATTAGTTCAAATAAAAAAGAGAGATAATCAAACTAAGTTTTATATAATCAGCTAAAGTACGTCAAACGCCATTACAAATATATAAGGAAAATCTAATTTATTTAATTTTATTCTCAATGAGTTTTCATTTTTTTTTAAATCTAGCCATTATTTTTTTGAGGAATCAATCTATTAGTATTATGTTACTCGTTATACCTATTATACATTAAATTAAAACATTAAAATTTATCAACTTACCATTATTCTCATTCAAATATTCAATTTAAAGTTCTAACTTGTAATTTTTCAAACCATGGTCCCTAAGTAAGTAAACTAAAACTAATTGATCAAATGACAAGTGATTTAATGGCAGAATGTCAAACTTACATCCTAACTAGTGGTCGTCTATTGGATTTTTTGCCGGATTTAGGCTGATCGGCATCCGACGATGGCGCCAGTCTTCTGCAACACTGTGTGTACCACTATACTTTTCTTTTTCGCTCTTAATAAGGTTTAAAATCATAGGCTAAACTGCTAAAGGACATCATTTGGATATTGGGCTTCAGAGTTTAGTCCATTAAAAGGTTAGATTTGGACATTTGTTATTAGGTCTCTGAGAGTCTGAGTTAACATTTGAAAATTGAGCTAAATTATATATACTATATTGGTAATGAGTGCTTAACTGAGAATTATTATTTATATTAAATTCATATTTTAAAAATTATAAATATCTAATTTTGTTTTTTTAGGGGTTGGTTTTGAAATATAATTTGGTTCGGTGTCGAAAGTTCAATGGAAGCGATTGAAAAATCTTATAGAGTGCTCGGGATTTAACGCGTGTATAACATTATAAAAAAAATATATAAGAGGGGCGACCACCCTCATCTTTAAGCTATAGGTCCGCTTATTTCTCATATTGGAATCCAAGCACATAGAGAACTTCAGTTGCACCATGACAAGGCTAACAAGTAATACTTATGCCAGTAGCCTGTAGGCTCGTAATAAGTTTACAACTTTAGAACACCAAAAAGGTACTACTTCATAGGCTTCCATCTTCAAATCTTCTGGTTTCACAATCCTCTTTTGGCTGACCAATCCATTTTAGTTTTCGGTTTACGAAGATCACAACCAGAGGTGGGCAAAAAAACTTGGTTTCGGATCAAACCCGGTGGATTTGACCTAGAACTGGTTCCTACCCGACCTAACTCGGGGATATGAACAGGTTTTGGTTCCTCAAAACGAGTTTTTCCCAAAATAGTGTTGGTGGAAAGAATATTTACCAAAGTATTGTTTTAATCACCTGTTAGTTTCTCACTCATAATCTAATAACTTAAATTAGTTAATAACTATTGACTTAATTATCTTATTAATTCTAATTTTCTAAACAATCTAGTTATTTACATTTAGAAAGTAAATCAGATTATTTATGAACGGGGTTTTGGTTCCTCAAAAAAAGGTTACAGTAATTGGATCCAACCCAGACCTGTCGGAACCGGTTCAACCTCTACCCTGTCAAACTTGGACCCGACCTAGCCCAAAACTTGATAAAAAAATCGGCAAACCTAGTCAAAATTGGACCATACCCGGAACCAGTTCTGACCCTAACTTTTGTTGACCATACCTGGACTAAAAGGCCGGTTCTGCTTCCTTAAAATACCCTAATTGTTCAACTCAAATCACAACCAATTAGGTATTAACTTTTGTTTGGTTAATAAGGAAATATAACTAGGACAAACCAATGGATACATTTGTAACAACATGATACAAAAGTAACCTTATTCCAAACAACAATAATACACAAATAAACCATGGCTTATGACCTTATTATACATTTATACAACACAGATCATACGCCACTCCAACAAACCAAACCAACTAGATAGATATGCTGTTTGGAACACCTCTACTGGTCACACCATCTTCCGAATACGGTTTAAGAAGTTCATACGGAACCAAACCCGCACCGGTACGGTTCTTCAAACTAGGATCCGTGTTCCTTGAGTCTATGATAGCTTTTAGCCCGTTTAGCGTTCCACGAAACTCCTCAAACGCCGCCTTTATGGCAGGCTCCGCCTCCCATGCCGGCTCAATATTACCACCAATGTACTCTTCATCCACTGAATGACTCGATAAAACATCCAAAACTGCCATCACTTGTGTAGCTTGAATTTGAGATGGGAAGCATTTCAACAAAACATCCTCGGGACGCTTAATAAATGACTGCCATTCTTCGTCTGTGGGGTCTTCGTCAGGCATTTTGGTGCGGGCAATTGTTGGTCGGTTAGGGAAGTAACCCGCAAAGTCATATTGACCGAAGTTGACTGCGGAATGGTGACCAGATGGCACCCACATGATGGTTGAAACAATACCAATCAAATCTTGTTGGGTTTTGAGTTGTGGCCACCATGCTTCATCTTTTTTATCTCCATGACCAACTGAACGGATTTCATTCCACCAGGCTTGAAGCTCTTCATCGGACTCCACTAGATTCGGTTGTGGGTAATAATGGTTGACATAAGAAGTTGCCCATTGTTTAATGGCATCGTAAATGAGTAAACCATCATTAGCAAACGGGCAATCCTCGATTGTTAGTTTCACACCATGTGGTGCAGTTGGATCTTCAACCGCCATACCCCTAAACAAATTTTTTTATATTATTAGAATAATTTGCATAGTAATAATTTTTTTTTAAATTGTATCAAAATTGTAATACAAGTAAATTACAAGACGAAACATGTAACTAAACCTTATAAGTATTCTCTTTTAAGGCAAAAAGAATACCTGCTAATTAGGTCCGCTGGAAGCGCTTCATGATCAAAGCGCCATAGCTGATCATACGCATCAGAGCAAATTTGCATACAATATCTTCCAGGAGTAAAGGTTGTCTCTATGACACCACCAGCATTAACGAGAAGCAATCGAGCTAGAGCATTAATTTGCATAGTGTAACGGAAATGAGGGAGAAGTAATCGTCGAATTGGGTGCATCTGGCTGAGCTGACGGTTGGTAGCAATTATGTAAGGCTCGGTAGCAGCATGAGTTCTTAACCAGTGGCTTACAAGTTGGTGAATACCAGAATCATGAGCAAGAACATGAGCCTTGGCTAGCTCCAGAGCCATTCACCTGTGGCATCCAACGCGGACGTGTAGACTTGTTTCCACTGTGGTTTACCATCAGACGGTGGATGAGTCAACTCAATAGCTAGCGGCTTTAATATTCCACTAGGAGTTAGGAACATTAAAGTTCTTGAACCATATAGAACTGACCCTTTAAGCTCTCTTGTTTTGTTAACATAAGGTAAAAGCAAATCATGGTAATCCAACAAGAACAATTTCTTTTGTTCTAAAGCCTGCATGAACATAAGGCATGAAAATGTAGTCGTAAAGCATTAGCATGGTTGCAAAAGTCGCGCTCCCAGGTCGGCCGACTGGGGAGTTGCGAGTACTCGGTCTTGGCGGAGACTACTCGGGGAGTATTCGCCTATTCGGACATGGTAAATTATAAGTAAATTTATTTTTGGGAAATTATATATATGTCAAGTATCATACGTCTACTAATATTTATAACAAAATACGTGAATATCAATATAAATAAAAAATATATATCTTTAAATACAAAATTATTCTAGAGATTAAAACTCATTAACAAAAAAATGATTTTAATATTACAGAAATATGAATTACGCTTTACTTTTAATCAAATCGGCTCGAGCTGACCGACTTGACCTAATTATGACAAACGCTGGCCACCTTTAATCGAATCCAAGTAACCAGGCGGAGTTAAAGAAAGTCGCCTCGGCACCATACCTCGTAGCGATTACTCGGCGCTTAGTCAGGATTTTTACAACCATGAGCATTGGTAATCGGTTTTATGATTTTCATTACCTCGTCAAGAGTCATGAAACCTTTAATCCCTTCCTCTACGATCTCATTCGTGATTGCGGATTCAGCCGGCCCGTAGATTTCAGGGTCCAGTTTACTCGTCAATGGCCATTCCTAAATATGCAAACATGTCATAATCATTTACAAAACATCTTATTTAGGGATTATAAGTTAAATACATACTGTAACCAGCTGTATGCTGTAAGGATTGAGACCAGCAAGCATTTGTCTACAAAACTCCTCATCACGAAACCATGAGAACGTGTCTCCTGCAATTCGAACCATCAATTATACGCGAAAACTTAAACAATAAAACCATAGACAAAACCACCAAACATGGCCGGCTTTAAGGGTAGGCGACGTGAGCGTTCGGCCGGGGCACAAAAAATTTAAAAATTTCCGATGATTTATATAAAAAATACACAAAGACTTATAATAACACTATTTTTATAATACTCGAACACCTTTTAGACTTATTTTTTTCTTAAATTGCCCAAAAACTCATAGGCTCATTTAAAATTGAAAAATGACCCATTACTTTAAAATTTAAATTAATCAATGAAAGTTAAATAAATAAAAAAAATGAAACGAATAAGCGGGATAACAATAGCATCGCCTTCGAACACCAGTTTGTAGAAAGAGTTTTGTGAAATTGTAGTTATTCAAATCTTGTTTACGATTCACAACGCCCCACGAAATACTTAGCGGGTTGGCTATAATAGCTATCGAGAATGGAATATTAGAGAGCACAAACTGCGAAAAGTTGATTCAACAATTTGCTATCAAGAATGTTAGGACTTATGTTTATTGCCATAACTTTAATCGTCATTTAAAAAAAAAAGTTTACATTATTTAGTACGTTAAGGCTTAAGAGACATATTTTTTCTAACTTGGCCGGGACACGTGAATTCTTAGGGCCTGCCCAGCCACACCAAAGATACAAAATGGTAACAAATGCTTACTGTCAATGGTTTCAGGGGTCTCAAACTTGATAACAGTGTTTGTAGCGTCAGTAGCTCCTTTGATAAGATTAGGTAAGACACTAAGAATCCCATTATCAAGTGGAGGAACATTAACACCTTCATTATAAAGCAAGTCTATGGATGTGAATAACGGAAACCCCGTCTTTGTCTGTCACAATCGACTCTAGAGTTGGTACAACTGAATGAAGCACCGAGTACAATGTCCTTGCTCCAAACGTAACTCCCTTTATCTCCGAAAAATCTTCGTCTGCTGGTACATAAAACGGGAGCAAAGTTCTGGTCTCCGCCAATGGATCTGTAATTCAACGGGCTTCGTTAATGCTGAACAAAATATCTAATTATAACAGAGAGACAGGTAAGCGGTCAACAAGCTGCCTAGTCACCCCTCTTTTGACGATCTTACTGAAAATAAGTTATAGTTCTTCGGCGCCGATAAGTTGCTGTAATTGTATCAAATATTTGAACTACTTTGAGTAAATCTAAATCCTATGATATTCAATACTCAGTCATCTTAGATCTATATTTAAACAATTTCGTTTTCAAATAAAATATTTCTAATAATTAACTAGCATTCAAAACAATGCATATGGTATAATATAGAATGATATGATACAATGATAGACTTGTACCTATAGAGGACATTTTGCGACCAGTACGACACCACCTAGGGTAGGGATGTTCATTGCCACCGAGCACTGGTCCTGCTAAACTTAAGTTCTGATCCGGAGCTCCAAGATCGTTGTACACATCATAATCATAAATCCTCTCAGGTGACTTACACTCTCCTTGGCCGTTGCCTCGGAGAGATTCTAGATCTTGCTCTCTTAACGACTTCAGTGCGTTAGGAGTTTGCGAGGGAAGGTATGACTACACAAACAAATCGAACAATCATAAGTTCATAACTAAACGTCTACTAAACGACTTAACAACTTCATTATAGTTATTATTTACAAACTTTTGGTACTACCATATTTTAAAGCAACAATTAAGTCCCTCAAAAGATATATAGTTTTCTTAGGGCTGCAAACGAACCAAACGAACACAAACATGGCCTTGTTCATGTTCAGTTTTTATGGAAATAATGCGTTAGCAAACGGTTCACGAACAGTTACCGAACAAGATTTTATGTTCGTGTTTGTTGTTAAGGAAATGAATGTGTTCAGACGGAGCCTAGAGATTGAGATTGATGTGTTTATCAATGTGAATAATGAGAAAGGAAATGGGAACAATGCAAAAACAATAAGAGAATATTATTTCCTATTTTATGTTAGATGTATTAAATTAAAAAAATATAAAATGTTTAGATAAATAAATAAATTAATATTCAAAAACTTTCATGAACAAGAATGAGCATACGTGAATACATTATCGAACGTTCACGAACATAATTGAACGAATAGAGGTTTTGTTTATGTTCGTTTGTTTAACTAACAGAACAAAAATTCTTGTTCATATTCATTCAATTATTAAACGAGCAAACATGAACGATTCTTGATGAACTGTTCCCTGAACGTTTAGTTCATCATGTAGTCCTAGTTTTCTACTAATTATTTGATATGAAAATTATTTTAAAAAAAAGAAAGAAAAGAAGAGGGTCGACCTTGTTGTTGAAAAAAATTCTTTTCTCAGAATTATCATATTTGGAGTGAACCCAAGATTCACATGTGAAGTTAACACCGTTATCAAGAGCAATGGTTTTAAAGAACATCTTCTTGCTATGCTCATTTTCAACCAACACAGCTCCTATATCACCAAAATCATCAGGGACAGCAAAGTCACACTTATATGTGTACACACTAATGTCTAAATTCAATGCATCATATCTTGCATAGGCCTTCACTGTCTTTTGCTTTCCTGTTGCTGTAACCAGAAAATGAAAAATAAAATTACAACCTCGAACACGAACTTTTGTTGATATATCGAAAACATAACTTTGCAAAGCGGACAAAATTCTATATTTTTATAAGAAATCGAGGTGTTAGTAACGTAAAGATTTACAAACATGTGTTTATTATCTCGTATGTCTTATTTATAGATCCAGAAACTTAATTCTAACCCTATGTTCTTAGATTTTTTGTAACTTTTTGAGAAACCAATGTGTTAGTTACATGAATTAGTAGCTTCCATGTTCAAGCAAATTGTTCTTCCTTACTCGCATAAAGTTCGTGTAACAACTCGTGCTTATAACCTTGTATGTCATGTTTTAAATCCAAAAACTAAGGTCTTTAATAGTCCATCTAATTATTAGACTAGAACATAATTTGAAATATGTAACTTATTGAATTGTAACTTCAACTTGTCTTTATTTTGCTTGTCTTGGCCTATTGTTAAGCCTTAATCTTAATCTTCTCTCTAGTATATGTAACCACATATTATGAATAAAATATTTAAGTTGGTTTGATAACTTATTATGGTATCAAAGCCTAAAGTGCTCTGTTGAGCTCTTTCCGATCCCAACTTCTGGCAACGGTTTACACCACCTACTGAAATTAATTAACAGCTTGTTGCCGCCTCAAATTTCTCCATCTAACTTACTTCCACCACTAAAATATTTTCTGCCGACGCACTGTTCCGTCGGCCCACTGTTCGCTTCCACCACTAAAATATTTTCCGGCGACGCACTGTTCCGTCGACCCACTATTCCCCTCCACAAATAAAATATTTTTCGGCGAGGCACTATTCCGTCAATTTCCGGCGACACACTATTCTGCGACTATTCCCCTCTACCACTAAAATATTTTCCGGCGACGCACTGTTTCGTTGAACCACTGTTCCCTACCACCTCTAAAATATTCCGACCGACGCATTGTTCCGGCAACCCACTGTTCCCCTCCACCAATAAAATATTTTTCGGCGACACACTGTTCTGTCAACCCACTGTTGTCTCCACAACTAAAATATATTTTGGCGATGCGCTATTCTGTCAACCCACTGTTCTCTCCACCACTAAAATATATTCCGGCGATGCACTGTTCCGTCGCCCCACTATTCCCTCCACCACTAAAGTCCTTCCAAAGACCCACACGCGACGCTGCCGAAGGCTTTTTTAACAAGATATGTTTTCTCTCACGATCGTCCATCTTGCAAGGGCATATTAGACTAGAATATAAATTGAAATATGTAACTTATAGATTTGTAACTTCTATGTTAATTACTTGTCTTTATTTTGCTTGATCTTGGTCTATTGTTAAGCCTGGATCTTAGTCTTTTTTCTAGTATATGTAACATACACTGTGAATAAAATATTTAAGTTGGTTTGATAAACTTATTACTAATATCAATATAAAATATAAAAGAAAACAAAGGCAAAACGGTTTTATAATTCTAACCTTTAAAATGTCAATTATCATTTATCTTTTGTTGTTTATTAAATGTTTTGGTTAAATGTATGTAGCTTATGACTATGCAATAACATTAAAAGAAAATGGGTATGCATACCATCAAGGTCATTCGAAACGATTTCCAGCAAGAATGACAGTCCTAGAAGATCGGTTGCAACATCAACGACGCCACCAACACTTACACTAGCAAGGGCGGAGCTAATAGTTGGTTGGACCGAGATGACACACTTGACGGTTGTGGTCTTGGTAAGAAAGGGAATTGATATGGCTTTAATACTACCTACATTCGAGGTTGATCTAGCACGGGCTGCATTAGATTTCTTGGTGGATGTGTGTTGGTGGAGGATGGCGGGGGAGTAGGCGGAGGAAGAGGAATGGTTGGTGGTGTCACCGCTAACGAAGGGCTTGCGGATTGGGATTTGGCTGTAAAGAGAGTGAGACCGGTTGATTTGAGACTTCAACATTTGCTTTGTTTCCTTTTCTTACTACTCTCACTCTTGTTTTTGTGATTTAAAAGTTGGAACATTAACCTCTATTTATAGAGGGATATGTGCTATATGCTATTATTGGATATGGAAAGATGAATTTAGGTTTAATTTCACGTGTTTTAAATCATTGTTACATATTTTAGTGTTGTGTCAATGTTCTAGAATACGGCTTGAATGCATTGCATGAAGTATTGAAGTAGAAATATTAGCGTTTATAACTATTGAATATAATATTGTGAATTACAATATGTATCACATGAAGTAATCAACACAAAATGTAGCAATACTAGAAGTTTAATAAGAAAGAACAGACAAAACTTATGTTAAATACTATTGGTGATATCTTATCCACTTTTAGTCTTTAACCCAATTTATATATCTTAACTGGTTGATGTTGAACCATGATCTATTAATTTAACGGTATGGTTGATTTTATCACTTATCACTTACAAAAATAAAATAATGAATTTAAATCATTACAAGTATAAAATTTAAGGGATTTTATGTGAAAAAATTTATTTAAAAAAATAATAAAAGGACACTAGTTGATGTTGATCAAGAAAAACCTAACACAATAAGCAATACTATGTGTCTTTGTAACAATAATTAAAAATATATATGACGTGCAACAGTATTATATTTATGTACAATAGATTACATCAAACAAGTTATTTAAAGTCAATGATTGTACTAATGTATTTTAATCTTTTTATCAAACGTTTATTACAACTTTGTAATTTTATTGGGTTGAAATGATACAAAATACACTACTTGGATTTAAATAATCGAGAAACGTACAATTTTTATTTATTTATTTTCTTTATCCTTTTAAATATCTTAAATTATGAAATGAATCCTTTTAAAAGATGACTTTCACTACTAATCTTTTATATAAATTTTCGTATCGGTTTTAATCCTTTACACAAACGGATGTTAAGTTTTTCAGTTAAGTCATTCAATGTACAACGCACATGAGAGTATTTTGATCTTTTTGCCCCTTAAAGGGCTATTTGTGTAGACCTAATTATCTAATATATATAAATGTAAACTTTGGTGCCGCTAAGTTGCCATTGGGTCACTTGGCGGTACCTTACTTGTCCATAGTAATTTGTTTTTTTTGTTTCGGTATCGTAACGAGTATAACGGAAGCTGACCGAACGACGGCACCTTATTTTTCCATAGCAATTTTTTTTTTCGTTTCGATACTGACCAAACGGCAAATTTTTTTGTTTGTTTTAATTCCGATAAAGTAACAGACGTGACGGAAACCGACCGAATTCATATAGACTTGCTGCCTAATCGCCCGGGACTGACATCACTCGGGTTTACTAACCAACACCACCCTTTGGTCCAGTAAATTTTCATATTTTCCCTTTTGTAGCTCCGGTACCATAACGAACATAGCCAAAACCGACCGAATTCGTGTCCAGTTACCGTCTCAATGCACTGGATGAGCGACGCCTGGGTTTTACCACCAACCGGGTTTACCGACCAAACAAATATCATTTTAAATAATTTATGTTTTATATGTTAATTTGGCGAACATATTTTTTGGGTTTAACGCTAAGGTTTTACCAATGGTGTTTATACCATAACGAAAGTAAACGATAACGACTTTATTCCCCTCGATTCACCGACGTAACGCTCAGGCTTTACCAACGCTCGGGTTTTACTAGCACCCAGTTTCAACATTGAGGTTTTACTAACTGCCCGGCGCAACGCGCCGGGTACAATACTAGTTAAACATAATTCTTCACGTAAATAGCCCGTAATGGGTAAAAAGATCAAAATGCCCTCATATGCATTGCATATAGAGTGACTTAACTGAAAAAGTTAGCATCTGTTAGTATAAAGGACTAAAACCGATGCAGAAATTAATATAAAGGATAAAGAGTGAAAGTCATTTTCGAAAATAACTCATTCTATAATTTCAGATATTTAAAAGGAAAAAAAAATGTAATTTTCTCTTAAATAGTCACATGTTTTACTCATTTGCTATCTTTTATATATTCCTATTGTCAAGGGCAATTGCAATAAGATAATCATCATGAATTTTCATTCGGTTTTTTATACTCGATTTGGTTTGTATACTTCTCCATTTCTTCATTAATTATCATTGTAAGAGAAAATGAGTGAAAATCAACTTTTAGTTTATGATGATTATAGATAGGATAATCATTGACGTAAAAGTAAAAGTTACGAGTGTTATTGATCTAATTGTAAGTATAAACTATCATCAGTTAATTGTAATTTGAATTATTAAAATCCAATTTATACTATCAAATTATATCTTTCTTATTGAGATTAAATTATTGGTATATCCCGCAACAAATATTCACGAGTGGAATTGATCACATGTATTATATGCAATGGAATTGATGATACATCCAACTAACTCCGAAGACTTGGCCCATTACTGCTATAAATACTACACCGTATCATTGCATTCATTGACTAATTGTGAGTTTGCATTGGATCTTAACTCTAAGTGGGCACAAGGAGCCTAGGTCTCCAATTTCAAACTTTGTATACTTCTATTTAGGGATGGTAAAAAATCTTGAGCTCTACGGGTATATCAGAAACCCAAACATATGGGATGGGCGAGGGGGGGGGGGGGGGGGGAGAATGGATTAGGAAACAAATTTCATGAGTATGGAATGAGTATCGGATTATATGATATCCTACCTGATTACCAAAACCACATTCTTATTTACCCGTGTTTTGGATTGGAACAGGTTTTTTTGGATTGGAACGAGTTCGGGTTGAAACGGGTTTTGGATTGGAACGAGTTCGGTTTAGGTTTCGAGCCGACACGAGTTTTCGCACTGGACGGGTTGGTTTTCGGTTTCCTTTGTTTCTTTTTGGTCGGTTTCGGAGCGCTGGACGGGTTGGGTTTCGGTTTCTTTTGTTTTTTTTGGTCGGTTTTGGCCTTTTGTTTCGTTATGGTAGGTTTTTTCAGTTTCATTTCAGTTCGGTTTCAGTTTTTTAGTTTCGTTTTTATTGATTTTTTCGGTTTTGATCAATTCTGTTCAGTTTTGGTTTATGTTTCATTTTCGTCGACTTTCGGTTTCAGTTCATTTCTCGGGGTTTTTTTTTGAAGAACGAGGGCAACGAAGGAAACGTTTTAGCTTTTTTACATTTTTCATTTTTAATTTATATTTTGAGTTATGATTTTTTTTATTACTTTTTTTGAAATTTTTGTTTTGGAGGGGTTTTAATTGTTAATTAAAAACCCATCCAAAAAAATTAATAAAAAAATCGTAACTCAAAATATAAATAAAAAACGAAAAATGTAAAAAAAAAAAACAAAAATGTTTTCGCCTTTGACCTCGTTCTTCAAAAAAAAAACTGACCCGAAACCCGTTTTGACCCGTTCCGACCTTGACCCATTCCAACCCGGACCCGTTCTGATCCGAACCTTTTGACCCTAACCCGTTCCGACCCGAACCAAAACAACCTTTTTTTTAGTTGACCTATTCCGACCCTAACCCGTTTTAACCCATGACCCGTTTCGATCCAACACAACTCATTTGCCACCCCTATTTATTAGCTAATAAATGGTTTCCCCTTGGGTGTACATAAAAAGAGATAAAAAATTAGCATCATAACCTAATAAAGCACACATACAATTTTGTGTGTCTCCTCTCACAAAAACCGGGTACCTCTCAAGAACTCTAACACTATCCTTAATTATACATCCTAAAGGGGAACTCGATCAAGATAACAAGCATGTCGTCTACATCATACTTTGTTACGGTTACTACTCTCCCTGCTGTAACAAGGTAATAAATTTAATATTTATCATGTTTACTATTAATTTCATGAAGAACTGATCAACAACAATCCGTTGACCGGCATAACTGAATTCAACCATTTAGTTCAAGTTAATGTACATATATTTGAATTAAGACACAATCTTTTTTCTACCAAGGTCGGCATTTTTCGTTGGCATTTTCGTCGGCATTTTTCATTGGCATTTTTCTTTGGCAAGCTAGTTATCACTTAGTAATGGTTCCAATTTTCGGTTTGACATGTAAACTATGAGTCGCAATGAGATCTAAAAGTAATTATAACCACGTAAAGGTAATAAACTATTCAATAACCATTCTAAAAGAATAAATGAATATTTAATCAAAACAAAAGTCTTCTTTTTTTTTGGGTTTCAAATTGTGATTGTTGGGCCTTTGTGGAGTTTTTTTTTTTCTTTTTGAGCAGCCTGTGTCAGTGAAAAAATGCGGTTTTAGTGCTTAATGTGCAAAACACGGTCAAATTTTGGCGTTTAATGTGGAAAAAGGCGGTCTATAAAACCTAACCTAACCTAGACACGTTAGTTTTAAATTTATAAACCTAGACTCTCCTAATGCTAGACCACTAGACAGGCAAGTGTGTCAATCGACTGTAGTAAAGCCTAATGAAGTCCGGATATCGAACCCACAAGACACTGACGACACCTAAACTAGACTCTGACAAATAACTTAACTAAATTGACGTAACTGATTTTTGTGTTTTTAATTTATAACTATAAACTAAAGAATACTTAAACTAAAACTGACACGGAAACTAGACACGAACAAATCGGACCAGAACTTATATAGGGGAAAACAACTACCTAGGCAAGGATTCCAACTAGTAAACTCATAGACTCTCAGAATTGGATTTATGATTGGTAACCGGATTCTAAAAATATGAAACTTAAGGAATAACTAAAGTACGCTAGATCACCTCCCGGTTTCACCGACAATACCTAAGAACCCTAAATATCATGTAAAGCTCAGCGGTTTTATGATTTGGATCACCTCCAGGTCTCACCTTTCCTAACTATGCTAAGGTACTCAAAGATTAAATCACCTCCCGGTCTCTCTAAACACAATATGCCTTAAGGCGTAAAGGGGTATTCTTATTGAATTCGGTTATAATTCGGATTTGTAACAATCTAAATGAATCTAGGGCAACTTACTCCCATGAAATCACTACCCAAACTGCAAAAGACCAAAACAGTCGACACTCAATTACCTCCCGGTCTCTCAAGTGGCAGAATACTAGGTATCTCTAAACTCTCAATTGTCGTTTCCATGGAATATGTTAACAATAAATTATAAACTAGTTACAAACACATAGTAAGTAACCAAATACGCATCCATACATGAAAGACGTTCACAAAGACGCATATGGGACAATAAATTGATCATAAATTAATACCAAATATGCATAAGCATCATAACCAAAGACAACAAAAACTTTTACCAAAGCAAATCCAACCAATAAGCAATCCAAAACCAAAAATAAAACAAGCATAAAAAGTATTCATTCAAACCCGGGCAGTATAATTAAAACAAAACAAAATCTAACTATCGGGATTGATAAAGTTGAAGAATAATTTATTTAAGGGATTGACATTATTTTAATATGCTTTATTCACATTTTATGGCGTTTTTATTATAATATTATCTTTTTTAGCTTTAACGGGGTTTGACGATTTAATATTTTATTATTATTAATAATATGAGAGTTACGATATTATAATGTACGGATTATAAATGGGCATTTGTCTCGAACAATTCTAGCTATTATATTGAATTAAAATTAACGAGGTATAAATGAATTATATTTAACGGATTAAAAGCTTAATTAATTAATTAATTTAAAGTAATGGAAATTTTAACATTTCAAATTAATTAAATATTATTTTAACAAACATTTGAATAATAATTTACACTATTATGAGGAATCGAAGTACGAATTTTGACGAGATTTTATTTTGAAACGATTATTTAAACAAAGAAAATTAACAAAAATGGAAATAATAATAATAAAATATTAATTAGGTTTAACGAATGTGAGAAGTTGGTTTATATATGGAAAAATTCTGAAATATAATGTATATTAAATTTATAAAAATTTATTTGGGTTTGAAAAAAAATGATTTTTTTGATTTATTATGATTTTTAAGTAGTTGATTTAATTGTTATAGTTAATATAATGTTTTAAAAAAGATGCAAGAACAAGGCCTGACCCGGATTTCAAACACGAGTCCGTTTCTCCACATAAAGATATGTTAGCCACTGGACTAGAAGCATTTGATTGTTTTAAAACAAAAACAGTAATATATAGATTAATAATTCAAGTTCATCTTTAACCTAACAAACCCTAGGATTCAATCTTGTTTATCCATTCCATGTATGCCAAAATTATGTTAGGGGTTTTGTTTATCGTGTAAAAACTAATCCAAAGCATATAATAATTACACGTAATGGTTAAGGAATGACGGTGGACGAGTTCGCCAGAAACGTTGTGCTTTGAAGTCTGATTACGTGATACAGAGAGTATGTGTGTTGGATTTGGAGGTTGGGACGAGTTTCGAAGCATGATAGGAGTCTATTTATACTACCAATTGGGATGTTAGCTCATTACTTTTGTGTTATTGCATTTTAATAATAGGTCGATGGTTCCCGTGGTTTTAATGACGATTAACGAGTGTTTTGGCGAAATTAAACTGTTGATTACAGCTTTTCGTTGATATATTAAGTTGTTAAGAGGATTTAATTGGTCAAAGGCAATGTAAACGGCATGATTTAAGGTTTTCCAGCGGCGTTTCCGGCCGCCGGAGTGTTTACGTGAAGCAAAGGGGGGAAACGGCTGGGATAATAATTTAATTAAGTTACAAATATGCTCCTTCAAGTTTACTACTTTTTAAAGCAAGTTAATAATAATTTTACATTTTGAACCTTCAAATTTGATAAAGATTGGAAATGAAATAGAAAGTTTAATAATTGGATATTTTCGAGTAAAACTCGTAAAGTTTGGAAATTGATTAAGCAACGACTGTAAATCTTCGGGGTTTCGTTAATTAAATAAAATGAAAAGAAATTGAACGAATGATAATCGTAACTCATCCTAATTTTTATATTAGAGATGAACGCATAACAAAAAAATATCAAAATGATAAAACGAGTCGATCTAACGAAAGTGAATATAAACCCAAATAAAAAAAAGAATGACACGTAAAATACATGAAATGAACATGAGATATAAAATGATATATATATATATATAAACCGAAATTTTGAATTGGGTCAGGTTTTCAGGCTTGAAAAGTAACGAATGTTACAGCTGCTTTTGACTTTTTTTTTTCTTTCCAAATCTTCCAACAGGGGGCGAACCCCTCTCCCCCCCTTTGCAATCCAAATAATTCCGTTATATTCTAATATTAGCCAACTCCCCAATCTAATCGACCTACCATCTTTTTGACATATTATGGGCTTGTGTGATACCCATTTTATTCCTGCCATGAGTTTAGTTGTTCTTTCTCGTGGGCCCGATCTACAAACTCAATTATATCACCAAAAATTATATACAAGAAGTTTACAACGTAATGGCATAAAGTCTTTTAATTTATATTATATTTTAAGTTTTATTATTATTAAAGTTAAAAGCCCCAACGTTGGATATTGTAGTAATTAAAACATGTATGAAGTTTCACTCGATATTAAGTTTAAAAATAATTATAATAAAAAACATTCAATTTCGCTCATTGTCTCTTGAAACTTTTAAAAATCAATATAGAAACCAAAACCAAGTAGAATTTAATAAAAACAACTCAAAAGTGTATGGAATATGAATATAATATCGGTATATTTTAGATCACATCAGCGCTTTTTTTAACTATAAACTTTTATAAACATAGCCAACCAACACAAAAGACCAAAAAACCCCTCTCCGAAACCAGAGAGAGGCCACCACACCGAAAGAAATTGCATCACTTTAAACGAACACCAATCCGACCACAAAATCAATCTAAATTTCGACCTATACTTGAAACATAAAAAATCCCACGACTTTATATCTCCAATGATGTTGTCAATCTTGATATCTTTACCTCCAAACACCTTCTCGTTCCTAGCTTTACAAATTCTCCAATAGTCGTTGATCACGATCCCAAGGAAAACAACCTGCTTAGTTTTTCCCCAAACCCACAGGTATATGAAGCTCCACTAATTCTCTAACGACACCTTACACCAATTGCTCACCCACTTCCACACCACCGAAGCCACCAAACAACTTGTTAAAGTATGATCTATCGATTCAGAAGCCGATTCACATAGCACGCACTCAATTGGATTTGAATGTTTCTTCTAATTAGCGCCTATTGAGTTGGTATTTTGTTCATCTCGGCCCTCCACACATGGATATGGCATTTTGATGGGACCCATTTACACCATTTCATAATGAAACGATTACTCATGTCCTCACTTGAGACAATCAGGTTCTTAACCGAATTCACTAAAAATTCGTCCGACTTATCTCCCAACCAAACCCAAGAATCATAATCACCCTTCCTAGTCGCCCCCACATTCCGTCTCAAACATTGCTCCCATTCATTTCTCTCTACTTCAGACGTCGGAAAACGAGACCATTCCCATTGCCAAACAATATGCTTATCATGCCACCAAAACCGATAATTGACACCCTTTTGTTGTAGCATTTGAAAAGCGATTATCGTTAAAGAAAGCACACTCTTTATAGATCGATGGTCGAGTGACTTTGATAAAATATGTACTTGAAAGTCTCCCGAACTATTGTTTCTCGCTTTCTAAATCTCCAACTAAAGTGGTGGAGACTTTAGAAGGTATTACGAGAAGGTTTTTATGGGGAGGATCTATTAATTTGCATAAGATTCAATGGGTGACATGGGATAGGGTTAGTCTTCCTGTTGAAAGTGGAGGTTTTGTGCTCTCTAGACTAAAGACGATTAATTGTTTGCTTTTAAATAAGTAGTTTTGGAGGTTCAAGACGGAGAAAGAATGGTCGAGGAAAAGGGTAATTGAAGGTTTTCATTATGGCTATCAATTTATGACACGAACCTGTTAACACAACACGACACGAGTTTTAACAGGTTTGGGTTTGTGTTTAATATGTTTCATGTCTTCAACGGGTCGATATGTTTAAGACATGTTAAAATTTGTATCCTAACAGGTTAAAGACTTGTTAACCTGTGTAGATTTTTAATTTTAAAAAATAAATAAATATACACTCTTAAAGTCCTAAACGTAAAGGCATACTTATATACGAATTTCACTCATGTCAGTCAGAACCCGCTATTATATGATGTTATGATTTGCTTTTATGGTTTTTTGTTTCAGCTATGTTATGGATTTGTGGTTTTTTGTTTCATATATGTTAAGGATTATGGTTTTTTGTTTCAAATATGTTATGGATTATGTATTGATTAAGATTTTTATGCTTGGTTTGAAAATTTTGTTTCATTAAACATGTATTATTCATTATATATTTAAACGGGTCCCTTAACAGGTTAACCTATTACTAAACAGGTTCGTGTTCGTGTTTTGAGAAAATGATACGATTAGTTATCATGCCGTGTTCGTGTTTAGTACAACAGATCATTGTGTCTTATCGTGTCGTGTCCGACATGCTATAGCAGCCCTAGTTTTTATAGGCACTGATAAGGAGAGATTCGATCCCAGTTAATAAAAGCCTTACGGGGACGCAGAAGAATATTGTTAATGTGGTGAATAATCTGTCTTTGGCTGGGTCTAAAGTTAAAGAGCTAATTAAATGAGCGCTTGTGAAAGGCAAGGCTATCTGCTTCTAGTCGGACAGTTGGCTAAGTAACTCTATTGATTTCCCTTGATATCTATGGATTGGAAAGGGTGTTGCTAAACATATCCTCATCATACAATTTTTACTAAATGTACACCCCTATTTAAATTATCAAATCAATTACCATTTACCATTTACCCTTAAAATCATTTAAATACATATTAATCCCTCCAATATTTTATTTCACTTAATAGTCTCCACTAAATATATCAAATTAAAAAACTATTTTGTTATTATTAATTATTTTTATTATTATCATTGTTATTATTATTAATATATTTTTTTACTTTTAACAATATCAATATTAGTCTCAGTCTTTCACACACATGCATATTTATATATAGTTTTATAAAAATAATTATGCATCAACAGTGATAATAATATATATTATTATGATCAAAGATAATAAACAAAACAAGAGAGAAACAAAAAATATATATAATAATAATAAAGCATTATAGAAATAAAAAAAATAAAAGTAAAATTTTTAAAGAGAGACCATAAACTTTTAAAAATGTTAGAGGGTAGTTTATGTCAAATAAAATTGTTGAAGGAAGTCAAAGTTTAGAGGAAATGGTAAGACAAGTAAGGAGAGAAAGGGGGTACGTTTAGATTTATTGTTGAAGGAAGTCAAAGTTTAAGGGAATGGGTAAGACAAGTTAAATTAATTTTAGTTTTAGACTTATTTTATGTATTAATATTGTAACTTTTTATTAATTATTATAAGCCGGACAACATGCATTTTTTCCAAATGGCTAACAACCTCTAAACCTGCTACTAAATCTAAATATACACATTGTCCAACAAGAGACTACAATCTCAACCGTTTTTATATCATTAGACTACAAGCCTTTCATATCTAAACAACCTATAATTATTATTATTTTATCGTATTGAAACCATAATATACGAGTGTGACACATCTAGTCCTACACTGAACATGATCTAACATTCTAACATGTGAGGAGTAGACCCGAACGGCCCAAATGAACTTAAAGCCATAAATGTTTGAATATTGTCCCCATGTTTATTTAAATCAAGGGCGTAATTGAATAAGCTGGTTGGGCCCAACAAGATATCAGTTAGACTTTTACCAAATAATTAAAAAATATCAAATTTTAAATAGACACCTATTTGTAAGTTAGTCCTGACTTAATCTTTAAACATTTTATAGTTAAAATGATTAATTTAGGTCATCTCCCTTGGGATATCATTGATAGGAAATTTATAGTATTAATAACTTATCACTTGAGATGTAATAAGAACAAAATATTGCTTGAAAGTAAGGCTTAGACTATCTGGTTTACCCGTCAATTCACCTCGAAGATGAATGAGTTGTTCATGCATCGAAGAAGGCCGAGAGAGAGAAAATGAGAACAGTGAGGGAAAGTGATGAGCGGTGAGGGAGCGGGATCCATACCGTGCTAGGGTGACGATGACGCGATGGTGATGGTAAGCGGTGAGTGATAACTGATAAGTATACTGTATAGCCTTATGGATATGTGTTTAGGATAACATTATTAAAATAAAAACATATTAAATAGAAGTTTTATTTGGGGAATTCAACTAAAGAAAGGATGCAAAATTTTAAAAATTGTGTACTTAATCCACTTGTAAATAACTTTTTTTTTAACTAGAAAGCATAATATTCAATTTTTTTTGTTTATTTATTTTTTAACAACTAAATATATCACTCAATAGTAATTAAACATTTAACCTCCGGTTCCACACCCTAACCGTCCTATCACTCTGCCAAAATGAAAATGGTGCATAGCATCACCCTACCAAACTATATATGGCGGCTTGAATGGCATTGCCAACGTTGTTAAAGTGATAATGGTGACAGGAAAACATTAATCTTATCATGTGATTATCGATATTAAAGCTAGAATTGGTTTTGACTATTGCAACTGTTGAGAGGTATTTTTTGACAACAAAATGTGTAAAGTCGAGTTTTGCGCAGTTGTATTGGTGATAATTTGTTAACCATAGTGTAATTTGTGCTTAAGAAAAAAGTTAATTGTCAATGCTACTCGTGAGGATATAGTTGTGTGCAATGGCTGATCTTTTTTTGGGCTGAACCGGGCCACGACCCCATTACGTTTTTTGTTTGGTAGTATCCTTCTTTCGGAAAAATCAAGAAAATATATATATGTGAGTGTGGCCTAGCCAAGTTAATTAAGTCTGGCCCATCCATATTATTTGAGTCAGGGCCACCCTTGAATTTTTATAAATGTAAAATTTGTTTAAAGCCGAAGATGAAAAATCGTTTATGAAATAAACGTTAAATAAAGAAAGGAAGGCTAAGAAATAAAACTCCATAAGACCAACCGCAAGCCCAAGTAAGTTTTAAACAAGAAAAACTAAACATTAAGACCAAAATCCAACCCTAACATATCGTTGATGTTCGAACACAACAAGCGGAGGTTCCGTTGTGCGATGGTCGTTGTCTGACTTACTGACTAATGAGGTTTGACACAAAAGTCAAAACAGAAGCTAAGAAGCAAGCAAGTGAGTTGATGAAATCGATTGAGTGTGAAATCGATTGATTGATTGATTAGCCACTGCCATTGTCTACTGAGGCCTAAGGTTCGGAACTAACTCGCGTGGGAGTGAAATCGATTAATCGAAACGGTCAAGAGAAGCAAGCAGAGACCAGGTTCGGTAATTCGCATTTCACCATTTTGTATTTCTTTCAAATTGGTAGGTTAGGATTTGGAATTGCTGTGTTGACCCGACCCGACCCGAACCGTTGCCGACCCAAAACTTAAAAGTAGGGGAAAAAATTTGGTTGTTGTGACTTTCGGCCCATTCATACTAGATACTCAAGATCCGCCACTGATTGAGTGTTTCTAAAAGATAAAAACATAAAAGACGATTTAAAGTATGTACATTTATGTCAGGTTTCAGTGGTGATCAGTTAGAATTTAGTTTTATTAAATCCAGTTCAATACATGTGACAAATAATAATTAATTACATTAATTAATATACGCAGTGGAAAATATATGTTAATCAGCACCGAAAACAAAACCCAATAGGATCCGGTTACAGACAATACGAGTACGAATTAAACTATAAATATATAATTAAACTAACAATATATTTAAGTTTACTGTAACACCCACAAAGTTTAGGTCCAAATTTGACAAGTTTATAAAAGATAAATAATCATGAGAAAGGTAATAGCGAAAGGTATGATAAAGAAAAGGAAGCATATTATGTTAAGGGAATAAGTAAGAAAACTCCATCCCACATGGAAGGTGTGAAATAAATAAAAGCACTTTATAAGGAAGGAGTTTTCCATGGTAATGTTCTTATAGGGCTAACCACTCTCACTAGTCCTAACGGAGGGTGCGAAGCACCCGACGCGCACGCACACGGACTCGGACGATGGGCATAATGTGGCATTTTGATGGCGCACTTGGCACTTCGCCTCGCCGCGTAAGGGTCGCTTTAGTATTTTTGAAATGTGGAAGATCAACCAAGAAGTGACAAGATACTAAAGTTCAAGGACTAAAAATAAAAATTCTGATTTCCAGACCCATCGTGCTACGCGACGGGTATACAGACTAGATCATTGCGCTACGCGATGCAGTTTCCCATGAGTTTAGAAAAAGGGGCGTCGCGCTACGCGATGGTCTAGAAGGAAGGGGGTATCGCGCTACGCGATGACCCGGTTAAGTAACTGGATTAACCACGTGTCAACACTTGGCAACCTCTGGTGGATTGCGGCGTCGCGCTACGCGATGGCCAGGGGGAAAACCCCATCGCGCTACGCGACGGTCCCCAAAACTTTGCCTATAAAAGTGGGCTACGGGTTTGAAGTATTCTTATCCCAAAAACACCTTTCTTTACACACACATAACCTAGGGAAGTGTTCCCAACGATCGTAAGGTTCCGAGACTCTGATTTCTCGTAAAACGTGCATGAATTGAAGTTCTAACGCTCGAGTGGTTAAGCGAGTTTGAAACAAGGTTCTGACGGTTTAAGTAGAAGTGCTACTTGTACAAGGCTTAGGCAAATCAAAATACCCGCGTAAGGTAGGGATTCTGCTTAAGTTATTATTATTTTATATAGCTTAGACCCTTGTCAAAGGTATAGTCTATACCTTGATCAAGTAAGTATGTGAAATATAAGCTTTCATAAGATAAGATTATTGATGAAATGTTGCCCTTTATTTTTATAAAGATATTATTTATGAAAGAAGAAACTTGATATATACGTTTCTTCATGATGAAGAAACGTAGCATATAAATGTTTTACAAAATGAAATGAATATCAAGGTAAAGGTTATACAAATAGACTTAAGGTCTATAGCTAGATTGTAGATCTAGTTATTTATAGAATGTTATTCTCATACTATAGGTCCGAGATAAAGATCAGACATCTGTTGGTGAGAAATCTTGAAATCAATAAAAGGTGAATACGTCCAAACCTTTTTATAGTGTGAAATGTTTTATGACGTGAATACATCTATGTACTATATATTTTGAAAAGATATTTACTCTTTGAAACTATGGACTGTTATCCATATGTAAAAGAGTTATGAAAATATTTGCATGAGGGTTGGTTCAAATCCTCTAAAACGTTTTGATACAAGGTAGTACTAAACACTCAGGCTAAAATACACATGTGTCTGGATCCTTACATATATGTAATGTAGTGGGCACACTACAGACATACTGACCACGAGGCAAGTGACTGTCTCTAGGGCGAGTGAAGTCTGATTATGTGGTTTGTGCGTATGTTTAGTTCCGATGAGATGGGATTGAGATCCACTTAGTCGTTGAACACTATTGGTGTTGTGTCATTACGAATTGGGAAAATGTTTTATTGAGTCAGCGTATTCACCAGTATATAGCTGACGTATTTTGAAACTGTTTTCAGGTAACCAGGAGTAAGGAATAGTGATGGATATGCCAGTGGAGATAAGAAGAACACTAGGCATAGTTTACAGTTGGTGGCTCAGCAAATTTTGTAATGAAGTAAACTTGTTGTTAAACAAGAAATTTTGTAAAACGATCAAGGGTGTTTAAATCCCTTTATTATGAAATTAAATATTTTAAATTAACATTTTCCGCTGCAAACTTTGATAAATTGACAAAAGTGGTACCAACTGTGAGTCACACGCCTAGGCCCGAAGGCGGGGTGTGACATTTACCTCGGTTAATAATTAACCGGTTGAGACACCGAAGGCTAACGAGTTGAGCTAGGTGACACAAAGATCCAACGACCAACGGTACGGTGCACGACGACAACCCGACAGCGGTGGTGGTGTGCGGACAGTAACCCGCAGACAGAAGCGGCGGCGGCAGCTACAGCGGCGAGCGGCGGCGGTGGCTGGACAGCGCCGGTGGTCGGGCAGCGGCGGTGGTGCAGGTTGGCCGGTGATGGGATGGAGGAAGAAAGGAGATGAACTTGTTGATTAGCTTAGGGTTAAGGTTATCTCCATAACATCATGTGTTTATATAACCTATAATTAGGTTTAACTAACTTAGTTAGTTAGTTATAAACCCAATGGGCCAACAAGTCCACTTCTTGCTCCAAAGCCCGCTCCATATAATTTCATCTCGTTAAAGTATCTAACCCGGTTAACTGACTTAAGCGGGTCAATGGCTCGTTACCTCACGGTGTAACTCTCACGGGTCATAACCCGGTTGGCCGTATTGACTTACCCGAACCGGTCCATAATTCCAACAGTCTCCCACTTGGACGGTTCCTGGTTAAGTTACTCAATACTGACAGCCAGCGGTGCTCTAGCTACACATAGCTACCCCCAACAGGTTATAACATTTTAAATTCATTAACCAAAATAATCTTGGAATACACTATTGCAAGATAATGAATTTAAGGTAATCGTTGTCATCTATCATTTCTGTATAAGACATTAATTGAACAATGAGCCATGGATCAAGTTCAATCTCACATGGCGTTCAATCATTATAGTTATCGATCTAGAATCAAAGTGGTCCAATCAAACACACAATTAGTTTGGGTGAGGCCTCACACTTTACCTGTTTGAATCAACAAGGGCGCCAAGATGTCTAACTGTTACATATCATTTAAGAGTACAGAATCTCATCTTGAATACATACAACTCCCACTGAACTTCAGATCATTCCCAACCAATGCCTTTATAGGTGGCAGTTAAGCGACAGCAGTTGACACTAATCAAAGAATAACCTTTAGTAAACGAAAGTTCTAATATGTATCTCAGGTCTAAGGATACTAAATGAGTATACCAGTATCAAAACATCTTATAACTAAGATACATGAAGACGATTTGATGCGAGTTACATCCAACGTCATTCATAATGAGGTCTGTGAGTTTGGAAGTCAACTCCTTGAGTCCAAAGTCAGAATAGTCTTAGTCGTTCCCATGAGTCTGACCGACTACGGATAATTTAGAATACAGTATTCATGGATTAAACGTATTAAAACCGAACACAGTCATATTATTCAACATTTACATATAACCATTAAATCAAAAGAGAACTTAAAGTATAACTTTTTGAATTGTTCACACATCCAAATACTAAATCAAAACAAACTACTAGCTAATCTAAGACCGATAGCATCTCTGTGATGATCATGCTTGTCCTGAGTCATCGGTTTAGTGAACGGGTCAGCTAGGTTTGATATGTGTCTTCTTTGCTTATTATGATGTCTCCTCGTATATAGTGGAACTTACTTAGAATGTGCTTGGCCCTGTGATGAGATCTGAGCTCTTTGGCTTGAGAAATGGCTCCTGTGTTATCACAGATTACGTCGATCGGTTTCTGAAAGCTTGGAACCAGATCGAGGTGGGCTATGAATTTCTTCATCCTAGCAGATTGTGAGTGAGAATCATCACGGTCAGTCTGGAAGCTAGCATCAATGTAACACCTTACAATGAGCTCCTCTTCCACTCCTCCAAACACTAAAAACATGTCTTTCGTCCTTATCAGGTACCTCATAATATTCTTCACAGCAGTCCAGTGGCCAATGCCAGGGTTCTGCTGAAAACGACTAGTCATGCTCAGTGCATACAAGACGTCAGTTCTAGTACATAACATAGCATACATGATAGAACCAATCGCTGAAGCATATGGAATTGCTTGCATGTGCTTAGTTACAATGTTCATTGCTGGAGATTGTGATTTGTTCAACACGGTTCCTTTAGCCATAGGGAGAGCTCTTTTCTTGGAGTTATCCATAAAGAAGTGTGCCATTACTTTTTTTATGTATGTACTTTGACTCAGCCCTAGAAGCCACTTAGACCTATCTCGGTAGATCTTAATTCCTAGAATATAAGCAGCTTCACCAAGATCTTTCATTGAGAAACAAGATCCCAACAAGTTCTTAACTTCCTTAAGCATAGGGATTTGTTTCCAATTATCAGTATATCATCCACATACAGGATGAGGAATGAAATAGTGATCCCACTGGCCTTTCTGTAACCACAAGGCTCATCTTCATTTTTGACAAAACCAAACACTTAGATTTTCTCATCAAAATGAAGATTCTAGCTGCGAGATGCCTGTTTAAGTCCATAAATAGACTTATTCAGTTTGCACACCCTGTTAGGATATTTAGGATCGACAAAACCTTCAGGCTGAACCATATAGACATCTTTAGAAAGATGTCCATTAAGAAAAGCAGTTTTGACATCCATTTGCCATATATCGTAGTCATAGTACGCGGCTATGGCAAGTAATATCCTTATCGACTTAGTCATAGTAACGAGCGAGAAGGTTTCATCATAGTCAATACCCTGAGTTTGAGTAAAACCTTTCGCGACTAGCCGTGCTTTATAAGTCTGCACATTTCCATGCATGTTGGTTTTCTTCTTGAAAATCCACTTGCTCCCTACTGCCCGACACTTGGGGGGTAGCTCAACCAAGTTCCAGACTTGATTGTCATGCATAGATTGCATCTCGGCGTTCATGGTATCATGCCATTTCTCAGATTTTGGATCTAAGATAGAAGATTTGTAATTAGTAGGTTCGTCGCTTGACTCGGCTACTAAGAGGACCTCGGGACCATCTAGATGCCATAGGTATTTAGAGTTTAGTACGCGATTCCTATTACTTCTGCGAACGCTTGTGTTCATGTCCGATGTATCAGCAACAACAACTTGTTGATCAGACGTTCCAACTTCCTCAGCGGTAGTTTGTAGTTCTTGAATTTCTTCAAGATCGACAATATTATCTCCAGTTTCTCGATCGAGAATTTCCTTCTCGAGAAAGTGGTCCTTCCTTTTGATAGAAATCACATTTGTATTAGGATGGAAGAAATAATATCCGCTTTGGTTATAGGATCCGACGAAAACAACTTTTACACCGCGAGGATCGAGCTTATCGTCAGAATCACTAGTGACATAAGCATCACATCCCCATACTCTAAGGAAAGACAAATTGGGTTTTCGCCCATGTCATATCTCATATGGGGTTTTGCTTACCTTTTTAGTTGGAGCCAGATTGACAATGCGGGCGGCGGTCAAAAGGGCAAAGCTCCAAAAGGAGTGAGGCAAGTTAGTTTTACACATCATCGATCGGACCATGTTTAGCAAGGTTCGATTTCTCCTCTCGCTCACGCCATTGTGTTGGGGTGTGCCGGGTGGAGTGAGCTGTGAAACAATTCCACGCTCTTTCAGATGATGTATGAATTCTGAGCTGAGATACTCTCCACCTCGATCCGATCGAAGTATTTTAATAGTTTTCCTGAGTTGGTTTTCCACTTCGTTTTGAAACTCTTCAAACTTTTCAAAGGTTTCATGCTTGTGTTTCCTGAGATACACATAGGCATATTGACTGTAATCGTCAATAAAAAAAACGAAGTATCTTTCATGATTCCTAGACATGGTTCTTTAAGGACCGCATACATCAGTATGTATGATTCCCAGCAGATCCTTTGCTCGTTCATTCTTATGAGTGAAGGAGCCTTTGGCGAGTTTGCCAACTAAGCAGGATTCGCAGTCATCAAAAGAGTCCGGTCCTGTGGATTCAAGAATCCCTTTGGATTGGAGTCTCTTAACTCGTGCCTTGCTTATGTGTCCAAGTCGGCAATGCCATAGAAATGTATCATTGATGCCAGATCTGATATGTTTAGAAAGATTATATACATTATTGTTTATTTGAACATCAACCTCATAAATATCATTTCGAGGTTTAGCCTCAAAATAAAAATATCATTCAAGTAGGCAGAAATCGCAATACTATTAAAAACGTACTTAAATCCTTGTTCGAATAGTAAAGAATTTGAAATAATGTTTCTGGTCAAACCAGGTGCAAACAAACAGTTATCCAAAGTAACTACAAGGCCAGACGGAAAACGATATGTGCCAGTTGCAAGAACTGGGACTCTCTTCCCATCACCAACGATGAGTTCCATGCTTCCTTGTTTCAGCTTCTTCCGGTTTTCAGGCTCCTGCAAACATTAACGATGTGGTAACCACATCCGGTATCAAATACCCATGTGTTGCAAGGGACAGTGAAAAGTTCAATAACGTAAATAGAAATACCTTTAGAGGAGCTTTCACCATTGGTCCTCTGCCTTTTCAGCTCAGCAAGGTAGTCGGGACAGTTATGTTTCTAGTGTCCCATTTTGTTGCACTTGTAGCACTAGCGCTCCTCAGGAGGCGGCGGTGGTACCTTTGCAACACCTTTGTTAGTGTTGGTGGCAGACCTGGCAGCAACAGTAACCTTCTTCTTGCATTTACCGTTATGACCCCGATTCTTGGGTTTAGGCTTGACGATACCAGCAGCTCGGACCATAAGAACTTGATTGTTTTTAGCGGGAATATTCATCTCAGCCGTCTTGAGCATTCCATGAAGCTCTGACACTGTCTTCACCCAGCCATTCATATTGAAATTCATTACGAACTGGTCGTAAGAGCTGGGAAGATAGTGTAGGATGAAATCCGCTGCCATTTCATCTGACAGGGGATAATCAAGTTTCCTTAGTTGTTCGATGTACCCTTTCATCTTGACAACATGCGCACTTACAGGTGATCCCTGCTCCATTCTGCAGCTGATGAGCTGCTTCATGGTGTCATAGCGTTCTTGACGGGCTTGTTTCTGGAACATGCTCTTGAGTTGCTCAAGCATCTCATAGGCACCAAAATCTTCCAAGCCTTTAGCAAGCTCGTAAAACATGGTGGCTAGCATGATACAGGCGACTTCGGCAGAGTCATCCGTATGTTTGTTAAGAGCCCTCTTGGCATCAGCAGTATTGTTTTCAGACTCGATTGGAACAGGTCCATCGAGAAAATAGTGCTTCTTTGCCATCTTGAGAACAAGTCCCAAGTTGCGATGCCACTCAAGAAAGTTGGCGCCATTCAACTTTTCTTTCTCAAGGATAGCCTTGAGAGTGAATGAGGAGTTATTATCAGTATACATCTGTTTAAATAAGCAAAAGTAAATTTTATTAGTATTTTCTATGTTTTAATCATATTATTAATAACCCAATAACATTAGTAAATAGGAACTTGAGAATCTGGCTTCCAATTACTAATGGCAGCTGTAGCACACAACATTAGTAAGTAGTTAGGCAGACAGACAACGATTGCCAATTGTGGATAGAGCACAACTCCCATTTATGAGGCCTATTAAGACAACATTTGCCTAAGTAGATATGTTTAGCCTCATTTTATGCCCACCTTAGTCTCCAGAAAGCTGTAGCACGTAACAAGAGAGTAAAGTAATAGTCGCCATAGTATAGTCACTTGTGAAAGGGCCGGATGTGTCAACGAAACGTTGTCACCTTGAAGGGATAGGCTAGAAATCAAGTGCGGTGCTGTAGCTCCAAACACTTGAAGTTTCGCAGTATGCCTCAAGTGTGACTTATAGTAGGATGGCATAGACTATTGATTTAAATTGGGATTAATTTTAAATATTTATCGAATAGAGTAAAAGTCCAATTTTACGTTATTGATCGAGACAACTTGATGAACCCTTTCATCTCTCAGGACACTTAGTTTTATATGACCGATTAAAACTAAGTTTGTCGCGATAATACCAACCAATTTTAAGTTAATAGTTTTACCTATTAAGTTATTAGTTATGGAAAATTAAATTTAGTTTAATTTTGCAAAACTTGATTGGTTAATTTATTTTAATATATTTGGTATTAGGTTGGTGGTATTATAATCCTATTTATAATCAAGCAAGCAACCAAAGTAGCAAACAAAATATGTAAATCTTAAATGGCCATGATTAGTGATTGATCTTGCTAGAGCCTATTAGCAAGATCAATCGGGTCAAGGGATCACAACATAAAACAACCACAAGGATAGACTCTTGGTGCATCCCGTCATCTTTGGTAACTCCCACTAACTTCAAGAACTCCATGAGCTCGTCCTCGGTTTTCTTCAGGTCTTCTTCATTACAAAATTACACTAATACAAGTAATGAAAAACTAAACCCTATCTATTACAATTTTGAACCATCAAGGTGGCCAAAAACCATAAAATAAAACCGAAAACTAAACACAACTTTTGAACCATCCATATGACCAAAATAAAATCATTCAACCAAACAAACAAGGTCGGGCCAAATTTACATATTCAACGAAAAATAAGCCGGGCAATATTTTGGTCAAATAAAATAAATAAAATTTTGACCAAACTAAAATTACCCTAATATTTTATCTAGATCATAAACGTCAACTCCATTGAAGTTTATGATGTAGAACCGGTGAAAATACCGGATTCGACTCGTATGTTGTAACCAAGGCTCTGATACCATTGTTGGGTTTCAGTGGTGATTAGTTAGAATTTAGTTTATTAAATCCGGTTCAATAAACGTGACAAATAATAATTAATTACATTAATTAATATACGCAGCGGAAAATATATGTTAATCAGCACCGAAAATAAAACCCGACAGGATCCGGTTACAGACGATACGAGTACGAGTCAAACTATAAATATATAATTAAACTGACAATATATTTAAGTTTACCTCGGTTAATAATTAAATGGTTGAGACACCGAAGGCTAAGGAACCGAGCTAGGTGACACAACGAGATCCAACAACCAACAGTGCGGTGCACGAAGGCAACCCGACAGCGGTGGTGGTGTGCGGACAGTAACCCGCAGACAGCGGCGGTGGCGGCGGCGTATAGCTGTGGCGGCAGGCGGCAAGCGGCGGCGGTGAGCGACGGCGGTGGCTGGACAGCGCTGGTGGTCGGGCAGCGGCGGTGGTGCAGGTTGGCCGGCAATGGGATGAAGGAAGAAAGGAGATGGACTTGTTGATTAGCTTAGGGTTAAGGTTAACTCCATAACATCATGTGTTTATATAACCTATAATTGTCAATATATCTTTTTTTAGGCCTTATCTCTTGGTCTTGAATTATGGAGTATAATAATTCAAACAAAAAGAAATAATAATTAAAACTAAGCCTTCATCAAGACAGGTCTCTATTTTGAAAAATTGCTAAAGTGATAATGAAAATTTTTGAAAAAAAAAATTTGTTCGGTTATTGAAGTGCTGATATTAGCAAAGTCGAAGGGTTAAACATTAATAGTGGATGATAAAAATAGCTTTTTAAAAAAATAAAAAATAATAATAAAGTTATATAGATAATTGTTGGAGTTAGAGATATAGTTTATTTATTATTTGTTTGAGTATTATTAATAGGAAGTAGAGTTGGAGTAGGATGCAAGATAATTTTAGTATAAATACATTGATACGGTATTGTAATTTCGATTGCTAGTTTTAGTATAAATACACCATGCTTGAAGCTCTTTATCATATTCTACTAAATTTGGTTGAGAGTAATAATGTAATGAAGTTGGATCTTCAACCGCCATACCACTAAATGATTCCATACAAAGCACTTAGTTTGATGGAATTGCCACTTTCCATTATTATTATTATTATTATTATTATTAGACTTTATTGCAGTTATGGTAACTATGGTGAAGCCTAAAACGCAGCTTTCAATCCCGTGGTGACACTTTCGCAGATAAGGCTCATGTGATGGTTTTTTTTTTTTTTTTTTGCATTTTTGGTTTTTCGTTTGTTTTACTGTTAAATCCAGGGGTAAAGCCATC
Source organism: Bidens hawaiensis (assembly GCF_021521415.1). Lineage (NCBI taxonomy): Eukaryota > Viridiplantae > Streptophyta > Magnoliopsida > Asterales > Asteraceae > Bidens > Bidens hawaiensis. The sequence goes on along the minus strand of NW_027492246.1, from coordinate 118,746 downwards.
TTTCACTACTACTACCAATAATAATAATAATAATAATAATAATAGTATTATTATTATTTACGAAACCTAGTGTAACAAGTCACCACCATAACCTGTATAAACAGTCACCGACCACCACCACAGTCGACATCCACAACCCAATCGCCACTAAATTGGCACTTTAAACCATTGTGGTAGATGTGGTTGCCAGAGAAGGATAGCGTGTTGTATATGATTGATGCACATCAACCTCTACCTACCTCCGATGTATATTACACAATTACATTGAAACGTAAAAATAGAATGATAAATACATATTACACAATGACATTAAACGAAAAACATAATGGTTAACATATATTACACAATAACCTGAAACGTAAAACACAATGGTTAATATATATTACATTATGACTTAAACGTAATACACAATGACCGTAATACTTTTTTCTCAAATTAAATGAATGCCACATGTGAATTCCGAACAAAAGACAATGAACACAATTATGAGTAAAAAATAACACAATGACGAAGAAAAGACAAATGGACGAGCATAAAGCCATACTCATGCATGACTAAGAACACCACTAAAAAACATAAAAAAAAATCATGTTTATATAATAAAATAATGGAGAAATTCCCAAAATATGTATTTATGAAAACAAAATTCAAGTTTTAGATATGATTTTCAAAAAATTCCAAAAATAGATATTATAAACTAGTCGTGACGAGTAGATTATTTTAGTACACGAATAATTTGCAGAGCCAACTAAAACATGCCACGTGACGATTACGTTCACTAACATCTAGTTGTCACGACTAAAGAAGTTGAATGCTTCGTACTCAACACCCACGAGTACCGCATAAATGGTTTAGTCGTGACAAGTAGATTAAAACTTTCCGAAACACAAGTAGTTTACTAAACTAACCATAACGAGTTATTTTGTTTATCAAATTCTTTGAACCGGTTAGTTTTACAAGAAACTAACTGGGCCGGTTAGTTTGAAAGCTCAAATAGTCATTACGAGTAGTTCTTCCATATACATTCCCAATACGAGTAGTTCTTCCTTATACATTCCCAATACGAGTAGGTCTTCCGTAAACAAATGCAATACGAGTAGTTTGTTACCAGTTAACCCGTCACGACTAGTTGACCTTATAATCTACCCGTGACTACTCGTTTTAGCACTAATACGATTTATTTAAAAAATATTTTAAAAGATTACTCGCCGCGGTACAATTAATTAGATCCTACTCGGCCCGACTTCGTTTGGAGAAACCTTTTCAAATTCTTTTTTAGTTTCTGTGTTTGAAGTCAATTGGGGGACCAATTTGCTCTTTCCGACGACCAAGTACACAGGTGTTAGCCGTCGCATACCACTAGGGCCATGTACTTGGTCCTAGTAACTAAAAGAGAATTTAAAAAGTGGTATGCGACTGCGAACACTCGTGTACTTGGTCGGAGAGCCAATTGGTCCCCCAATTGACCTCAAACACATAAACTAAAATAGAATTTGAAAAGGCTTCTCCAAACGAAGTTAGGCCGACCATGATCAAACTAATTGTACCGCTGCAAGTATGATCTAACCAATTGTACCGCGGCGAGTAATCGTTTAGAATATTTTTTTAAATAAATTGTATTAACGCTAAAAAAGGTATCCACGAGTAGATTATAAGGTCAAACTAGTTGTCACGGGTTAACTAGTAACAAACTACTCATATTGGATATGTTTACCGAAGAACTACTCGTATTGGGAATGTATAAGAAAGAACTACTTGTAATGACTATTTGAGCTTTCAAACTAATCGGTCCAGTTGGTTTATTATAAAACTAACCGGTTCGATGAATTTGGTAAACTAAACAACTCGTTATGGTTAATTTAGTAAACTACTCGTGTTTGGAAAGTTGTAATCTACTCGTCACAACTAAACCATTTATGCAGTACTCGTGGGTGTTGATTACGAGGCATGCAACTTCTTTAGTCGTGACGACTAGATGGTTAGTAATCGTACTCGTCACGGTTAGTTTATGGCCACGTGGCATATTTTAATTGGCTCTGCAAACTACTCGTGTATTAAAATAATCTACTCGTCACGACTAGTTTATAATACTTGTTGGAATTTTTTGAAAATCATACATAAAACTTGAAATTTGTTTTCATAAATAACTATTTTGGGAATTTTTCCTAAAATCATACTCATACTAAAAATAAAAAATGCTTCTTATCATGGTACATTTTTAAAAAATATTCTTATGAAAAAGTTATGACCATTATAAAATAATGAGTAATTACCATGTGTCTTGAATATGAAAGATAAATTCAATAAATGTGGCTATTACTTTTATGCCATTTTCATCATTTTTTTTTACCTCAAATTAATCTCAACCATCAAAATTCAAGATTAGTTCTTTTTTTTTTGAACGCAACAAAAAAACTTGTATAAAAACTCTAGCAAGGAGCTAGAAACGCCCAAGAAACATACACCAAAACACCAAAAAAATCAACAAAAATAGTGCAAACTACTTGCGTTTTACTCTCCCAAACGTCTTGTTACAACCGGAAAGAACACCAATCATCCCAAGAGAGACTCTATTTGCAGACCTCTATTTTTTATTCAAATAAAACCCTCACTTTTATTTCCTCCACCAAACTCGAAAGATGAATCAAGGTGTCGGAATATAATAACAAGTTTCTCTTTTTCCAAAGACACCAAGCCGCAATTAAACAAATAGCTTGGAACACTTGTGCATTCTCCTTAGGTAGAGCCGAGTATTTATGTAGTTCCAACACATCTCGAAAGCTAAACAAGAAGATGGAAGGCAACTTACACCATTATGCAATCACACTCCACATGGTTTGGGCTAAACCATACAAGACAAATAAATGCTCCACTGATTCCTTCATATCTCCACAAATTAGACACCTAGTCAAACTTACCGGGATATTCTGTTTGCAATCACACTTCACATGGTTCGAGCTAAACCACACGAGACAAATAAATGTTCCGTTGATTCCTCTTTATCCCCACAAATCGAACACCTAGTTCCAACACATCCAAGATTAATAAACTTGATTACTTCTAACACTTCTTATTTTTTTTATAATTTATATTATTTTAACCTTAATCTATGTATTGTTTCACCAAACAAACGTGATATATATCTATGTTTGTTTAGTTGTCTACAACAATACTTGTCAACATTCATATTTTTTAATCTTATCTCTTGCTCTACAAATTATATTCATTTTTTTAATCTTACCTCATGCTCTATAAATTATAGATTAAAATAATTCAAACCAACCTTTTCATCAGTATTATTAAAATTTGCGGAAGTGATGTGATATAAGCATATTGCGTGCATGTTTGAAAGTATCTACAAATTTAAAACATACAAACATGTACAGACGAACATGTAGGTGATGAAGCTATCAATTATAAAGAAAGGGAACACCAAGGATATATCAAACAAAGCAAGTACGAGGCGGTGATATAGTAACTTTTTTGGCCGGAAAAATCTCACATTGTTACCAGCAGATCGCTGGAAAAACGCTTTTGGCCGGAAAAATCACATTTTTTGTCGGAAAACTCAACCTGAACACCACCTAAACACCGCCACCGCCACCAATTGACTTAGCACCAACCAACCACCATCACTTGAGCACCACCAGCTGATTCTGACAATGATTCTAGGGTTTCGACGACCTCAATAAGTGTGGCTTTTACTATAAAAATGTTCCTAAAGGTCCAATCCAAGGTCACAAAGATGTTTGGGACGAAAATATTGAGTTTTCCGAAAACAATGTGAGATTTCCATCCAAAAACGTTTTTCCGGCGACCTGCAGCTAACGGCGTTAGGATTCTGTTAGTCGCAGACCGTTGGGAACAAATACATTAAAAGATGAGACCTTTAGCAACCAATTTTTTAGTTAGGACCGGCAACGACTTAAAAATAATAGTTGAGACTAATAAAAATCAACACACCTTTGAAAAAAGATAAACTGTATTGTAAATCTCCTTTCTTGCATCTATCCACGGTTCACAAGTCTCCGTTCTAGTTGTTAGTTTTGCTTTGGAAAGTTTGCATTGCAATTTCAAATCTATACTACTTAATTTCCTACCATAATTGATTAGTAGGTTAAATCTCGTATTACACACAGACGGAAAATATATAAAACTTTATATATATATATGTGTGTGTGTGTGTGCGCGCGCGTGTGCGTGCGTGTGCGTGTATGTGTGTGTGAGTGTCTGCGCACGCACGTGTGTTTTATATACATTTTAACGGATTGTAAACGTCAAATAATCTAGCATTGTTATTATTACAAGGTATCACATTGTTAATTTAATTAAAAGAACCCAACATACAAAAACAAATAGAGAAAAATAAAAATTTAAAACATAATTCTAAGTTATACCACATATTTCTAACTTATACTATGAAACAAAAAAGACATATTAGCTAAAACTTCATCATCTACATAAGTCATATGTTGTAAACTATGAAGCGTAAACATGTAGATGTTGTAACATAAGTTGTGTTATGAAAACTATTTTTATTGAAATTATAAAACATTTAAGTACACAACATAAAAAATGCAAAAAATATAAATATAACAATGAGATATAATTATGATTTTTATGAAACCGCGCGTTTAATGAAGCAAAAATATAATCCAAACCTCGTGACTTAAACCATCATTTCAATCCAAACATCCAGTCCAAGCGTTCATAAATAATTTCCCAAAATCCAAAAAAATAAATAAATCTACATATATTATTAAAGCAACACAATTTTTTCACTTGTCATTCAATTAGATCCTTCACATGCTCCAAGTGTACAAGTTTCCACTTTTATAATTTTTCCTTCATGAATGATAAAATTAAAAAATATGTTGTTAGTAGGAATTGAACTTAATACCTTACTTTTAAAAGGTTTATGGCTTACCAACTCAACTAGAATTAATTGATGTTAGTCTTCTCTTTTTCTTAATTGGTATAAATTCACAACCTTCCATTTTATTACTTTTAAAATGCAAATACAAATTATTCTTACTAATCAATGTATTTTAGTAAATTATTTATATCTTATGAATCCATAAGATATGTTAATATGCATATTATTAAATTTAACTTTTTTATTTTACCTTTTTTCCACTCGTATATCATACGAGCTCTATCCTAGTAAATAAATAAAACAACAAAGTCTCAAAACTTAAAAAAAAAATAACAATGAAAGCAATTAATTTTCTTTATTACTCAATAAATGATGATTTTAACAATTTATTTTGAAAGTTTTTTCAACTTAGGAGTTAATGTTTAAAATTAATGCTCAAATTAACATATGAAAATTATATAAATGGAAAATTGATGAGTTAGAAGCCTATGTGTAAGGATAAGCATTTGGTACTTGGTACTGGTACCGAAATCGGTACCGATTTGGTACCGTCGTTACCGAATCGGTACCAAAGTTTTGAGTTCGGGATCTGTACGGTACCGGTATTTCCCGAATTTTTACCTTCAATACCGGTACCGTCCAGGTACCGGAACCGAATATTTTGGTACCGGTACCAAGATTAGGCGATTTTCGGGATTGGTATTTTTGGTACCGGTACCGGGTACCGAGATCATCCCTACCTAGCTATGTGGACATGCTAGTTGAATGCAATATGGTAACCTTGAATTGCTTTAATATTATAAGTAAGATATTTATGCTTTTATCCATTAAGGTTATGTATTATGCTTATATGAGATAATTAGTTCTTTAGGTTTTAGGGTCTATGTGACAATATTTTGATCAATTCCTTTCTTTTTATTTGGTTTTATGGCGAAGTTATTTTTTATTAAATTTATGATTCACATTCATTTCAATGCAATTTGGTGTCAAAAGTACTTATTTTTCTTTGACATTTTAAATGCTTTTATCAGTCGCTATGATTTGATAATTTTATAGAATTATGAGATACGGGAAATTGGAACTTTAAGATAGTCGTCAACTTTCGGTAGACTTTAGAGTATACTATTTTAAACACAGGCAGAAATTATTGATGTAATGCTAGGTTATTCATAAAATTTGTTTGTAAGAATTCAAATTTTAACTAAGGTATTTGTAACTACTGTTTTGATATAAAATTTAAAACATGATCTGTAGTAAACCTTTACCGCTGAAGATTCTTATGTTCGTTCATTTTTATTCATTCATCATTTTGGTATAAAGTTTTAACATATCTGGATTACATTACAGATTCCTTATTTCTAAACTGGAATACCAAATATAATAATAATAATAATAATAATACAAGTTTTTTTTTTTTTTTTGTGTGTATGATGATGAAAATACAATAAAGTAAGGTTATTTATTAAATAGGGGTATTGGTTTTAAACAATCTCAACCATCATCTTTTGGTCGTTGTCATTCTTAACTAACGAAATGACTGGTGGCAGTCTTTCCTTTTAACATGCTTACTTCCAACGATCCATGACTAACAGAAGCGTAACTCTGTAGTCTTCCTCCGCCAGAAAAAACATTTTTTGCTAGAAAGCTCAATATGAACACCGCTGCTGCCGCCGCTGACCGACAACCACCACCTGAACATCACCACCTCCACTGAACAGCAGCACCATCGTAAACCACCAATATGTTTCCACCTGAAAAAGAAGTTTTTCAACCGAAAACGTTTTTCCGATGATTACCACCTAGGGTTTCGGCGACCTCAATAATTGGTGGTTCTTACCAAAACTAAAGTTTCTAAATGTCTGATCTAAGGTTTCAAAGAGGTTTGGGACGAAAAAGTTGAGTTTTTTACGAAGAAAAAGTTTCCTGCCCGAAAACGTTTTTCAGGCAACCGGAGACTAACGGAGTTACACTTCTGTTAGTCATGGATAATTGAAAGCGAACACGTTAAACGGTGGGGACTATCAACAGTCATTTTATTAGTTGGGACCGGTACCAACCATAAGATGATAGTTGAGATTACTTAAAAAAATATATATACCTATCAAATAAATCTTAATTTTCATTTGTATTATAACTTGATTTTCCTTTCTGTGTATGAACCCTCACCAACCAACCAGACCCAATTAATACACCACCACTTGCTGCACTAGTAATCACAAAATAGAGTTGCACAACTTGAACAAAAAGAAAACTTACATTTTAGGATCGAAATATAAACTTTCAAAGCATGCATATAGCAAATCAAATGATCCATTGGAAAACAAAACAATAAACACATTTTGCAGGTGTGAGCGTGTCACAAAGAAGTCCAGATATCCGGACTAGCAATCCGCCCAAGAGGCAAAACAATAAACACATACAGATTGGTTTCAAGAAAAGGTTTTTGTGATCCACCTCAATCACAGTCGGTTTTGAAATCGCGATGAAGTGGACATCTTTTGTATGCCCAGGAGGCAAAATATGTAAATATTAACCTAATTAAATATAATGACCTAAGGGTTTTGTGAAAAAAAAAACCATTAAAAATGATAGAAAACGTGTAACTTGCTGGACTCCGACACAACGCGCTGCGAATCATCTAGCATATATTACATGAAGTAAAAAACACAAAATGTAGCAAGAAGAAGAAGGTCTTATATCCGAGATGAGCAAACTTAGGGTGTCAATCATGTCTGGTTGGTGGGTTGACAAGTTGATGGGTTTCGGGTTGACTGGTTGGCGTGCTAAGATTCTTCGACCTTAACCAACCCATATATTTATTCGTGTCATGTCATACAGACCTATTTAAATTTATGTCGTGTTCGACTTGTGTTTCAGGTTAACCCATTCTACGTTCATTGACGAATATGAATAATACCCGGTGACTTTTAGCAATTTAAACAATTAATTATTTCCATTCATATAAAACATTTTAGTAATTTGTAATAGATCTAATCGTTTTTTTCGTATTTATCTCTCATTTTCAATTAACAAACTTCGGTTTACATATTTAACACAAGATTAAAACAAATGAATTGAGATAATAAGAGAATAGACAGAACTAAAATAAAAAGCATAGGAAGTGAAGAGTAGATAAAAGTCATTTAAAATTAAAAAAAAATAGTTACTTTTAAAAGTTAATAGATATATGAAAAACTAAAAATCCAAGTATTTAACTTTAAAATATAACACTTTTTTCTTCTTTTTTTTTCTTTGAACGGCTAAATATTTGCACACTGTTAGGTTTGAACCTCGTATTTAACACCCTAACAATCTTAACAGCCCACCAAAGTGATATATATATATATATATTAACCAGGCGTGCTTACGTTGACCTGTTTATGAAAACGAATCATGTCAGCGGACCCAAAACGACAAAACCTATAATTTTTTCATGTCGTGTTTCGGGTTGAGACAGGAATTATGGTTCCTAACCAAACTTATCTTAAATTACTTTAATTTTGTTATATTTTATCCTTTTTAGCGTCAAATATATATCTTAACTCATTTACACATACACACCCAAACAAGTATAGTTAACTATTTGCTAAAATAATGGTATACTAGGGTAATAACCCGTGTTACACACGGGTGGAAAACATATCAATAAACAATATAAAATATAAACTACGTATTCAGTCAAAACAAATATTTGACATAAGCTTTTTACCCTCAAATATCTAAAAGATGTTAAACTATGTCTATAACATAAAAAGAAAACACTTTATAAATAAACAATGCAATAAATAAGAAATAATATAACATAAATAAACCATTAGACCTGAAAAAAAAAAATAAAAGTTAATATCATTGATTAAAATTTTGTTGTGAATATGTGAAAATTAGATTTATGGAAGGTTGATAACATGGAAGCCTATGTAAACAACCTAAATGAATGACATGTAGACAAAATTGTGTTGTTTTAATATATTAGTTAGATTAATCATTAATCATCAACACTATTTATTAATAGTCAGATTATATACACATTATTGAAACCAAGGATTGACGTTTAGTGCAACATTATTGATCAATCATTTAAAATTTATCTTATTCGTTTTCTTTTTTCAAACGTTCCGTACGACTTTGTCTAATTGTCTTTGTATCGGGTTGAAATAATTTACAAAATAATACTTTTGCTATGGAATGAAACTATGGCTATAACTCAAAGTAATTAAACTGTAAATGTTAAAATACATAAATGTCTATATATCATAGATAAAGGGTGATAACATTTGGTTTTATATGGATGCTTAATATCGTAGTCGAGATGATATTTCTCTTTCTAGAGATTGATTCATACGTCTCTAGACGTACATTAACACACACATATATATATATATATATATATATATATATATATATATATATACCCTAATTGAGACAATGGATCTCTTTCTTACTATTAGTCTCTCAACATACAGACATATTCAAACGATGCATAATTTCTACGATCAACAATAAACCTTAACACACAGTCACACAAAACTGTCATTCATCAATAAAAAAATGGCTAAAACATATAAAACAAGCGAGACGATCTTTATATCTCAAAACAAATCCGTCCCTACATACACAGCTTCCTTGTGATTTTACTAAACCACATTATCAGAAAAATAATATAATAGTGTGTAGGATTAAGTTAATGTGAAAAGTGACCCTAGTGCGAGAAATGCTTCCAACCAATCATATGATTTTTATGTTTAATTAAATAGAAAAGCATGTTAGTAAATTTCAATCTTTTGTTTTTAGGTAACTAATAAAAATACCATGAGTTTCAAATAATAATTTTACTTTTATTTATATATTATATTTGTCAAATTTTTATTTCTGGTAATTACTAATATATTTTTTAGGAAGTTTCAATTTATACTATTTTTTTCTTTCTAATTTCTTTATATTCTTTAATTGTTCATTAGCTATCATTCTAAATTTAATTTGACAATGTTCAACTTGATAAAAAAAAAAGTCATAAGCAAGTCACTAGCACTTCATCAAATTATCAAATTGTATGTATGAAGCATGTGTTTAGTCTTAGATCCATTCGTACGTGTAGCTTTCATCCCTTCATCTAATATGTGTACTATTCTATTTATTTATGTCTTGCCTCATAGTTATTATTATGCCTACATATGTATAAATAACCCTACATAATAATAATATTATTATTATTATTATTATTTTGAGTCGTATTCATGTAACATCCTACACATGATTTAATGTTATCCTACCCATACATTTTTATGTCTATTTAAATACTAATAACCCTACATATAATAAATAGTAAATGTGTAGGCTTTGTTTAAATCTATGCTGTCGATATATCACATCAGTGATATATCGGTTATTGGTCCCTTGGCGATATATAAGTCAGAATATCAGTTCGGAATATCGGTACCGATAATATCAACGATATTGACCGATATTTGATCGATTTTGGACTAATATTTGACGGATATATCACTGATATTCCTGATATCAGTATTTTAAGTCTTAATTATCAACTTTTAGTGTTCAATTTTATTGTTTTAAGTCTTAATCAATTCTTACTTGTTACGATTGTTAGTGTTTTGCAATTTACAAAAGGTTAATTTGTTAATGGTAGGAGACTATACTGAATATTAGTGTCAAATTGCTATATATATATGAATTGTACATGATATTAAAATTACCGATATCTCACTGCAATAACCGATATCTCAGATATCGGTCCTTGACCGATATCCGATATTTTTCTGCATTAACTGCTTAGGTTCAAATTATGTAGATAATAACCCTACATGTAAATATTAAATGTGTGGGCTTTTTTAAAGTATGTATGTAGATATATAAATATCCATTCCGGTTCTTTATAATTCAAAACCTACATAAAAACATCATATACTTAAACTAAGTTATATAACTTTTATCTTGAGAAATGTACAAATAACTAAAGTAATTATTATAACATAAGTATAATTATTAATACTAACTTATGAACTAGAGTAATTATTATTATATTATTTTATTTTTTATAACATAATTACTCTATTTGAAAACTGTAACTACACTAGTTATTTATATATTTAGTAGATTAATTTTATTTGTATCGAGTCTCACCCCTAACGAACGAAAAAAACATGTGACCATCACCAACTAATGAACAATACCTCGCCTACTGCCATGTCGGCAACTATTGAAATGCCATTTTGTTTATTGATTTTTTAAATGTGTTTAATTTATGTAATAAATTAAATTGGTTTGATATATGTCTTGTCTAATACCTAAATTAAAAACAAAAACGGAAAATAAGAGAAGATTTTGTAATAAAATGTAATTCTTTTATATAAGTTTGTATACTTTTTTTTTTGTAAAAATATAAATTTAAAGCATTAATATATGAAAGATTCAAAAATAAAAAACCTTTCGGGTCAAATGGGTCGCGTTCGGATTAACCCGTGAATATACAGGTCGTGTCGGGTTCACGTGTCTAACATAATTTTTGGGTTCGAGTTAAATATTCAGGTGTGTGTCCGGTTAAACCTGCCAAACCATGAACACAACCCGATGTTTGGTTGCATAAAGTTATATGGTAATGTACACACCTTTTTATATAACATCACCGTACATTCGTACTTGTAGAACCTGTTGGACTTAATGGGTCATGTTATGATTAATGTCAGTTGATGTGTTTATCGGTTTAATTTACAAGGCATAACTTCATGTGATGTGATGAAGTAAGGTAGGCCCAAACAGCTCTAGGCAGAAAGCCCAAGCTCAAAAGGTACGGAAAAGGGCCCAGAAAAACCAGCCCAATCTAGGCAGGCTAAGCAGAGTTGAAGAGGTCACAAAAAACCCGAACCCAATAAAAACCAGGAGCTGGGTTTTTATACCCAGGCTTTTAATACCTGAACCCGTAACCGACCATACCCGTAGGGTACGGATAGGGTATAGATTTAAGTACCAAAACCCGTACCTGTAACCGGACCCAATTTGTAAGCGGTAATACCCGAAAACCAGACCCGTGTTTTGCCAATACCAGAAACCGGGTTCAAATGCACGATCTATACCCAAAAAACACCTGAAAAATACCCGAAAAATAACTCAAAAAGTGCATCCCTTTAAAGAAACCCAATCTATACCTGAAAAAAAAACTCCATAAAAACCAGAAAATAGGGTTTTTTTTCAATATCCGGAAATAGGCTATTCAAATACCCAGTTCTATACCCGACCCAAACCCGATGCATAGGGTATGGTTTTTAGAGACAGTACCCAGACCCGAACCCGACCTGGGTATTGCCAATACCCGGTCATACCCGAGCCCGTGTTAGAAAAACCTGATTTGTGCACCTCTTGTTATAAGGAAAATCCGGAAATTAGTGAAGTAAATCAGTTTGGAAAAAAAATTATAGAAAGAGCCATTTATTAGTATTTGTCTTGGGCACTGAAAACCTTGAAGAAGACTCTGATGCAACTCCCAGCTCCATCATGGCTACACTAAAAGTGTGAATCTATTAGTCAATATGGCCCTTGTAACAAATGAGTGAGTGAGATAGTACATAGTTGGTGGCACCCTTTGTACTCCTAATGTTACATGTTCTTACCATTCCTTTTAATCTTTCAAGATATATAAAATTAAAAAAAAAAAAAAATGGTTAGGCATCCAAACATGTTCAAGTGCTGGAGTGATGCGGTAAATGCTATAACATATAGCCGCGAAGTGAGTCTTTATGGCGAGATCAATCCGTGCTACTACATGCATCAACTACATATTATATTTAGATTTGAAGAGAACCAAATATATGTGATACTTTGTATCTATGCCTATGAACTAGAGTAGATATGAGAGTGCTAAAGTCCTGTGAAAAGAGGCGAGAAGAGAAGCATATGAGGGGGATTGTCCTCCTTTGGATCGTACTACGAGTGATACAGCTAGTTTTGGTTAAATTTTGCCATAAGGGCATCATCCGTAGTGGAGCCATGGCAAGATGAAACACTCAAAAAAGCCGTTTACGTCACTGACATGTAGGTATGGACTTTTTTCAATGTGGCGTGTAATGGTTTTTACTTTTTAGATGATTAGGAGGATGACTTTGGAGTTAAGATTCTAACATGTCATCTTTAATGTTTTATTCTACAAAGAGACGTCCAATGAAACGACAGTAAAGGGCCAGGCTCGGGACGGCATCTAAACCTGATAGTTGGACCTGAAAGAATAAATATGCAAGAGGGATAGTCGCATACAGGTATGGCGTATGAGATAGCTGAGTTTAAAAACAACTTATTGACTTAAGTTCTTTTCAAAAAGTCAGGATATATGGCTTTTAGAAAACAATTTTTAACTTTATCAAAAAGCTAAAATAAAAATGACTTTTGTGGTTGCCAAACACTTTTTTAACTTATAGACATTTGAAAAGATCAAGTAAGTCAATAAGTTGTTTTCAAACACAATCCCAAACCTTTGCATTTGAGATAATAGAGTAATGTACTAATCTATTAATTCTTTAGTTTGTTATATAAAAGCTATAATGCCAATAAATGTATTTGAAAATCCCAACACGTAAGTTCTAACAAACTAACGAGCATACTCAGTACCCAACATCTAATTAGCTAACGGGTACCTGACGAGTATGTGGCACGGTTTTACACCGAAGAATCAAGATTACCGATACCCTGACATTGCAATCTCTAAAAGTTAGCCCAAAATATGAACTTAAAGCACCCCAACAAAGATCTCAAAAAATGCAACATAACCAAATTCCAAAGATTTTTTTTGTTAAAAAAGAATCACAAAAAGTAACCCCAAAAAAAAATGATCTTTCAAGAAACATGTTCATTTTACAATCCAACCATTCAGAATCATCACTTTACATTCTTTTTTTATCATAAAGATCAGCTTAAACAATGCTATGGTTGTTATCTTTGCATTATTCCACATACCTGCATGCTGCATCCAACAAAACATAACCACCTTGTCAAAACAGTTACTTTCGTACAAGAGTGAACACTTTTGGCACTAAAGATTGAATCTTTATTGCAAGTGATGAGTGGTCATGTCATAAAAACCAAATTATTTTAAAAGCAGTCCAATTGTTGTATAAAGTATAAACAAATAGTTTTGTGCAATAAAAATTTGGGCTTAAAATGAACTGAACGTTCGGCGAAAAGTTTGTTTATGATCGTTCATATAATAACTGAACGAACACGAACAGAGGCCATATTCGTTCAGTTGTGATCGTGAGCGTTCGATAATGTGACCGTTTACGTCCTTTTACGTTCGTTAATGTTTGTTTGTTCATTAAAGATTTTTAAGCAAAATTATTAACTACAAAACCAAAATTTATGAGTATTACGTAATAATTTGTGCGTAAAATTAACGTATGAATATGAATTTTTTTAAGAAAAAAATAACAACCCAAAATTGGTAGCCAGGCCGAGCCGTTGACATTAACCATTCTTGGTTAGCCGAATCAAATAAAAATATTGTTTGTGTTCATTTGGTTCGTTCGTTTGTGTTCGTGAATCGTTCACGAACAAGTTCACTTAATGAATGAACATGAACAAGAAATTTCGTTCTGTTTGCTGTTTGTGAACCGTTCATTTGTCTGATAAAATCTTAACAAACGAACATGAACAAGGCCTTGTTCAGTTCGGTTCGTTTACAGCCCTAATAAAAAGACAATTTGGGCGACTTTTGACCCGTTTGTTTGTTTGACTTTAATAAACAAACGGGTCAACATTACCACCTCCAATTACAAAAGACTTAAGAGTAAAACAAACTTACAATCAACCAAAATTTACGCCCCGAAGTACTGCATGAGGTCAAGGTCATCATCAAGCAGATAATCAAAATCTGTATCCAGTGAAGTTGTTGCATTGATCCCAAGATCAAACCGGCTATTAAACCCGCCAAAGTCTAGTGACAAACTATTAATCGATGCTTCAAAGTGATTATCAACGGGTCTATCATGCCCGTTATGAAACCCGTCTTTTACAAGATTTTGCATACCTTCTTGACCTGGTATTGCATGAGGGTTTTCAATCTGGAACCCGTTAACGGGCTGTTGACCTTCAATCGGTGGAGTATAAAGATGGTATGGAGCCATATGATGGACCCCACTTGACCGATATTCGATTTGTTCTTGAATCGGTTGATACAGTAGCATGTCGTTAGCGGGTATCTGAGCATCGGGTGCGGGTCCGGTTTCAACCAATGGAGGCCCGACACCTGTCAGTGCATGGTTTTCTTGTATGCTTTCTTGAATCGGGAAATCGGTTAACGATACACCGATTTGGTTTATATCAGGCACTTCATCTCTTGGCCCGTATGATGTCGTTTGTTGCTGAGTTGGCTTTCCCTTTTCTCGTTTTCTCTTCTTATCGGGCCGGGCTGGCTTTTTATCGACACGTGGCGGTGGCAGTGCTTCACGGTCTTTAGATGAAACCGAGGCCCGCCCGTCTTCAATGCCGTCAACATCATAATCACTATCGAAACTATCCGAAGGTCGGTTTTTATCAAGACCGCCACCCGAAGGTGTCTCGGTTATCGCCGAGCCACCATTATCGCCGCTAGATTGTCGGATTAACGACTCCTCGCGGCTTAAAACACCCAACCAAATCGAGCTTTCTTTAGCAGTCATCTTATCTTGTAAACACTTTGATTGGCGGACCAACCGTCTAATTTTAGCAATGTTCGGTGACATATGTTTAATAACCGCAGTAAGCACACCGACTTTCCATATTTTCTTTAAATCATGAGGCTTTTTGTAAGGCGGTGATTGACCCTTTGGAAGTGCTAATCTAATCCACCAATCTTCATTGCCTGCGGGCCACCACGGTGGCGGTGTTCCTTTCTCTAACGGGAACTTTCGTTGTGGCGGGTCACAATGTTGCATTAATGATGATAAAAGCGAGCCCAATGTAGCATCTTGTAAATCTTGAAGAATAGCATTCGAGTTCCCGTTTTGACACCCGACACCTTGTTTGGAAACGCAGTCAGTGTCGTATTTCGTAATCGCTGCAGGCCCGTTTTTGTCAAACTTAACTTTTTCTTTCCACCAGGCCCGTAAGTTATCAGACGACCCGCCAACAGGCTTACCCTTTTCAGGAATGATCCCATAAACGAACCCGCGGGCTTTGCAGACTTCCATAAGCTTCAACATGTACTTCAAGATCCCGTCTTGAGCCCGTGACATCTTTTTCCTACGCGCTTGATCACTCGTTTGTTTCGCCTTTTGCTTTTCTGCAGCTTGTTGTGCTAATATCTTTTGTCTCTCTTTAAGTCTTTTAAGCTTAATCCGATCCTTCCACATCCGTCTTTCAAGCTCTTCAGCATCAATTTCTTCATCACTTACATCTTTTTCTGTTATATTTTCGCACCTTATATCATCACCTTCGATGTCTGAACCGTTATCCAACCCGTTCGTATCAATCATATAATCCTCCATCATGATTCAGACGTACCGATTATTCAATATTCAATCCAAATGAATTACAAAACCCCGTTTCTCAGAGCAATTTCATCGAACACTTGGCATGCACTAAACTTCCCGAAATTCAGATCTTTAATCAAGACAACAAACTAGTTAAACCCAATACGTCTAACTGATTAACTCGTCACCGAAGCCACAATCTCTAAACTCTGCACAAAATCAAGCTCCAACTCGTTCAAATTGAATCTAATTTCAATAACCTAATCAAAGTTTCAATCTTCATTACAATTAAAACCTAAAGTTAACAATTTAATCGAAAGACTAGCGAGATTCAAGACACGGGTGATGCAGAAACCGATACCTGGTTCAACCGAAACGAATAACAAAAACAAGTCTCTCAGAGGCATTTCATCGAACACTTGGCATGCACTAAACTTCCCTAAATTCAAATCTTCAATTGAATCAAATAACAGTTAAACCGAACACATCAAACCGATACATTCATCTCAATATCATCAATCTCCTAACTCCGCAAAAACCCACGCCCCAATTCGTTCAAAATGAATCTAATTGATCGAATAAAGTTTCAATCTTTTTACAATTAAAACGTGAATTGAATAAATTAAACGAAGAATTAGCGAAATTGAAGACATGGGTATTGTAGAACTCGATACCTGGTGTCAATTAGTTGCAAAATCTTGGAAAATTGAATGATTTTTGGAACCCTAGAAAGTATGGGGGTGGAGAAGAAGGGGGTAGGGGTAATTTAGGAATATATGGAAGATGTGAGCTGAGGAGCCATTTATGAATTTTGTTGTGTACATCGTATCTGGGCCACTATCAGTTTGAGGTCAAAAGATAATGTAAAAAGTTTGATTTTTTTTTTTAAAGAAATATAAAGATATCAAGAAAACTTTTGCTTCTACAAGGGTTTTAAAAAGTTTTACTTGGGGAAGACTATCATTTTTTTATATCTCATCCTTCCTATATTAACGAAGAGAGGGGCGGCCTCATTAAAGTGAAATCGGGTACCTATACCTGTTAGTCAGCTACGTTGTCGTTGTTAACCTATTGCCTAATTCGAGTACCATTTTTCGTGGACTACTACCTGATTTGTTTGGACAAGAAAGAGATTGCATGTGTTGTGGAGAGAGGGGTTACGCTGTGTTCCCGAGTTGTTTTGGAAATGAAAGGAAAGAAAAAAATTTCCTTTTCATTCTACTATTTTCTTTTCATTTCATTTTCACCTTCCTTCCAATTTGAAAAGAAAAACTTCCCTTTCATTTTACTCTTCAAATATCATCCTTTTCTTTCTTTTCTTTAATGAATCTCTCGAACACCATTTTTTTACCTTTCTTCTTTTAAATGAAACTCAGGAACACGGCGTATTGTTTTTAGTTTAATTGATTTTAGGGTAGTTTAAAATAAAATGATATGGGATTAGTGGGGAAGGGGATACCTTGACTCCTCCCCTTTTGCCCTAACAATTGCTTTGCTATAAATAAGATTTGACTGGATTTTTGTTTTTTAATAATTACCAAATAGGGTTGGCTTAAAAGAAAAGGAAAAAAACCTATAAAGGTTTCGAGTTAAGTTTTACATCAATCGACTCGTATCCTCATTCCGATCAAAAACCCTAAAAAATTAGTTTGAAATTCGGGAAAAAAATATATAACGTTGTTAAGTCATTTTTAACGAGAACCATTGGTGACCAACTTTTTTAAATTTGAAACCACTAGTAGTGATAAACTGACTTGAGATTGTCATCGGCCTATATTAGTTAATAGGGATTACTAAAATCTAATAACATTTTAAGTAAAAGATAATATAACTCAAAGTGTATAATTATAGTTGTTTTTCTTGTAAAATTTTGAAAAAGTTTAGGATACAAACATAATATAGTCCTAAAAATTTGAGGGTCCCGCATAAAATAGGTGCTTTCAGTTTTTACTAACGTGATGCAAATGATACATTTATCTATAATTAATTTTTATTTAACAATTTTAACATTTTTTTTTATACAATTAGCTGTATTCATATATCCCCCGCTTATGGCCTAGTGGTAGGAGACTTGGGTTTTCCAGTGGAGACTCAAGTTCGAATTTCACTTGTGTCACATTTGAGTGAATATTGGCAATGATAGATTTTAGCTAGGCTTTATGCAAAGGTTATCAGTTCGAATCCTGAGTCCACCCGGGTTTTCGTCCAACCGCCTGTTACGCCAGAGAGTTATGCTCTTGTGGTGGCATCACGGCTGTCAAGTGCCGGGGGAACGCCCAAGCCAAACTCTGAAGCCAGCGTGGGCCCGGTTAAAACAACATAGTCTGGTCAGAATGCGGTAGCCTAAATAAAAGAAAGTCGCCGTTCTAAAAAAAACTGTATTCATATAGTGCATAAATCATAATACAAGCAATGTGAATGAAAATTAATTTTAGGTAGTTCATAATTAATATATGATTTAAAAATATGCGATAGCATTAATTCATTTTCAACTTTAGGTAGCAAATCTTTTCGTTTATGTACTTTTAATAAATTTTTTACTATAACTAGTTTTAGTGTCCGTGTCATACACGTGATAATTCAAATTATAAAATTACAAGTAAAACAAATAATTACACAACGTATATGAAAAAAAATATATTACATCTACATTTGTATCTATACTATGTGTACATAAATTGATTTTATTTATATCACAAAATTATTTTTTTAATAAACTTAATAAAAAAAATGCTCGTGCAAAAATGTACCCGAGAATGCTTCTTTCTATTGAAAAATTCATTCTCGATGTCATATATGTATAATTGAAAGAATTTTGGTTATGAACCAATTTATGAAATAAGACCTCTCATAAGATAGTAGTTCTAACCACTCAGCCTAAATACAAAATAAACGTTAACTTTATTAATATATTTCTCAATTTACCACGCATCAAAGGAAAGTAGAACATTAAATTATAACGATGAATGTCATTCAAGAACTATGTTTTTTTGAGCTACACCATGAAAAAGATTTTAATAAGTTTCAGATAGCTTCTCGACTTGGTCATAATGACAACAGAAAAAATAACATGCTAACCCATTCAATTTTGTGAATATTTTGTTTCATTTGAGCATATTTTTGCATAATATGCTTTCCATACAACGTTTTGATCACCATTGAAGTAATAGTTAATATTAACATAAATATTTCAATTTGATAAAAGTTAAAATCATTGATAGGCAATCTTTTATTAAATTTTAGTAGTTGAAGGAATAATAGTCAATTTGTCAAATCCTGAACCTTTTGATTAATTCAAAAAATGCCTTTAAAAATAAATTTGAAACCCGAATCATGTATAAAATTCTAACTTTCATAATTTTTAACATTTTCAAGTCAACACTTTGAACCCATATCAAATTTGACAATAAATCTAGTTTGCATTCTCAAACTTTTAAAAATAATCAAAAATTTCATTTTTGACCCGTAACAAATTTTGACTTAAATGTAGTTAACTTGTACCAAACAATCTATTTACCAACTTTTGACCCATAAAATCAAATTTAAGTTTCACAACAAACCCGAAACAATTTTCATTTGAGAAACATAATTTGTTGTTGATTTTTGGAATTCACTAAGTATTTTGAAATATAAAGTAAAATAATATGTTAATATTTATATTTATAAAAATATATAGATATTATATAAATATAGTGTAAAAGGAAAGTGAATAATAATTGATCTATTACATATATATTAGTTTTGGAGGAAAAAAATTGTGAAAATTAATCAAAGGATGATAAGTGTCCACATTTATTTTACTTTATTAGAATAAGTAGATATGTCTTTTACATTTCACAGATTAAATTAATAGAAAAATAACTAACGAAAGTGTAAATTAAAGATAAAACCGGTTGTAATGTGTTTCTATCGATGTTCGTAGAAATGAGGTTACAACATAAAAGTGATGACGTATATAATAATAGACTTGTTTAATCGCTTCTATTGTTTAGAAATATCTACATTCGATAGTTAAGACTGGTGCCTATACGAATAGTTTCAAAATGTAACAAAATTGTGGCATACACATGTAGTTGAAATAGGTCAATAATATACAATTTGGAGAAATTGATGTGTAAGACACAATAATATTGTTGTTTAAACATGTTCAATAACTTAAGGTAACACAAGTCAGCAATTTTAGTCAAGTTTATGGTCTTTAAGTTGAAGAATTGAACCTTGTTTGGACTGAGTTGAGTATGGACTTCTAAAAATACACTTGTACACATTCAACACTTTTGACCAATTTAAAATGGGCCTATTGGATAATGAATATAAAATGATAGCCTGTAAGGTTAAAACAGGTTGGTTGGCCCAACCCAGAAACACTTCTTTATTTTTTAGTTATTTTAAAGTTTTTTTTAACTGATTAGCAAGTCACATAATTATCTAATTATAGACATAAGATAAAAATTGGATGGTCGGTGCCACAGAGTTTTAAGCCGTACACATTTTTGAGTTTTTTAATCAACTATTTGGCTGGTTTAAGAATTTGTTAGGTTGCCTTGGTGGTTGGTGTTGAAGTTTTAAAGATTGTTTCTTAAGTGCACATGTAGTCTCGAAACCCCGTTATAACCGGTTTTTTTGTTGCTACTTTCACAAAATCCTTCATCTAAATTTCTGTTAGTCTTAATAACGTTTTAACAGGCATCATACATTTTTAAAGCAAATTATATGTACAGATATTAGCTAGGTTAGCATTTGATTTGATGAACTAAATTATTTTTTTGTTCTACTTTTGATACTGTAACGAAATTAACCGACATTGACCGAATTCATTGTTTTTTTGTTTTAACGATGTTTTTTTTTTTGTTTTAACTACGTTCGTCTATATTTGGGCCAACGTTGACGAATTTATTTTTTGGGTTTTACTTTCATTAATGTGACGAACCTAACCGATACTAATCGAATTTGTGTCGCTTTAATAATACGTTTACAAATCTTTTTTTGGATTTATTCAAGCTGTTGTAGCTATGCGCCCTACCATTCTATCGTTTAGTAATTTATTTTTTGTTTTTAGTACCGGTACGTATACCGAACGAATTCGTGTCGCTTTGATAATACGTTATACAAGTTATACGTGTGTTGTCGATATTGTTTTGAGAGTTTATGGATTTGTTTTTTTTTTTGTTCGAGAGTCGGTGCCGTAACAAACCGAGTTGATACCAACCGAATTCACGTTGCCGCGCACAACGCGACAGTAATACAGATAAGAATTTTGGTTCCGCAAGTGGCCTATTGGCCCACTTGGCGGCACCGTATTGTTCGATTAATTTTGTTTTTGGTTCAGTTACCATAATAAATGTAATAGAGGCCGACCAAACTTTACTTTTTTTTGTTTTATTTTAGTTCTGGTACCATAACAAACTTAAAAGAAACCGACCGAGTTCACACAGACTCGCGACCTTATTTAAAGCCCATGACCGGCAACGCTCGGGTTTTACCAATGCAAATCATTTTTAGTTCCGGTGTCGTAACGTATGTAATCAAAACCGACCGAATTTGTGTTAAGTTACTGCATCAATGCTCGGGACCACAACGATTGGGTTTTACCACCACCTGGGTTTGCCAACCAAATAAATATCGTCTTAAATGTTTTGTTTTCTTATATGTTAATGTTTTTATATGTTAATTTGACGAAGTAATATTTTGGGTTTGAAAGCTCAAATTTTACCAATGTTGTCTATATCATAACGAACGCATGCGATAATGACCGAATTCGTATCGATTCATCGTCGTAATGCTCGAATTTTACCAATGTCCGTGTTTCAACGTTGTGGTTTTGCTAGCTGTCCCAGCGCAACGCGCCGGGCAGAAAAAACTAGTTAGTATAATTGAGAAGTTTGGTGCCACAAAAGTTTTTTTAATGTTTTATTAGTTTAGCTTTATTTATATGTAAATCATTTTGTCATTTACAATTCTTATAACTTGACATGTTGGTGGTTGTTGAGTTGTTAGTTCTTAGAAATATAGGAGAGTATGCAAGTTGAAGACCCATCTCCAGCAATCTTTTGATAATTTATTTTTGGTTATGTGGAGACCTTTCTTTGAATTTTTTTTTATTTTATTTGTTTATTTGAAATTATTATCTAGGTTTATTTCCGATACCATAACGAACATATTCGATGCATATCGAATTCGCGTCGATTCGCTGCCGCAACATCTGTGTTTTACCGACCACCTAAAAAATCGTTTTACATTATGTTGTTTTTTAGTATCATAAGCTATATGAGTGCGCTATTATACCACATTCACGTCGGATCTCCGTCTCAACGCATGCGGGTTTTTTTTTTAATATGTTAATTTGATGTTTCTAGGTATTGATGAATTATTTTTTTTGTTTAGTTCCAGTTGCGTAACCTTATATCGACTGAATTCACGTTGACTTACTGTCACAGCGCGCGTATAAACAGCCAAACACCACTAGCCCGACGCAACGCGTCAGGTAAGTCACCTAGTTTACAACAATAGGCTTAGCTTTTTTTTCTTTATAAAAAGTGATTTAGAATGTTAAGTTTTATTTTATTTAGGGGTGTGAAAGAAACTGAAAAAACCGATTCGGACCGAAAATATCGAAAAATCCACACAGAAAAGACCAAACCGAAATAAAAACCAACGGTTTGGTTTTATGTTTTTGTAAAAACCGAACTAGCGGTTCGGGTTTGGTTTGCAAGTAATAAAAACCAAAAAAACCGAACCGGATTTCAAAAATTTTATTTTTTTTTTATTTTAAGTAATTTATAAGAATTTACTAAATCTGTAACTTAAATGCTTTTGTCAAATGTATAATAGTCTATTAGTTAATAATTAACAAAATTATTTGCACCTATATTCATTATTTTCGGTCAACTTTTTTTCTGTCTAAAATTTTCAAGCTCAAATTGCAAAAACCGAAACATAATTAAAATCAAAACGAAAACCGAAAAAACCAAAACTGAACGGTTTCAAAAATCAAAAACCTGAAGTTTTGGTTTTAGCCGAAAACCACACCGAACCGCACCACGCACAACCCTAATTTTATTAACTTGAATAAATTCTTGATAACAATAAACCTACTCATTCATTTGACATGTTTCCTTGTTGGTTTAATCTTTAGCTTAACCAACCTGAATCGACCCGTTTTCTTATAAACGGGTCATAATAATCTAAGACTCGCATTCCAACAAAACTTACATACCAACCTGAATCGATCCGTTTTTATAGTTAAATCTTTCCATTTTAAAACCTAACCTTATTTTGAATTATCAACATTTGCATCCAACAACAATTAACATACAACATATTTAGCTCTCACCACAACACAACCTCTTATCTCCCAAAAAAAAAATAAAAAAATAACAAATATTCAACCAGCAGTCTTATACCTGCAAAGTACCTTGCATCTTAACACCCTATCTTGCACATAGAACCCGGGCATCACCATAACCTTAACCCAGGCCGGGTTCTGAACCCGTTGCCTATCCGCAAACACATCCTCCATAAACACCCCATCAAAGCTTCTACTCTCCTCCACCCTCAAAATCCCCAACGCGGGACTAAACGAAAACGCCAACAAATGCAACAACCATATGCACTTAGCCGCGACAAAAAACGCTTGCAGCAACTGCTCGGGCCAGACCCGAGTCCAGTTCAATGATGTAATAATCCCACTCATTTTCTGGTCACAAAACCTACTAAACTCCTCACTATAATACTTTGTCCCCTTTCTCAAAACCTCATTCCAACTCAAGTTTCTCAACGCGCAAAAAGACGAAAATTGCGCTTGCCTTTCTAGTTGCGGGTCCAATATTTTCGGCCCCCCGTTCTTTTGAAACACACAGTTTTCAAAATCTTGATACAACGACTCGTTTATTATCGCCTCCAAGTGATACAAAACCGCTCTAGAGTATTTAGAACTCAATGATATCTTATGTGGTTGAAGTATCATGTTCAAATTCTCTAGTAACACCGTGTCGCCTTCGTCGATTTGTGCTACTAATGTTTTACAAAAATGCTTAACCGATAACCTTGCTTTGGACACCACTTGCATAAACCCTTCCACCATTACCTCGTTACTAACCGGCATGTTTTCGTTATGTAAATCAACGTTTCGCGAACGATTATTATTATAATCTTTGGTTTGCAACATTGCTTGACCTAAAGCCTTCTTTAACTCTTCACAATAGTTTTCCAAATACTCCAATTTTTCCTTCAACCCATTTATTGAAGACTTCATTTTGTTAGCTTCCATTAAGGCCGCGTCCCGTCTCTCACACGCTTCGAGTAGTTCTTCCTTTAGCGCCTCAATCGACATAACACCCGAGTCTTTATAGTCTTTGTAGTCTTTGTAACATTCATCCAAGTCTCTTGGGTTAGGGGAGTTTTCCACATTATC
This sequence comes from Bidens hawaiensis, assembly GCF_021521415.1. NCBI lineage: Eukaryota > Viridiplantae > Streptophyta > Magnoliopsida > Asterales > Asteraceae > Bidens > Bidens hawaiensis. The sequence continues at coordinate 94,007 of NW_027492246.1, read as the reverse complement.
TTTATTTTTATGTTTTTTCTTGTTTAACCGCGGAAACAACCACGAAAAGCTCATACCCGATTTGGGCTTCGAATGTGAATGGACCGACGAATGTGAATCGGTCATTGGTACTACTAAGTTAGAGTACTTATTATTATTGTTATTATTCGTGCTAAGTGTTACGGGTTTGCATTTGTTACACGATGAGATTGATCGAAAATCGCCTAGGCTATTTCTTCGTGATCTAGAGAACTCGGGTCCAGGTGAGGCTCGAAGGAGCGTAATGTGGTGGTTTGACGAGGCGATTACTGAGGTTTGATCATCGGATGGGCACGTGTGAGGGACGATGTTTACTAGCTCGGGTGGGAGTAATGTTCTTGATGACGCGTTAGGGTTTTTGTAATCGGACAAGAACCTTAAATCTTCGTTGTTAACGCCTTCGTTTACACTACATTCGTCCCAACATGATGGGAAATTTTGGGTTCTTGGTGCATCATCATAACTCTGTTAAGATCAAGGAGTATAAGACTATAAGTTGAGTTCATTCTATTAAGTAAAACACCTAAAAGTTTATTATATAAGTCGGCAAATAAATAAAAATTAACATGCTTTCTGTTTATTCTTATAAAAATATTAGAAATTTTTTTTTTCATATATTAAAGTGTTTTTGCATGCTAAATTTGAACACGATTGTAAAGTTTTTTTTATAAACAACTTGAAACCGGTACATCCAAATTGTTTTATAAAACAACTGGGATAAATATATATAACCCACGTGTGGAAAATCAATAAACATGTACACAAAGCAAATGGATGTTCTGATTTAAATTTAACGTGTAAAAGGACTTTAATATAAGAAGTTCTTTGGAGATTTTTGTGAAACAAAAGGTAAAAAATTTGAAAGTATGTTAGTTTTTTTTTTAATTATATTTTCCCTAAAAAGAAACGTAGATTGCATTAAGTTAATGGGTGTTAGGGTATTGCTACACCGCCCGTATATGATTTAACACCGTCAGACGACTGTTTTGACAGAAAAATAAATCAATTTTTAAAATTTATAAGTCAAAACGACCGTTGTGTAGTATCAGACGATTGTTCTGACCATCAGGTCAAACTTTGAAAATTAGTGGTCCAAATGGTTGATTGAACACTACCAAATTGAATATTTAAGGGTTTGTGTTTTGAGTTCATTGATGAAAATATGAATTAGTAATCATAGGTTTTACATATTTTAAATTTCTTCTGGTAAATGCACATTTGGTTCCAATGGTCTGGGACTAATTTATAACGTAGGTGTTAATTTTATAAAAGAAATAATAATAATAGATTTTTATAATAAGAGTCAAAAGTGTGTGCTGGTCCAAGTAACACATTGCACATTTGCATGCATGAAACCCTAAAAAGGTTAAATCTTTCTTTTTGAAGCAACTTTAGTCTGAAAAGTTGTGTAACAGAAACTATTAAAACTGTAACAAAACTCACTTTTTATTTTATTTAAATAAAAGAGAATCTACTTTATGATATATACATACATGTTTTTTATTTAACCCAACGTTGCAGCTAGCCTCCATACATTTGATTCCATCCGTTCGTTTTTTCTTTTTCGGAAAAACCTTAATTTTGTCAGTTTATAGAATTAATGTCAATTTTGTTAATAAATTGTGGGGTACTATAAAAAAATAATCATTTTAAAAAAGAAATGTCTAGACAAAAAATTAACAGCTACCATGGACATGGAGTTATCACTATGATCCACAGGACCACATGATCTTTCAAAAAATAAGTCCCAATTATAACATGATTCTAAACTAAGTCCTTTAAACAAATGATACGTTATAATACGATAGACAGATATTTTGTATACGATCTCTAAAAGACACAAAATCAAACAGTTTAAGCGGAATATTAGTAACAACAAGAGTTGTTTGAGTTGTGACTGAAAGGTACAAATCGAATATATAAAGCATGCCTTTAGTTCAATTTATTTTTTTACAGTCCGAGCCGATACTTCATAATTTTATTATAATATATAAATTATTGGGCCTAATGACAAGTTGGCAACTTTAGTTTCGACCTGACCTGACCTGACCCAACCCAACATGAAATTTTGTTGTTATAGATTGTCACACATTTTAATAATCAACCTAATGAGTGGATGATTCCAATTGAATTTAATTGCATTCAAAATAATTAACTTTATGATTCTTTACCTAATGCATTATTGCATTGATATATCATCTTATCCAAGTGCTTTACTAGAGTTTAGATACTTTATTATAATACAGCTTTCGTTCTAAAAAAAGATGCTCACCGGAGTAAATACGGGGTAATCCTGAGCGGAGAGTTGCGGTAGAGGAGACGCTGTGGGGAACCGAAGATGTGCGGGACTATTGCTTTGTAACAAAGCGGCATGAAGTGCCCGAAGCTCGACCGCTTTGGCAATAGCTGCCTGAATTTCCTGCTTGCTCACATCGCCCGTCGTGCACTTATCGACACTTTCGAACAATTTTGATGATTCGGGTGTTTCCGAGACCGCAGCATTGGTGGTGGTGGTGGTAGTGGTCATTTGTGGAGTGGAAAAAATAGAGAGCATATGAAGGGAGTGTATACTATATATTATATACTTATATAGTATAGTGTATTATATATTATATATTATATAGTATAGATATTATTGATATAGGGGAAAAGAATAGCGTGGGAATTAACGGTTGGATTTGGATTCCAAATGGAGAAGAGATCACACGGCCGTAGGTTTAACAAGAATCGATGACTTACTTCCAAATAGAATTTGTCATTGGTACCAATGGAATAAAAAGGAATGGGAGCATGTGAAGATGAGAGTGAGTGAGTGTGTTGTGGTTTTCTAGTGGTCGTAGATGGTGGGTTGAGTGTGAAATAACAATTTTGCCCTTTGGTTTATCAACTTATAAAGTTAGGCTAATGTTGTTTAAAGTTTAAACCTCACGTTATGTATGGGTGTTCTTCGGGTTAAAATTAGGTTTTTCGGTTTGGATTTTTTAGGTTTCATAGTTTTAAATCCAGAATCGGAACCTGACTCATCTCTCACGATTATTTTGGGTCTGAGTTATTCAGATTCGAGTTTTTTTTGGGGTCATGTTATTCATGAAGATGAGAGTGAGTGAGTGTGTTGTGTTTTTCTAGTGGTCGTAGATGACGGGTTGAGTGTGAAATGACCATTTTGCCCTTTGGTAGTTTGGTTTATCAACTTACCTAGCTAGGATAATTTTTAAGACCTTATGTTGTGTCTAGATGGTTGGGTTATGGAGGCTCGATTGGTTATGGATCTGGTTCGTTCAAAAGGCTAAATTAGTGCGGTGAATTAAAGGGGCAGACGGCCGGGTTTTAATCTATATCTAGCCCGATTATGGTTTTTTGGGCTTAACTAGATTTGTAACACTGATACGTGACTATAAATTGGAGTCTTGTACTTGTAATTCATCATTATGAGTGGCGAGAGGTGGAGAAATAAAATATATCATGGTTGCAGCCCGTTGGCGTAGGTTAGTCTAGATGATGGGTTGAGTGTATAATGACCGTATTGCCCTTTGGTTTATCTAACTTGCCTACCTAGGTTAATTTGTATAAAATTGGTGTAGATGAGATATAAAGAGTGAGACATTTTATCTAAAATTATGAATGCATTAGTTGAAGTGTTGTTTTGAGGAATATGTTTGGTGAATCAGGTTGATACAGAAATAGAAGTTTTGATTAATCTTCTAACAAGCATATCAATAAATATCAACCAAAAATGTCTTCCCTTGTGTGTGGTCCATTATCTAAATATAAGAATGTATTTAAATAATTTAACCTAAAGTCTTAAATGTGCAAACCTGCAAATATGTTATATGAATCTTCAAGTAAAATCAAGCTTAACAAAAATGATTATATGAAATGATGAGAAATATGGGGTACATCATATGATTCATACGTGACCATGGAAAGGACAACACAAGAGAATAAAATGTGGATGTTGATAAGAGAACGAGGTAGATATAGAATTATAGAAGGGTATGAAATGCAAATGTGGATGTTGATAAGAGAACGAGGTTGATATAGAATTATAGAAGGGTATGAAACGCATGGATCGTACTGCCTAAAATGTTTGAGTCCTAGCCATTGTAAAATTCTTCGGCGAAAAAATTCTCAATGACATCCTTTACCAAAATGTTAGGTTTTCTAAGCTTCAATGTCTATGTTTAGGCCTTTTCATTTTTTTAATCTTTCTATATATTGATATGTAAGTTTGTTTCTAGGTGTTAATTTGTTCTTATACTAAAATATTTAACTACAAAAACTATAATCATCTGATCAACAAAAGAATTGTTAAATGAACTGTTAATAATGTTGGTTTCAATGTCAAATTGAAAAAGAAGAAAAAGTATTTTATTCAAAATTTGAATTTTTCTTTCTTTTAAATCACATAATTTTAAAAGACACTAATATAAAATACTACTTTATATAAATTACAATATCAAAGATGTATGATATATGATTTATAAAAAGGATTGAGTTTTCTTTATATAAAAATCACAACTAACTTATATAAGTTTGATTTAACAAATGACAGACTCCGTTAGGATCTTGATTCTCACACATACACAAATAACTACAGAAAAGTAAAACGCAAGCACACAAGGATTTGTTTTGCTCAGATACGATGAATAACCTATGTCCAAAGGATGCAACCATGATAGATTATCTGCCCCTCATGCTTATGAGAAATTACAAGTACAAAATTGATAGGACACATTATGGCTCCAACTTAGTAAACAAGAAAACTAAACATACTTAAATAAAAGAGAATAAAGGCCACCCACAAACCTATAGTGTTTTTAATATTCTTTAAGTCAATAATCTTGTGTTCACTAAACCGAGCTCAACCCTGAGGATGAGCCTCCACAAAACCAACAGACTCAGTATTATTATTATTATTTATTTTTTTGTTTTTGAGTTTCTAAGGTTGCCTATTTCTTCAATATACAACTACAAGGTTAATATTAGTGGTATGTCACATGTGACATAAGGGTCTAGAAATTAGAATATTATTACAATTTACACATCAAATGATCATTGTAAATATGTTTTTTTATATATTTAATAAAAATATTTAGTCATTTTGGATCTAAATAAAACTAGAATAATGGAATTTACCACCCAAATCAGCCATATATAAAACTAATAACATTATATAATTTAATCATTTAAAATAAAGATTTTTATAGAAAATGAATTAAATTTTAATAATTGAAAAAAATAATAATAGGTAGACAAATATATCCAAAGCCAAGGGGTCTGGGCTGGCTTTGTACAGTTCATCCCGTGGATCCGTCATTGTCATTTCAAGTGGGGACCTATTCCTATACCTTAACCTAGACCACCCAACATTGCCCACATAAAAAGACCCTTTGGCCCTATTAGTTTACTCTCCTAATTGTTAAAAGTTTAATATAAGGTTGAGGGATACAATGTTCGGTTATTAGTCTAAACCGAAACTGAAACCAAAGTCATCTTGTGCATCTATTTTAATAATTAATCAATTTTTGGTTAATCCATTTGGTTTATTTGGTTAGTTTATCAATTTTTGGTCTGGTTTAGACTGTTTAGTTAATAACCAAAATTAAATTCGGGCTAAAAGTTTTATTTAGAAAGACATGATTTAGAGGCATGAATACATAAAATGGAGATATAAATTCATAAAATGAAGATATAAATATATAAAAGGAATATATAAAACATGAAATTAACTAGAAATATATGAAGATATTAATGGTTCAGTTAATTTCAGCTAATCGAGGGTATAAAAAATGATAACTGATTTTCGATTAATTTGGTTTTTTCAAGTTAATTTTGGTTTGGTTTTATTGATTTTTGATTCGGTTATTGATCACCCTAGTTGTAAATTGAAATAAGACATTTTTATATGTTCATGATGCCTTTTTAACTAATTTTTATATACTTGTTAGCTTTTTTGTTATGTTTTATAAGTTATTTGCTATCATGTGTATTTTTTCTAATCATTATCCACACCCTTGAAAACTTGATACAGTATTGACAAATGACAAAAGTAAAATAAAAGATAATATGTTACAGAAAGAAAATCCAAATAAACTTTTATGTAATAATTGTATACACAGCTTGTACTATTTATTTGTAGTTGGTTGTATGTATTCCAAATGGAATCCCACGTAGGACTTTTAATCATATTTTTGCTACCACGCTTAACTTTCTTTTTAAATACTATTATTATTTCACTTTTGACATTTATTTTAGTATCATCATCTAGACTTTATATCACGAGATAATAATGGAACTTATTTTAAATATTCAATTATCATTAAACTGTATTATTTATGCAAATAATTCACCAAATTGTAATAACTTAATTAAGTTCCAGGCAATTAGGCCATAATAAAAATTATTTATATGGTACCCGGCATTAAGTTTTTAATTAAAACTAAAATGTATACATTCAGGCACATACTAACTTTTAGGTAGGCTGTAGGGGGTAAATAAGTCGAGTCAAGTTAACCTCAGCTAGTCAAAGCTCGAACTTGGCTTGGGTTACTCTTATTATTTATTGGTTATTTGTGTTGTTTGCATGTTTAGTTAAAGTAAGAGTGTAAGTGTCGAAGCACGAAATGGAATCTGACCTGACCCATGACGGAGCTTCCACGGATTTCGAGATGAATGAACCGCATCCTGGTCTGCTGATCCTCTCCTCCGGCTGCTCGCGATCTGCAGTGGCGTTTTGGGGGTGTGGAGGTGACCGCTAAGATGATCTTGAAGATCTCTTGTTCACAGACACAAAAACTGGTGGTGGCACCTACTGAGCATGACCCCATGATAAGGAGGTGAAGACCTCCTTATATAGAGTCTCATGGCCACCATCATGATACCCTAATGGGCCTAGCCCAATTAGGGCTACCTCCACAAACCTCCTCAGCCCAATAACCAATGTATTAGCCCATATAATAAAACAAACCAAATATAATAAATTTAGGATTGTAAACCGGGTTTAATACCATACCCCTACAAGCCCCCCCAAGTCCAGCGTTGCTCCTGGGCGCGTAAGCGCTTAGGTGGAGCGTTGGACTTTATAAGGTGTTAGGGCGGTTTTTTCCCTTTTATTCGGCCTTATCTTTATTGTCTTGAGTCTGGGAGATTTTCTCCATGATGGTGACGCGTTGTGATCCTTAAGATAATGGTGGTGTCGAGTTATAAGGATAATAAAGCTTGCGCGCGAGAGGCGTCTTACGAGCTGAGAAATAAAGCCTGCGCGCGAGAGGCTTCTTACAAGCTGGGTAATAAAGCATGCGCGCGAGAGGCGTCTTACAAGCTGAGCAATGAAGCCTGCGCGCGAGTGGCGTCTTACGATATGAGAATAATAAAGCCTGCGCGCGAGAGGCGTCTTACGAGCTAAAATTAATAAAGCCTGCGCGCGAGAGGCGTCTTACGAGCTGAAAATAATAAAGCCTGCGCGCGAGAGGCGTCTTACGAGCTGAAAATAATAAAGCCTGCGCGCGAGAGGCGTCTTACGAGCTGAAAATAATAAAGCCTGCGCGCGAGAGGCGTCTTACGAGCTGAAAATAATAAAGCCTGCGCGCGAGAGGCGTCTTACGAGCTGAAAATAATAAAGCCTGCGCGCGAGAGGCGTCTTACGCGCGAGAGGCGTCTTACGAGCTGAAAATAATAAAGCTTGCGCGCGAGAGGCGTCTTACGAGCTGAAAATAATAAAGCCTGCGCGCGAGAGGCGTCTTACGAGCTGAAAATAATAAAGCCTGCGCGCGAGAGACGTCTTACGAGCTGAAAATAATAAAGCCTGCGCGCGAGAGGCGTCTTACGAGCTGAAAATAATAAAGCCTGCGCGCGAGAGGCGTCTTACGAGCTGAAAATAATAAAGCCTGCGCGCGAGAGGCGTCTTACGAGCTGAAAATAATAAAGCCTGCGCGCGAGAGGCGTCTTACGAGCTGAAAATATTAAAGCCTGCGCGCGAGAGGCGTCTTACGAGCTGAAAATAATAAAGCCTGCGCGCGAGAGGCGTCTTACGAGCTGAAAATAATAAAGCCTGCGCGCGAGAGGCGTCTTACGAGCTGAAAATAATAAAGCCTGCGCGCGAGAGGCGTCTTACGAGCTAAGAGTAATAACTGAGCTGGCGCGTGAGGCGACTTACGAGCTGTAATAATAACTGAGCTGGCGCGTGAGGCGACTTACAAGCTGTAATAATAACAGTAGCCTGCGCGCGAAGCGTCTTACGGCTGTAATAATAATGTAAACCTGCGCGCGGGGCGTCTTACGGGCTGTAATAATAATGGAAACCTGCGCGCGGGGCGTCTTACGGGCTGTTAATAATAATAGTAGCCTACGCGCGAAGCGTCTTACGGGCGGTAATAATAATGTAAACCTGCGCGCGGGGCGTCTTACGGGCTGTAATAATAATGGAAACCTGCGCGTGGGGCGTCTTACGGGCTGTTAATAATAATAGTAGCCTGCGCGCGAAGCGTCTTACGGGCTGTAATAATAATGTAAACCTGCGCGCGGGGCGTCTTACGGGCTGTAATAATAATGGAAACCTGCGCGCGGGGCGTCTTACGGGCAATGAAAGTAATGATAATAAAAGCTGGCGCGTGGCCGACGGGTTTATGAGGATTCCCAACCTTCAAGTATGGCGGGGAGCCGTATGGGAAATTGAGGATTCCCAACCTTTAAGTATGGCGCGGAGCCGTATGGGAAATTGTGAGGATTCCCAGCCTATGGCGCGGAGCCGTATGGGAAATTGTGAGGATTCCCAGCCTATGGCGCGGAGCCGTATGGGATATTATGAGGGTTCCCAGCCTATGGCGCGGAGCCGTATGGGAAATTGTGAGGATTCCCAGCCTATGGCGCGGAGCCGTATGGGATATTATGAGGGTCCCCAACCCTTAAGTTTGGCGCGTAGCCATACGGGATATTATGAGGATTCCCAACCTTTAAGTTTGAGCTAAAGCTCATATTTTTGGGCTAAGGCCCTGACGTTTTAGAGTTAAGACTCGTCAACGCGTTTGAGCTTGGAGCTCACGCATGTATGTTTTACTTCGCTTTCTTTTTAATTTGATGTCAATAAATGTTGTCATATTGCTCAAATTAGTAAAAGGAAGTGCGAAACATGTATGCGAAAACTTGTATGCGGTGGCGCGAATGCAAAACTGCTGTGGCGAAGTGATCGCCGGGAGCGCGCATGCGGAACCCGAAGTTGATACGCGGTGGGACGCGTAATCTAAAGATTTTGAATGCGTGAGCATCTGTGATGTGTGAGCATGCGTTACGCGTGAGCATGCGATATGCGTGAGCGTACTTGATGCTCGAGCATGCTTGCTGCTTGAGCATGCTTATTGCTTGAGCATGCTTGATGCTTGAGCATGCTTGCTGCTTGAGCATGCTTGATGCTTGAGCATGCTTATTGCTTGAGCATGCTTGATGCTTGAGCATGCTTGCTACTTGAGCATGCTTATTGCTTGGGCATGTTTATTGCTTGAGCATGTTTATTGCTTGAGCATGCTTGCTGCTTGAGCATGCTTGCTGCTTGAGCATGCTTATTGCTTGAGCATGCTTGCTGCTTGAGCATGCTTGCTGCTTGAGCATGCTTATTGCTTGAGCATGTTTATTGCTTGAGCATGCTTGCTGCTTGAGCATGCTTATTGCTTGAGCATGCTTGATGCTTGAGCATGCTTGATGCTTGAGCATGCTTGATGCTTGAGCATGCTTGCTGCTTGAGCATGCTTATTGCTAGAGCATGCTTGATGCTTGAGCATGCTTGATGCTTGAGCATGCTTGATGCTTGAGCATGCTTGCTGCTTGAGCATGCTTATTGCTTGAGCATGCTCTGCCTTCATGTCAGGGCGTGCGCGCGCGACCCGCTGAGGCGCAGAGTAATTGCCTGGGCGCGCGCGCGACCCGCTGAGGCGCAGAGTAATTGCCTGGTTGCGCGCGCGCGACCCGTTGAGGCGCAGAGTAATTGCCTGGGCGCGCGCGCGACCCGCTGTGGCGCAGAGTAATTGCCTGGGCGCGCGCGCGACCCGCTGAGGCGCAGAGTAATTGCCTGGGCGCGCGCGCGACCCGCTGAGGAGCAGAGTAATTGCCTGGGCGCGCGCGCGCGACCCGCTGAGGCGCAGAGTAATTGCCTGGGCGCGCGCGCGCGACCCGCTGAGGCGCAGAGTAATTGCCTGGGCGCGCGCGCGCGACCCGCTGTGGCGCAAAGTAATTCCCTGGGCGCGCGCGCGACCCAAAGGTTTTGAATATCCACATCAGGTAGGTTTTATGTAAAACCAACAGATCTGATAGGGTTTATAAACCTATGAATATGAGGTGTGGCTGCTGCTCGGACGAACCCAGATCTGAAAACCCAGATCTGAGGGTTTTCCCCAAAAGCTCGTTGTTTTCTTCCTGTTTCTTCCAGATCTGGAAGTATTTTCCAGATCTGAAAACACAGATCTAAGGATTTCCCCCAAAAGCTTGGTGGTTTCCTCCTGCATCTTCCAGATCTGGAAGTATTTTCCAGATCTGAAAACATAGATCTAAGGGTTTCCCCCAAAAGCTTGGTGGTTCTTCCTGAGATTTTGATGAACGGATCGGAGGGCCGAGAAGAGAGGCCAGTGTGGTTCATTGCCGTCCCACGGATGGCGCCAATGTCGAAGCACGAAATGGAATCTGACCTGACCCATGACGGAGCTTCCACGGATTTCGAGATGAATGAACCGCATCCTGGTCTGCTGATCCTCTCCTCCGGCTGCTCGCGATCTGCAGTGGCGTTTTGGGGGTGTGGAGGTGACCGCTAAGATGATCTTGAAGATCTCTTGTTCACAGACACAAAAACTGGTGGTGGCACCTACTGAGCATGACCCCATGATAAGGAGGTGAAGACCTCCTTATATAGAGTCTCATGGCCACCATCATGATACCCTAATGGGCCTAGCCCAATTAGGGCTACCTCCACAAACCTCCTCAGCCCAATAACCAATGTATTAGCCCATATAATAAAACAAACCAAATATAATAAATTTAGGATTGTAAACCGGGTTTAATACCATACCCCTACAGTAAGCATGTGTATTCACTTACTAATGGTTTTCTATTATCAAGTTCGAGTTTGTATAAGCTTGGTTCAATAAAACATTTTAATGACCCAGTCTTGAATGACTCTTAAGCAGCTTAACTTGTTTTTATCTCTTACTTTCATCGTTTCATGTTAATTAATAAATTCCAGATATCATATGAAATAGCATGGACTAGTTTGATTTTGTAAAAAAAAAATGCTTTGATCCATCATCCGTTCTCTAGCAACTCTTGTCTCTTATCATGTTACAATACATACTAGATTCATAATAACATATCTTATAGATTCATAAGATTTAAATAATTTCATAAAATACATAGATTAGTAAAAATAATTTGTATTTGTATTTTATAAGAAATCAAAATGAAAGGTTGTAAATCTATACCAATTAAGAAAAAGAGAAGGCTACCATCAATTTATCCTAGTTGAGTTGGTAAGCCACAAACATATTAAAATCAAGGTATTGAGTTCAATTCTCACTAACAACATATTTTGCATTTGATCATTTATGAAGGGTGAATTGTAAAAATGAAAACTTGTACGTGGAGGGTCTAATTATATGCCATGTGGACAAAATGTATGTGGATGGTCTAATTGTATGCCATGTGGACAAAATGGTGTGCTTTTAGGATGAGCAGAAAACCGAATTAACCTAAAAAACCGAACCGAAGCATTAACTGACGGTTAATTTTTTGTTTTTTTGAAAAACTGAAATTTCGGTTTGGATCGATTATCCATTTTTAAAAAACAGAAAAAAACCGAACCGAACCGATTGATGATGAGATTATCAAGATGATGGGGAATGGACTAAAATTTTGAGATAAATAAATAATATGATAAATGAAAATCGGGACTAAACTTTTAATGTTTTTTAATTTTTAAACTCTATTTAGCAACTTTGTATTCGTTTCACGTAACACGTGCCTATTTTTGTCTTTTGAATTCAATATATATGTGAACTGTGGTATTCTAACATGTTCTTATACAAGCTTAAAATATACATTTTCATTTTTCAATATTTTTGCAATGTCAAGACATAATTGAAAAAAACCGAAAATAACTGAACCGAAACCGAAATTAACCGAAAAACCGGAACACTGAAAACCGAATGGTTTGCATATTCAAATAACCGATTACTTCGGTTTCGGTTTGGGTTTTGCCTAATAACCGAACCGAACCGAACCATGCTCAACCCTAGTTGCTTTAATATATTAGTTAGATTAGATTAATTACTTTCTATTTTTCTAAGAAAAAAGATTATATTAAAATAGTTAAGTTTTTTATTTCTAGTAACAATCCAAAGATACGAAAAGGGAAGGATGGAGTCAAAGATAAGCTCCGACTTTAGATTATTAACTTTGAAAATGCGTCATTCCTTCCAAATCACCTAGATAAAATAATTCGTTCTGCTAGTTGTTTCTCATTCTTTGAAAGATGATAGTGATCGAGCCAAACATGGATTTCATTAGGGTCCATAAAGTTCGAACCTTAGCTGTAACCAAACATGAATCGAGGCCCGGCCAAATCTTAGACACGACTTCACAATATGCAGGCATATGACGAGTAGTTTCCATTTCTCTAGAGCAAAGCAGACACATTATGAACGGGACATCCAAACCCTTATAAGAAAGATTAAATCTAAGTAACACATTCAAAAGTAGCCTCCTAACAAAGATGTTTACTTTATTAGTAACGCTATTATTCCATCTAGTTGTCCATTGCACTTCCAGAAGAATTTTATATCAGTTTTTTGTTTATGAACACTTTTATTCCATCTATTTATTAATTACTCATATGTATATGGCTCTTGTTTCTCCTTGAATATGACCAACTTGATCTTCTAAGTACCGATAGAGGTTTAAGCCCCATGGACCTTCTAACAGGTTTCTTGTGTTTACACTTATGTTATCGGCACGAGAAGACATGATCTAAACCACCCCAAGAATCCATGTAACAACAAACCACACAAATTAACTAGCCAAATAAAATATTATTAATTTTCTTTTAGAAAATTCTTCAAAGAGTTTATTATTTTTATCACAAACTCGATAAAATTACTGCATTATTAAATTACTACCCGTAGATAAAATATATAATGAATTAAGGATATATATAACTAACCCGACTCATAACCCAACTCATTTATATCACAGTTATTATTGCCCTATTGACAAAAATTTCTTGATCTGTCATTGTATATAATATATACATTCGACCGGTATAGTGTTTTTTGTCGGTTAAGGTGTAACATGAATTGTACTTGTGAACTTTAGATATGCTTGGAAGCATCTCCCTCCATGGATTCAATGGCAGATTTCGGTTGCTTTGAACACACTTTTTGTATATATAGAAATAACATGAAAACAAACACACAGTGAAAGGGAAGACCACTTCCTTCCAAATAGATGATGATAACAATGTTTTTTCTATCAGTTTGATCATTGAAATACTTTTCAAAAGTAACTTAAAGATTCACATTTTTTATCATATAAGATCTTCAAATAATGTGGTTAAATATGAATATATACATACATATAGTTTATTAATAAAAGAAACTTTTCTACAAGTACATGGCATTTGTATTCTTCTTCTTGTTCCTTCTACATAATAATCTTTGCTTTTTAGACCATCTTTTTTGTGTTGTATAAAGTTATTATTTTTCCTGTAGTAGAAGTCATTTTTGTGACCACAAGTTGGTCAAGGTCCGATAAATGAAATATGAAATTTGGATTTTTAAGTAAAAAGGTTTGTACCTAAATAAATATCCACATTTAATCCAGCATAAACTTTTATGTCATGCTATTGTTGGGAGTTTTGGAATTTGATTGTATTGCTTATAGAAGGTTTCTTATCTTATAAAAAGGAATATGTTTTATCAAGGTTGGAAAAGTTGCTAGACGGTCTTTAAGCAGCCGACTGGGGATTAGGCAGCCGACTGGGGAGTTAAGTGTAATCGGGGTACTCGAAGAGTACCCGGGCATGATAAATATAAAGAAAGTTAATTTTTAGATATTATATATATGTTAAATATCATAAATTTAAATATTTATAAAAATAGGTGAATATCAATATAAATAAGAGAAATACATTTTTAAATAATAATTATTCAAAAAATATTAGTCATTAAGTAAAAAGTGATATCTATTCTTTTAATATTAAAGAAATACGAGTTTTGTTTTTTTTTAAGTCAAAATCAGCTCAAATGCACCAAATAGATGCAATTCTGGATGATGTTGATCACCTTTAATCGATTCCTAGTAACTAGGCGGAATTACAGAAACTCGTCTCGGTAACATACCTTGTAGCGAGTACTTGAAGAGTACTCGGTCTTGTAAACATGAAGAAAATGTACTTGCAGTGTGTTTTGGTGTTTGTAATTTAAAATATCTAAGAGGTGAAAAATGTATGATCTTTCAAACAAAAATAAAAATGAAGAAAATGTAAAATCATTTGTTGTGGTTAAATATGAAACATTTTAACGTAGCCTTATGTCTTCCAAATTATCAAACATTTTACATTTATTTATTATAACCGAGTTTATATTATATTTATAACTATACAATATGAAAAACAAAATCAAGTTATCATATAATAAAAACATTTACTTTTTCATATAGTATAAATGAATCTAACACCAACCATATTAGCAAATGTTTTGATATATTATTATTGTTACATAGGCCATATAAATGTCTTATTGTTAGTAGGAATTTTTTACCCATTTTTAATAAAGTATCACACTTTATGTGTGTAGTACATAAAAAGCCATGTCTTTTGGAAGTAATGACTGCATGTCCTTTTAGCTGGGATCAAATTGAAGTGGTGGACATAGACAATGGAGTAACCGTAGAAGAGTTGTCAAATGAAAGTGATGTGCTGGTATGATTGTTACCCCACCAATAAACACACATAGTGAAATGTTAAAGAGTAATTAACTCGAGATCAAGTAAACCATGTGTCAAAAACACGTATCATGTGAAATAAATGTAAAACTTGGTGTAATACAAACTTGAATGACTCAATATCCAGTAAACCAGATTTTAATGGACGGATTAAAGAATATCTAAAGTTTAAGGTGCATAGAAGATTTTTTGTTCCCAAAGTTATTTTAGTATTTTTATTCATTAGAATTCAAAGTGTATTTTGTTTTCTATTTCAAGTCGGTTTTGCTAAATTTCATTTAGCCTATAAACAATGTATAGTTTATTTGTTTCGATGTATTCCGTTTTGGTTCATTATTAACAGGAAAAGTCGCATAAAGTTTACGGAAATCAGGTTTGGTATTCTTGATTCACTTCATCGAATAGTTCAACAATAAACGTCAAAACAACAAAGATCTTAAACAACTTACGAATTAAATGGTGAATATGTGATTAATTCCTAAACTAAATCTTCACCAAAGTGGCATATTACGAAGGGTTCAAAATACAATTCAAAACATTACAATCTCTCAAACTAACACGTGTTGGCATCTTATGTTTTTTATATATTTGGTTTCCTTGTATCTGAGGCTATGGGGTTACTCGGTCGGATCTAGCGGGTCTTGCGTAGTAATTTATCACCCCAATATTTATGAATGTAGTTTTCAAAATAAGAGTTTTGTACGAGACTTAGTTTAATGCGTGCTAGAATATAGATGTAGAGGAAACCAGATTTGTCATTAATTGAATAGTTGTATGGCCCAATTCATAAATTGATCGCTAAGTGAAATTGGGCTTTCTCTATGATACAATGAAACGTGATTGAGAGAACGGGCTGACCGTATGGGATGAGAAAATGGGCTTCGAAGCTAAACATGGATACAGGATTAGAGATGTTAAAAGAACCCAGAACCGGGTTTTTTATACATGGGTTTTTAATACCCGAACCTACTCGTAGGGTACAAATAGAGCATGCATTTCAGTACCAAAACCCGTACCCGGAAGTCCGTAATCGGACCCGATTTGTACCCGGTAATACCAAAAAACTGGAACTGGTTCCAGACCCGGAACCGGGTTTTCCCAATACTCGAAACCGTGTTTTTAAATACTCGAGCTATACCTCAAATTACCTGAAAAATACCTGAAAAATACCCCAAAAAGTGCGACCCCTTAAAAAACTCAATCTATACTCGAAAAATACTCAGAAAAAGTATGGAAAAAAAAATATATAGTTTTTTCAATCCCCGAAAATATGGTATTCAAATAAACACCCGAAGATAGGGTATTCAAATACTCGGTTTTAGAATACCCTGTTTTATACCCGACCCAAACCCGATGCATAAAGTATAGTTTTCAGAGATAATAATACCCATACATAACCCAACTCGGGTATTGCCAATACCCGATCATAATCGAACCCAATTCCATACTCAAAATCGCGTATTAGAAAACCCCATTTGTAAACCTTTATATTGGATTAAAAATTTATTTCTTTTGGAGTTTAAACTTCAAGAACGACTCAAAATCACTTTGTTGACAGCATGGTATTATATTTAAAGATATTCTTGAATAAGACGCTTGACGTTTCCATATTTTTTTTTGAACGGCTAACAAATATGGAATGCCTAGGTATTTCGTACGGGGTGACCTAATAGCAAAAGGCCACCGCCAGCTGGCCCAACCCAGCCATACGGAGCCCTTAAGCGCCTCCAAGTTATCTCTAGTTCCGGGAAAAACCCACCGCCCAAAGGCCCACTAGTGATATAACCCGGATGCCCTCAGGACCCGTTAGAGGCTTAGAGTCATCTAAAATTATAATGTTTTAGAGTTTAGAGATGGAGTTGGAGGGAGGGAAAGTTATATTAGCATATATGTTTTTTTAAACAAAATCAAGAATTAAAGTGTGTTAATATACCTAAAGTGCATGTTAGGGTATGTTTGGTTGGAGGTAATGGAATGAAGGGGGGAATGGAATGAGAGAAGGAATGGAATGGAGAAATGAATGAAATGGATCATTCCATTGCTTTGTCTTGTTTGGTTAACCTATGTGAATGAAATGAATTATTACTTAATGTTGTCTAGTATCCAAAAAAATTATAGGAATGAAATAGAAATAATAAAAATGCTCCTACCCCAAAATATTTTTTTTACCAAAAAAAATTAATGATAAAAAAAAATCAATAGCGACTGTGGTGGGGGTTAGCTCTAGCGACGAAAATGGTGGTGGCAGTGGCGACGGTGGTGGTGGGGTGGCGGTGATAGCATTGGTAGTGATGGCGGCGATACTGGTAGTGGTCAGACAGCGAAAGTGATGGTGGCGATGATGGTTAGGCGCGGCGGTGACAATGTTTACGGTGGTTACGATGCCGATGGTGGCGGCGGCGGTGAGGGGGGTTGCACTTGTGGTAGGGTGGTGGTGGCAGAGGCGGTGGTGGTGGCGACGGTTGTGGTCAGGTGTTGGTGGCGACGGTTGTGGTCAGGTGTTGGTGGCAACGATGGTAGTGGTGGTTGTTGTCAGGTGGTGGTGGTGGTGGTGTTGAGAAAGTAGGGTGAAGGAGGAATGAAATTTAAAAAAAGAAGGGGGGGGAGAAAAGGAATGATTTTGATGGAATGAGATTCCATGTGTAATGGATGATTCCATTACATTGAACAACCAAACACCACTTTTTTCATTCCCATGCAATGAATCATTCCATTCCTCCTAATCATTCCTATATACCAAACGCCACCTTAGTGTAATATGTATTTTTAATTATTTATCTTTCTCAACCCGGGTTACTAAGCTAGGGAATATATATATATATATATATACACACACACACACAAATTCGTTAATATCCTATTAGCATATATAAGTTAACCTTTGAATATGTTTAAATATAATGATCTTAACATTTCTTTTAATTACACGGATCACTATCCAATGTTATATTTAAAGAGATTTTTAGAGATTTATGAATTGTAACATTTTATTTATCATTATTTATACCTTATTAATCCACAAGACATGTTATTATGTATATTATTAAATTTAAGTTTTTATTGTATTTTTTTAACCATCCGTGTATTACACGGGCTTTAATCTAGTATAACAATAGGGGTGCAAACAAGCCGAGCTGCTCACGAGCTACTCGAGATCGGCTCGTTAAAAAGCTCGATCAAGCCGAGCTTAATCGAGCCCGAGCCTTAAAAATAAGCTCATTTAATAAACGAGCCCAAGCTTCCCTTATCGAACTCGAGCCGACTCGCGAGCCTAAACGAGCTTGTCATTTATATATATATATATAATTATTAATTAATATATATAATGTTATGAAAAAATAAATAAAAATAACTAAATAATATATATTATTTTATACATAAAATTATAATAGAAAAAAATTATGTAAAAATAATTATAATTATATAAAAAATAATTGATAAATTAAACGAGTCGAGTTCAAGCCTAGTCGAGCTTAGGCTCTGCTCAGCTTATTTACACCCCTAATAATAATAATAATAATATAACAAAGGGATCAAATGAAAAGTTGCTCCTTTTAAATACTGTCTTTATCTTTGGACAAAATAGCAACATACAGATCATGATCCTGAAAGCCACCGCCTTCCATATCCGTCCGATCAAACCCAATCCAACGCCTCATATCACCCACCCAAAATATTCAAATTCATATCCCTCCAAACCCATATAAACCCTTCACATATAAATACCACACTCCAATCATCCAAATCACAACTCATTAGCTGTTCATTTTTACATCATAAATCCAAACTTGTCACAAATGGCTCGTACCAAACAAACCACCCGCAAGTCCACAGGCGGCAAAGCCCCAAGAAAACAACTCGCAACCAAAGCCGCCCGTAAGTCAGCCCCGGCCACGGGCGGAGTCAAGAAGCCACACAGGTTCCGTCCAGGAACCGTGGCTTTGCGAGAAATCAGAAAGTATCAGAAGAGCACTGAGTTGTTGATCCGGAAGCTGCTGTTTCAGAGACTGGTTAGGGAAATTGCTCAGGATTTTAAGACGGATTTACGGTTTCAAAGCTCGGCTGTTGCGGCTTTGCAAGAGGCGTCTGAGGCGTATTTGGTTGGACTGTTTGAGGATACGAATCTGTGTGCGATTCATGCGAAGCGAGTGACGATTATGCCCAAGGATATGCAGTTGGCCCGTAGGATTCGCGGTGAACGAGCTTAAGATGAATATTAATTGGTGAAGTTGTGTTGGATTTGTGTTAGGGTTTTAGTTTATGTGTTTTACGCTTTATGTTTAACAAATCTATGCTTATCAATTGAATATCGAGTATTCAAGTTAGTGTTAATCTTGATGTGCAAAACTTTAATTTAGTGTTTACATTAAATATGGTGAAGTGATATGATGGATAAAATGTTGTGTTTCAATTAAGGGTGTGAACAAGCTAAGTTGTTTGTGAGTTACTCGAGATCGGTTTGTTAAAAAGCTTGAATGAGCCGAGCTTAATTGAGTTTGAGCTCGAGCCTAAAAGTAAGCTTGTTTAATAAACGAGTTTAAGCTTCACCTATCGTGCTCGAGTTGGCGTGTGAGCATAAATAAGCATGTTATTTACATTATTTTTTAATATATATTCAATAACTATTAATTTATAAATATATTGTTATGAAAAAACTAAATAAAAATAATTAAATAATATATATTATTTTATATATAAAATTATAATAGAAAAAAATATATAAAAATAATTATAATTATATAAAAAAAATAATTAATAATTAGTAAACGAGTCGAGCGTAGCCTAGTCGAGCTTGGGCTCAGCTTGGCTCGCTTACACCCTTAGTTTTGATTAGTATTGTGTTGTGTATCCCAATTGATTGATCTTTATTAGATAGAGGCTTATTGAATTTGACTTATGTATACTAATTTCATTATATAAAATCAATATTTTGAACTTATTTGTTGTAACATAGGTAATAGAGAGCAACAATTTAATTGTAACATAGGACATATATGTTGATATGAGGATATAAAAGCATAAGTCCTTGTAATATAGAATGTTTAATTATGATTAAACCTTGTGGTGTAAAAACTTAAGTTGATAAACCCTTTGGAAGTAGAATCATCTAAAGCCAAAAGCTTCATACTATCAAGTTTTTAACTAATATTTGGAGGTTCTTATAGATATCTTTCATATGGATTTGGATGAATTTGATGTCATGTATAGTATAGATTTTTTATTTCAACATCATACTGGTATTGTTTGTGAGTAGAAAGATACTAGGCCAACACATATTGGGGTTGGAGTACCGGGCTATCCTTAAGTACCGGCTAATGATCCATATGTTTCCGATTTATGAGCCTTGCCTAGTTTGCCGCAAAGTCTGTTGGGATTCCTTTGGAGACCATGCGGTGCACTGCAAAGAATTGTCTGGTTTCAAATACAGACATGATTTGGTTAGGGATGTTCTGTGTGATGTTCTTAAATGGGCAGGGATCTCTGCTAAAAGAAGGCCCCTGTTAACTTTCTTACAGATCCGCTCGAAGGGAGGTCCATGTTACGACCAGCTGATATTGTTGTGTTTGGGTGGGTAGGGGGGAAACACACTTGTGTGGACCTTACATGAGTGTCTCCTCTTGTCGGGCTCAGGGACCGCGGATTTGTTGTAGGTCAGGCTGCGTTGAAAGCTGAATCGGGCAAAGTTGTCAAACACGAAAAAGCCAGTTTAAAAAATCAACATGTGTTTCTCCCTTTTGCTTTTGATACATTTAGGTTTCTGGCCAGGAGACTGTGAATTTTCTAAACAGAGTTCAGCGTGTCCTACATAGTACGTTTTCGTATCCTACGACCCAACGCTTTGTTTTTAGTAGAATTGGTTTTGCTATTTAGAAGGGGGTTGCGGCACAGCTTGTTGCCCGTTTGCCTGCCACTTTATTGTAATCGTTTTAATTTTAATGAGAAATAGTAATTTTCTACTAAAAAAATTTTAAATTTTATATTTTTTCCAGCTTTATCAATGGGGGGCAAAATGTGCAAGGAAAACATAATGTAGTTTCATTTTGCTACAAATATATGCAACTTATTATTAAACTTTTAATCAAATGATGTAGCTTATGATTTCTTACCAAACTATATTCTATAACTATTTACAATTTTGATTGCATATATTAGAGCATTTTCAACCCGTACCCTACCCGCAGGTAGGACCTGGTGTAGGATTTCTCCTCAAAGTCGTACCAGGAACCGGAACCAGAAATACCCGGTCAAAACCCGATCCTACCCTACCCGAAACCTGAAAAAAACCAGGAAAACCGGTCAGATACTCGACTATACCCGGAACCGGTTCCTATCAGGACTCGGTTTTGACTTTTGCTGACTATACCCAGAACCGGTTCCTACTCAGTTCCGATTCCTGAAACTACCCGGTTTGTGCACCTCTAGGTTCAACGATAAATTACATACTTTGTTTTCAAATATTTTTGGGAGTTATTAACTCATTTTGTCAATCTTTCTGCACAATTTCACTAGTCAAAATTCTAGTCTACCATAGTAAACATATATAATTGCCTTTTACACCATTTTGGCAATTTCAAAATCATTTCAATTTGTTTATACCAATCAGTGTTTATCATCTTAAGTAAGATCAAACTCAACAAACCTTTATATATACCAAAGTAACACAAAAACAAAAGGTCACTCAATTACTCATACCCAGTTATTCAGAACCGAAAAGTTATGAAACCGAAACGAATCTTCACCCGCAGTATCTCTGACCGGTCTAACCTCTGGTCCACCAAGTGGCAGACCAGACCCAAACTGAACAACCTGATGCGCGTTTGCAGTTTGTGCAGTTTGAGTCTCTTGAGGTAAATGCAATGCAGCGGGTGCGTTGGTTTGGGGCCTGAGGTTAGCATTGCCTAACATTGCCACATCTTGGTCCCACGCGAACACATGGAGTGAGATTGGTACTTTTGCGTGTCTATGTAACGAGAGTTTTTGGCTAAGTGAAACGGTGTCGTAGCATCTGATGGCTCCTTCTGGTGAAACCATCCATGGGAGGACCTTTTGGTTTGATATTCTTGATATTATAAGTTGTTTTCGTGCTTTTTTAGCTTCGATGTAGAGGCTGCTGAGACCCGAACGGGTTGAAGGCGAGTCTTCGTCTTGGTCTATAATGGAAGTTACATAAATGAATCCCTGTGAATTTGGTTATAATAAATTAGATAAATTTAAGGGGCGATAATTTTTTATATACAAGCTAATACATAAAAATAATCAGGTTTTGAGTTGGCCGTGTTTGGGTTCACCTATTCGATTTGTCAACATGACAAAATCCTTAAATATACTAAGGAGATTACATTGACACTAGGGGCGAAGCTTAGACGAGTTTGGGGGGGGGGGTCTCAAAATGTATTAAAAAACTCATAAACGTGGGGGCCGGGCTCAAAATTTAAGTTGAAAACGAGTTAATTTACACTACTTATAAAATTTTCGAGACAAAAACAGGTAAAT
Organism: Bidens hawaiensis; assembly: GCF_021521415.1. Lineage (NCBI taxonomy): Eukaryota > Viridiplantae > Streptophyta > Magnoliopsida > Asterales > Asteraceae > Bidens > Bidens hawaiensis. The sequence continues at coordinate 71,519 of NW_027492246.1, read as the reverse complement.
TTACATGACTGCGCAAAAAAACAGGTGGGCCTAGGTGGAAAACTTCGCCCCTGATTGACACCCCTAATATTATTTAGTATGAGTAGCTCATGGGACTAACCTCTTCGGTTCGACCTATAGCAAACCCGAGCTTCTCATCTCCCTCTTTGATTTTTATCTCAACCGGGACCTCTCCACCAATAGGCGCATACCAAAGCCGAACGGCTCGAACCACACCAATATCCACCCCATGGTAATCTTCAAAACCATATAAACTCACATTCTCAAGATTCATCAAGTCAGACAGGGACCCCGCATTCACAGTAGAAGACGCCATCTCTCCCGATATCTATCATCAAAATGCCACACATTAAATAGTAAATACCCTGCTAACCAATAAGACCAGCATACTTATAATAATAATAACTTTTGTTTGTTACCTTGGTGAGTAAGGATTCGGTTTGGATGTTCATGAAAAGAATGGGGACCCCGGAAGCCTGAGAGGCGGTATGCCACGCGTTGACTCGGGCAAGAGTGTCCTCCATGTCATTGTACCTATACGCCGTTGTTTCGGAGGTTTTTGGAAGAAAGAGGATGGAAAGAAAGCAACTTGAATTGGGAATGGTAAGTAGCTCTTGCATTCTCTTGTGCCATGGGTATGCAACATATCCATCATGGAGTTTGGCTGCAGCCAATGCACTCACCATTCTTGAGTTCCTAGAAGCTGCATTGATGTTGTTAGAATTTGAGTTTGAAAATGAAAATAGTTTGTATGAAAATAAGTTGATTTGGGTTGATTGTTTGGCAAACATGTGAAATGTAAAAGCAATGTTTTAAAAACCGGTTTTTTACTCTACCAGATTGGGCTAAAACATGGTACAACCGGTTGAACCAAGTTATACTGGGAGGTTCAACCGGTTGAATAGGTTACCTTATAAATTTATGTAAATGCAACTTTAACTCTAAAAATAACCCAAAAGTAAATTATTCTATAACAAAAAATAATCCAAAGTTAATCCATATTAAAAAAATAATAAAAAAGCATTCAATTTTAAAAAAATAGTCCTAAATTTTACGCGTTTAAATGCTAATTGCTGAGTTAAAAGTAATTTTGATAAAATATGGGCTGTAAATATCAAAAATTTCTCAGACTTAAAACCGGTTTACCAGTAAAAGCCGGTATTTTAGAAAAAACCGCCGGTACGATGTACTAGCAAACCGGCTCAAAATATCGGGCTCAAACTTACCGACCTGCTGTGCGAAACCTGGTTTAACTAGTTCAACCGGCTGGTTTAAACCGGTTTTTAAATCACTGTGTAAAAGTACAAAACTGGTAAGAAATGAAACAAGCCAAAAAGTGGGTATAAAAAGAACTTAAATGTCCTAGCTTGTTTTTTTAATTAATTTAGTTTGTAATGTTTTTAATCATATATTTAAGTATGCAATTGCTAAGGACATCTTATGCAGTTTTCATGAATATCTACATAAGTGATAAGTCATCGGGTCAACGTTAATTTCAGAACTAATAGAATGTTGATAACTACGAGAAACCGCATAATATATTTGTGCATGATGCATTAAAGATAATTATTGTCTTATATATCACATTTAAAGTTACAAATGCATATTTCGGTTCAGAAATTATGTCCTTTTAACTGATTTGAATAAACCAAAATTCAGAGCTATTAAAGAATTACTGAAATTAAGTGGGCCCAAATCGGATATAAGTGTTTTTTTTAATATAATTAGATCAATATAAATATTTATTTGAATATATGAATCACTTTAATTTTCTAACCAAATTAACACAAATAACTGAAATCCGATTAATCCAATCCAATTAGCAGTTTGAATGCAAGTTTAACTTTTTATGATATTCACCTAAAAGTAAATGAGCTTTAAACGAGCCAGACTAGAGCTCGATTTTTCAGCTCGAGCCTGCTTTGGCTCGGCTCGATTAAAATCCTAATCATTTATTCTTCGAAACAAATATTTTTGATCAAAAAAATAGATCAAACATTTGTTAATTGTTATATCATGGTTTTTATTATTATAAAATTATATAAGAAGAAATGAATTGTCAACTATGTGAATAGTCAACTCACGGACAACCTTTGAACTTATGAACTTATGTAAATCTCACTAACCTTGAATCCTCAAACAATCAGCTTCTGTCCGATCAACAAACCCAACGGTATAATTCGGGTCATTAATCGACCTCAACATATACTGTTTCTTCCCTTCTCTATTCGGCACGATACATGCCATCAACTCCACCACCTCATCCGACCCACGCCTAACTCGAACTTGTATAGACGTTTCCTTCGACTTAAACGAGCTATGTAAAATCTTCTGGACACCGCTTTTCCCGTTCTTAAACGGTGTAGTCATGCTCATGTTACCTATTTTAATCTCCTCAACTATGTCACCCGTTTGTAACATGTCACGGGTCCATTCTTCGGCCTTAGAGCTTCCTTTTAAGCATTCGATCGATAAAACAACGGTGTTTGTGAAGCGGGTTTGGTTCGATACTGATGATGAGGAACTGGATTGGCTTCCCCATGAACTTGATCGATCCATGGGCATGTTTTGATGAAATTAATGTGGAAAATGAAATGATTGGGAGGTTATATTATTTGAATGTAGAAAAACGTCAAAAGGAGGTGATGAGATAGGAAATGAGATGAAGGTTTCACATGTAAAATCATTGTACAATTTGATAGGTGTTATAAAAGTGTCGGTAAGACACTTGCAAATAATGGATGAAATTTTCAAACTTATTAAATGCACTTGTCTCCCTAAATAGTATTCTAACAATATAAATAGAGTGTATGTATAACGAGTACTGGCATCCCAAAAATATATTACATTCTCACTTTTCCTATCCTTTGTCTCTTTATCACTTCAATAATCTTGTTGTAATTAAGGTTAATATTATAACACGTTATCAGCACGAGCCGCTTATATCCTAACCAAGAAAGGTAATAGACACAAAGGTATCTACATAAGCATCATAAACACTTCTTTAATTATGTACATTAGATATATATCTATGCATATACATATACTAACTAATATACTGAGTAATAGCAATAATGTGTATAAACATTGTTATTAAAATTTGATAACTATTTTAGAAGTTAGATTTATTTACACTAACAATTCTATTCTTATTATTGTGCATACTAATTATATATATTTTATAAAATAAACTGTATTTAATATCTTATTTATTATCTTACTTTAAAATAATTAATATTATATATTATATATATACACACACACAAACGGTAATGTTACCGTTATAAACGGTAATATAACCGTTATAAATGGGTTATAAACTTTCACTGTAAATAACCAATCATTAACCCCATTTCATTTACAACAAACATTCTTCTTATTAAATTTATCCAAGATAAAATTCTCAAAATGATTCACGGTTTTGATGTTGGTCACTATAATGCTTATACTACTTCTCATTCTAATTTTTAATCTCCCATCTGAAGATTTCGGCATTTTCTTTTTCTTTTATATGTTTATAGCTCTACCAATGTATTGTATCTCATTGTTGATTGATATATATGGATTCTAATATTTATCTTATTATTTGCTCTATTATGTTTAGCAACAAAATGTCAAATATAGCTAAACTCGAATTCCCAGCACTCAACATTTCTGGAGAAAATTATATGTCTTGGACAGCAAATGTCAAAAGACATTTAAAATCTATGGATGTGTTAGACGCAATCCAAGAATACAATGATTGCTCTGACCAAGATAAAGCAAGAGCTGATGTTTTCATCCATAAACATATTAATGAATTACTACAGCATGAGTATTTTAATTATGATAACCCATATATGATATGGGAAGATTTGAAAAGCAGATTCGGTCATCTAAAGGAAGTTTTACTTCCTACTTCTAGAGATGAATGGAACAGTCTTAGGTTCCAAGATTTTAAGAGGGTAAATGATTACACCTCTGCTTTATACCGAATTTGTTCAAAGCTAGAATTTTGTGGGTATCCCGTAACAGAGGAAGAAAAGTTAGAGAAAACTTTCTCCACGTTTCATGCATCAAATATAAACTTGCAAACACATTATCGTTTCCAGAATTTTAAGAGATACTCTGATCTAAATGCATTACTCCTTGTAGCAGAGAAAAATAATGAATTATTGATGAAAAATCATCAATCTCGTCCCACGGGTTCATTAGCAATACCAGAAGCACATGTTGCTCACAAAAGTTCTCATAAAAATTCTGATCATAAATGGGAACAAAGTCGAGGACGAGGCCGTGGACGTGGACGTGGTCATTTTGACAAAAGGCATTTTAATGATCGTAAGCATCCATTCAAATGGAACAATAACTCTTACGGTCGTGGTCGTGGCCGTGGTCGTGGTCGTAACCAGAGAGCCAATAATTATCATGTCCCACACAATACCAATTCCAACCACCAAAATAAATGGAATGAAGCTGGTAGGTCCGAAAACAATGGCACTTCATGTTTTAGATGTGGAAGTACAAACCACTGGGCAAAGGCTTGTCGCACAGCTCCACGTCTGTGTGAACTGTACCAAGCCTCTCTAAAAGGAAAAGAGAAAGAAGTGAACCATGTTGATAACTTTAATAATATCAATGCTGAGCTGAGCGTTGAAGACTTTGGGATGGAACTTTGAAACAAAGTTGCTTGACTACTATAATTAGATGCAATTATTAAGTGTGTTCTCATTATCTTTAATTATGTAGTTTCTCTTTCATGTACTACTTGTGTTTCAATTAAAGTTCTTATTAAAATATCATATGTCTTCGTTATACACTTATTTTTTTTCTCTTAATATTTTTCAAGATTTAAAATGAAAATCAACGGAGCACAAGATCAAACAAATGAAGAAGATATATGTATAGCGGATAGTGGAGCCACGCATACTATACTTAGATCTAAAAAATATTTTTATAAACTGAAACCAACAAAAGGGATCATCAATACAATATCAGGTCCTACAAACTTGATAGAATGAGTGGGAAAAGCTAATTTAGCATTACCAAATGGTACAAAGCTCAAAATAGAAAATGCTTTATTTTCCCCAAAATCAACAAGAAATTTGTTGAGTTTCAGAAACATATATCATAATGGATATGATACTCAGTCAAGGACTGTTAGTAATGAAAAATATTTGCATATAATAAGCAAAGATCAAATATTGGAAAAATTGCCAATGCTCCATTCTGGTTTGCATTATACATATATAAATGTGCCTCAAGCACATATGGCAGTCAAAGAAAATTGTTGCGATTCTGGTATCATAAACTTATGGCATGACAGATTAGGCCATCCAGGATCCACAATGATGAAAAGGATCATTGAAAATACCCATGGGCATCCACTGAAAGGTCAAAAGATCCATAAAATAGATAAAATGCCTCAATGTACATCTTGTTCTATTGAAAATTAATTACAAGGCCTTCGCCATTAAAAGTCGATAAAGAAACACCAATGTTTCTTGAAAGAATTCAAGGTGACATATGTTGACCAATTCATCCACCATGTAGACCATTTAGATACTTCATGGTCTTAATAGACGCATCCAGCAGATGGTCTAATATCTCTTTATTATCGACTCGTAATATTGCTTTTGCAAAATTTCTTGCTCAAATTATCAAATTACGTGCACATTTTCCGGATTGTACCATTAAAAGAGTAAGGCTTGATAATGCGGGAGAATTTACATCACATGCTTTTGATGATTATTGCATGTCTGTGGGGATTGTTGTAGAACACCCTGTTGCTCATGTACACACACAAAATGGCTTAGCCGAGTCGTTGATCAAACGCCTACAGCTAATAGCTAGACCATTAATAATGAGGACAAAACTCCCTGTTTCTATTTGGGGTCATGCAATTATGCATGCTGGATCATTAATCCGCGTGAGACCAAGTGCAAATCATAAATACTCTCCCACACAACTTGTTTCTGGAAATGAGCCAAATATCTCTCATCTTAGAATTTTTGGTTGTGCTGTGTATGTTCCTATTGCACCACCACAACGCACAAAAATGGGTCCCCAAAGAAGGTTGGGAATATATGTTGGATATGAAACATCTTCCATCATAAGATACCTTGAACCTTTAACAGGTGATGTATTTACAGCACGTTTTGCTGATTGTCATTTTAACGAGACAATGTTCCCGACATTAGGGGGAGAAATGAAAAAGCAAGAAAGAGATATATCATGGTGTGTGCCATCATTGTTACACCTAGACACAAGATCAAAACAAAGTGAGACAGAGGTTCAAAAAATAATACATCCACAAGAAATTGCAAATCAGTTACCTGATGCATTTACTGATATAAACAGAGTCACTAAATCTCATATACCAGCTGCTAATGCTCCAGCTCGAGTTGAGATTCCAAGCAAGCAAAACCATAATAATGCACCTCATGAATCTCAAAAACGTTTAAAACGTGGAAGGCCAATCGGTTCAAAGGATAAAAATCCTCGAAAAAGAAAGGGTTTTGAGAAGGATACTGACCCTAAGGAAGGAATGATTGACAAAACCTTCCCTCAGGAAAGAATAAATGATATAACATTTCCTCAGGAAGAAATAAATGATTCCAATAAAGAATTGTCAATAAACTATGGTAAATCACATATAATGTGGGATCGAGATGAAATGGAAAATATTGATGATATATTTTCTTATTCTGTGGCAAGCGATATCATAGAAGAAAATGATGACCCTGAACCAAAATCTGTAGATGATTGTAAAAATCGACAAGATTGGAACAAATGGAAAGATGCTATGCAAGCTGAATTAAACTCACTAAACAATTGAAAGGTTTTTGGACCTATTGTCATTACACCAAAGTCAATGAAACGTGTAGGATATAAATGGGTTTTTGTGAGAAAACGAAATGAGAAAAATGAAGTTACAAGATATAAAGCAAGACTTGTAGCTCAAGGTTTTTCTCAGAGGCCAGGAATTGACTATGAAGAAACGTATTCTCCTGTCATGGATGCTATTACGTTTAGATATTTAATCAGCTTAACAGTCTCTAAAAATTTAGAGATGCGCCTTATGGATGTTGTCACAGCTTACTTGTATGGATCACTAGATAGTGACATCTATATAAAAATTCCCGAATGATTTAAACTCCCCAATGCAATAAGCTCAAAGCCTAAGGAAATGTATTCCATCAAATTACAAAGATCCTTGTATGGACTGAAACAATCTGGAATGATGTGGTACAATTGTTTGAGTGATTATTTGATAAGCAAAGGATACACAAATAATCTTATTTGTCCATGTGTCTTCATCAAGAAGACAATATCAGGATATGTGATCATAGCTGTGTATGTTGACGATCTAAATTTAATTGGGACACAAAAGGAAATTAATGAAGCAATTGCTCTTTTAAAGAAAGAATTCGAAATGAAAGATCTTGGAAAAACCAAATATTGTCTTGGTTTACAAATTGAGCATATGCATAATGGGATACTTGTGCATCAATCAAATTATACCGAGAAACTCTTAAAACGTTTCAATATGGACAAAGCAAACCCTTTAAGCACAACAATGGTTGTTAGATCACTCAATGTTGACAATGATCCATTTCGTCCCTGCGAAGATAATGAAGAGATTCTTGGTCCTGAAGTACCATACCTCAGTGCAATTGGAGCACTTATGTATCTTACTAACTGTACAAGACCTGACATTTCTTTTGCAGTTAACTTATTGGCAAGATTCAGTTCATCCCCCTACTAAAAGACATTGGAATGACATTAAACATATTTTTCGGTATCTAAAAGGAACTGCTGATTTAGGTTTATTTTATCCTAACGATTCAAAAGAAGGGTTAGTTGGTTATGCAGATGCAGGTTATTTATCTGATCCCCATAAAGCAAAATCTCAAACTGGATACATATTTAAGAATGGAGGAACTGCGATTTCATGGCGTTCTCAGAAACAAACACTCATTGCAACATCTTCAAATCATGCTGAAGTCATTGCATTGCATGAAGCTTCAAGAGAATGTGTATGGTTACGATCTATGTCACGACACATATTGATTTCTTGTGGACCAGAGAAAGATCGAATTCAACTCCTATCAATGAAGATAATGCAGCTTGTGTCTCGCAAATGAAGGAAGGGTATATCAAAAGTGACAGAACAAAGCATATACCACCAAGATACTTTGAGTATACTCGAGACCTTATTAAAGACAGTCAGGTTGAAATGAGATATGTCCAGTCCAGCAACAACTCAGCTGATCTTTTCACAAAAGCACTTCCCACAGCAACATTCAGGAAACATGTTCATGATATTGGCATGCGCCATGTACGAACAATGTAACGACACCTGCAATTTGAGGGGGAGCTATATACTGCACTCTTTTTCCCTTAGCTAAAGTTTTTTCCCATTGGGTTTTTCTTTAGCAAGGTTTTTAATGAGGCAGTACTTCAAGACCCCGAAGTTTGAAAATGTGTCATCCAAGGGGGAGTGTTATAAAAGTGTCGATAAGACACTTGCAAATAATGGATGAAATTTTCAAACTTATTAAATGCACTTGTCTCCCTAAATAGTATTCCTAAATAGTGTTCTAACATTATAAATAGAGTGTATGTATAACGAGTACTGGCATCCCAAAAATATATTACATTCTCACTTTTCCTTTCCTTTGTCTCTTTATCACTTCAATAATCTTGTTGTAATTAAGGTTAATATTATAACAATGAGAGAATATTCAATAAGTCAATATTAAATTATTTATGGTTGTGTTTAAATATCTTTATTGTACACCTGACTTTTAATATCCAAACTAAAAGTTGTAAACTATGTTAAGTGGGTCCAGTGGGAGATATTTAATTGATATTTGCTTAGTTATTATATAATTTATTATATTATATGGTTTTATACTTTTATTAATCCGGGTTTAAGGTAGGTGTGTGGGCTACGATTTGATGCGGTTTTGGGTTAAACCAAACCGAAAACCAAAATCTCTTGATGTTATGGAACCGTTTGGTTTCGGTTATTTTTATTTCAGTTCGGTATCAGTTTTCTCAGTTTTTGCCATTTTAAGCTTGAAAACTTTAGGCTAAAGAGAAAATTGGACGGAAATAATGAATTTAGGTATAAATAATTTTGTTAATAAAAATATTTGAATTACATATTTATTAAGTTACTTAAAATGAAAATAAAAATCTAGAAATCCGGTTCGCTAAAAACATAAAACCAAAGCATCGGCTTTTGTTTCGATTTAGCTATTTCGGTTTGGATTCTTCGGTTTCTTGCACACTCCTAGTTTAAGGGTAAAAAAATTCGAGACTGGTTAATTCAGGTTTTGAATAATAGATCAAGTCAGTTCTTAACTTGTTATAGAGTATAACATTTAGTGGTGAAAAAAAAAGTGATACTATAGTAATGTAAGAGGGTTGTTAAGTCTTTAGACACGAGTCACTTCAGTCCGTTAAACATTTGTTAGAATTTTAATTGTCGGTAAAGAGATGCGTTTGGGAAGAATACCATAGATAAGTAATCACTTGTTAGAAGTTTAACCTGTATTTTAGATAGAGACCCTATAAAACTGAAGACCTAAAGCCATGACATGATTTAATTTACCCATGAGACGGCCCTGTTTTTCTCTTTCATATCAAAAGCAATCCCGAGCACTTGTTATTATTTAAAAAGTTAATAAGTTATAAGTCACTGAAAATACCAAAATCCCCTTGTTATGTAACGTAGATTTGATCCATCAAATGATTGTATATCATATATCATGTAGAATCAGACAGTAAATATATGATTGTCGTATAAGTATCATAAAGTCATAATTATATTTTAGTGCTTTTATTTTCAAACATCACCCCAAAAGCTAAAGGTTATCTTGAAACTTCAAATTAAGACTTAGCAACAAGTCATGCAAAATTTATTACATCTAAACTTGAATTAAAATGGAGTGACTTTGAAATTTGACTACTAAAGACGCCATGGATATTGAATTTGGACTTTTGAAGACAATGTTCTTGAAACATTCTTAATACAATTAACAAATACTATAAATGAATATTCAAAAGAAAGTATAGGAGCATTGGTTCAATTAATATATGACGTAAGATGAATGAGAAACCATACCTGCGGGTCCGTGTGCATTCCGTGGCTAGTTGGCTATAATTTGAATAAATAAATAAATAAATATATAACTAAATAAATATAACTAAATAAATAAATAAAGTTTAGTTAAGTTTCCAAAATTGTAGTTTAGGCACTAGAGTTCAAAGAAAAACTTGAATTCGGAACCATGGCTGAAAATTATACCTTAAACATACCTGGGCTTTTAATACGCGACATTACACGTATGGTACGGTTAGGGTATGTATTTCAGTATCAAAACCCGTAGTCGGAATCAAACCCGATTTGTACCTAGTAATACTCGAAAACTGGAACAGATTTCATACCTGGAACCCGGTTTTTCTAATACTTTAAACCGGGTTTTTCAAATATTCGAAATTACCTGAAAAATACCCAAAAAATAACCCTAAAAAGTAGAACACCAATAAATTCAATCTATACCCAAAAAAATACCTGAAAAAAACCCAAAAACCCTAAAAATAGAGTTTTTTCAATATCCGAAAATAGAGTATTCAAATACCCGGTTTTAGAATACCTAGTTCTATACCCGATGCATAGGATATGAATTTTAGAGACAATACCTGTAACCGAACCTAACTCGGTTTTCCAATACCCGATCATACCCGAAACCGGGTATTTGAAAAACCCGATTTGAGCACATCTAAGTTTTGCAAGTGAAGCTTATGCCAGTAGTAACCAATTTTTATTAGTTACTCTAATCTTTTGAGATATCTTTATAGATATTATTATTATTATTATTATTATTATTTATTTTAAGTTAGATGAGACGAATGAAACATATGAGAATCCTAGTTATGATTTAATGATTATTATTTAAAAATAATTTAAAGTGTGAGGCAATAATGAAAGAAAAACACTAAATTAAACAAAGTTTATAAATTATAATTGTCTAGCTTAAGTTATGTTGAAAGAAAATAATCAAGATCTATTTTATATATGTATCATTTAACTCATTTTGTATGATAAATTTCAATATTTACAAAAAAGTGAGATTGGAAATTGAAACTTAAAATTTGGGTTATAAAAATCACAAAATTAGGCACCCACAACATGACATTTCCCAAGCATTTCTCATTGTGGTCTAATAATGGATATTAGGATTCGTGTCGGCTAACAATAGTTATTGTATTGTCTAACAAGTCCTCTACATTTCACACGACAATTTATTGTATTGAACATTTAGAACATAATAAATGAGTTTTATTGAGCTTGGATTTTCGTTCCTCAATATTTTAAATCCGTATGGCTAGAGGTGCGCAAAAAAACCCGAAAAAGAAATACTTGGAGCCGGTTCTTGTTATACCTGGGTTTTTAATACCCGACCCTACCCATATGGTACGGATAGAGTATGCATTTCAGTATCAAAACCCGTATCCGAAACCGGGCCCGATTTATACCCAGTAATACCCAAAAACCGGAACCGGTTTCATATCCAGAACCTGGTTTCTTCAATACCGGAAACTGGGTTTTTCAAATACCCGATATATACCGAAATTACCTGAAAAATACATGAAAAATACCCCTAAAAATTGTAACCCCTTAAAAAAAATTCAATCTATATCCAAAAAAGCCCAAAAAAAACCCAAAAATATGGCTTTTTTCAATACGCGAAAATAGGGTATTCAAATACCCGGTTCTATACCCGACCCGAACCCGATGCATAGGGTATCGTTTTTATATACCCGGACCCGAACCCGACCTGGGTATTACCAATACCCGATTTTCCAATACCCGGTTATACTCAAACCCTGTTCCATTCCCGAACCCGAGTATTTGAAAAACCCGATTTGTGCACCTCTACGTATGGCAGTATGTGTATTGGATGATGCTCATATTAGTTTGAAACAAAAGGTATTAATTGAAGTGGTTTGCTTTAAAACTTGGTGGACTCTTTGGAGATTCAGAAATAAGATTGTTTTTTTAGCCGAACAAGATTATAAATGAAGAGATTTTCGAGAATATTGTTCATTATTCTTTTTTATGGTACACTAGTAGAAATCGTAAAACTAGAGTCTCTTGAGACGAGTGGATTAATAATCCTCTTACTGATGTAAATACTTTTTTCAGCTTCGAATAATTTGTTCGGAGCTCGATTTTTTATTCCATGACAGCTTTTTAATAATAATAATAATACAAAATCCTAAAAGACCATTTTAAAGTTCAAAACATAGATCGTTAAACCGTAAACCACAAATAGTATATCATAAAAATCTCAAACCAACTAAACAAGTCGACTTAAATCAATTTTTACAATTTAGATAGCCTTATTGATTATTAACACTTCTAAACAAAAATAACTATTTATTTAATAATTGAAAAAAGTGAAAATTATTAATTTAATGATTGAAAAAAGGTGATATTAGTGAAGCATCCCTTATAAATTGGTTGTGCCTCAATGTTAAAGCATTCACTTATTAGTGAGAGGTATAGGGTTTAAATCTCACCATCACCAATTTATACGGGAGATATGAGGGATGATCCTGGCTTGCTAGGGTTCGAGTCCTGATCTCACCCAGTTTTACCGGCTTCTCGCTATCGTGTCGTTTGGCGGGCGTGGGGGTCGGGCTTTATCCGGGGAATCCCTCGATAAATGGACCGCTAGGGGCTCCGTCCGTCCGGACTTGTGGTCGGCTCGGGCTACATTTAGCTATTGGGGCTCGCGTACGGAGAACCTTTATTACTTAGGTGGTCGTTTAAAAAAAAAAAAGAAAGTGAAGCATCCCTTTATCATAATACAATAGAAACTCGATAAATAAAATTCGATTATTTAATAAACTCTCTTAGATAATATTTTTTGCCGGTCCCGACTCGGGGATAGGGTGCTGAATTAATAATTCACTAAAATTATAAGATAATACATTTTTTATAATTTCTTTAAACCCCATATAAAATATAAATTAATAATTCCTTATATATAGCATATTACATGAATGATTTATGAAGGTTTCTTGAAAAATGACTCAATTGTCTTTTGTTTTTTGTTGAAATCAATTTCCCCTTGAATCTCGTCTCTAATTTTCCTTAGCATAGTAAGAACTTTTGGTGTTGTTTTCTCATAGCTTAACAAGAAATTGTTCAATGTGATTGCCGCTTTAATAGCTTCGTTTCGCGAAGGGGGCTCCATTGTAGAACTTTCATCATCTTCTTCATTGATATCATCTTTATTAATTTCAATAACGCTTTCAATAATTTCTTCATCAGTCAACAACTGTGCAACTACATTTTCTTCTGGGTGAGTCAGAACATTCTACTATAAATTAATAAAATATTAATTAATATATAAATTAATAATTATTAATTTATCGATTAATTAATAACTCTTTTAATTAATAAATCTTGATGATCCCAAATGTATTATTTTATAAAGTTTCTACTATATCAACTTATGAAAATATCAATTCATTACTAGGCAAAACATTTAATTAGTACCTTCACCATCCTTGAAAACAATTGCATTTAATTATTTTTTTTAAATACCTATCCTTTCAAGTAGCTGGCTACCATTTATAATATTCCAGGTCAACTTTTCACATACGAAACAAAACTATAGCAAGTTTGACCAAAACTACATGCAATTCTTGCTTATTATTAGTATGACATCCAACTAGGCTGTTTAGATAAAAGGCTGAGCGTATAAGTTTTTAATTTAACAAATTAATTCTACTTTATTATATATTTTTATTTAATAATTAAAATTGTTTTACTTTTATTGTTTTAAACAAAAAGATAAAATAAAAATAATGTTGTTAGTGGGAATCAAACTCACTACATTTCTTTTAAAATGTTTGTGCCTTAACAACTCAACTATGATTAATTGATTCACAACCTTCCATTTTGATTTATTTTAAAATACAAAAACAAATTATTTTTATTAATCTATGTGTTTTGGGAATTATGTTATGGGTTATTAATGTTTTTAATTATTGACTCATTCATTAATAATCATTATCTAATACTTTATAATTTATAAAATTATAATGTTCATTATGTAATTCATATATGTATATTTGATGTTTCCTATATTTTTTACTTTGGTGTTACACGAGACAGTAACCTAGTTTCAACCTTAAAAAAACAAAAACACAAAAACTGTTCAAACCTGCCTCTTATGTTCGTTATTTTAAGCAAACAGTTTTGGAAATTTTCTGAATAAGTAGTGGAGAAAATATATGAAAACAACTTCTTGTCACTAAAAACAGAACAAAGAAATATTAAACTAAAAAGGAGTTGGAATAAAAATATGAAACGTTCTTTGGAAAAAACTCATTTTCTAAGTAAACGTGTTTTTAACCATAACTTTTTAAACAAACGTTTTGTGATGAAAAGATTCAATAACAGTTTTTACTAAAAAAGAAATAAAAAAGTTTTAAATACTAGAAAATCAAACAACGTTTGCATGAAAAACGAATAAGAAAAAGGGATGCTTTCAGGAGTTTTGTTTTTAGTAAAAAATTAAAATAAGGATCGTGTCGTATTTATAATTTTAATTTCATTTTTAAATTAATGTAATTTATTCTACTGTTTTATGTAATTTTTGTTTTAGAACATCATAGAAACTTCGCTGACTTTCTCATAAACCTTGATTTCGCTACGCTTAATAAGAAGCCGGAATAGCTTAAATTGGTTCGTGTTCCGTTTCCAAAGTCAGTCATCTTTACCCAAGTGTGAAGAACTTCAGACGACTCCCAAGCGGCTCCATTCCTTCTTACTGTAGTTATGGGTTAGCCCAACCCGAATGGGAAGAAAGGGGTCAACCAAACAGCGGTCCACTTTGTACGTTTGCTGAGCAGATCAATCAGACATTTTTTTTCTTTTTCTATTTTCATTTTAATGAAGGGAACTTCTCACCGAAGGAGGCAGTAGGAATGAAGGAGGCGGGAAGCTATCGCTTCTTCTATAAGGGTTGCTTATCCTTCACTATCTTAGAGCGTATCGCTATGAAAAAAAAGTTTATGTAATCAGAAAAAAGGTAACGGTTGCGGAAACCAGAGAAAGTCGGGAACCATCGGTTACCTTTTGAATCACAATAGCGACGAGCCAAGTATTACGACTGCATAAAGCTTATGAAAATTGGGTTCTTATTCTTGATTCACTTCATCGAATAGTTCAACAATAAACGTCAGAACCACAAAGATCTCAAACAACTTACAAATAAATGGTGAATACGTGATTAATTCCTAAGCTAAATCTTCACCGATGTGTCGTATTACGAAGGGTTTACAATCTCTCAAACAAAGATAGTAAAACCAACACATGTTTGTACTTTATGTTTTTGATATGTATGGTTTTATGAATCTAGATGTAGAGGAAACCAGATTTGTCATTAATTGAACTAGGTGTTATCCCAGCGCGTTGCGCTGGTGTACATTCGTTGTAGTTGTTTCTCCGTTTATTTAGGCGGGCAGTTGCGCCGGTGTACCTTCGTTGTAGTTGTTTCTCTGTTTACCTAGACAGTGGGTGCGATTTATTAATTGTTACAAAAGTTCCTTCTATTTATGTTCCTTCTATTTATGATGTTACGTTTAGCTAGGTAATTTGATGTACGTTTAACACAAACGCTTATCGTCTATCTTTCACCTTGCAACAATCACGCCGGTCACATGATTCAAACACACATAAAACATAGTACGCTATAATAACTTTACCACCATACCACATTTTCCATTACTTGATTTAGTAAGAAATCTATAAATACAAAAATCTATTTCTATTAAAAAAACCGGTTATCAGCGAAGAATCGAACTCATAACCGCCAACCGTTACAAGAGTACACTACCACCACACCAACTTTCATGGTCGATACTTTGATGATTTCAGATATTAAATACTAAAACTGATTTCAAAATATTTAAAAAAAATAAACTTAGTGAGCGACTGATTAGAACTTACTAAAATCATTGTAGAAGCAAGTTTTTTTTAATATATAAATGGTTGTATGATCCAATTCACAAATTGACCTGTCAGTGAAATTGGGCTTTCTCTGATACATTGAAACATGATTGAGAAAAAGGGCTGACCGTATGGGCTAAGAAAATGGACTTCGAAGCTAATTATGAATATAGGATTAGAGATGTTAAAAAATGCCCTAACCCGGAACCGGACCTGAAAAAACATCCGGAACCGGGTTTTTTAATACATGGTTTATAATACCCGAACCTACTCGTAGGGTATAAATAGAGTATGCATTTCAGTATCAAAACCCGCACCCGGAAGTCCGTAACCAGACCCGATTTGTACCCAGTAATACCCAAAAACTGGAACCGGTTCCATATCCGGATCGGGTTTTTCCAATACTCGAAACCGTGTTTTCAAATACTTGAGCTATACCTCAAATTACCCGAAAGATTGCTCAAAATACCCGAAAAATACACCAAAAAAGTGCAACCCTTTAAAAACTTAATCTATACCCTAAATATACCCAGAAAAAGTATGAAAAAAAAAAACAAAAAACAGGGTTTTTTCAATACTCGAAAATATGGTATTCAAATAAAACCCCGAAAATAAGGTTTTTTTAAGTACCCGAAAATAGGGTATTCAAATACTCGTTTTTGGAATACCATGTTTTATACCGGACCCGAACTCGATGCATAGGGTACAGTTTTTAGAGATATTACCCAGACCCGAATACCATGTCAATACCCGGTTATACCCAAACCATATTCCATACTTGGAACCGGGTATTAGAAAAACTCAATTTGTGCACCTTTATATAGGATTGAAAGTTTCTTTTGGGTTCTAAGCTTTAAGAACGACTCACAGTCACTTTGTTGACAGCATGGTATTATTTTTAAAGATATCCTTAAACGCTTGACGTTTCCATATTCGTGATTATCTATTTTAATTTTGGGGATTGGTAGGCTTCAAGTGCAGATGAAAATTAAAATTATAAAAAAATAAAAAATAAAATTTGTGCGTTACACTATTTTCAACATAGTTTCATCTTGTGTTAAATGTTAAATCATCAAACAGGAAGCTTTATATATACTACAAAACCATAAATAATTATACATGAATGGTTCCTTATGTTGTTTACATATATTTAAATTGTGATTTGAATCCTTTTATTGTTACATATACCATTAGGGGCGTGTATAGGCTGGTTTGTGTTGGTTTTGCGCTCAAATAGAACCAAAAATGTGCTCAGCGGTAAAATAGTAATCTTCGGTCTGTTAAAGCCTTGGCAGAGGAGGGTTCGGTGCCCCTCCTTGGCGGTTGCGTAGTAGTTTTCGTGCCCATGTGGGCTGACCTAGATGTCGGTTGGCACCCGATAAGGCTCTACTACACACAGCCTTATGAATCTAACCTTTACCATAGAAGTTAAGAGGTTTTGAACCTAGAAACATGAATGGTTATACATGGATCTAACAACCTACAACAGGTCACACATTATAGTGCATTTTTCATAACATCTAGTGGATAAAATTGTGTACCAAATATTGATATGCTTTCAATCATGTGATCACATTTAGAGCTCAAATAAGCACACATGAACATTTTCTCATTGTCATAGAGAAAATGAGATGTGACTCTTACCGCCGCCCATGGATGGTGCCAATGAAGAGGCAAAATCCTGGCTCACGGGGATCCATGTAGACACTCCATGCATACAAGATTAAGATGGAGAATACAACCATGCCTAGGTCTATGTTGGTGTGATTGTGTGGTTGGCTTGTTCTGCCTAGATCTTCATGCTCACTGCAACCATAGGAAAAAAGTTCACTAGAGGGTCTGATAAACCTAGCTTCAAAGGCACTCTGTCACTTAAGTCAGTCTAAGGCTTTATGAAATGATCAAACTATTATTGTAGCTTTGAAGGCACACTGACACTCAAGTCACCATATGTTCTTTTATTAAAAAAAATGTTCATGTTTGTATGTTTAAAAACCTAAACGAACATTTCATGATCACGAATGTAAACAAGTAACAAACACAAACGACATAAACAAACTTAAATGAACATAACTAGCCAAACACAAACGAACACTAACAAACATAAGTTAGCATTGACGAACACAAACGACCAAAAACGCACACATAGTGATGTAAACTAATTAACAATCACATATTGGTATTTTGCTACACGTAACCTCTCAGTCTAACAATGAAGAGTTTTGCAAAAAGTGATGTAGTGAAAAAACTCTCATGCAATTATTACTCAATTGCTACAAATTAAATTAAATATAAATAACTTCAATATTGGTTTGAGGATTTAGCGGGTAGTGTTTCCTACGAAACCATAGAGGCCAAAATTTGCCTTAAAAACTTTTGAGGAAGGCAGTGGTCAGAGAGTTGCATGGAGGGTTTTGATATAATAATAATATACCCGAGGGATCAAAGTGACAAGTTGCTCCTTTTAAATACTGTCTTATCATTGGACAAGATAGCAACATACGGATCATGATCCACCACCACCTTATATCCGTCCGATTAACTGAAAATGAAAAGCTGTTTTATATTATTTGTTTCTATATTTATATATTTTTGGATTTTAATTTATTTATTATAAGATAGTTAATAATATACTTAGAGTTTGATAATAAAAGAATTTTACAAATAAAGGAGATGATTATAACTTGATTTAAAAGTTATCTAGGTTTGGGGTGACCATGACCTGTTTATTTTTTTTTACTATAAAATTTGTTTTTAATTACAATTTACAAATAATATCTTTTTAAAGAAAAATCGTATATTAATTTTTAGCACGTCCCTATTTTATAATATTTTCATATTAAATATTTGGTGAAATTAATTTTTATTTTAATGAGACGTTATAACCCGTTTAAAGGCTATCTTGGTTTGGTAATACCCATACCTGTGAAGTCGGGTCAAATGCACGAGAAGCCACCATTTACAAATAAATGAACATGGTGGTTTGAGAGAATGCAGAGAACAACCAGAGAGTTTTTAAATGTTTCGTTTATATATATTTAAGATCGGGTAAAACAACAACAATTAATCCAAAACTGAAACTCATAAATAATACACAAACTACTTAAACTTTATACTAAGGATGTGTTAGAAACCCAAAAAATCGTTCCGAAACTGAAAAAAACAGAGCCGAAACAAAAACGACAGTTTGGTTTTATGTTTTTGTAAAAACCGAACTAACGGTTTGGTTTTGGTTTTCCATGTAATAAGGCTAAGGAGTATACACCCCTCAACACCATTCCCCTCATTCGTCACGTCTATGCCACGCCAGCTCCCCCGTCCCCCCTCCCCCAATCATTCAACATCTCCCTTCAACCAATAAAATACACCATTCTCCTCATTCTTTATCATTATCTATTTTCTATCATTTTTTATTAAATTATATTTTTTTTAAAAGGAAATGAAGCAATTAAATAAGTTAGCCCCACCACCATTGGGTGAATGACCCGAATGACCATGGTCATTCCCCTCAGGTCACGCGTGAACCATTCTTGGGTGGGGCGGTGTACCAGTGAGACCCCTCGCGTGAGGGATGCCATGTTAGCGTCCGCGTCAACCAGTGGGGGTTGCCCACTGGTGTATATCACATAGCCTAAAAACCGAAAAAGCCCAACTGAGCCGAATTCCAAAAGTTTTATTTTTTATTTAATTAATTTATAAATATGTAACTCAAATATTTTTGGTAAAAAGTATAATGACATTAGTTAACAATTAACAAAACTATTTATACATATATTCATTATTTTTCGCAAACTTTTTTTTCAGCCTAAAATTTTCAAGCTCAAATAGCAAAAACTCAAAAAACCGAAACCAAAATGAAAACAAAAATCCAAAAACCGAAGTTTTGGTTTTCAGTTTAGTTTGAGCCTAAAATCGCACCGAACCCCACCCCAACCTTATACACTAAGCACCCTAAATCAAACACAATTCAATTACGGTGACTTTCTGACGATTTTTTTTGTGAATTTTTCTGACGAAATTTTCATAGACTTTTCCGGCGAGATGGGCGACGGTTGTGGTAGCAGTGGGGGTGGAGTGGTGGTGGTTGTAGGAGATGAGTGAAGATGTAAACGGGTTTTTTTGTAAGTGGGTCTTTGAAATTAATGTGAGTGGGTTTTAAGATTAAAGTAATGAGTTTTGATATTAAAGTGTTAGACTAAAATACCCTCCTTTCTTCCTAGCCTTCTTAGAAAAATCAAACTTTTATTTGAACCTAACCCATGCAACTTGTTTTTATTATTGTATAAATTAATAATTAATAATATTAAAATATTTAGAAAACTAAATCAAACATAAAAACAAAAAATGTTAAAATTGTTAGTGGCATTAAAATTATATTCTTTATTTGCAGTGAGGGAAAATATGTAATTTATAAAGGATAAATATGATATATATATATATATATATAGTTTAGAATGGAAAAATATGTAATTTATTTTTAATGAATGGAAAAATATTTAATAAAAAACTTTAGAATAGGAAATATATAACTGGTCCTCTATAATATATATATCAAATTCCTGCCCAAATCACTTCTTTTTTATTGATGGAAAAGAAAAAAAAAATATCTTGGTTCTAAATATAGTCTTGATTATAAATTTAACATACCGTATTAATTGGTCAATCTCCATTGATTGAATTATTAACGTTATAAATTTTATTGTAAACATAATTTAAAAAAAAATATTAATATATATAATAATTACTTGTCATAAAGATATTTTCTTCAAAATTAAAAATGCATATAAAAGAGTTTAGTTTAAAGACTAAGGTAGTGTTTGGTATGTATCAATGACAGGGGGAATGGAATGATTCATTACGTAGTAATGAAAAAAGTGGTGTTTGGTTGCTCAATGGAATGGAATCATCCATTACACATGGAATCCCATTCCATCAAAACCATTCCTTTCTACCCCCCTTCTTTTTTTTTTATTCTATTCCTTTTTCACCATACTTTCTCAACAACACCATCACCACCAAACAACAACTACCACTACCATTGCCATCACCAACACCTTGCCGACACCATCGCCACCACCACCGCCTCCGCCACCACCACCCTACCACCAGCGCAACCACTGCCACTGCCGTCGCCACCATCGTCCACCGAAAACATCGTCACCGCCGCCGCATGACCATCACCGCCACCCTACCATCGCAGATGCTACTACCGCTTGACCACCGCCACCCCCACTTCCACTGTTGCCACTGCCACCACCATTTTCGTCGCCGGAGCTAACACCACCACCATTGCCGTTGCGATTTTTTTTTTTTTTTTGTAAAAAAATTATTTTGAGATAGAAGTGTTTTTATTATTTCTATTTCAATCATACAATCTTTTAGGATACCAAACAACAAAAAGTAATAATTCATTTCATTCCCATAGGTTAATCAAACAAGACAAATGAATCGAATTATCTATTTCATTCCTTTGTCCATTTCATTCCTTCTTCCATTCCATTCCCCCTTCATTCCATTAACTCCAACCAAACATACCCTAACATTTAATTTTTGAGCCGTCTTCATATTGAAGGACACTATAATAATTTTGTTTACTTTTTACAAATATTCAATGTTTAATAAGTCTTAAAAATCATAGACAAATTTTTCATTTTTTATATTTAGTATAAGACTATTGTGACAGTTGAACAACAGTGTGTTTATAAGGACATCATGAAAGCTGTTCAAAAAGTAAAATCTAATGTCATTTTTGGTTTATGGTATAGGGTTTAGTGTTTAGAGTATGGAGTTAAAAACATTTTTGTGAAATACTTTAACATCTTTCAGATCTAAAGGCCTCATTGTTTTAAATGTTGCTTCCAGTGACATTGCTTCATTATTGTATGCCGATGACAGAGCAATCCATTCTTGATTTAACATTCAAATACATTTGATGATACAAAACAACTATATTTATAATACATTTTTACATAATATAAAGAAACTTAATCATCTTTTATTTTATTTGTATTAAATTATTTATTGTAATTTATACATTAACTTATGCAACACGAGTTTCTAAAGCTAGTAAAAATATATAAGAAAAGAAAAATCTTTTTATATTAAGTTATACGTTTTTGACAAAGAAGAATGTATTATTAAATTGTTATATTACTTTTTCTTGCAACTCTTTTGGGGAAAATAATACATACATACATACATATATATATGGCTTTCATTTTCACTTTAAAGACCCATTAATCTTTTTTTTAGGTTATATTGGGCTTTCTATTTCGTAAAACCTTCAGCCACGATATATATGCACTACAATTTTTTTCTTAATTTAATAATTTTTGAACCCATCTCGAGCTTATAACCTTGTAAACAAACAAAAAAAACCCACAACCACCATCTTCTTCACCCTCCTTCTCTTCTCCCTTCACCACAACAACTATCTCGAGCTCAGTGGTAGCAGGAGATGACCACCATGTTAAACCCGTTAAGCCTCTTCAATAGATTTTCTAGTAATATGTACCTAGATGAATGAACAGGTAATAACTAGTAAGTAAATTTATTAACAACTTTGTTAATAAATAAAGCATTCTTACTTTGAAGTTCGTTTCTTACTTCTTTGTAATCTGATTGTCGTTGATAATAGTTGCAATGCGGGCACTCGTAGTCCCAAGACTCTTAATTATAGGATATGATATGTGGTTTATCCTTGAAATAGTTAACTTGTTCATATAACTTGTCATGATTTTTTCTGCACGCCTAGAAGCACCTGATCCTGCAAATAATTTGTGACAAAAGACGAAAGTTTAGGGGTTTATCCTGTACAAACAAACTATTAGCCAAATCTATGTGATTAAAATTAGAATGTGCATGAAACCGGAAAAACCAATCCGGAACCAAAAAACCCGAACCGAAACAAAAACTTAGTTTGAATAAAATTTATCATGATACCTTACATGCATTTTTTTTTACTAAGGAGGTTGCATGACATGTTTAACATGATGAAATATAGCAATTTAAAAACACAAATGATACCGTGCTTGATAAAATTTTAAAAATTATGTGGCACAATAAATATATCAAAAGAAGTTACCAACACAAATAATCCATATTTTGTATAATATATTTAACTATTTATAAAATTACGTCGCTTTTATAATGCACAATCGTTCATTCTTGAAAATCGTAATAAAGAATCACAGAACTTTGGATAGTCTGAATCTATGTTTTCCCCAAGTGTGAGTCTACTGATTGTTGATGAGGTCAGATTTCGGGTAAATACCCGCAAAACAGAACACCGTGAGTCTCGTCACGGGAAGGACATGATGAGGGTCTTCCCGTAACCACCCTCCGGCGTGAGAATAAGTACAACACTGATCGGAAATAAGTACGAATACAAGTAATTGCTTAGAGCGTGTGGGAGTGAATGAATACCTCAAGGAGATGACTCCAGTATTTATAGCCGAAGGTGAAAGGAAGGTGATTAGTGGAGTTGTCACTATCAAGATGTTCCATGTCTACCTGAATGGACATGTGTCGAGCGCTTATAGGATGTGACAGCCTGGCCAAGTTTGGGGACGGTTACCAGCTGTCCAGGTGTCATCTTTTCAATTGTCGATGTCGCTATCAGGGAATATTGGGAAAATCTTCTAGAAGTAGTTTGTTACAACTTCTCTGTCATATCACGTAAAGACCCTGCGCGTGTGGGGTCCTTTGTGTGGCTCACGGGTTCCTTTCACGGATGCTCAATTACACCGTGGGTTGTGTTGGAGACCCGCGAGGCGTGCCACTTAATCCACGGGTAGTTTCACTACCCTACGTCTATACTTTCCTTTAATTTGGATTTGGATGTAAAAAGTAAAAAAAAAAAGAAAAGTAAAATTTGTTGTCAAACAAAGCGGTCAAGGATTTTCCATATAAATTAAAAGCAGCCGTTACTAAACTCAATCCCACGCACACATACACACACAACACACACACACAACATGGAGAATCATGGTGCGGATCATGCCACTGGAGGTTTTAACATTGAAGTCGGAACTGCTGATCAGAACGAGGAATATAGTCGAAAAATTGTGTACGTAATTGCTTTTTCTTATTTACTTTACATATATATCTTCGGTTGTACTTATATTTTATTTATCAATCTATGTTTCCTAGTCTCCTCTTCACATATGGACTGCTTCTGTGGTATTTTATGTAATGTTGGGAAATTTCGAGGTTGTTTATAGCCAGGGCAATCTTGGATGGTTGGTTATTGTGTCCGATGCCACGTTTTTCCTTAGCATTATTGGTGCAATAATAGCGCTATGCTTCCGCGTTAGAAGTGACGCATACTTGTGATGATGGTATATCTTCGCAACTGCCACAGTAGTGTTGATTTTGTTGGCACTAATCATACTGTCAGTCGGCATGGCAATCCGCGTTGTGAGGAGGAAGATGCATAAGGATGAAGGAAACTAGTTTTATACCCTGTCTGGTGGAAGGGTGTTTTAATGTAATAATGAAGTGACTACTTTTTCTTTGTATTCTAATAAAAAAAAACATCATTGGTTTAAAAAGAGCCAAAATGTGTGGCAACGTTTCATCAAGTAACAGTAATTACCTTGACATGCCCAACAAAATATTTGAATTTGTTGCATAAGGGTGTGTATGGTTCGGTTTGGTTTTGAGCTCCAACCTTCGTTTATTGATTTTTATTAATCGAACAGTTATCGGTTAATAGGTTTTGGTTAATAACATATGGGCCAGTTTTATGTTTGATTAATACGGTTAAGCGATATATCGCTTAACCGTATTAATCAAACATAAAACTGGCCCATATGTTATTAACCGATAACTGTTCGGTTAATAAAAATCAATAAATGAAGGTTAGAGCTCAAAACCAAACCGAACCGTACACACCCTTATGCAACAACATTCAAATATTTTGTTGGGCATGTCAAGGTAATTATTGTTACTTGATGAAACGTTGCACACATTTTGGCTCTTTTTAAACTAATGATGTTTTTTTTTTATTATTAGAATGCAAAAATAGTAGTTGATTCATTATTACATTAAAACACCCTTTCACCGGACATGGTATAAAACTAGTTTCCTTCATCCCTTATGCATCTTCCTCCTCACAACGCGGATTGCCATGTCGGTTGACAGTATGATTAGTGCCAACGAAATCAGCATCTTCTCAAGTATGCGTCACCTCTAACGCGGAAGTATAGCGCTATTATTGCTCCAATAATGCTAAGGAAAAAAAGGGCACCGGACACAATAACCAACCATCCAAGATTGCCCAGGCTATAAACAGCCTCGAAATTTCCCAACATTACATAAAATACCACCATAAGCACTCCATATGTGAAGAGGAGACTAGAAAACATAGATTAATAAATAAAATATAAGTACAACCGAAGATATATATGTAAAGTAAATAAGAAAAAGCAATTACGTACACAATTTTTCGACTATATTCCCCGTTCTGATCAGCAGTTCCGGCTTCAATGTTAAAACCTCCAGTGGCATGATCATGACCCTCCGCACCAGGATTCTCCATGTTGTGTGTGTATGTGTGCGTGGGAATGAGTTTAATGACGGCTGCTTTCAATTTACATAGAAAAACCTTAACCGCTTTGTTTGACAACAAATTTTACTTCTCTTTTTTCTTTTTACTTCTTACATCCAAATTAAAGAAAAGTATAGATGTAGGGTAGTAAAACTACCCGCGGATTAAGTGGCACGCCTCGCGGGTCTCGAACACAACCCGCGGATTACCATTGAGCATCCGTGAAAGGAACCCGTGAGCCACACAAAGGACCCCACACGCGCAGGGTTCTCACGTGACATGAAAGAGCAGTTGTAACAAACTACTTATAGAAGATTTTCCCAATATTCCCTGATAACGACATCGACCAATGGAAAGATGATAGCTGGTAACCGTCCCAAAACGTGGCCAGGCTGTCACATTCTATAAGCGCTCGACACGTGTCCATTCAGGTAGACATGGAATATGTTGATAGTGACAACTCCACCAATCACCTTCTCTCCACATTCGGCTATAAATACTGGAGTCATCTCCTTGAGGTATTCATTCACTCCCACACGCTCTAAGCAATTACTTGTATTCGTACTTATTTCCGATCAGTACAGTACATATTCTCACGCCGGATGGTGGATACGGGAAGACCCCCCATCGTGTCCTTCTCGTGGCGAGACTCACGGTGTTCTGTTTTGCAAGTTGTTAGCCAGACTCAGACCTCATCAACAATCAGTAGGGGAAAACACAGATTCGGACTATCCAGTTCGATTCTATGCTTCTTCATTACGATTTTCAAGAATGAACGATTGTGCATTATAAAGGCGACGTGATTTTATAAATGGTTAAATATATTATAGAGAAATATGGATTATTTTTGTTGGTAACTTCTTTTGATATATTTATCTTGCCACGTAATTTTTTAAATTTTATCAAACATGGTATCATTTGTGTTTTTAAATTGCTATATTTCGTCATGTTAAACATGTCATGCAACCTGCTTAGTAAAAAAAATGCATGTAAGGTATCATGATAAATTTTATTCAAACTAAGTTTTTGTTTCGGTTCGGGTTTTTTGGTTCCGGATTGGTTTTTTCCGGTTTCATGCACATTCTAATTTTAATTACATAGATTTGGCTAATAGTTTATTTGTACAGAATAAACCCCTAAACTTTCGTCTTTTGTCACAAATTATTTACAGGATCAGGTGCTTCTAGGTATGCAGAAAAAACATGACAAGTTATATGAACAAGTTAACTACTTCAAGGATAACCACATATCATATCCTATAATTATGAGTCTTTGGGCTGCGAGTGCCCACATTGCAACTATTATCAACGTCAATCAAATTACAAAAAGGTAAGAAATGAACTTCAAAGTAAGCATGCCTTATTTACTAACAGAGTTGTTAATGAATTTACTTATTACTTGTTCATTCATCTAGGTACATATTACTAGAAAATCTGTTGAATTTGATGGTAATGTGATCCAGGCTAAAATGGCTAATGACAATCAAGAAGAACGTCGCATGTCTGATTTGTCGGATTGGCTGGGCTCCAAGTGTTAGCTCCTTAACAGATGTTCATGTATGAATAAACTAAAATGATAATTACAGTTACACGCATAGGGAACAGATCATGTGAAAACTAAAATATACAAGAAAACTTATGCCGACCAATCAATTAGTTAGGTTTTTTTTTTCGTTTCTTTTTATCATAAGATTAGACAAGTAAAAAAATATATTTACTGTGTGATTCTATATGATATATAATTATTTGATATAAAAGTAATAACTACAGTATACATTTAGTTAGAAACATTACATCATTACATACCAAGAGGATTTAGTTAGATGTTTCTATCAATCGACTTTGATAAAGTGTAAACTTCTAAAAGTGATTATTTATATATGGTATTCTCCTCAAATGCATCTCTTCATCGTCAATTAAAATTCTAACAAATGTTTAACGGACTGAAGTGACTTGTGTCTATAGACTTAACAACCCTCTTACATTACTATGAGTTGGTGAACAAACATAAACCTTAACTAGCCACTCTCTTCATCCTTCACGAATCATTGTTTTCACCACCGTCTTGCTCATTAGATAAATAACAAACGATATGTATCAAACAAATTGATAACTAAATAAGCATTTAAACACCTGGGGGTGAGAGGGCTTGGATCCAAGTCTAACAGACGAAGGATTAAGGAAATTTGCCATTAAAAATGAAGAAACACGTGACCGAACTGGATAGTCCGATCCAATGTTTACCCCAGGTGAGTCTATTGAATAACGACAACGCCAGATCCAAGCTAACACCTGCAAAACAGAACACCGTTAAGTCTCGTTACGGGAAGGACAGAGTGGGGGGTCTTCCCGTAACCACCCTCCGACGTGTGATTAAGTATTGCACTTGATCGGAATAAGTACGAATACTATAAGTAATTGCTTGAGGCTTGAGAGTGTGAATGTATACGTGAAGAGGTGAGGTTGGTATTTATAGCCGGGGGTGAGGGAAAGTGATTGGTGGAGTTGTCACTATCATAATATTCTTTCTCTACCTGAATGGACAGGTGTCGAGCCTTCATTGGATGTGACAGCCTGAACCCGTTTTGTAGGACCATCACTACATGCACGTCGTGGGATGGCCATTACGTGTCTAGGTGTCATCTTTCCATTGGTCGACGTTGCTATCAGGGAGGATCTTCTAGAAATAGTTTGTTACAACTGCTCTTTCAAGTCACGTGGGGATCATGCGTGTAATGAGTCCCTTGTGTTGTTCGCGGGTTCCTTCCGCGGATGCTCATTGGTAATCTGCGGGTCGTGGTGGAGATCCGCGAAGCTTATCTTCGGAACCGTGGGTTGCTTCACTGATCTTGTCATGATCATGTGTGTCCACGTGTCGCTCTTGCGGATGCTTATTAGTTAATCCGCGGGTTGGATCATGGATCCGCGGGTAGTTTTACTACCCTACCTCTATAAAAAATAAAAATAAAAGTAACAACCATGGAAGTTGGTATGGTGGTAGTGCATTGTTGTAGTGACTGGAGAGTCATGAGTTCGATCCTCAGCTCATAGCCGGGTTTTTTTTGGTCAATTATTTTTTTTATTATTATTTTAATAAAAATAGATTTTTGTATTTATAGATTTCTTACTAAATCGAGTAATGGAAAGGGTGGTGTGGTGGTAAAGTTATTATAACATATTATGTTTCATGTATGTTTGAATCGTGTGACCGGCACGATTGTTGCAAGGTGGGAGATAGACGATAAGCGTTGGAGTTAAGCGTACACCAAATTGCGTGGCTAAACGTAGCACCATAAATTGAAGGAACTTTTGTAACAATTAATAAATCGCACCCACTACCTAGCTAAACAGATAAACAACTACAACGAAGGTACACCAACACAATCGCCCGTCTAGCTAAACAGAAAAACAACTACAACAAAGATACGTCGGGATAACACCTAGTTATAGATGAATATGAATATGATACAACATTTACGTCCTTTAATTTTTGTTTCCTTACTTCGTTTACTCTTTCAACCTAGTACTATAGACAACGTTACACATCTCTTATAGCAAGTGACAGACATTATATTTAAATTCTAGTAATATTAACCTTAAAAAGTTGTTTATTTTTATTCTAGGAAGTTACTGTACGTTTGGTTGGTAGTAATGAAATGAAGAGGAAATGGAATGGGATAAGAAAATAGAATGGACAAGGGAATGAAATAGATCATTACAATTCATTTGTCTTGTTTGGTTAACCTATAGGAATGAAATGAATTATTACTTTATTTTGTTTGGTATCCAAAAAAATTGTATGAATGAAATAGAAATAATAAAAACAGTCCTACCTCAAAATAATTTTTTTTGCCAAAAAAAAAACTACATTGGCGAAGGTGGTGGTAGCTCCGGTGACGAAAATGACGGTGGTGGTGGGGATGGTCAAGGTGGTAGCATTGGTAGTTATGACGGTGGTTGGGTGGCGGCAACGGTGGTGGTCGTCAGGCACCAACAGCGTTGGTGGCGGTGATGACCAAGAGGGGGCAATGACAATGGTTACGGTGGTTACCACAACGATGGTGGCGGTGGTGCGATGGTGACGATAGCGTTGGCGGCGGCGGCGGTGACGATAGCGGTGGTGGTGGTTGTTATTGTTAAGTGGGGGTGTTGTTGAGAAAGTAGGTGAAGGAGGAATGGAATGAAAAAAAATAAGGGGGGTGGGAATGAATGGTTTAGATGGAATGAGATTTCATGTGTAATGGATGATTTCATTCCATTGAACAACCAAACATTACTTTTTTCATTCCCACGCAATGAATCATTTCATTCCTCCTGTCTTTACTGCATACCAAACACTACCTTAGTTCTCATAACAAATAACTTTATTTTTTTTCTAACTTCTAATAATATTAAACATATTCGACGTTGTGTTTAATCGTTGATTCTTTTAATAGAAAACACGATAAAAGGTAAGAATCACATATAATGTTTATATATTTTAAAAACCATCTAAACTAAATATTGCATTTACAAAAAATAGTTTTGAGATAGGGAGGGGAGGGGAGGGGAGGGGAGAGGAGAGGAGGATGTTGGGTCTACTTTTGGTCTTGGGATGATGGTTTTTTTTCCTAGATGTAAGGGTGCAAATGAACTGAGCTGTTTGCGAGTTACTCGAGATCGGCTCGTTGAGCCAAAAGAATATCAAATGGAGAAGGAAAACAATCTCAGAGAAATTTCATCGGAAAAATCGCTGAAAAATTCACCGAAAAAAGTCACCGGAAAACGGCCGCAAAAAAAAACACAACGGATAACACTATGAAAAACACAATGTAAAAAACACAATGATAAAAACATAATTGTATGACACAATGTAAAAAGCACAAAGAGAATTACTATTGTATAATACAATTTTGTTAAAACACAATATGTAAAAAAACCCACTACTTTTTTTTTAATTTTTATATAACAATACGACATTCATATAAAAGATAAAAAGACACTCGTTATTATAGTGAATTTGTTTTTCAATAAAAACGTCGTAAAAAAAAAGTTATGGCGTTTTAAAATGATGGGGAATTTGGCTTGTTCCTTATATGTGGAGAGAGAAAGTTAACAAATGTATTATTCCTTTTATGCCCTTCCTCTTATGTTCACATTTGATTCCCCCCTAAACTAATCTCAACCCTCAATGTTCAAAATCAATTGACAAGATTACGTCTTATCCTTCCTACAAAAACTATACTTCCTATTATAACCTAACCCACAAGTTACATCATCATCTTAATAACTGTGAAAAAAAATCACATTCAAAATGGAGCCCACTTGTAGTCCAAGGCTCCACGCCGCACCACCGTAACAACCTCCGATGACTACTGTTACTTTGGAGTTCTTTGCCGGAAAACCACCGTGGGATTTGGAGCCAGCGATGGCGGACAACGATGGTGGATCGGCTGTGGTTTTGGATGGTCAGAAACAAACCCATCTACGAATTTGGGTTTGAAAATTAGAAGGTGTGGTTTCCGGTGGGTGAAGCCATTGTTTAGTTTTTACTTTTTAGCTTCATTATGTTAAAATGCCAAAGTTTATTA
This sequence comes from Bidens hawaiensis, assembly GCF_021521415.1. Taxonomy (NCBI): domain Eukaryota; kingdom Viridiplantae; phylum Streptophyta; class Magnoliopsida; order Asterales; family Asteraceae; genus Bidens; species Bidens hawaiensis. The sequence continues at coordinate 40,379 of NW_027492246.1, read as the reverse complement.
TAAATTGTAAAAGGGTAAATAGGTAATTTTATATGAAAAGAGGAAATATGTAAATTGATTTTTTAGGTTATATACGCCGTATATGTTATACGTTGAAAACATATACAAGGAAAACATATACGCCAGATTTATGCGCCGGATGAAAACTTATGCTCTAGAATTGCTCTAGCCACCCTATAAATAGTAGTTTTGACATATGTTTTCATAACTCTTTGGTCCAGAACATATATGTACTGATATTTGTCATATCTTGTCGTAAACCTTGATATATATGAAAAATAGAGAGAAGATAATGAGAAATCTTGTTGTTTTCGATCACGTTTAGGGATTTCACACCTTCACGTTGATTATAGATATCGATCTACGTCTTGTTCATGACACGAACATGTTATATGTAATTAAGAGTCTCAGCAAGGGAATATATGTAAAAATCCTTATAGATAAAGTATAACTCAAATCAACCCATTATGTATAAAATATAACTAGACTAAACCTGTCAAGAGATAATAAATGACCTAAGTTTATCTCATTAACGATGCAACATAACACATTTATCGCATTTGAGTTTGATTATTTCCTGAATAAGAAGCTAATATGTACGAAAACATAACTAAGTTTAATTAAACTAAAAAGAAGTAAATTCTTTGCTGTAGCAATTCACACGTCGCGTTGTGGTGGTACGTCAAACCTTAAAAAAAGTAATGATGTAAAAATAACACGAGTTTTGCATATGGTTGCTACAGACTTGAAAAGCATACACTCAATACAAACTAACAAAAGTATATTAAATAAAGTAGCCAAATGTTCTATCTGTGTTCACTACTCTTTGTTATGCATACATCTTCACCTACGCTTAAATAATTATGCATACATCTTCACTTACATAAAATAACTGAATGCATAAGGAGTCAATGTGTAAAAAAAAAGAAAAAGAAGCAAAATGGAAGGATGGAACCGAGAAAGACCATTTCTTTATATTAAAACAATTAAATGAATAAGGGGTCAGTATGTAAAAAAAAAACTTAGGATCAAATTAAGAGCAAACTTTACTGTAGATTGCTGAAATTTTTTTCAAAAAAGTGTATTTTAGAAATAAAATTAGGTTAATGGGTTGGTAAAAAAAAAAGAAACAGGTTAATCCGCTATCCCTAATAGCGGTTTAGGAAGAAGTGAAATATGTAATCCGTCATTACAAAAAACAGCTTACCTGACAAGCTCTAATCCGCCATTCCCAAGACCCCGTTAACCGGCGTTAGTTTTAACAAACCAAGTTAACCTAGTTAATTTTTTCACAAACCAAACTAACCCCTTATCCTAGTGTTTTTAACTTACATTGAATTTTGAATAGTTTATAAAAGTAGACGTTCTATAAATTGAAATGTAAAGTACATGTTTTATAAAAGTAGTAATAATATTAAAAATATGAACGTACATGTTTTTAAGTTACATTGAACTTTGGATTCCCCTTTTACTTTGGATTTATACACACTTCCAAACCAACACTGCAAAGTTATTATTCTGGCATTCACATGGAGATTCTTTCAAATGCAAATTTGACATATAGAGTAGGAGTATATATTTTTAACTTACATTGAACTTCGGATTTCCCTTTTAATTTGGATTTATACATGGTGCCAAACCAATGTTGCATGTAGGGGTGTTTAAAAGAATCCGTATCCGAATTATCCGACTATCTGTATCCAAACTATTCGAAATTTCGGATATCCGAAAACCGGATATCCAAAAACCAGATATCCAAAAATTCGGATTCGGATGGCATTTTTGAGTTTTTTCGGATAGTTCGGATATCCGAACTATCCGAAATATTAAATTTAATATTTTTAATTTTAATTTATATCTACCGTAACCCTAATTTTCTAAACATAACTCCCCTGTTTCCAACTCTCCATCTCTTCCATCTATTCACTCACTATATCAATCTCGGCCTGCCACCACGAGGTCCACGAGCACCATAGCTGAGACGTCGGCCACCAAGAGACACGCCATCGTTGAGCCACCGACCACCACGAGACAATAGCTAAGACGCTAGCCACCACGAGACGCCATCGTTGGACGCTGTCCACCACAAACCACCTCCAGCTCCAGCCCTCGTCTCGCGTCTCCACGACCGTCGTCCGTCAACACCCCTGTCTCTCAATTCACGATAAGGACATTGTATTGCATATTATGTCACTTAAATTTAAACATGAGATCTAAAATCGTAATGTTTTTCTTTATTTTGCATATTATGGTAACTAGGAGGGTGCCCGCGGTATGCGGCGGGTGTCCGAAAGCAAACCCTACGAATCACATAACAATTCGGAGTGTTCATGGTTCGGTTTAAAGCCTTTAAACCTTTTAAACCGGTCATCAGTTTGGTTTCACGATCGGTTTTTTTTTTACTTTCACTCGCTTGGTTGGTTTCAAAGTTTTCAAACCGTAGCTAACGGTTTGGTTTGCGGATTTGAAAACCGGCCATATGAAATCAGACCAAACTTAAATGTTATATGCAATTTAATCTCTTTTATTATTTAATATTTGACAAGTTTTGTTATATATATATTAGATATAGTTAAGATATAATTGAAAAAATTCTTTTTTAATACAAGTAAACATGACTAATACAACTTTAAATTAACCTAATTTCAGTATGATTTTTTATAATCTTCGTTCTTGTTATAATTTCGCATCCTAAGTGTTCTATTAATCTTTACCATTTATGTTGCTAAAAGTATCATTTTTCCTATTTTGTTATATATAAAAGAGTTGGTAACGATTCGCTTTCAATTTTCAATGATTCAGTTTTATTTTGAATGACGAAAAATCGATACTAATGGTTGGGCTCACAATTTTAACTTACAAACCATCAAAAACGGCATCGAGCACCCCTACGTAACTTATTAATTTTTTAAAAATTGAAAAAATTATAACAATATCATACTCAAATTTAAGAGAATAAAATGCTCGATTTTATAGTGCTCTTTTTTCACAAAAATATTAGCGTACGAAAAAATAATGGTCATTTAAAAATTGTGGTGGGAAAGTTTAATATTAAAATTAAAAACCTAATATGGTTAAAGATGAGGTGCCAAACTTATAAGTTAGGTAAATTGTGTTTAAAAGACAATTTTACCCCTTCGTACACATATACTTTATGCATTTGCATTTGTAAAATTCTTAAAATCAAGTGTCTTAATTTACATTTGTCTCATGTATTATATATAGTATAGAAATAGTTAAGATATAATTGAACAAATTCTTTTTTAATACAAGTAAATATGACTATTACAACTTTAAACTAACCTAATTCTAGTATGATTTTTTATAATCTTCGTTCTTGTTATAATTTCACATCTTAGGTGTTCCATTAATTTTTACCATTTATGTTGCAAAAATTATCTATTTTCCTATTTTGTTATATATATATATATATAAAAGATTTGATAACGATTCGGTTTCAATTTTCAACGATTCAGTTTTGTTTTCGACGACGATAAATCGATACTATAATGGTTGGACTCACAAGTTTAACTTACAAACCATCAAAAACCGGTATCGAGCATCCCTACATAACTTATTAATTTTTTAATAATTGAATAAATTTTAACAATATCATCTACCTATTTTAATAAAGTAAAATAAATGTGGACACTTGTCATGTTTTGGTTAATTCAGACATTTTTTTCCCTCCAAAACTAATATACTCTAATATATGTAATAAATCAATAATTATTCACTTTCCTTTTACACTATATTCATATAATATCTATATATTTTTATAAATAAAAATATTTACATATTATTTACTATATATTTCAAAATACTTGATGAATTCCAAAAATTAACAACAAATCATGTTTCTCAAATGAAAATTGTTTCGGGTTTTTTGTGGAAGTTAAATTTGATTTTATGGGTCTAAATTTGGTAAATAGATTTTTTGGTATAAGATTTAGGTCAAAATTTGTTACGGGTCAAAAATGAAAATTTTTGAGTATTTTTAAAAGTTTGAAAATGCAAAATAAATTTATCTTCAAATTTGTTATGGGTTCAAAGTGTTGTATTTATAATGTCAAAAGTATGAAAGTTAGAATTTTAAACATGATTCGGGTTTCAAGTTTATTTTTAAGGGCATTTTTTGAAATAATCAAAAGGTTCAGGATTTGACAAATTGACTATTTTTCCCTCAACTATTAAAATTTAAGAAAAGATTGTGAACACTTTTGACACGTCACCTCCATGCCTATCAATGCTTATAACTTTTATCAAAATTTGAAATATTATGTCAATATTAATTTTTCCTTCAATGATGATCATAAAGTTGTATGGGAAGCATGTCATGCAAAACTACGCTAAAATGAAACAAAATACTCACAAAAATTGAATGGGTTAACATGTTATTTTTTATGTTGTCATTATGACAAAATCGAGAAGCCCTCTGAAACTTATCAAAATATTTTTTATGGTGTGGCTCAAAAAACATAGTTTTTGAAGAACATTCATTACTACAATTTAATATCCTACTTTCTTTTGATTGATGGTAAATTAATAAACATATCAATAAAGGTAACGCCTCTTTTGTATTTTGGCTGAGTGGTTAGAACTACTATCATATGAGAAGTCTTATTTTCGAAATTGTTTCATAACCAAAGTTCTTTCAATTATACATATATGACACCGAGAATGAATTTTTCAATAGATAGAAGCATTTTCAGGTACGATTTTGTGATATAAATAAAATCAATTTATGTACACATTGTATAGATACAAACATAGATGTAATAAATTTTTTTCATATACGCTATATAATTATTAGTTTTACTTATAATTTTATAATTTGAATTATCCCGTGTTTGACACGGGCTCAAAAACTAGTACACAAATAAAAGAGAATAAAATGCTCGATTTTATGGTGCTCTTTTTTCACAAAAATATTAGCGAACGAAAAAATAATAATCGTTTAAAAATCATGGTGGGAAGTTAGTTTAAGATTAAAATTAAAAACATAATATGGTTAAAGATGAGGGGGTAAACTTGTAAGTTAGGTGAATTGTTTTTAAAAGACAAGTTTACCCCTTTTTACACATGTATTTTATGCATTTGCATTTTTTAAACTTTTAAAATCAAGTATCTTAATTTACCATTGTCTCATGAATTGTATAGTACTTTATGCATTTGCATTTTTAAACTTTTAAAATCAAGTATATTAATTTACCATTGTCTCATGAATTGTATATACTATAATATATAGTTAAGATATAATTGAATAAATTCTTTTTTAATACAAGTAAACATGACTATTACAACTTTAAATTAACCTAATTCCAGTATGATTTTTTATAAACTTCGTTCTTGTTATAATTTCGCATCCTAGGTGTTCCATTAATCTTTACCATTTATGTTGCTAAAATTATCTATTTTCCAATTTTTTTATATATAAAAAAGAGTTGGTAACGATTCGGTTTCAAATTTCAATGATTCAGTTTTGTTTTCGACGACGAAAAATCGATACTAATGGTTGGGCTCACAATTTTAACTTACAAACCATCAAAAACGGCATCGAGCACCCCTACGTAACTTATTAATTTTTTAAAAATTGAAAAAATTATAACAATATCATACTCAAATTAAAGAGAATAAAATGCTCGATTTATGGTGCTCTTTTTTCACAAAACTATTAGCGTACAAAAAAATAATTATCGTTTAAAAATCGTGGTGGGAAGTTAGTTTAATATTAAAATTAAAAACATAATATGGTTAAAGATGAGGGGGCAAACTTATAATAGGCGAATTGTGTTTAAAAGACAAGTTTACCCCTTTTTACAAATATACTTTATGCATTATCATTTGTAAAACCCTTAAAATCAAGTGTCTTAATTTACCATTGTCTCATATCTCTATAGTATAGATAAAAAGAAAAAAAGAGTAACATGTTTTGATTTGGTTTATGTTCAAGAATTGCTCCGGGAGATAGCTCGATTTAACCCAGAAGACTTTGTGGTGATTTTATTTTATTTGCAATTGGGATTTTTAAAAGTTCACTTTTTCTAACAAAAATGAAACTTTTAAACATGTCAAGCAAGAATATTATTTCTAAATCCAATAAATTTGAAACAATCATTTTATTTAATATTATAAATGTAGTATGTTAATTAATGGACACACCTATTTTTAAATTTTTGTAGTTAGTTAAAAACTTATTTTGGCCTCCTTTAAATTAAGAAGGTTTCATTGGAGACATTACTTTACATTTTCCAACAAAACTAACACAAATAGATGAAACCATCCGATTTAACAGCTTGAATGCAAGTTTGATTCGTTTTTGATTTTCACCTAATTAAATCAAAACCTGAGCCGATGAACACGTTACTTTTAGCTATACCTACATATACATGTATTTATCATGCATGTATAAACATTAGCTATAAAGATTATGAACTAATAATTACTAAGACCTATTGTTATTACTACATGGTGGCGGTGGCGGTTTGATATATTTTTGTTAACAAAAATCTTTGGAAGAATAAATAACTAAATGTATGATAAAATGAAACATCCTAAGCTGATTTTGATCAAAACTAAGTCTTCAAATTATCATCGAACGCTGCCCTAGAGACTATCAAACGCACTGCCCTAGACCTAATTACTCGGCTATTGTTCCAGGTTAGTTGAATCCTTTTGTAGTTTGTTTTACTTCAATCACTGCCATGATTTTGTTTATCATATAATCGTGTATATATATTCAGTTTTGTTAAATGTCTGCCATGATGCCATAATTTGCTTTTGTTTATCACCTGTGATTTTTGAAAATATAATATATATATTTTCAAAAATCGATAAACAAAAGCAAATGATTAATGATTAATGTCAGCTTAAAAAGAAATAAATAAGTGATTATACTTCTGTTCTTTTTTGTTCAATAGTTGTCATGAATCCATGATGGCATTGTCTCTTTCTTTCTCTCTTTTTTATTATTTTTTTATTTTGTGTTATTTTGATAATAGTTTTTGTTAATAAATACTTGATGCAACATAGATTTCTTTTTTAGTTGTATAAAAAGATTGCAAGTGTTTAACCTTTTTTTTTCTTATGGCATGCTCTTGCAACATAGATTTTCTTATCTTTTTTATTTTTATTTTGTGTCAGATCTTTATATCAATAAAACAATGAACTCAAAATCCTTTAGTACAATGCAAGGTTCATCACTGAATCTAGGGCAACAAAAAAGTTGAAAAATGTTATTGAATCTGCAAGTGTAGAACTCGGAAACAAAGTTAATGTTCAATCGAAGTGTAAACGTGAAAGGGAAGCAAGTATATGGAACGATGTTGTTGAAGTGACTTTTTTTAATGGGACCAAAAAATTCGGGTGCATTCATTGCAAAAAACTATTGGCTGTAATCACAATTAAGCCGGTAACATGGATAAGACACATGAAAAGTTGCTTGAAACAAAAACAATATTTGAGAACTGTCGCTAAAGGTACATTTAAAAGCCTTAAATGGCATGATTTTATATTTTTATTTTAAAGTGTTAACTTTGTTTTCGTAGAAGGACAAGACACCATGTGAGGTTTTACTAGCAACTAATTAAAGGTACACATATTGAATAAATTTATGGTCTAGTAATTTGTCATGGATTTTTTTGTAGTTAACTTTGGTTGGAAACTTGGTATCTGTTTTGTATTCTTTATCGATTATTAGGTAATGAAATCTAACTTATTGTTTCAGGCTCAATAATATAATCGTTTGAGATTTTCGTGGAATATGGGCTATGGAGATTTGAGAAGACGAGAATTGTTTATCGTCATTTTGGATTCTTTTTTGTAAAATGTTAACTTGGTTCTGTTACGATAAGAGGGGAAGGAAAAAAGGGAAAGTTATTAAAAAATCATGTTGCAGAGAGTTTTTAAAAAGAGACGGGGAGGGGAAAATAGGGAAAATGTTGGAAATTTGACCATATTATCATCCTCTTAAATTGGAGGGATTAGCAGAGAAAATATTTGTGTCTTATAATAACTTTCAATCAATTTCTAAATTACGCTTTTATCTAACTCTCTATTATAGTTTATTTAAAAAGATATAATAGGAAAATTATATCTTTCTTTTCCTTTCCTCTTAACTCGGGAACACCTAAAACGTTTAATTCCTTTTTCTTCCTTTCATTTTCATTAAACTCGGGAACACATAATAGAATCACACATTTTCCCTCCCCTACCTTTCTTTCTTGTCCAAATTCTCCTTCCTCCACTCCCCTCGTTAAATGAGACTCGAGAACAAAACGTAAGGCTGGGTGGTTCAGAGACAATAAACACAATGGAAGGGATTTCATTTATAGCTGTTCAAGAAACCTTAGCGGGTGGTCTGACCAATAAGTTGGTGGCTAGTTACTGGGATAATTTGGTGTTTGAGATGGATTTTGTGGGGGGCAACCAGTAGATCAGGGGTCTCTTATGTTTATGGGATCCTTCAGTTTTCAAGCTTCAGGAGTGTGTCAAAGATAGGAATTTTATGTTACTGAAAGGAAGTGTTGTTGGGCGTCCGAAGCAGTTATGTAATCTAAATGTGTACGGGACAAGAGAGAAGAAAGAATTGTGGAACCATATAACAGTATTAAAAGAAAGGCACGCAAGTCTTTGGTTGATGTTAGGAGACTTCAATGTGGTGCGATTCCCGAAAGAAAAAGAAGGAATTCCAATTTCAACCTTGTTCGAGCTAGAGACTTTAATTCTTTTATCTTTGAAAACAATTTGGTGGAATATGCTATGAAAGGGGAAAAGTTTATGTTTTCGGTGGGTATGTGCATAGTTTAAACTAAGCATGTCATAAATGGCCATCTCTACTCTACTCTACTCTACTGATATAAGTTACTAATAGGTGAATAAATAAATTAACAAGGGATAAAAGTTACATCTTTCTCTCACATAATAATAACATTGCTATGTATGTATCATGGATGCTTACATCATGGATGCTTATAATATATAATAACCGTACAACTTGCATGCCCGTGAGCATGACATTAGTTTCTCATAAATGGCACAACATAGTCCTTTTCAACTTCACGGCCTTCAGTTTTTTTGTCTACAAAAGGCAAGAAGAAATTGTGTAATTTGTGTTAAAAATAATAGTGTATATATTAAATAAGCTTAATTTATGGTGTGTAATATACGTTTTAGGGATACACCGCCAGCATGTTAAATGACTAATATAATCTTAAGTTTTTTAGATACAAACTTATTTGTAGAGGAACTGATATGTGAAAATCGAAAACTTTCAGCCAGTACTGTTGCTGATCTGATCATGGTAGATTCTACTAGGGTGATTTATACATTGTATTTCAGGTTCTAATGATATTATTTAACACTGTTAGTTTCTCTGTATGTGCATTTTAATGAAATTGTTAATAACAAAAGATTAATGTTTCTCGATCAGACTGTGGAAAAAAACTTTGGATTTTTAGACGAGCGTTTTCAAATATATCAAACGGTTTGTGCTTTATATCACAAAACCGTTTGATTATATGGTGATCTTGGTCTCTTGATGAATGGTGCCATTAGGAAGAAACTTGGGATTATTCCTAATCATGTGGAGTGAGTTTTTAGCATTTTTTTTTCTTTTCTTTTTGAATTTAACTTAATTCAAACAAATACCGAATTTATGGATATGAGTTGCGTTTTTCGACCGATGGGGACCGCAGGGAGGTCTTGTTTTTGAATACTTAGAAGGTGATTTGATGCGACCAAGAATTAAAGAGGTGATATTTTTTATAGATTAATAACAAGATGGTTAGAAATAATAGCGAAGTTTAATTTATATTTTTGATCATTTATTAGGTTGATGAGCTATTGAACAAGGGAATTAAGGTGATTATATATAGTGGTCAACTAAGACCATTCTTTATGAGAGCTAGCATGATGTGCAATTTTTATAATAATAAGATACTAAAAAAATAAATTGTTCACACTTTGGTGGTATTTTAGTAGCTTGATGTAATATGCTCAACAAGTGTCACAAACACCAAATCTTCAAACTCTTTATTCCGAATTCTTAAACCTAACGATTATAGAAATATCAAATACAAATTGATAGTAGCAACTAAACGCTTGCCACAATAACCTACACAGCTATCACCAACATGGTGACAACAATGATGAACATACAAGAAAACAAGAGTTCAGAAAGATGAAAGAGATAAACTCGTATGACAAGAACTAGGGTCTTCAAGATGCCAGCCGTGAAGAAGATGCTTTATGATAATCTCTTCTCGCTTAAAGCTTTCGGTATAAAAAGATGAAGCCATATAAATGCAGACTATGCTCCAAATGACACCTCTAACTTTAAGCCCAATAGCTATCAAAGCCCATCAGCTATAAGTCCATTAGATCAGCTTTAAGCCAATTAACCAAACCTCGTTAACAAAACAAACACAAAATATTAGATCTAAAGCATACAATATTTAACACAATACTTTGATTATACGAATTGAACTTAAACATATTTCAACAAAAAGGAACTAAAGCATGGCTAATAAAGCCTAAAGCAAATTCATAGATACCTTATATATGGTAATGGTATGTATCCAATAAAGAATTACTTGTGTTTTGTATTCTTTCATGACAAAGGTGGGAAGGTCTAAAGACATTCTTGAACATTGATAAAACACCATTATATTGTGGAGATGATAAAAACACAAAAGGGTTCACCAAGTCTTATAAAAATTTACATTTTTATATTTTTATTGGATTCTTGAAGGCGGACACTTTATAAGTTTACATTCACACTACTTGTATTTCTTATCATGCTCGTAGGAGTTTATTATTTTTCGATTTGTTTGTGATCAACATATGTCGTACTTAAATCAACAAACAACTTCAATTCTATTGCCTCTCTTGAACTTCATTGTGAGACACTAAAACTAAAACTAGACGTAAAAGACAAGTTTGGATCTAAATGCGCCTTCAACGGAAACTTTGGAGAAGATATTTTTTCGACGAGATGGTAAACCCGTCGACGACGACGGGACCATTACAAAGACCGTTGACGGTTTCTAACTTTTTCTCAAACTTGTCTTCATCGACGAGTTTGTTTCAAATACTACCAAAGAAGACAGGTTAATAGCACATGTAAATTTCTGATCGGGCGTTAAAAAGCAGCCGTGCGGGTTTGTTAGAAAATGTAAAGTGATGTCTTGAAGGTTTCATTCAAGACATCACTTTACATATTCTAACAAAATTAACACAAATAGATGAACCATCCAATTTAACAGTTTGAATGCAAGTTTGATTCGTTTTTTTTATTTTCACTTAATTAAATCAAAACCTGAGCCGATACTTTTAGCTATACCTACATATACATGTATAAACATTAGCTATAAAGATTATGAACTAATAATTACTAAGACCAAAACATTTAGTCATTTATTCTTCCAAACAAAGATTTTTGTTAACAAAAATATATCAAAACATTTATCATCATCATTACTACTACTATAGCAATGTAATAATAAAAATAGGTTATATTTTTATATGTTATTGACAATGCAATCGCCAATGCCCAGATTAGAATTGTTGAATGTTGCATTCAGTTTACTAAATTTGGAGGTACCCTACGAACCTTGATCTTATAAAAGGATATAACACAATACACACTCAAAAACAAACACTCACTAAAAAGCTCACAACAATGGCTGATCTAGAAAATGGTGGAGTTCCGTTTGATGGTGCTGATGGTGATGGAGTTCAATTTGGTGGTGGAGTTCCGGTGGCAGGTGGTGGAGTTCTATTTGCCGATGTTAATGGTGATGGAGTTCCGTTCATGGCGTTGATTGCGGACTGCCTTAGAATGTCAAAGCAGGCGATGCTGGTGTTCCTGCCATGAATGAGTTACAGAGGAGGAATAGGTGCTTTTTTTTCTTCATTAAAAATGAATGAGTTACAGAGAAGGAATAGGTGCTTTTTTGTCTTCATTTTTTAATGAAGAAAAAAAAGCACCTATTCCTCTTTTGTAACTCATTCATGGCAAGAACACCAGCATCGCCTGCTTTGACATTCAAAGGCAGTCAGAAATCAAAACCATGAACGGAACTCCATCACCATTAACACCAACAAACGGAACTCCACCACCACCCGCCACCGGAACTCCACCACCATTAGCACCATCAAACAGTGTTGGAATTTCGTATGCCCGAGACACGTATTTAGATTAATGTGGCTAACTGTGCTTGATCCAAGTTGGGTCATACCCAATAATGAGCTAGATAGACACCGGATTGTATTTGTTTAAGATATGATCTTTAAACGAATACCGAAAACAAAGTTCAGGAAATCAGTTTTTCTGAAAAATTGCACTTGAAAGATTAAAATAAATAATTTGGATTATTTATTTATTTAATTATTTAATTGGTTAAATAATTAAGAAAAGATTATAAAATAGTTTTATAATAGTGTAGGCTAGTTTTATATATATGTGATATATATATATATATATATATATATATATATATATATATATAAAAGAAAAAAAAAACAAGAGAGGGTGTGGCCGGTTGGGTGGGACCCACCACCACCCCAACAAACCAATATTGTGTTGTGACTCTTGGACATTTTTTTGATATAAACACCCACTAGCTACACATGCATCTTGATCTTGTCTTTCAAGTTTAAGTGCAAAAAAAAAACCTCTCCTCTCTCCCTCTCCCTAAGGTTCGGCCGAAACAAGGAAAGGAAGGAGGGCTCGGGTGGTCGGTTTCTCGTGTCTCGTCCTAACACTCGTCCGGTGTTGCTCGTGGGTATCACCTCTTGAGGCATCCTACTCTTGGAGGCTAGCCCATCTTCCTCTTCATATCATCCTACTCTTTTGAGGTAAAAGAGTTATTATATTTTTACATATTGTTAGCCTCTTGTTCTTGTAGATTGATCCTATTTCGGGTTTTAGCCTTGTTACATATTGGTATGTTTCATAAAATTAACAATAGGTTGTTAATATTATCATGCTTCCGTTGCTAGATTAGTGAAAATGTTTCAACTAATACTCTAAAATAGATGCTAAAACCCAACAATTGGCATCAAGAGCCGGTTACAAGGACATAGGTTTACTTTTAGTTTTTCCCCTTTGGTTTTATAAAATTAACATACATGAGATTTTATAAACCCCAAGATTTTAACATATGGATGTTAAAGTTCAAAAAAAAAAAATTGGTTTTGGGCCAAATGGGCCGAAGCCCATTTGGGCCGTGAGGTTAAAATGGGCCGAAGCCCATTGGGCCGGCGGGTTTTTACTGGGCCGAAGCCCAATAACTTTTTTGTTGGGCCGAAGCCCAATAACAACCGTGAGGGGTTTTTTAGTCTTTAAATATATATTTGGATATGTATTTATTTGTAAGTTAGTCCCTAAACCGAGCCTAGACCGATGTGGATGTTGTGATTGTGTGTTGTGATTTATTTATATTATTATTCATTTGGAATGTAATAGTAATTAGGGCTTATATTTATTTTTACAAATGGTTGTAATAGTAAATAGGTTATTTGTAATTTTCTTCATTTTTAGACCAAATGTATTAGGATATATTTGTTGTAAATTGAAGAATTACAAGTTTTGGTGGATTGGGCCTATTGGGCTTAATTGGGTTAATTGGGCCTCACAAGCCCAATTTGGGATTCAAAGCCCATTAAAGCCCAAATTCACATTTTGGGCCCAAGGAAGCTTATGGAAGTCCAAGGGCCACTAAGAAGCCCAAGTTGAAATCACAACAAATTGAAGAGGAGACACTTGAAGCATTGGATGCAAGATCAAGTGGGAGCATATCACTCATCCTTGTGTCATGTTATGTCCCTTAGGATCAGACTAGGACACACACTTGTTTCGGCCAACAAGTGTGGTCCGCTTAGAGGCTCGTGTTTATGGTTGACCTTATGGTGTTTGTATGCTTGTATGATTATGTTTGATTGTGTTTGAATGGTAGATATAGGATATAAATCCGTCACATAGATCATTTAAAACAAACATATAAAATGGGTTCTAATAATTATTGGTAATTGACGTGACACGTAGTATTTATAAAATAATTAAATAGCCGTCTCACGCCTATAATAAAAATGGTTTTATTATAATTAGAACCGGTGAAAATCGTTTTCATATAACCGTGTTACTAAATGCATGTTAGAACATGGTAAAAAGTTTCCTAATCTAAAAATAAGGAAAACTAAAATCCCTTTTATAAAAGAAAACGAGTTTAACACAATCCTTTTGTGTAACACTCAAATTATTAGGGAACTCTTAGCGGGATGAAGGTCACCTAACCGCTATGGGTGAACTAATAAGTTTGGGGTGGGTTTAACATATAAGTGGGATAAAGGTCACCTAACCACTTATGTGTTAATCTCACATGTTGACACAAGTAGGACGACTCGAATTGGAAGCCACGTGATAAAGTTCACCTAAGCGTGGAATACAATTGTGTTGATGGGATAAACATGCCGACACGAAATATGATTTCGGACGGTCCCATAAAGGTGTAGAAGTTGCAAAAGTTGCAATTGTCAAAAGTTGACTACCTTGATAAATCGAACAACGGGATAAAGGTCACCTAACCGGAGTTTGGTTTATCGTTGGATTCTAGAATTTAATTATAATTTGGTAAAGGGTAATTAATAATTAAATTGAGTTATAAACTAATTTGAACCTTGTAAAATTTGTAGATGGCCGCTAATAACGATCCACAAAACAATCTCATACCACCGGTCTCAAATTTATCTTTACGATCCATATTAGATAAGGATCGTTTAAATCACCATAACTTTATGGACTGGTACCGTAATTTAAGAATAGTTCTTAAACAAGAAAAACGGTACTATGTTCTAGAGGAACCAATTCCCGATGAACCCGACATTAATGATACCACGGCCTACCTAAACTGGACTAAGCACGAAGAGGATTTGATCCAAGTGTCGTGCTTAATGCTCGGGACTATGATTCCAGAACTCCAAAAGGACTTTGAACTCCATACCGCCTACGACATGATCACACAGTTGAAGGAAATGTTCTTTCAACAAGCGAGAGTTGAAAGGTTCGAAACGGTTCGAGCCTTACATGCTTGTAGGATGGAGGAAAACCAGTCCGTTTCCTCATATGTGCTCAAGATGAAGAGTCACATAGATCGCCTCGAGAGGCTTAACTGTCCCATCTCGAAGGAGTTAGCCACGGATTTGATCCTAAACGGGCTAACTAAGCGCTTTGAGACGTTTGTTATGAACTATAACATGCAAGGGTGGGACAAGAGCATTGGTGAGCTTCACGTAATGCTCAAGACGGCCGAGGCGGGAATGGGCAAGAAAGTCTCGCCCGTTCTCATGATCAATGAGGGAGGAAATACGAAGAGGCAACACCCGGAGCCTAAAACAAATGTTGCCAAAGGAAAGGGTCAAGTGAAGGGTAAAGGGAGAGGGAAGGTGGTTGAAACCCCAAAGTTTAAACCCAAGAAGCAAGCGGTTGCTTTAGACGATCCATGCTTTGAGTGTGGAAAAGTGGGACATTGGAAGCGAAACTGTCCCACCTATCTTAAGCAGTTGAAGGATAGGAGGGAAGCTGGGCAACCCTCAGGTACATCTTTCATGATTCATATTAACTTGAATGTTATTTCTTCTAACACTTGGGTATTAGATACTGGGTGTGGAACTCATATTTGCAATTTGTTGCAGGGGTTCAGGAGAAATAAAGAGTTCAAGAAAGGGGACACAAGTCTCTACATGGGCAACGGAGCAAAAGTTGATGTCGAAGCTCGTGGAGATTTTCTATTAAATTTTCCAAATGGTTTGGAAATTATTTTGTATAACACTCTATATGCTCCTAGTTTGACTAGGAATATTATGTCTGTTTCCCTTTTAAAACAATATGGATATGAATTATGTTTTGTTAATGATGGTATTTGTATGTCTATGAATAATGTCTTTTATTTTAAGGCGATGCCATATAATGGCATTTACGAATTAGTTCATGATGACACAATCATCAACAATACATTGTACCAATCAAGCACCAAACGACTCAAATCTGATTTGAGTAATACTTATTTATGGCATTGTCGCCTTGGTCACATTAACAAAGATCGCATCCATACATTACAAAAGAGAGGTCTTTTGGAATCAAATGAAAGTGTTTCATTTGATAAATGCGAGTCTTGTATATTAGGAAAAATGACCAAGAAACCCTTTAGTGATACAAGTGAAAGGGCAAAAGTTTTATCAGGGATCATACATTCGGATGTATGTGGACCCTTTAAGACGATGACCAGAAATGGTGAGAGGTACTTCATTACCTTTATTGACGACTTCAGTCGATATGAGTATGTTTATTTGTTGAGGAAAAAAGATGAAGCCTTTGAAATGTTCAAAGTCTTCCAGAATGAAGTACAGAATCAACTGAACAAAACAATCAAAGTACTTCGATCGGATCGAGGAGGTGAATATTTAAATGATGACTTCCAAGAGCATCTTAGAAGTTGTGGGATAGTCTCGCAACTTACTTCACCCGGAACACCGCAACACAATGGTGTGTCCGAGAGGAGAAATCGAACCTTATTAGATATGGTTCGATTTATGATGGCTAGAAGCAATCTACCTCCGTCTTTCTGGGGTTTCGCAGTGATCTCCGCGGCTCGTATTTTGAATATAGCCCCAACCAAGAAAGTGGACAAAACACCTTTCGAGATATGGCATGGAAAGGTTCCATCGCTATCATACTTAAAGGTATGGGTTGTGAGGCTTATGTCAAGAACAACGCCCAAAACAAACTCGAAAGTAGGTCCACTAAGTGTATCTTTGTAGGATATCCCAAAGATTGTTTGGGATATTATTTCTATAACCCTAACGAGCAAAAGGTATTTATTGCTCGGAAGGCTGAGTTTCTAGAAACTAAGTTCCATATGGAAGGAACTAACAGAATTGTGGAACTCGAGGAGGATCGAGAACCACAGATTGATACACGTATGGTTGACACTAGCATTCAACAAGAGGTTGTTGAAGATGATCAAATAGTTGATCAAGACACACAAAACGTTCGTAGGTCCGGTAGAGTTAGTCGTCCACCAGATAGATATGAGTTCTTCATAGATGGATGCTATGTAGTAGATTCTGATGAGCCTACTACCTACCGTGATGCAATTTCACAATCTGATTGTGACAAATGGCTTGAAGCCATGAATGTTGAGATGCAATCCATGCATGACAACCAAGTATGGGATTTGGTTGAACCACCGCTGAACTCCAAACCAGTTGGAAGTAAGTGGGTTTTCAAGAAGAAAACAGACATGCACGGTAATTTGGATACTTACAAGGCTAGACTTGTAGCAAAAGGTTTCACTCAGACTCAAGGGGTTGATTATGATGAAACATTTTCGCCTGTCGCAATGCTAAAGTCTATTAGGATACTGTTTGCCATAGCTGCGTATTATGACTATGAGATATGGCAAATGGATGTTCAAAACGGCTTTCCTTAATGGACATCTTGAGGAAGATGTCTATATGGTTCAGCCAGAAGGTTTTGTCGATCCGCAGCATCCTAATAAAGTATGCAAATTAAAGAAATCCATTTATGGATTAAAACAAACATCTCGAAGCTGGAACCGTCGATTTGATGAAAAAGTTAGTAACTTCGGATTCATCAAAAATGGCGATGAGGCTTGTGTGTATAAGAAAGCTAGTGGGAGTATCATTACCTTTCTCGTGCTATATGTAGATGACATATTAATATTTGGAAACGAGATTTCCAACCATGGAAGGAGTTAAGTCATGGCTTGGAAGTTCTTTCTCTATTAAGGATCTTGGTGAGCCCGCCTATATTTTGGGAATAAAGGTCTATAGAGATAGATCAAGGCGGTTAATTAGTTTGAACCAAAGTGCATACATAGAAAAGATCTTGAAAAGGTTTAAGATGGAAAACTCTAAGAAAGGCTTGGTGCCTATTTAGAGAGGGACTGTATTAGATACATCTCAATATCCCAGCTCTAAGGAAGAGCAAGATAGGATGAATGGTATCCCATATGCTTCGGCTATTGGATCCATCATGTATGCTATGATATGCACTAGACCCGGATGTATCATGCGCTTTGAGCATGACAAGTAGATTTCAACATAATCCAGGTAACAGCCATTGGATGGCAGTTAAGAGTATACTGAAATACCTTAGAAGGACTAAGGATATGTTTCTGATATTCGGATCGGGTGAGGAAGAACTCGTTGTAAAAGCTTACACGGATGCGAGCTTCCAAACTGATCGAGATGATTCTCGATCACAATCTGGATATGTTTTTGTTTTGAATGGTGGAGCGGTATCATGGAAGAGTTCCAAGCAAGATGTGGTGGCCTTATCCACCACAGAATCTGAGTACATCGCCGCTTCATTGGCAGCACAAGAAGCTGCATGGATAAGGAAGTTTATTGCCGATCTAGGGGTAGTCTGTACCATTCAGGACCCTTTAGAAATTTTTTGTGATAACGAGGGTGCAATTGCTCAAATCAAGGAACCCCGTGCACATCAAAAGACTAGGCACATTGAGCGGAGATTCAACTACATAAGGGATGAAGTTGAAAAGAGAAAGATATGTATTCACAAGGTTCATACCGATCAAAATTTGGCGGACCCACTTACGAAGCTCCTGGAATGGCCAAAACATGAGAGTCACGTTTGTGCCTTAGGACTTCGGTATTCTAGTGAGTGGATTTGATCGAGTTAGTATAGATTTTGTAAAGGAACGGATGTAAGTCCACTTATTAATATAATTATGGATTAATTATATATTAAGTTATGTTCCATATTAGCATGTTTAATCCATGAATAATTTGATTATTCTAAACGTCCGTAGTCGATCATATTTGTGGGAACAAATATGAAGGTAAGACTATTATGAACTAGGATTGGTTGATATTCATGAGATGAATATAGAGCATAGGTTTGCTGCCAAGGTTCATAAATATTTGTTAAGGTACAAATATTGGACTGACCCGCTCTCAAAATTTTACTACATGGAGTCTTTGTGACTGATCATAAGTAAATTTTGAGTAAAGGAGAATATCATGGTATCCTCTGACCTGAGATACATATTGGGTCTTGATATTTACCAAGTATGATACTTTGGCTTAGTTCTTTGCTGTTCTTAAACATGGCAGTGTGTAAGGCTAAGTACATGTAGAGTATAAGGTAACTGTGAAAGACGTATGTAATCAAGACGGGATTGTCCCTCTTATTCGTTGAGAGTTAGATGTCTAAGGCCTGATAAGTTAAATCAACAGAGAATGATCTTTCTGTGTCTTTGGATATAACATGACATCTGAGACAAAAGGATAGATGATTGATTCACCTAAATCATTTTCAAGTAGGGTACTTGGAGAGGATGATGTTATTGAATGACACTTCGTCAAACACATTAGGGGTGGTGGACCGAGTTAGGCGGGATTCACCACTAGCATTAATTGTCTACGTATCTCGTTCAAGTGGGAGAATGTTGGAATTTCGTATGCCCGAGACACGTATTTAGATTAATGTGACTAACTGTGCTTGATCCAAGTCGGGTCATACCCAATAACGAGCTAGATAGACACCGGATTGTATTTGTTTAAGATATGATCTTTAAACGAATACCGAACACAAAGTTTAGGAAATCGGTTTTTCTGAAAAATTGCACTTGAAAGATTAAAATAAATAATTTGGATTATTTATTTATTTAATTATTTAATTGGTTAAATAATTAAGAAAAGATTATAAAATAGTTTTATAATGGTGTAGGCTAGTTTTATATATATGTGATATATATATATATATATATATATATATATATATATATATATGAAACAAAAAAAAACAAGAGAGGGTGTGGCCGGTTGGGTGGGACCCACCACCACCCCATCAAACCAATATTGTGTTGTGACTCTTGGACATTTTTTTGACATAAACACCCACCAGCTACACATGCATCCTGATCTTGTCTTTCAAATTTAAGTGCAAAAAAAAAAAAACCTCTCCTCTCTCCCTCTCCCTAAGGTTCGGCCGAAACAAGGAAAGGAAGGAGGGCTCGGGTGGTCGGTTTCTCGTGTTCTCGTCCTAACACTCATCCGGTGTTGCTCGTGGGTATCACCTCTTGAGGCATCCTACTCTTGGAGGCTAGTCCATCTTCCTCTTCATATCATCCTACTCTTTTGAGGTAAAAGAGTTATTATATTTTTACATATTGTTAGCCTATTGTTCTTGTAGATTGATCCTATTTCGGGTTTTAGCCTTGTTACATATTGGTATGTTTCATAAAATTAACAATAGGTTGTTAATATTATCATGCTTCCGTTGCTAGATTAGTGAAAATGTTTCAACTAATACTCTAAAATAGATGCTAAAACCCAACAAACAGAACTCCACCATTTTCTAGATCAGCCATTGTTGTGAGCTTTTTAGTGAGTGTGTGCGTGTATTGTGTTATATAAGATCAAGGTTCGTAGGGTACCTCCAAATTTAGTAAACTGAATGCAACATTCAACAAACAATAATTCTAATATGTGCATGGGCATTGGTGATTGCACTGTCAAACTGTAATATTGAATAAAAAAAAGTTGTTTTTTTTTTGTTTTTGAAAACGATGAAACATAACGGCATGATTAGCGGCATTTTTCATCCAAAATTTCACCGCTAGCGACACCGAAGTGCTCACCGCCAGTCACATGGACTCCTTCAACGTCAAATCAAGGACAAAACCTATCAGTCTAAGGAGATAAAATGTTTAAAAGTTCTTGCAACATAAAGACATTTATATTATGTATGAATAAGAAGATAGAAAAAGTTAAAGTTGTTGGTTAGGTGGACTATACATAGAGGTCTAACCAATTAACGAAAAGGTTTCAGAAGGCGGTCAATGTTACTTTCACATGTTTAATAATTATAGTCTCATCCACCCAAACCCAACCCAATGTATAAAAGTAAAAACAAGGATGAAATTACTACCTGGAAAAAGTGAACCTGATAAAGAAAGACTTAGAATAAATCCTTAAGTAAGCGAGTCTGATGGTTCGATTTAACTTGCGTGTCCTAGATTGAAAATCTTAAGTTACATTAAATTCATAAGTTAAGGCCGGGTTTTCAAATTTTTAAGTTATATTTTACAAAATGCGGTTAAATAAAATAAGTATAAAATGAAACAAGATATACAGGAAACCGGGTCTTGGATGTTTAGTTTACTCAACCTTTGTTAAGTTTTACTTAGGGGAGTTGGTTTAGTGCAAGTGTGCACGATCCCGCTAATGTAAGCATCAAGATTCGACTCATAAAGATTTGTTCGGTTTAGACGGTTCAGGACTTGATAAAGTACCAAATGCAAACCCTACTTACCATAATATTTAAATATATGAATTATTACAATAAAATCAGTAGCCTAAACAAG
Source organism: Bidens hawaiensis (assembly GCF_021521415.1). Classification (NCBI taxonomy): domain Eukaryota; kingdom Viridiplantae; phylum Streptophyta; class Magnoliopsida; order Asterales; family Asteraceae; genus Bidens; species Bidens hawaiensis. The sequence continues at coordinate 18,966 of NW_027492246.1, read as the reverse complement.
TTTGATAATTTTTATTAGCTAAAGTCCCAAACTTGGGTTTAAGCGAGTATAAATCAGCCCAATCTTGGTATAAAACCAAATTTGGTTCCAACACACCATAAGTTTAGAAATATAAATATAAATAATATAAAAACAAGACAAAAACAAAAAAAAATTAGAAAATAACAAAAAAAAAAACACGACTTTTTAGATGACACCCCACCTATCCGCTGCGGATAGGTTTATCCGTTGCGGATAGGTTGGACCTTGGATGTCTAGCAAATCCTATTCATATCCCTCCAAAATATCCCGCTCATCAAACCCTTGGCATATAAATAAACCCCCTCAATATTCCAAACCCATCACTCAAATCATTAACTCCTCGTATATCATCTATCTCTAAACCCTAAATCCCCAAATGGATAAAATGTTGTGTTTTGATTAATATTGGGTGTTGTGTACGTTTTCAATTGATTGATCTTTATATAGAAGTTTACTGAATTATGATTTAAGAAATGTATGTATTAGTTGAAGAATTTAAAGAAATAAAAGTTTGTAAGAGAATCATTATGGTGACTTGTGTATGACTAATATCATTATGTAAAATCAATATCTTAGTATAGGTTGTAACATAGGTAATAGAAAACAATTTAATTGAAAACTTAATTACTTCATACTTCAAAAGGATTTATAGTGATACAAGTAAAAGTGATACAAGTTTGAGAACTCCAAACCTTATGAATGAGGCACTTTTTGTTGAAATCAGGTAAAAGTAAGATATTTGAGGAGTGTGAATACCCCACTGTAAACCTTATAGTTAATTTGATTTAATTTATATAAAATATAATAAAAGTAATTAATGGGCACACCTATTTTTAAAATTTTGTAGTTAGTTATAAACTTATTTTTTCCCTCTTTTTGCAAATTTTCATTAGTCAATATTCTAGTCCAGCATTTAAGTAAATCAACCTTTCATCACATCTACCTATCTACCTATACTATTAAAACAATATGCTTTTTAGACAAATGACATCTACGCATTGATCAATCACTATAGTTTATACTATGGATTCTCAATTTTTCTTGATAATTAAACAATTCAAAAAGAAATAATATTATTTAAAAGTAAACAATTCAATTCATATATTAATGTTAATGATTATGACATTAAATAAAATAATAACTTCAGGCTAATGGAGCTACTAGTCAATCACATTTCATATTGATTATTGTGTATAAAAAATTAAGACACAAACATTGTATGAAATTAGAGAAAGAAACCTATTTTCGTCTTTAAAAAATTCAAACAACCTTAAATATTCAAATATTTAATGAAGTCAATTTTTGGAATCGTTAGTCAACTGAGTATTGTCTATATAAAAATAAGGCACAAAATATACATCTAATTGTAATAATAGACTCATTTCCTTTGTTATTAAATACAAACCACCTTTTGATTACAATATCACGATTTAGTAATGTCCATATAAAAACCGATTCAAAAATACTAATTTCGATGTTTCCTAATTTAACTATTAAGAGTTAATACTATGTAACAACACACTTTTTATTCATTTATATTAAGGACACGATATTTTTATTCAATACACAATATTCATATTAGTTAGTTGTGTTTATATATTTCGTGTATTAACTTTGATGAGTTAGATATTCAAATAATTACTCAATGTTGTTTGTCGTGTCCTTACTCAATTCTATATTGTATATCAAAAACAAAAATTATGGCACAAAAACAGTATGGTCTTCTACTAACAAACGCATTTCTTTTTTTAAAAAATTCAAGCCACCTAAAATATTCTATATTAACCAATTAACCAATGCAACTTCTGCATTCCTTAGTCAACTAGCCATTGTCTATCAAAAAATAACGCACAAAATATGTATAGAAATGTTTTAACATACTTATTTATTTTGTTGACAAATTCAAACAACCCTATGTTATAATATGCCGATTATAATGGTAAAAACAAAAATTATGGTACTTTGTTGACAACAAACTACCATGTAGTCTTACATTTTCACCAATCATACTTACAAATATATATTAAAAGATGTAATATATAAACACGTTTATATACGATATACATTACTAATTAAAGTTACATATATTGATTCTTCACTTACGAGTATGCATAGAACCCCAAAACGTTTAAAGGTAAGAGGGCTAGAACTCACCTGACTCGCTTATCCATGCGGAGCTTTAGCTGTCTGTCTGACTGGTTCCTTCCTTGACAACTGTTGAACACTAAATGTTAGTTAACCAAGTTAACTAAGTCTATCAGACATAGCGAATTGTACCCTATCTCGCATCTTGGCTTAGACTTTCGCTTAGTCATTAAGTGGTCCATCTCACAACTTACCTACCTGGTTAATGCATGCATACTACTCATACGTGGTCCAGTTCTTACCAAAACTGATATGAGCTGGTTCTTGGCTAAAATTAAGCCATCTAACTCTAGTGTCCTTGACTAGACGTGCATAAAAAAACCGAGTCCGGACCCGAACCGGTGGAACCGACCCGGAACCGGTTCCGGTTCGTACACGGTGTACCCCATACCCGGTTAGGGTATTATAATACCCGGATAACCCTACCCGGACCCATGTATTTGACAAAAAATCGGTTCCTACCCGGTTCCTACCCGGAACCGGTTCCAACCCGATATCGGTTCCTACCCGAAATAACCGGTTCCGCCGGGTTTTTTTCTAAAAAAAGCCGTTGTAACAGGTTCCGTCAGTAATATAGCCGTTGGAACCGGTTCCAACGGCTATATTCTCAATGGAACCGGTTTTTGAGCTAGACAACTATATAAAGGGTTGGATGATCACTTGTTTTACCACTCCAACTCAAAAATATCAATAAAACTTATCGGTTTACACTTTACACTCCAATTTTTTTCACTTCCATTCCACCACCACTCGATAACTAGTTGTTATGGCAAGCCAAAACAAGGGCAAAAGAAAGGCAGCGGCTACCGACTCCGCTTTTACTGACCCGGTTCGTGCCGAAGATGACGTCGGAGTTGCGAAGATCCTCCCTCATAACCGCAACGAAGAAATATGGCGGAATTGGGATTTGGTTGAGTTGCTTAATGGAGACATTAAGGCTCAATGCAAATTGTGTGGCACTTATTTAAAGAATGATTCGAACTCTACTTTAAAGAAGCATATCGAGAAGAAATTTTGCAAGGCGTTGAAAGAAGTTCCCGCCATGGTCCAAGCCGAATTGGGTAAAGATGGGGCAATATTTCGTTACAACGTGAAAGCGGTTCACGATAGGATGACGAAGTTCGTGATTCAACAAGGTTTTCCGTTTAACCACTTCGACAACCCTTAATTGACGGCCTTGATTAGAGAGACTCTTCAACCGCGCTACACCCATGTAAGTCGTACCACTCTTCGACGTCATTGTCTAAAGTTGTGGAATGTGCCAAAAAAGATTTGATTGATTTTCTTGACACTTTACAAATGGGTGTCAACTTAACTAGCGATGTTTGGTCGGTACCCCATTGGTTACCGGAATCGTAACTTTGTGTGACCGCGCATTGGATCGATCCGGTATCTTGGCAAACGGTGAAACGCACCATCGCGTTTGAAAACTTTCCGTTTCCACATACCACCGAAAAATTGTTTGAAATTTTGGATGAGGTAATAACCACTTTTAACTTGAGGAAAAAAAAAATTTCAATGTCGTTTGATAACGCATCTAACAATACAAAAGCGGTAGACAAGTTATATATAAAATATACACCACTTTGCTACGGAAAGTTTTTTCATACTCGATGTGTTGCCCATATTATCAATTTGGTTGTTCAAGATGGTCTTGACAACGAAACCATGGAGGGCGGTTTAAGATTATTTAGGTTGATGTTACAAGAATTTTCAAAAGTGGAAAAATAAGACATCTTGAATACAAAAACTATTGCAAGTCGATGGATAGAAAATATTTGGGGCCGAACTAGGACGTTCCAACCCATTGGAACTCGACTTGTAATATGTTCGCTTGTGCATTTTACCAAAAACAAACTACACAAGCGTTTCATAGAATGCTTATGGATCGTTGCGAAGCCGATATGTTTCCAAACGGTGCTTGGGATAATATCGGTTACTCCTTGGAGTATCTTGATGTTTTTAAAACCGCAACAACTAAATTGTCGGGGGTTTACTATCCTACTAGTTGTTGGGTTTTGCAAGAATTATACAACATCTCTTTGAATTTCAAAGACTTTGAAAACAAAAATGACCTTTTCGAGCACATTGTTGACCCAATGAAGAAGAAGTTCCTAAAATATTTTGAAGGAATACCACCCGTGTTTACTTGTGCCGCCGTTTTAAGTGGCAAAGGGGTAATACACCAACTAGTGAACTTGGGCGATATAGTGGAGCAAACTATGTAGAAGGTGCAACGGTCGAAGACGTTCGCAACCTTGACATTTTGGCATGGTGGAAAGGAAAGCAAAACGAATTTCCTATTCTTTCCGCCATGTCTCGTGACTTGCTAAGCGTCCAAACTTCAACGGTTGCTTCGGAATCGGTTTTTTCACTTAGTGGAAGGATATTATCGATGCGAAGAACCAAACTCACTCCCGAGTCCTTAGAGATGTGCATTTGCCTAAAGGATCATTTGGACGCGGTGGATCGTATACAAGACAAGGCAAACTTTGAAGACGAAATGCCACTTGAACGTCCAATTCAAGATATGGAAGAAGAATCTTCGGGTGAAGAAGACGAAGTCGTAGAACTCGACTAATTTTAATTTGTATTTTTTGTAATTGTTCTAATCATTTTTGTATTTGTTCTAATCATTTATGTATTATGTAACACGAATCAATTAATTAATGTAACAAGTTTTTTAAAGTGTTATTTGTTTTTGTTAAATAAAAAACTTGTCTTAAACACTTAAACTAACTTTTAAACATATATATATAATTATAGAACATTACACAACGAACATTATTGCAAAACGATTAAGTACAACCATTATTAAACATAAAACTAAAAATAACAAACATTGTTTGTTGTTTTCGTCCCGCCATCTACGACCATCAAGCTTTGTTACCGGCGGCGGGGGCTTGACTTGTAGAGCCAGACGACTCCCACGCTTCTCTTTTTTTAGCATCCAAATGCTTTTTTTCCTTGCAATACTTATTGGTATGCTTTCGAAGGGTGGAATTTGATGTCGCCTTCAAAACTTTCCGCAGTATTTGCATCGCGCCATCTCCTGTTTGTCGGTCATGACACACAGGTCATAGTGTACCCAAACCTCGGGGCATCTCGGGGTGTCGATAACCATAACAACTTCGTCATTGGTTGCTATTGGTAAAGGTAAGTGGTTTAACAAGTGGTTTAACAAGAAATTGAAGTGTTAAACAAGTTAGGAGAGTTGGTTAACAAGTTCTAAACCTAGTATGTCCATATATAGTAAGTGGGGGTGGGTATAAACATTCAAAACCGGTTCCAACAGTCTAAAAACGGTAAAATAGCCGTTAGAAGTGGTTTGTAACGGTCAAAAATGATTTAAAATATGAAAACCCGCTGGAACCGGTTTTCAGGTATAAACCGGACCCGGTTCCTACCCTACCCGGTTCCACTGGTTCCTGATATTTGCCTACCGGGTCGGGTCTGGTTCCTACCCGGTTCCTGACAGGAACCGGTTCCATTTTAGACCCGGTTTTTAAAAAACCGGTTCCTACCCGGTTCCAGGTTTAAAAAAAAACGATTTGTGCACGTCTATCCTTGACTAAAAGAAAGTTTTTTACTTTATTGTTATTAGTATTTCTAAGGATCCAATTCATCATTCTACCAAATTTTAACTCAAACTGAGGTCGTTTAACCAACCTTTTTTACCAATTTACTAAGCCATAAATGCGAGATCTTGTTCTCAGCTTTGATCAAGGTGGTGTTGTCACTTTTACCCGAAACCCAACCCGAGAAAACCTGTACCCAAACCCGAACTAACCCAAACCCAAAAAAAGACTACCCGACCCGAACCAAAGTAATTCAGGTTGGTTCTCGGGTTTGATTTATAAGTTTCGGGTCAATCCGGAAAAACCCAAACCCGAAAAACCCGTGAGAGATTTGAGTTGGGTTTCGGATCAAAATTTAAAACTTTGAAACTCGAAGAACCCGACCCGAAATACTTGAAACCCGAAAAACAAGGCCAAGATTCATACTTCATGAATCTTTGTGGCCCGATCCACCATTCTAAGTCTATTGCAAGCCAAGATCTAATAAACAAAACAAGCTTTAATCCAAGATCTATACTTTCTGTGGTCCGATCTACCATTCTAAGTCTATTTAAACTTTAGCAAAACACACTAACTTTGAATCCTTAAACAATCAGCTTCTGTCCGATCAACAAACCAGATCTAGTTTCAGATCTGGTTATGTGGCCGGATCGTGTGATGCTGAAAGTAATATGAATGATCAACCACAACAATCGATGCGGTGAGTGAGGATGCAGAGCTTCCATCTGAAGAAGCTTAACGGGTTTCACGCGGTAGGGTTTAGAGAGAAGGAAGCTTAACATGGTGGTCATCTCCTGCTGTCACCGAGCTCGAGATGGTTGTTGCGGTGAAGGGAGAAGAGAAGGATGGTGAAGAAGACAGCCAGGTGTTGTGGGGTTTTTTTTACTATAAAATTATTATTTTCGTCCATGTGATTTTAAAACGGAGCACCCGTTAGTCCCTGAGAGAAATATAGAATTTAGAATTGAGTCCTTCTTGTGTTATTTGGGTTTTTTATGGTTCTTTTTTTTATTATTCGTATTATTTTTTATGGTTTTTTTTTTGTGTTATTTGTATTATTTGGGTTTTTTTATTTATATAATTTTTATTTTTATTGTAAAAATTATCTTTTAATATATATTCTTGTTTTAAATTAAAAAAATCATAAAATTCGTTGAAGTCAGCGCTAGCTTAAACCACAACAGACACAATATTATTGGATGAATTCGGAGCCCGACTTCAGCGACAACACAACGTCTAAGAGTAATAGTGATGAAAAGTAGGTGTATATAAGATGGTAACCAATAATTAAAAGTGAAGTCTTTATTAAACGGATAGGCAACGGGTCATACAAGATACAGAATACACCACTTGACTAGAGGTGCACAAATCGAGTATTTTCAGGAACCGGAACCGAGTAGGAACCAGTTCCGGGTATGGTCAACAAAAGTCAAAACTGGGTCAAGTAGGAACCGGTTCTGGGTATAGTTTGGTATTTGATCAGGTTTTTAGGGTTCCTTTCGGGTTTCAGGCAAGGCAGGGTTGGGTTTTGACCAGGTGTTTCTGGTGTCCGGGTCAGTTCTGGTTCCGGGTACGACTGCGGGAAGAGATGTAGCGCTACAATAAATATTAAACGAAAAGAGCAAAGCATGTGTGAACTAGAATAACTCTTAAAAAGAAACAATAACGTAACTGCGTGGAACGTGTTCTGCATGCGGAGCACCTGGGTCGAATGAACCCGACGTCTTATGTTCCGGTTATCATAAACGGCTAGGATCCATTGGCACAAGAGGTGTCATCCTCGTGTTCTACAAGTCTAGAGCACCTTCTACTGTATCGAACCTATGAAACATGATGAACGGTTTTATATAAATCCGTATGTGTATTATTATTTGTGCCGTATTATATATGCCATTGTTGTATCCATACACATGGAAAAGGGTCAACAACATTTTTTTTATGTAACAAGCGGTCCTGAGACTTAAGAAAAAGGTAATTCGAATAGACTTAAGTGACACCAATTGTTTAATTTATTTTGTTTTTAGTTATGTTTATTAAGACAAGTAGGTCGAGAAGAAGGTCCCCGGTGTGAGGCGATTTTTCAGATATCCGGCATTATTATCATTATCCGGCTAAATAGCACGCCAGAGAGGTATTATCTGGCCGCACGCCTTGGGGACGGCGGCAGAAGGGGAATAGGGGCCAGCGTTATGGTGAGGCTTTCCCACAAGGAAGGTTACAGTACCGACTGATATTTTTCTTAAATATCTTTCCTTTTAAGTAAATGGCTACCATTTATCATATTCCAGGTCAACTTTTCACATATGAAGCAAAACCATAGTAAGTTTGACCAAAACTCCATGTAATTATTTCTTCCCATTTTAACCTTAAAAAAACAAAATACAAAAACTGTTCAAGCCCACCTCTTATGTTCCTTGGACACTCTAGATTTTGTTGACTTTGAACTTGTCACATTTCTACTCTTATAACCTCCAGAAACAGACTTTGACTCCTTTGACTTTGACAAGTTGACCGAATCCGCTTGTTGATTTAGAGACTTCTCTTTCAAAGGAATCGCGGGTCGTAAAGGTTGTTCACTCAATTTGACCGTAAGCTTAGATGTACTCGAATGTGTCGGTTTTTGAGTTTTCAAAACAGCAACATTATTATCTTCCTTGTTAATGTGATGTGTCACGGGAGTCCGAGGTTTTGTTTTGACAGAGGAATCTGAATCATCAGACGGGCCGGTCGTGCTGTCCATGTCATAGATTATATTGTCTAACATGACAGGAAGGTTTTTTGAACTGGAAGTTGACTTTGAGGAAGATGGTCTTCTCAGTCTTGTGAGATGCATCACCTAATATATGCAATCAAATTGTAAATAGTTATATAATATAGTTTAGTAAGAAACCATAAGTCACATCATTTTGCCTCATTGATAAAGCTAGAAAAGGAACTAAACTTAAATATAACAGGAAAATATAAAAGAGTAAACTAAAAGAATGGTCCATTTGAAGTAAAATGACAAAAATGCTTCTCACGTGATAGGCAAATGACTAGAGGTGCAAGCGAGACTAGCAGCTCACGAGCTATTGGAGATCAGCTCATGAAAAGCTCGATCAAGCCGAGCTTAAACAAGCTGGAGCCTAAAAATAAGCTCGTTTAATAAGCGAGCCCGAGCCCAAGCTTCAGGCACCGAGGTCGAGCCGGCTTGCGAGCCTATTAATTATATGATTATATTTAATATATATATAGCGGAAGGATAATTTGAGAATTCCTTGAGTTTTAAGAACTCGATGTAACAATTTTTTTTTGAATTATTTTCAGATGCATTATGTGTTAAATTTATTATAATTTTACTTCTTTGTATTTTTCTTACACAAATCAAAAAGTGAAACCAATGTAACGAACTGTTACATTACAGTGGAACAGTGAAATGTAACAGTTTGTTAACTGGTTTCACTTTCCAATTTTTGTAAAAAATACTATAAATATATAAAAATTAATTAAAATGAGACGAGCTCGAGCTTGCAAAACTACTCACGCACCGAGCTCAAGCTTTAGAAATTGAGCTTAAAACAAACCGATCTCGAGCCTAGTCGAATCGGGCTCGTTTACAGGAAAATAGGATGCAGGATAGTGAAAATGACTAAAAGTGTGCAAAAGTTTTAAAAAAACGACATCCAGTGTAGTTATTGAAGCCAAAAGGTAAAACATGCAATTTCATATAAACCTAAAGAACATAAAAGAATTGTAATTTACTAAATATAAAAAAGTTTAATAAGAGTACACTAATGACTAACCTTCTCTTCAAGAACCATCATGTCTTTCCTAAGCTTTGTGATCAACATGTTTTTCCTACGAATAACGTCTTCCAGTTCCGCAACTCTCTATTTTATAAACAAAACAAAAAAAATGTTACAAAATATCAAATTTTGTAATCCATAATCCATATGATAAATGAGATTGAAATGTACCCTTGAATTATGAGATTCTGTTGACTTGAGAAAATCAGATAATTCTTGGATTGCAGCATTCTTTTCTTCACATTCTCTTCTGAGTTTAACAATATCATGTTCAACCGGAATATTCCACTATAAAAGATACACAATAATAATATTAGGCTCGGTATGTATGTAGGGGGAGTTCATGAGAAAACCACATAGTTACAAGATAACCGAGAACACTACTGCCAACTAATCAGTTTTTTTTTTCATTTCTTTTAAGTATAAGGTTATAAATGTAAAAAGATTAAAAAAAAACAAAAAAAAAACAATTATAAAAAATACATAGCTCACGAAGTTACATATATTAGCTAACAAAGTTACATATGTATGCCTCATATACGAGGTACATATATGTGACTTTGTGAGCTATAAATATATTTTTTACTTTTGTTATCTAATCTTATGATAAAAAAAAATTTTAAAATTGATCGTTAAAAGTAGTTGTCTCGATTTTCTTGTATATGTTTAGTTTTCACATGTAACCGCAAGTATCATATCAGTTTATTCATACCAGAACATCTGTTGAGGAGCTGACACTCGGAGCCCAATCCGACAAATCAGACATGCGACGTTCTTCTTGATCGTCATTAGCCATTTTAGACTGAATCTTATTACCATCATCATTATCATTATAAATAGATTTGCTAGTAATATCCACCTGTATGAATGAACAAGTAATAACTAATAAATAAATTCATCAACAACTTTGTTTATATATATATATATATATATATATATATATATAGCGAGTTCAATTCTAACTCAGTTTCTTACTTCTTTGTAATCTGATTGTGGTTGATGATAGTTGCAATGCGGACACTCGCAGCCCGAAAACTCATAATTATAGGATGTGAAATCTGGTTTATCCTTGAAATAGTTTACCTGCTCACATAACTTGTCAAGCTTTTCCTGCATACCTAAAAGCACCTGGTCCTGCAAATAGTTTGTGACAAAAGATGAAATTTTATGTACAGATTAATAAAGTTAGCCAAATTAGGGGTGTGCATAAAACCGAAAATCTGGGAAACCAAACTGAAACAAAAACCGACGGCTTGGTTTTATATTTTTGTAAAAACAGATGTTACGGGTCAGTTTTGGTTTTGGTTTTGTGTGTAATAAAAAACCAAAAACCAAACAAAAACTGAATTTATAACTTTTCATTTTTATTTTAATTAACTTACAGGAATTTAACAAATTAGTTATTAATTGACAATATGATTTAGACTCAAATTCATTATTTTGGCCCCCTTTTGAAAACTTTTGGCCAAAAATTTTCAAGCTCCAAGGACAAAACCGAAAAACCGAAACTGAACAGAACCTAAACTGGAAACCATATAGAACCCAAACCAAACCAAACCAAACTGAAACCGTAACCGAACAGAATCCAAACTGGATACCTAAAAGGCCGAAACCGATCATAACCCAAACCAAAAACTGAAACTAAATGGAAACCTAACCTAAAACCGATACTGAACAGAGCTCAAACCGGAAACCAAAAAACAGAAACCGAAAAGAACACAAACCAAAAACCGAACCTAAGACCGAAAGCGAACAGAAACCAAATCAAAAAAGCGAAACCAAAACTGACCAAAAACCTAACCGAAAACCAAAACTGAACATAAACTAAACTGAAAAACCAAAACCAAATAAAAACCGAACAGAACCCTACCCAAAAACTGAAACCAAACGGTTGTCTTAGAGCATGTTTGGGATTGAGTTTGAAAACCCCTTATTGGTTTATTGGTCTTTTAAAAAAGCCAATAAGTTAAAAGGTGTTTGGCTATTACAAAAATCTTTTTTATTTTAGCTTTTTGAAAGGGTCAAAAGGCAGTTTTCTAAAATCCTCAAATCCTTGCTTTTCAAAATGGCTTTTTGAAAAAGTCAATAAGCCAATAAGTTGTTTTCAAACTCAATCCCAAACATGCTCTAAGACTTGGAAAAAAATATGTTTTCAAACCAAACCATGCACACCCCTAAATTAAATCAAGTAAATGTGTTTTCAAATTTCAACCAGCAAACAATTACTCAATAATTAAAGCATTCTACTTGAATATTAATGCATATTCAATCACAAAACAAAACAAAAATTAATTAAACACAAATGTAACTGAATTAACTAACTAACTAACTAACTGATTAATTAAACACAAAGGTAACTGATTAACTAATTTTTTTGGCCAAATATTTTCAAGAAAAAATGACAGAACCCAAAAAAACAAAACCTAACCGAACTCAACCGGAACCCAATGCTTTTTCAAAACTTTAGTAAACCTTAGAAAACTGCAGTCTCCATTTTTGGATCAGTTTTAACCCAAAACCGAAACGTGCACACCTCTACTGAAAACCAACACCGAAACCGGAAAAAAAAAACGGTTTTTAAATTCCGTTTTAGCCCAAAACAGACCCAAACAGAATTGTGCACGCCACTAACCGATACCAACAAAGTGAAACAGGAAAAAACAATTTTTAAAAATTTAAAAGCTGAACTTTCGGTTTTCCGTTTGGTTTTAGCCCAAAACCGACCCTAACCGAACTATACACACCCTTGAGCCAAATCATAACATGATGAAATTCAGTAAATGTGCTTTTAACCAGGCTGTTCAAAAAGCTCGAGGCTCGTGGCTCGCTCGATAAAAGCTCAAATAAAACTAGCTATAAAAAGTTGATTTGAAACATCCTGAGCTGTTGGATCATTTTTGTAACCGAGCCAAAATCGACCCAGGCTCGGCTCGTTAGCTTGATCTTAAGCTCGTTTAACTTCAAAATCGAGCTAGATCCTAGCTAAGTTGCCTCGTTTAATTTCGAGCCCAAGCACATGATTACTCCATAAACCACCCGGGCTCGACTCGTGAACCCTAACTACTCCAATAATTAAAGCACTCAAAAATAAACCCCAAATTCAATAACCCTCCCTGAATTAATTAAGCATGATTAATCACAAAACAAAAAATATTAATTAAACACAAATGTACCCGAATTAACAAACTAACTAACTTACCCGAATCTCAACCGATTTCTTCAACTGCCCAACAAGCATACTACTCCTCTTCGCATTCGCATTCGCATTCGCAACCGCAATAACCGCCACAACCAACACCCGTTGCATCGGGCTAAACATCTCCCACGCCACCGCTTCTTCGGGGCTCAACCCGCCTCCGATCGCTTTCGCCGAGGTCGCTTCTTCGGCCCCGATGATTGGCCCCTGTAACGACACCCACGCGAGCTGTTTCGCGGGTCGGGTCGGCGGGGTGAAGTGGGTGGAGAGTCGTCTGGGAGATGGGTTTGTGAATTGGGTGATTGAGATCCACGGCGGCGGAGTGAACGGTGGTGGAAAGTGGTCGTCGGAGGTCATTTCTACGGCGGAGATACGGCGGTGGAATTATTATTATTATTATTATTATTATTATTATTATTTTGTATTTAAAATGGTAGGGTTTAGGAGGGAATGTGAGTTGGGTATTTATTTAAAATTATTATTATTTGGAGATTGTGTTATTATTTATTATTGATAGCCGTTGAGATTCTCGAGGTTTGAAATTTAAAGTTTGTTTTTTTATTAATTACCATTTTTTTCCAATTATAAGCATGGGTTCTGGCTTATTTCCTATCGATATCCCTAAGAATATGATCATCATACACCATCCTGATGGTTACTGTACAGTTTTATACGGCCAAAATTCCGACTGCGCGTTGATTAATTGTTAGTTCTCACTTCACTGATTAATTTTTGTTAATCGGTCAATGGTCAAATCCGGTAAAATCACGATTAATCGGGCTTATTCGGCTTTTTCTAATGAGGTTCTGGCAAAAAATCGATGGTTTTCGACGAGATTCCGGCCAAAATCAATTTTTTCCGGCGAGAAACCTGCAAAAATCATCGGTTTCTAGCCAAATTCTGGCCAAAATGTGTTTGTTTATGTATAAATCTGAAAATTACATATAAAAATGCGTGCGTGTATGTATAAAACTGAAAATTATACAGTAAAGTTCGATTCGATTAATCCCAATTAATTGCTACTCCCCCACCCCCACCGCCCGACTAGCGATTTTTACAACGCTCGCTAAAGGGTTATATAAGCCATACATGACGGACAAATGTATGGAGATGACACAAAAAAAATTCAGTCTATACGGCCCGTATAGCTCTATACGAGTTGTATAGACCTTCAACAACTCAGGCCATGTACAACCCGTATAGCCCTATATGATCCATACAGGTGAAAAGTGGTGTGTGAAAATCCATGGTGGTGTATGAAGATCCTATGCATACCCATATACTTACATTAAAAATCAATACATTTTCTCTTTCATGTTTAATTAAATAATATTTTTTTATATATTTATCATTATCCATTATCTATTCTCCACTCACAATCGCTTTCGGAAAATATTGCACGATGTGAATAGTGTAGCCCCAAATTTAACATTCCTATATAGCATTTTCTCTCAACTCTACTCACAATCACTCATAACCATACCATATAATTTACAAAACTTGCTCACATATTTATAAAGAACAGACTAAGAATGCTCTTATATCGATCTCTCAGGCACTCGTAGGGGGTGTGGGGCCAGGTTGTTCGTAATGCTACTTGAGTTTGGTTTGTTAAAAACTTATATTAAGTATGGCTTAAAAACCAGTGTTGGCCCAAAATTTTAGGGGTGGAGAAAAAATTAGGAGACCTTTTGTATTGTATTTGTTTGATTAACAACTTTAAAATTATTCAATTATATGATGATTAAACTTGAGATTAAAAGTTCGTGATTTATGCCAAATTCATTATGTGTTGTGTTTTATGGTTCAGCTGTAGAATATGATCGATTAAACTTAGGAGACCTTTTGTATATTTGTACAACTTTATCGCAGCCTTTACTCATGGATGCTAATGCAACGTTTTATATTCATGTAATTGCTATTTGTTATGTTTTTTAACATTTAGACGATATTTTTTATTCACTTTGAGTGTTTTTAGCACTTTGTATCTCGACCGGTTTGAAGGTTATTTTGAGTATCTATGAGAAAAGTCAAAAAGGTATTTATATATTTGGGTATAAAACTGGGTATTTTTTGAATTCAAAACCAATTTATTCACGTGAAATTTGGGAAATAAGAATCGCAATTTGCAGGTCTAGGGACAAATTTGGATTAAGAGTTGATTTGCGATTCAAGAAAATTTAGAAGTCAAAGTTACATCACACAAAAGTGAAACTTATTTTTATTATTCAATAACTAAAATAACTAAGAAGAAGAAGAAGAAGACAGTGGATTATCAAACGACCCAATCAAAGTTCACCTCGAGATTTCTATTATCAAACCACAAATAACACTTATATTTTGTGGTCATAATGTTGAGAGAATGATATGAGGAGTTAAGACGGTAATGGAGCGGAGAGGCTTGACGAATCATCGAGTGCTTAGTTCGGGCATTCAAAGTAACGACGACACACAAATAGATTCTTGCATACGCTATCGGAATGCCATCTATATATCTCGAGGCATAAATGAGCGCATTCAAACTTGTCACATAGGAGTATAAAGTGAGTGTCAGTACAAACTCTTTGTGCTGTTAGTAACTCCATACCTACAAATTTAGAAATATATATCATTTTTCATTTTAAATTAATCATAGTTAATTAGTTATGATACAAATGAAGCAAAAGGTTAAATGTGGTCATAAGCCACAAAAAAATAGATGACTAAATCAAAGACCTTGTCATGTTGAACTTGATTATATGTTTATGTTGAAGGATCGTGAGAAATGAACATACTTGTATAGGAGTTAAATTTTTGTAGCAAATCAATAGCATTAAATGTTTATGAATCTTTAATTGAAACTAGCAATTCATAAACATCCCAAAATCCAAATTCTATTATTATTTTTATTATTATACAATTATTATATACAAATACATGAGAACCAAATAGAGTAATTATGTAATTATGTCTTAGAGTAATTACGTAATTACTCTACTTAATTCTCACGTTTAGCACATTAATTTTGTTTGTATGTGAACTCTCCCCATCTTATATTATTATACCATATATAATAGATGACGAGTTACTACCATTTGAGAGATTATTTTTATGGGGCACGTAGCCATTTTTTTACGCTTCGAAGGGTTACTTTCACGAGCTTCTTTAGCTAACGATCTACAACTCCATCGTCACTCGTCAAAAATTAGGTTTTAAGTATTGTTCAGTTTGTTGGGATGGATTAGTTGACTCGTACTAGAAAGTAACACGTCTTCAACATGACTCCATTATGACGGCGCTAGTACTGTCACGAGCAAGGGGCTCAAGGTGGTGTGACCACAATCAAATTCAACTATTGGGAATCATCCATTCATATATTTATAAATACCAAAATGATATAAACTTGGTTAGTTAAAACCCTCCGGCCTCCACTACACAGGATTTATATATTAGTTAATGCCTCACTACTGCTTTTCTCGCAACACTTTTGTTCATTAACCCCGCTTCATAGCTAAGTTAATTACTATCAATACCTTAAGGATGCTCTAGTTTATTTTTTTTTAGTTTTTCATATTGTTGGCAAATAATAGTTGTTTGACAGCTTCTATTTGCTGGTTAGGTTAGTTAATTGCTTAAACGTAAATCGCCGTTAGAAGATCCAATGAGTCACATCAGATTATTGGATTAATCCAAACCCGGCCCAACGTTTTCTTGTTAGATTCGGTTAAAGCCCAAGAACAGAAAACCTTAAAGTTTATTTTGTTCTTTACTAATTACTGGTAAAAGATATGATTAACAAATATAAATGTATGTAATTTGAGTGTAGAAACACCGCCGTAATAGCGCAATTTAGGGCTGTAAACGAACCGAACGAACACGAACGAGGTCCTTGTTCATGTTCATGTTCATTCGTTAAGAAAATAATGTGTTCACGAACACTTGCCGAACGAGATTTTATGTTCATGTTCGTTCATTAAGGAAATTAATGTGTTCACGAACACAAACGAACACAATAAAATCGGCAAAGCCTAGAAATTGAGACCAATGTATTCATCAATTTGAATAATGAAAACATGTAAGCTAATTGAATGAACATGAACAAGGGCATGTTCGTGTTCGTTCATTTAACAAGAACACGGACACTTAATCGAACAAATATTTATGTTCATGTTCGTTTATTTAAAAAGGGACAATTCTGTTCGTTTGTTTAAAATCTAAACAAGCATAAGTGAACAAAGATAAACGAACATACATGAACAAATGTAAATGAACACAAACAAACATAAACGAACTTAAATGAACACAAATTAACAAATATAAAACCTTTAAGCAGATGGCTTATCTAGATAATATTTAATTATTTTATATTAATACATAAACGAACATAAATAAACAGACATAAACGAACATAAACGGACGTTCATGAACATAAATGAACGAACGGAACGTGTGTTCATGTTCATATCGTTTATTAAATAAACGAACTTCCTGCCGATACGATTCACAAATAGTTCACCGAACGTTCGGTTCATTTACGGGCCTAACCACATAGCATAGCGCGTCAGTCACATCTTCTTAATTGTATAATGTCAAATTAATTTTGCACACAAAGTGTCCAATCATACCGTTATGCCATGTGATAGGACAAAAAATAGTCAAATTGGTCGTATGACTCTATAGTGGTCACACCACTTAGTTTTTTTTCCCGGTGAAAAGTATCATAGTGGTTGTATTGCTCCTCACACGAGCCATTACATTTACAAATATATTTAGAGTATGAGTTAGCCAGTCTAAAAAAAGTTAATTAGTTGATTAAATCACATGATCATTCATCAATCCAACGGAGAATACATCATGTTATTTTAAAAGTTACAGAACTTACAGTATTCGGGTTTCAAGTTGCGCAAGGTTTTTTTCTGACTTTTCCACCTATAGTTGGGTTTTTTTAAGGGTGGTCTATAGGTATAATCAAGGAATGGAGATAATTAGGTGGGTCAATAACCCGTCAGTAATTCAAATAGTTTAAAAATCATGTGAAATTTGCACTTTGGAAAAGCTTGTTTCCCACTTTCTTTGCTTAGAATTGCATATTCTTGATTTATCATATTAAGTTTATCTTTAAGAAAAAGTTGTTTATACCACACTCAAAACTAAATAAAATAAAATAAATGCCATGTTTACAACCTACTTAATAACATAATTCCTTGTTTATAGTGGAAAAATCAAAACCTAATAACTAATAAGATATGAATGAATTATTTAGTAAAGATTGATGCATCTTAACTACCACTATTAAGACATATGTCTAAAAAAAGGTAGCACTTCATAACAATACAATGTCATAGTTGAGAAGTGGTCCAAATATTCCACATCTTAACGCATACGTGTGAGCGCATACTCAAAATATATAACGCATTGTGGGATCATAATCGACAACATAGTATGTAAAATTATATTATTCCGTACAAGTTGTATTGTGAGATAAAAGATATGACATAAGATCTCAAAGTCACCTTTTACAATAGTCGTTTTTTAAAAATATTTGTGATAAGTGTTTTCATAATTGCGTTGATCATTGAATGATTAAATCGGTTATCTTAGTGATTCATTGGTTGTACCGGTTGGCACTGTATAATCGAATGACATCATAAATAATTTAAAATGTTATATATGGGTATGTATGTAATCTAAACAAACTATGAAAATGATTTATCGTTTCGTTTATTCACAATGATAACCATGGGCGAAGCTAGTGAGGGCCCAGGCCCCTGCTTTTTGCGCAGTGGTGTAAATTTACATGTTTCGTCCGAAAAATTTTTTGCGTAGTGTAAATTTACCCGTTTTCGACTTAAAATTTGAGCCCGGCCCCCGCATTTATGAATTGCGGACGAACTCGTCCAGGCTTCGCCTGATCATAACAAAAGATGGAGTCCGTAATAAACAGAAATGGAGATTGGTGGGAGGGTTCGTTAGGTTTTACTGGTTTTTAGGCCAAGCCTTTATTAATGTTTTACGATTATCATAAGCCGAGACCAAACAAATGAAACTTAAAACCTAACCGATTCAACCAAATCGGTTTGGTTATGACGGCTCTCACGCCAAACCTTAGTATCGTTCTTTTTATTAACATAAATCAAACAAAATTGTTAAAATTTAAAACCGAACAGAACCAAACCATCGCTAATACTTTTGACTTCGGTATGATTTAACGCCTTTTCTTCCTACTTGCCAAATTAGCACTCTTGGATACGCCGTGTTTGCA